>NC_058380.1:9657500-10303461 GCF_018350175.1 Felis catus
AAAGTCTTACAAATACAAATGTAATAGATATTTAAAATAGGAATCTTTTGTGAGTCATTTTATGCCAATAAATTAGAAAACTTGGGTGAAATGCACAGATTCCTAGAAAAATACAAATTGCCAAGATTCATCAGAAGAACTAGGAGACCTGAGTAGTTCTATAAATATTAAAGAAATTGACCTAATAGTTAAAAATCCTTCCACAAAGAAAATAGACTTGGATGGTTATATAAGCAAAATCCACCTGCATTCAAAGAAAAGATAGTTAAAATCTTAACACAAGAGAAAATACTTCCCAACTAATTTAGGGCAGCTAATAAAAATGTTAAAATCTGAGAAGACTAAAAAATATAAGGATAGCTCACTTCACTCACCAACATATAGGAAAATATCCTAATAAATATTAGCAAACTCCATCCCCAAATATTACTTATTAAGATTTATTCCACAAAAGCAAGACTGGTGCCTCATTAGAAAATCTAATAGGGCAATCTGCCAAGTTAACAGATTGAATGGGAGAATTCACATGATTATATCAAAAGATGTAGGAACACTGATTAATTTTCACAATCAGGAAAAGAATATAATTTCCTTAATATAAAGAAAGAATACCTATAAAACCTAAGTAGACACCATATCCAATGGTGATATAATGTTTTATGTTAAACCAGGAACAAGATGAGAATTTTCACCATCATGACTTCTATTCAAAATTAGATTGAATATCCTAGCCAGATAAAGACAAAGAAGTTTTAATATTCAAAATAAACACAACTCGTATTATTCATAGATATTATAGATGTTTACATAGAAACACAAAAGTATTTTATTCATTATTAAAATTAATAAGAGAGTTTAGAAAGGTAAGGAGACATCCAAAGACACCATCAGAGTGAAAAGACAAGCCGCACACTCGTGGAAGATACTGGCAACACATTACCTGACAAAGAATCTGTGTCAAAAAATATAAAGAACTTCTACAAATCAATAAAAAAATAAAATGACCCTAGTGAAAACTGGTAAGTAATATGAACAAACATTTCAGAGTACAGGACATATGAAAAGCTACTCAACTACATCAATATAAGGAAAACACAAAATAAAACTATAATGCATTGGCATTTCATACCCAATAGATTAGCAAATATTTTTATCTTTAGAATAACAAATGTGATAAGGACTAGAGCAACAGAACTTTCATTCACTCTTGGGGTATAATTATACACTGGTAGGAGCACACGGGAAAAGAACGCAGCACTATTTCATAAAGTTGAATGTATGTTTGCCAAATGATTCAAGAAATCCATTTCTAGATATATACCCTAGAACAATCCTGGCACACTGAGATCAAGAGATATGCACATAAATATTCACAGCAGCATTACATGTAATTGCAAAACAATTAGAAACAAACTATATGCCTATATACAGAAGATTAGAAAAATTAGGGTATATTCATATAGTGGGATACTAAAAACGTTCAAATGAATGCTTTACATGACACTATTTACCAACATAGTAAAGTCTCAAAAGTATAAAGTTGAGTGAGAAGAACAAATCATAAAAGAATACATACAGTATAATGCTATTTATATGACATTAAAAGAGGAAAATGAAGCACTATATTATTTAGGTATACGTACATCTGGAGAGAACTATTAAGTGCAGTGCTGAATAACAGAAGTCATAGTATCCATTCTTGGTATTTTCCTGACTTTTCTGTGTCATTTTGTAATGTGCTTGCTATTGTTTCAGATGTGTAATTTTTAAAAAATATTTTGTTTAATGTTTATCTATTTTTAAGAAAGAGAGAGAGAGCACAAGCGGGGAAAGGGCAGAGAGAGAGGGAGACACAGAATCCGAAGCAGGCTCCAGGCTCTGAGCCATCAGCACAGAGTCCTACGCAGGGCTCAAACTCACAAACTGTGAGATCATGACCTGAGCCGAAGTCGGACCCTTTACCAACTGAGACACCCAGGTGCCCCTCAGATGTGTAATTTTATGTAAGTAGTATTGGAGTTTCCTGAAGTATTGTTGTCATAATTGGTGCTGCTTTGTAATTAAGAATGAATGTTGACTTTTATCAAAATACTTTTCCACACGATCCACATGATACTTTTCCACATGATCATATATTTTCCTCCTTTACCTTATTAATGTGATAGATTATATTAACAGATTTATGTTGAACCACATTTATATTCTCCAATTAAGGCATCGCACTGACTTGTATCTGTTTTTTTTTTTAATAAACAGATTCTATTTGCTAACATTTAATTTTGGAGTTTTAGGCTGATAATAGACACAACTGGCATGTTGGGGGTTTTTGTTGCCATTTTTTGGCCAGGATATGCTCACATTGTAAAGTCAATTGGAAAGTTTTCTCTTTCCCTGTATTGTGGAATAATTTATACATAGAGAAATATTTATTCTTTAAAGCTCTGACAACTCCCTATTGTAATACCACCTGGACCTGAAGTCATTTTGAAGCAGTTCTCTGACAACTTTAAATATTTGTTTTCATGATAATTGTTCTCTTCATATTCTTCTTTACAATACTTCACATTTTCCCACCTATCCCAATGGCTGGAAGTCAAGGAAAGGATGAGGTTTCTTCACCTCCTACATGGTGGAGAGGAGAAGCAGGCTCAGAGGCAGAAGGAAGATAATTCATGGAGGCATCATATTCATGAGTGTTGGGGTGGGAGTGTGCTGCACATGCGTGGCCTGAAGATGGCCATTAGCTTAATAGCAACCTAAAGGCTACCTTCTTAAAAGACAAAGATCCTCATTCAATCTCTAGAGCATGGAATCATTTTAGGAAAGAACCAATATTAGGTTCATTTGTGCATTTCAAACTATTTTTTTGCTACAATCCCCCCAAAGCAATATAATCTACATTACCATGTAATTATACATATACATACACCAGTGAAAAAAAATTTCATAAAACAGTATTTATCCTTGGGGCACCTGGATGGCTCAGTTGGTTGAGTGTCCGATTTTGGCTCAGGTCATGGTCTCGCATTTCATGAGTTCGAGCCCTTCGTCGGGCTCTGTGCTGACAGTTCAGAGCCTGGAGCCTGCTTCAGATTCTGTGTCTCCCTCTCTCTCTGCCCCCTCCACCACCTGTGCTCTGTCTCTCTCTCTCTCAAAAATAAATAAACATTAAAAAAAGAATTTAAAAAACCACAATATTTATCCTTTCTGCCTGTGAGTCACTCCGATCTATTCAATTTTTTAAAAATACTGTATGAAGCTCCCTAAATTGTTTTCATGACTTATGAAAGAATTTAAACTGGCAATGTGAAAAATACTGAATTAGGGGCTAGATGAAAGATCTGTCCAATTGGTGATATGTGAGTGGTAGCACGGTGCAGGGAGGAGTGAATAGGACAAGAGTAGTTTATTCATCAAACAGAATATGTCAAGTCAATCCAACACAACACATGAACATCTAAATGTACAGGGGTCAAAGACCATTTTTTCCTGAATTTTCCTGTCTCAGAGACTATTATTTGTTCCAGCCAAATTTCTTCTGAAATGGACTTTGTGGAAGATAAAATACAACTTAAAACCCAAAATAATATTAATAATAGTATACATAACTTCGATTTAAAATTATATATTAAGAGAACTTAAGCCAATTCAAGGCTGTATCTTTGCATTCAGAGTTCCCAAATTTAGTAGCCTCTAACAGAAATCCCAAAGATGTATTGAGCCAGCCTATATATGCATAAATAATGTGATTTATGCCTCCAAATATGAAATTGTAGGAACTGCACACTATCTGGGCCCACCTTAGAAATGCTGACACCTTTCTCCGACTGCCTTGAAGGGATGTGGGTGGGTGAGAACTGACACCAGCATAACAATCCACAGGCGTCTTGGAGTAAAATGAAAACAAGCAGTGAAATTGCCATTGTGGGGAAAATTTAATTACTAGGGAAGTCAGTTTTGCTTCAGAAATGACTGGGATAAAATATATACATATATATATATATATATATATATATAATTAAAACACCAAACAACATGCACTAAAATAAACCAAAATATCCTATCTGTAGGAAAACAAGTGAGGGCAGCTTGGTGGGTCCCTTTACTGCTGCGTGAATGACCTATCAATTTACATGTCAGGTGCAGCTTTTACTGAGTTTTATTTCCAACATAATTGTGGTTTGCAAGGCAAACAATATCTTTCAGGTAACCAACTTCACTGAGAATGAAAATACAGCTAAGGAGAAAGGCCAGAACTTGTGGGCCATCCCAAAATGGGGGTTTCAAGAGAAAGTGGGGAGTGGTATTGGCCAAGCTAGGTGCTCTGTTTACCGCCTCCTTCTTCCACCCCACACACCATCTAGGAAAGTTGCTCTAGAGAACCATGCACCACTGAACAGGCAGAATGAGGGTCAGATGACTCCTGAAAGGGTCAAGCAGCCCTCAAGAGATTCACTGGAATCTGACTCCTTGGTTTGATTTCCTTTCATAGTGGCTAGTACAGTTCCAGAAGCCCTCAACCTCTGGGTGAGCTCTGGAAGCCAGAGTGAGAACAAGAAAATATGAGGAAAGACAGAAAGGGAAAGTCAAGGGTCAGAAATAAAAGAAATCACCATTTGTTCAGATCCTGGAGGGAAGTACAAAAATTCTTAGAGGAGATGAGGCAATGAGTCAGAAGGCAAGGAGGTCAGAATCAGATCGGGAAATCTGGGGACGGGCAAAATGTGAAGGAATTCAAGGCACAGCTCACGATATGACAAGGGTTTCTGTGTGTTCACAGTAACAGGGCTGGACGCATGACACAGGTTTTTAGAGCTGTTTTGGACGCAAGGTTGGACCTGACAATTCTACAGTGTGTTCTTAGCAACCGAGTTCAGGCTGGGCTGAGGACAGCAAGAGCGGTAGAGACAAAACGATAGGATAGGGAAACCTCTGTAATCAAGCTTCAGGGAGGCTTTCAACTGTCAGCCATCTTTTCATCATCCCACAAGAGCACTTCTCATACTTGAATGTGCACATGAATCACCTGGGAGTCTGTTAAAATGCAGATTCTGATTTGGTAAGTCTGGGATGGGGTCTGAAATTATATTTTTCTATCAAGCTCCCCAGAGACACTGGTGCTTCCAATCTAAGGAGCACAGTTATAATACCAAGGTCCTGTAGAAAGTTTGAGACTTCTCTGAGGTGCCTGGCATTGCCCACTGCTTAAATCCCAATGTTACAGGTTCTGTCCCCTCAATGTTTCTTTATTTTTTTTATGTAATTTATTGTCAAATTGGTTTCCGTACAATACCCAGTGCTCATCCCAACAGGTGCCCTAAAGTTAGAAGCAGAGTAATTTCTTAATGATATCTATAACGATACTCCCTCACACAAGTAAGTACAACATAATTCAATAAGGACAGGATTCAAAAGACAACAAACTTGGGGTTGTCTTGGGGGGGCAAGGGAGAGGGGAAAATGGGTATCGAGGAGGGCACTTGTTGGGATGAGCACTGGGTGTTGTACGTAAGCAATGAATCATGGGTATGTAACCACAAAACCAAGAATACACTGTATACACTGTATGTTAGTCAACTTGTATTATATTATAAATAAATAGGACTTAGACATATGTCTTCTTTAGAGGGGTTTTCTTACTACATACCAAAGGCCAGGTTTCTAAGGATAGGGATCAGTGAAGAATCAAGCAATTGACAGAAGAGAAAGAGAGGAAGGGACGAGCATTTATTTAGGGTCTACCACGGGGCAGATACTTACTGTGCTACGTGGTGAACACCATGGCTAAAGCTTCCTCAACTCATAGATTCCAAGCCCTAGACTGAGTACTTTTCATACATTCCCTCATTTTTCTCTTACAACAAACCCAGGTGTTGATGTGTACAAACCACCACACCCCCCGCCATTTTACACAAGAGAAATCTGAGTCTCAGAGGGGTTAAGTAGTTCCTACAGTGATGAGGATTCAAAATGGGGAAGATGTGATAACAATCTAGGGGAGTATTAATTCTTAGCGGTGTTTTTCAAATATGAGAAAACAATTCATAGGTAGCAAAACATGCTTTCAAATATGCCCTAACCAAGTGGTTTTAACCCGTGCTGCAAATAGGAAGCACCTTGGGACTTCTCAAAATAATCTCTCTACCTGTGCTTCACCCTCCATCAAATAAGCTCCAATCCCTGGAGGCCTAGGCACTGGCATCTTCTAAAAGGTCCCCCAGTTGATCTTCATGGGCAGCCATATATATTAAATACATATTTTTGAAATTTAAAAAAATTTTAACATCAGTCCTCCATGACAGCAAACTGTATAATGGGAAGATAAGGCATCATTAAGGAAGTCAAGTTAGCATACCTGTATAATATAGTATTGCTGTACTTCACTGCCAGGGCTTAGGAAGACTGCTATGTTTCTACATGGGCTGGTGATGACAGAGGAAGATTGCTTACAGGAGGTGGCTATTGAGTTGAACTCTGAAAGAATAA
This sequence comes from Felis catus, assembly GCF_018350175.1. NCBI lineage: Eukaryota > Metazoa > Chordata > Mammalia > Carnivora > Felidae > Felis > Felis catus. The sequence continues at coordinate 9,663,987 of NC_058380.1, forward strand.
AAAAGAATACAGCCCGAAACAGATGACAAGGCCAGAGTTTGATGACCTCTTTTCATTTATCCCACTATCTGTATCGCAGAAGAATCTAGTGAACTCAGTCTTAAAAGTCAGGCCTTGTCAAGTTCAGTGGTATACTGCATTCCTCCACAGTTATCCTTCTCCAGGACTAGGCAGGTTCTGCTAATACCAAACTGTTGGAAGAAAAGTGCTTTCTTTTCCAAGACTTTACTTAAGATGTTAGATAGGGTACTGCTTCAAGATTCAGGACTGTTGTTTGGTTTTTTTTTTGTGGGGGGGGGGGTTTCACCCACCATTATGACAGTTTCACAGGAAGACTGTGACTTCCATTAGCACTGGGTGTGAACAATTGTGAACAATACTTGTCCAAGCAACTGCTTGTGAATGGAAATTCGCTGGACTGAGCGTGTGTTGTACGTGAAGGTCTGTGTGTGTGTGTATGTGTGTAGGTAGGGAGGGATGGGTTGTAAAAAACAGCCATTAACAGGGCAGTGTTAATGGCCAGAGAAGTTTATGCATACAAATCAACAGACTTATTTATGATTTAATACAAACAACCAGTTGACTTGTCAAGGGGCATCCCCACTATTTTCTTCATGGAAAAATGTCCATAATATGAGTGGACTGGAAGAGTTTTAAAAATTATTTTTAATTCAAGAAATTAGAGGAGAGACTCTCTTTGCTTTATAAAATACTAGCCCTATAAAGGAGAATGAAGTGTCTATCTTATCCATTGGTATGTACATGTATATCTATATATAATCTTTTTTAAATAAATGGCTTCATTATGAGATTAAATGAACCACTGATATAATGCCATAAAAAGAATGGGACATATATCAGGTATATCTCCTCTTTGTCCTTAACATTCAACCCTCAGGAACCACGGTCCAGGGATGCAAAGACAAGAGGAGCAGTGTGCCTGGTGTGAATGAGCAGAGCAAGGAGGCTAGGCAAGCTGGAACAGTGAGCCACTGAAGGGTGGCAGGAAAAGGAATCATGGGAAATGGCCCAGGGCCACATGGCTATGTTAAGGACTTAGGTTTTTATTCACTATGTGTTAAGAAGTCACTCAAGGATTTTGTGCAAGGGAATGCTGTGATCTGATTTATAGCTTAAAGGGATTTCTCTGGCTACCCTGAGGAGATTGTAGAGGGTCAGGAGTACAAATACAGGAAATAGTTAGGATGTTGTTGCAGGAAATTACAGAGACATGGGTGCCAGCTACTCAGGTGGTGAGAAATGATGGGACAGGTTTTAAAGACGGAGCAGACTGAGGACTTGCTGAAGGATGCATCATGGGGTATGCGATGGAGTAAAGTCAAGAATATGGGTTCAGGATGGATAGCATGTCAGACTAGAGATGTCTAGCACACATTCAAGTGGAAAGACTTTACAGGCTTCCAAATAGGTAAGTTTGGGGTTCAGAGGCAATGTCAAGGCTGGCAATACATGTTTCTGACTTATCAGCATACAGATGGTATTTAAAGTCAAACAACGGGATAAGGCACCAATGGAGTGAGCAGGAAAAAGAGGGCCAACCTTGGGGCAACCTGACATTCAGAAATTTGAATTATGAGAGGTGTCCAGCAAAGAGAATTGAGAAGGTGTAGTCATTATACTGTGAAAGAAAGAAGGAACATCAGGAGTGTGATAGAGCAGTTTTCAAATTTTCTTTTTAGAGCAACATAACTCATTCAAAAACTATTGCTAAATCAAATCTTACAAGAAGCCGGCAACAAAAACAAAACATTTAAACCCTGCTGTTTAAGAAAAAAGGTTTGGGGAGGGGGGTGCTGGACATGTACCTGTTGGAAGAGAATGCTGCCTGAACCCTGGGCTTTGCAAAGGTCAACAGTCCCATCACTGGGAAAATTTGAGGGTCCTAAGAAAAGCTGCATGTTTGTTTCTTACACTCCAGGACCTAGCTGAGAGCAAGGGATTGAAGAATTAGACTTTGGTCAACTTATTTGGAGTCAGAAGAAGTAAGGCAGGAACTATAGACTGAATGTTTGTTCCCACCCAAATTCATATGTTGAACCCATAATCCCCAACATGATGGTACTGAGAGATCTGAATGAGATTGACGGGGGTTGTATCACCGTCAATATCCTGGTGGGGATATTGTACTGTAGTTTTGCAAGACGCTACCCCTGGGGGAAACTGGGTAAGGGGTACATGAGATCTGTTTTATTTTTTACAAGGGCCTGGGAATCAATAATTATCTCAAAATACAAAAGTTTAATTTAAAAAATGTAAGCTAGATCAACCATGTAGTTGATGTAAGCATGTAAACTAGTTTAATGCTTAAAAGCATTTAACTTCCATCCAGCCTTCCTTTCTATATTTTACATAGATCTGTCCCCTGTCAGCCTTTGTAAGATCTGTCCCGTCAGCCTTTCTCTCTCCCTCTCTCTCTCTCTTCTTGTCTGTCTCTCTCTCTCTCTCTCTCTCTCTCTCTCTCTCTCTCTCTCTCTCTTTCTCTCTTTCTCTCCTTCAGTAGGCTTCAGCCACACTGGCTTCCTTTATGGTCCTTGGATAGGTCAGGCTGCTTCCTGTTCCAAGAAGTTACACTTAACCTTTCTGCCTTGGGCTCTTCTGCAAGTCACTTGTATAGCTGCCTCAGGCATGCCCCATCAATTCAAATGTCACTATTTCAGAGTGCTTTCCTGATCATTCTATGTAAAATGGCCGCACAGGTGTTCTCTTCACATTACATTTATTACCTTAGTTTTCTCCAACTTTACTTGCCTTTCCCCCCTTACACATCTACTTCTGCAGAGATGTCTCTCTCGTTTGCTACTGTGTCCTAGTGCCCAGCTCAGTCAGTACCTGATTCCTAGTAGGTGCTCAGTAAATATATTGCTAAATAAAGGAATTAAAAAAAGCAAGAATATCTCTAAGAAGATACCCATTAAAATAATGGGGAAATTAACAGAAGGAAGAACTATAACTCAGGACCTTAACAAAGCAGCAGTTTAAATTGCAATTTCATTGAGAACTAGTAGTTTAAAAAGAAGGAAAACATTTTGCTTGGTGGGAACCAAAGCCAGTTTCCCAGTTTTTGTGAACTTATGTAGAGATGAGTCTGAAAAGTAATTAACTACTCGGGTTCCTGACTGAGACTCAGACTCTGGGTCTGAAAGTGAAATCAATGAATTCTCAGGGCAAATAAGGCCCCATGGTCTCCTACGATGAAGATTCAAGGTCAAGAAGAATTACAAAGCATGTATTTTTGGCAGAGGGCGGTAGGATGTTTTGTTCTGGCTCATTGTTACATGTATTATTTGCCTGCTATTAGGCTGATAGCTCTGTCTTCACCAGATATGGTTCCTGGGATCTAGAAAGAGAAAGAGAAAATACCCAACCTTTGGACAAAATGTGTTTACTCCCCACAGCAGCACTTTGGCCTGATTCCATCATGTAAGAATTGTTCAAAACCGAAGCTCAGAGAGGCAGGCAGCTGTTCCCTACACTCACCTCTTTCTTAAACTGCACACTTCTGTGATGTGCGTTGCTGTGGACAGGCCCCTGGCTGGTCTAGAGGTGTTTTTTCCATTCTCTGCTGTCTCAGTCAGTTTGGGCTGCTATAAAATGATACCATGGACTGAGTGGCTAACAAAATATAAATTTATTTCTTGCAATTCTGCAGGCCGAGTAGTCTGGGGATCGAGTTCTGGCTGATTTGGTTCCTGGTGAGGAATCTCTTCTTGGTTATGTCCTCATGGGGTACAGAGAGAATGGAAGCATGTCTCTTCTCATAAGGGCTCCACCCCCATGATCTAATTACTTCCCAAAGGCCCATCTCCAGATATGGTAGCTGTGTGTGTATTTGGTTATATGACATGTTTAGAACAGGTTCAGGTAACCAGAAAAAAAAAAAAAAAAACAGAACAGAATCTACAGAATGTTCCCATGTGTCCCCTGATGCACACGCTTACACCGCTTGCACCAGGAACCTCATGCACAAGAGGAGTGTATTTGTTATGATCCATGAATCTACAATGACACATCATAAAGTCCATAGTTTATATTAAGGTCCATTTTTCTTGGTGTTTTATATTCTATGCGCCTTGACAAGTGTATAATGATGCATTTCCACCATTATAGTGTCATACAGAGTAGTTTTACTTCCCTAAACATTCTCTGTGCTCCACCCATCATCCCTTTCCATTTCCAACCCCTGGCAACACTGTCTCCTTTTTGCCTTTCCCAGAATGTCATACAGTTGAAATCATACAGCGAATATCCTTTTCAGATGGGCTTCTTTCACTCGTACTATGCATTGAAGTTTCACCCAAGTCTTTTCATGGCTTGATAACTCATTTCTTTTTTAGTGCTGAGTACTGCTCCATTGACTCTGTGGAAGACAATTTATTCATTCACCTGCTGATGGACATCTTGGTTGTTTCCAGGTTTTGGCAAATGAATAAAGTGAATAAAAGTTAATGAGGCTGCTATGAAAATGTGAGTGCAAGTTTTTGTGTAGACACAGTTTTCAACTCCTCTGGGTAAAATACCAAGGAATGTGATTTCTGGATCCTAAAAATAAGTTTAGTTTTGTAGAAAACTGCCAAACTGCTTTCTAAAGTGGCTTTATTCAACCACCAGCAATGAGTGAAGAGCTCCTGGTACTCCATATCTAGGCAAGCTTTTGGTGTTGTCAGTGTTCTGGATCTCAACCATTTTAATTTTTTTTTCAACGTTTATTTATTTTTGGGACAGAGAGAGAGAGAGACAGAGCATGAACGGGGGAGGGGCAGAGAGAGAGGGAGACACAGAATCGGAAACAGGCTCCAGGCTCCGAGCCATCAGCCCAGAGCCTGACGCGGGGCTCGAACTCACGGACCGCGAGATCGTGACCTGGCTGAAGTCGGACGCTTAACCGACTGCGCCACCCAGGCGCCCCGGATCTCAACCATTTTAATAGGTGTTTAGTAGTATCTCCTTGTTTTAATTTGCATTTCCCTGATGACATAAGATGTGAAGGACCCTTTTCATATGCTTATTTGACATCCATGTATCTTCTTAGCTGAGGTGTTTGTTAAGGTGTTCAGACCATTTTTTAATCAAGTTCTGTGTTTTCTTATTGTTGAGTTTTAAGAATTCTTTGTACATCTTGAGTAACAGTCCTTTATCAGATATGTCTTTTGCAAGTATTTTCTCCCAATTTGTGGCTTGTGTTCTCAAAAAGTCATCACCATAGCAAAAGTCATTTTCTGCAATATTATCCTCCAGGAATTTTATGGTTTTGCATTTTTAATTTAGGTCTGTGATCCATTTTGACTTAAATTTCCTAAAGGGTATAAGGTCTGTATATAGAGTCATTATTATTTTCTACATGTGGATGTCCAGTTGTTCCAGCACCATTTCTTGAAATAAATACAGTATTATCTTTATTCCTTTGTCAAAGATTGGTTCACTATATTTACGTGGATCTATTTCTGGGCTTTATTCTAGTCCACTAATTTTCTATCTATTCTTTCATCAGCACCACACAGTCTTGACTACTAAAACTTCATAATTAGTTGTGAAGTTGGGCAGGGTCAGTCCTCCAAATTTGTTCTTCTTCAATACTGTGTTGGCTATTCTGGATCTTTGGCCTCTCCGTGTAGACTTCAAAATCAGTTGGTTAATATCCACAAAATAACTTGGTGGAATTATGATTGAGATTGCATTTAGTCTATAGATCAAGTTGAAAAGAACTGACATCTTGATAATATTTAGTCTTCCTGTGCATGAATATAGGCTGTCTCTCCACTTATTGTTTTGTCTTTGATTTCTTTCATCAGAGTTTTATAGTTTTCCTCATATAGATCCTGTACATCGTTTATTAGAGTTACACCTAAGTATTTCATTTTTTTTTTTTTTTGGTCACTGACATGAATGGTACCTTGTTTTTAAATTCAAATTCCATGTATTCATGCTAGTATATAGGAAAGCAATTGCCTTTTGTATATTAATCTTATACCCTATTGCATGTATTACATCCTGGGTTTTTTCTCAGTTATTTCATATTTTCTAAATAATTCTGTCATCTGTGAACAAAGACAGTTTTATTTCTACATTCTCAATCTGTATAACTTTTATTTCCTTTTCTTGCCATGTTATATTAGCAGGGATTTCTAGTATGATGTTGAAAAGGAGTAGTAAGAAGGGATATATTTGTATTCTAACTGATTTTAGTGGGAATACTTCAAGTTTCTCACCATTAAAAGTATTACACTGGCTGTAGAAGTTTTGTAGTTATTCTTTATTAAGTTGAAGAAATTCTCTATTCTTAGTTTACTAAGAGTTTTTATTATTAATGCATGTTGGATTTGTCAAGTGCTTTTTCTGCAACTTCTGATAAGATTATGCAATTTTTTTTCTTTTAGCCTGTTGATGTGATAGATCACATTAAGTGATTTTCAAATGTTGAATCAGCCTTGCATATCTGAGACAAATCCTATCTGGTTTTTGTGTATAATTTTTACACATTGTTGGATTTGATTTGCAATTCTTGTATCTATATGTTTATAACAGATATTTGTTTGTAGTTTTCTTATAATTTCTTTGTCTGGTTTTGACATTACAGTAATGCTGGCATCATAGAATGAACAATGAATTATTCCTTCTGCTTCTATTCTTTGAAAGAGGTCATAGAGGATCGGTATAATTTCTTCCTTAAATGTGTGAATTTATCAATGTAGAATTCACCAATGCACCTATCTGGGCCTGGTGCTTTCTGTTTTGTAAGGTTATTGATTATGAATTCAATTTATTTAATATATATGTCTATTTTTGCCATTTTAAAATCTAATTGTTGAGTTTCAAGAGTTTTTTGTATATTCTAGAAAATAGTCTTTTATTGGTATATCTTTTGAAAATATTTTCCCTCACACTGTGGTTTGAGTTCTATGGAATTTCACTGCATATGTAGGCTCATGTATGACCAACACTGTCAAGATACAGGACAGTTCAATCACCACAGGGTCCTTTGTAGTTGCCCTTTTACAACCACAAACACCACCTCTTGTTCTCTTCCCCATTCCTCTCCCATGGCAATCAATAATCTGTTCTTTAATTCTATGATTTTGTAATTTAAATAATGCTGTATAAATGAAATCCTAAAGCATAACCTTTGAGGATTGGCTTGTTTCACTCAGTATAATTCTCTGTAGATTCATTAAAATGGTTTTTGTTCACTAGTTCATTCTTTTTACGGCTGAATAATATTACATAGTATGGATGTATCAAAGTTTGTTGAACCATTCACCCATTGAAGTTGTTTGTAGTCTTTGACTATTACAAAGAGAGCTGCTATAGATATTCACATGCAAGTGTTTGTGTGAATCTAAGTGTTCATTTTTCTGGGATAAATGCAACTGCTGAGCCACACAGTAATGCATTTTTAGATTGAAAAGAAACTGACAAACTCTTCAGTAAAATGGCTACACCCTTTTACATTTCTACCAGAAATGTATAAGTAATCCAGCTTCTCCAAACCCATGCAGGAATTTGGTGGTGTCACTATTTTTAATTTAGTTATTTTTGCAGGTTGTGGGGATATCTCATTGTGGTTTTTCTTTGTATTCTCCTAACGTTGATGATGTTGAATGTGTTTTCATGTGTTTATTAGCCATCCGTATATCCTCTTCAATGAAATGGTTGTTCGTATATTTTGCTAATTTTCTAACTGGATTATTTGGGGATTTTTTTTAACTTTTGAGTTTTGAAGTGTTCTTTAAATATCCTATGTACAAAATCTTTGTCAGATACACAATTTGTAAATACTTTCTCCCGCTCTGTACCTTATCTTTTAACCCCCTTATCTGGGGTGTTGATAGAACAAAAGGTTTAACTTTGTTAAGTGCAAATTTATCAATTTTTTTCACATTCACATTGTATTCATCCATTCCATGTCATATTTTGGTGTTAAACCTATCAAGAGTTCATCTACTTTGCCAGTCTCTGCCTTTTAATTAATTTATTTAGACCATTTACATTTAAGGCAATTATTCATAGAGCTTTAGTCTACCATTTTTTAAAGTTTTATTTGTTTGTTTACGCTGTTTCTTATTCCTATGTTTCTATTTTCTTGTCTTCCTGTGGAATAACTTGAACAATTTTTAGAACTTTAACCTAATTTTTAACAGTATTTTTGAGTGCATCTCTTTGTATAGCTTTCTGAGTTGTATTTTCGTTTAAATTTTCTAAAGGGTTACAGGCTGCTGTGTCTAGGATGGGTGTGAAAGTAGAAAAATTAATGAATAGAAACCAGTGGGAATGCTATTGAGGTTATTTCAGTTATTAAAGTTTTCAATGGTTACTTTAAGTGTTGCACCAACTGGTGCAAGTCTTTAGAAAAGCACACATTTTTCTGTCTGGGTGAAATACTAATTCTCACCTATTTCACCTAAGCTTTTTCTCATCTTTTATTTGTCACTTTTGTCTAGGAGCCTATTTATTCTTCATATTAGACTGCTATATTGCTCCAATATTTGCGCATATAACCCCTAAAACCCCCAAATACAGAGCTAACTACATGCATTTGTAATTGCTTATTTATGTGTCCATTCCTCTTATTACACTATAAACTACTTGAAAGCAGAAACATATCTTTTCCTTCCTGGATACTAACCTCTCAGAGTGTCTGGAACCTAGTAAGCCCTCAAAGCATATCTATTTACCGAATGAATATATGTTATAAGATACACTTGAGGTCTTAAAAGGGCAAATTGTCTTCCAAAACACAGTCAGTTTATTCTCATAGATGTTATCAAAGTATTTTAATATAGTATATGACCAGTTAAATTTTAAATATTAATAATTTAAAACCACACTGTTTAAGTAGATTCCAATAGAATTGGGTTATAAACAATGTAAGAAATATTAATTAGTATGTTTATTTATACATAAAAGTACTCAGTGTGCTCATACAAGATTTTTTTTAAAATGCTGTTTCTAGTCACTTCCAAATGGAAGAGAGACAAAATATTGCTGTGGCAACGACTCAAGTGCATCAAGTCATTATTTCAACTTTCAGGTCACTATGGATTAATCACTTCAGCATCCAAAATGAGTTCTGGTTTTGATTTCCCTGAGGTGTCAAAGGTAACAAACGAAAACCTCCAATTTTTATGTTCCAAGGAAATACAGCTGAACCCACAACACTCACATAATGCCAAAAAGTGGCCCAAAAAGCTTCTGCTGCCGAAACCTTTATGTGCAGACTGTAACCCAGAGGAAACATTTTCAAACAAGTGTGGATAAGACATTTCTGCACAGGATTCACTATTCAAATTGCTGACACACAGGATGACAGTATGGCATGGGAATCAGTATTCCAGGCTACATTATTTTAAAAGTAATGCATGATAGCTTCCCAAGGAAAACAAACCACGAGCCAGCCTGCCTTTATCTTTCTGTCAAATGCATAACTGTGTTAAAATTCTTCACAGATAGAGTAGCAGGATTTTCCCACAGGAGAGTGACCTTTATCAATAATCTGGCTTCCTTTTTTGTTAGCTTAAATCTTAGGGGATGACGACTTCATCTATAAAATATGACAGGAAAGAACACTAGTGGAGAAAAATAAACAATGACCTTATTGGATTTTCCAAGGAATGATTTTCACAAGAACCACAAGATGGCATTGTCTACTATGGGACCGTGTTCTGACACTCAGCAAGAACTGACAGCAGAAAATGGAGATGGAGTGGTTTCACATCCCTCATTTTATTTGGAAGATTTTATATTTCCCTTCCACATCAGCTCTGTTCACTGTGTGTTGTGTGGTTGTGGTGAGTACTGGGTTGCATAGGAGGAGAAGGGGTAGGAAATGAGTCTTGGGCAGCCTCAAGAAGGGCACTGACAGGCTACAATGAAATAACAAGCAAAGGAGGTTTGGGTAAGAACGCAGGAGCTCCTCCCTACCACAATGCCAGATTCAGAGACTCGGCTTGCGTGTACAGGTGACCACAGAGCATATTTAGACCTGATCCAGTTACTGTAGTTTAATCAATTCAGGGATTTGTTTTCATTAATCATATTTAAAAGCCTGTCTTTCCCTTTGATATCCACCCATACCTACCTACACTGACAACTCTACAGCTAAACTTCTACAGAGTGTGTATGATGGAATAGTCTGTCATCACTTATCTCCAGTCCCTGAGCATGATGCCATTAATGTAAAGCAAAAGGGACAAATTCATGGCAGGTGCCTACAATGAAACTTAAACTTTATAAATGTTTCTTTTTTTTTTTTTTTAATTTTTTTTTCAACGTTTTTTATTTATTTTTGGGACAGAGAGAGACAGAGCATGAATGGGGGAGGGGCAGAGAGAGAGGGAGACACAGAATCGGAAACAGGCTCCAGGCTCCGAGCCATCAGCCCAGAGCCCGACGCGGGGCTCGAACTCACGGACCGCTAGATCGTGACCTGGCTGAAGCCGGACGCTTAACCGACTGCGCCACCCAGGCGCCCCTTTATAAATGTTTCTAATTTTAAATGCCACACAACCCTTTTTGTAGGTATTACAGATAAGGAAATTGAGGCTGAGAACAATAAAGAAATTAATCCAAACTCATAAAGTGGTGTCCTATAATCTTGTCTCAAATTAATCCAACCCTAATGCCCACGGGCTTTCCATTATACCATACTGAATTCAAACAGAAAGACGTTGTGCAGCTAAGCAAAGCTGAAACAAGTGTCAAAGTTCTGTCATGAACCTTAGTGTACCTATCTGTATCAGGAAGGTTGGTCACAGGCAATAAGCACCCATATGGCAGACACTGTGCCTGTCCCACACTGTTCCTCTTTAACGTTCTGGTTGAGATGCCTTGTTAATATAACATATAAAGGGATTGGGTAGTTGTACACGTTCCCTCAATGGACCAGAAATTCTACTCCATCTACCGTTTCAATTTTATATCAAGTGTTATGAACCACATAGTGATCTGTGTGTCACATGCACTCTCAGTGTCATACAAGAGATAGCTTGCAATTTGAGGAGTTAGAACTTGGTGCAAAATGTGTGCTTTTGCACAAAGATCTATCAGTCAAAGAGTGAGCAATCCTAGATGCTAGACACATGCCAGGAGCTAATGGTTCAAAGATGCCTAAGAAGCACTTCCTACAGAGCTTAGAGTCTAGTGAGGGAGAAAGACACATAAAGAGATAGAATTTCATCATGATTTGGTAAAGTGTTGTAGAAGAGGTAGGAATTGGAAGCTAAGTGAACAGAGAGAAGGGTATTTACTCCATCTTGAGGGTTTAGGGAAAGTGTCTTGGAGGATATGATTTATTATCTAGTGCTGGAAGGATGGTTTAGCAGTTGCTGCTAAAACAGACTAAGTCTTAATCTTACCTCCTACTCTTCACTAGAAACCCACTTGGTAGAGAAACCTTTACAACCTTCACCAAGTCTCAGGTGAGTAAGAGATACTGATTCTGGGGTACATGCTGACTATTCTTCATTTCATCATTCATCATTCTTCATCCCCCAAATGATTTTCCCTAGATTCATTGAGAGGCTAACCTCTAGAGGTTCCATTATTTGAGTGCCATTATCCCTGGGCTTCAGTCGAGTGTGGCCAATGTGGAAGCACCAGCTTAAGATCCCAGGGAAGGGAAAGAGAGATTGGAGTATTTTTAACTCACACCCCTTCCAGATTTGTTGCAGTTACGCTAGTCACCGTATCTTCCTATGGCTATGGTTTCTGTTAGGGACCTTCTTCCTTAGCTGTAGCTTTCAACTCAGCTCTAGGAACACCATTTCTACCTATGCCCTGTTGCTAGTGCCCAGGTGCCTCAACACCCCTTGTGGTTTCCCTTAACACTCCCCACACCTCTCTAAATTATTCTTCCTTTTATAAAATTATTTACAGATTCTCTTACAAAGGTACCACCTGTTTTCTGTGGGACCCTGACTGAGAAAGGTAAGAGAGAATAAATAGCTTTCTTGCAGCTATGCCATTTGTCACACGTGGCCTCTAGGGTTCTGTGGTAGAGAAAGAGGAATGGAAACAGCACAGTGCTTTTGCTAAATCACAAAGTCACTTATGTTCACAGATGTCACTTATGTTACTCAGAACTAACTTCTGACTAATGACACAGAGGTTCATGGGGAAACTAGTGGAAGAGGGGACAGTTGAGCTTGGTCTTAGAGAATAAGATGAAATTATAGATGATAAAGAGATGTGATGATAAAGGGAGGGAGAAGTGTTTCAGACAAAGAGAAGGACATGTTTAAAGGGAAGGCAGCAAGGACAAGTAGGGAGTCTTCAGAGAAGTGCATATGCTTTGACACAAGTTGAACTCCAGGAGGTCATCAGAGGGTGGTGAGAGGTGAGGCAGGAGAGGGAGGCAGTGGTGAGGTGATAAAGGGTTTTGTTTGCCACAGTTAGGATTTGGGGTTTACCCTAAGTTTATGAGAAAACATTATAGGATTTCAAAGATGGGAGAAGTCACAGGAAAAATGTTACATTTTCAAACAGTTATTCTCTTAGCATGAGGAGGACACATAACCGAAGGGAGTGAACCAGAAAGCAAAGGGGCTCTGGCATCAGTCAGGACACATATGGGAAAGGCCAGAAGCAAGTCAGCAGTGGTGAGGGCAAAGAGAGTGTGACGGATATGGTGTGACTACAATTAGGACTTCAACAGTTCTGCAACCTTGAGAGGAGTTAGGACAGGTGAGCTTTGACCTTTAGGGTTTCTGACAAGTGTCTCAGATAAAGCATGGTCCATTCCTGGAGACAGACAACATAGAAGAATAAGAGACAGAAGAGAGAGGGGAAAGACAGACCCTCACTTTGAGACATCATGAGGCTGAGGGTTCTGCAAGATCCATGGGTGGAGATGTTCAGTAAATAATTGGAACAGGATCAAGACCTTGGCTGGAGATACAGAGCTGGGAGTCAACATAGGTGGTCACTGAAGCCATGGGAGTAGACAGAAGTATCTAGGAGGAACGGAGAGGAAAGCTCAGGATGCACCTTGCTGAGACCTAGCAGAGGGGGCACTGCTAAATAATGAGCTCCAGAGGAGACTCGGATAAATGGTGACCCATGAGTGCAAAGGCAATGCTCAGAAGTGACACATGGGTCAGTATGAGGGACAGCATGAGGGTGAAGGAAAGGGAAACACCATCAAAAAGGCATCTGCGAATGGAAGAGAGAGAAACTATGAACTACACATTACATAAGAGGTCATCACAAGTCAGAGAGACGGGGTGACGAAGGCAGCAGATCTGAGAATTTCTGGGTCAGCAAATTAGAGAAGGGCTGAGTGTGCAACCGTTCAACACACTGGTTGATACACTTAAAAACAAGTCCACGTGTCAGTGTCCTGTCTCAGTGACTACCGCATGTGGACTAGGAGTCCACACATTTTTCTAAGGACTTGTGATACCCTATATAAGGCACATTTGGAAGTTGCTAATTTGATAAATTTGGGAATTTGTTAGGCAGCAAATCTAAAAGTCTCTAAGGAATATATTTTAAGCGATGATTTAAGAACTATGAGGCACAGCTGCAGTGCTTTACGGTCACTATCTCGTTGAAAGCCGTGAAGAGAGTACTATTATTACCATTAACAGACATGCAGGAATCAAGAGCTCAGGCAGATAATGTGGCACACCTAAAACGGAAGAGCCGGCAAAAGACAAGGTCAAAGTTGACAGCCAGGTCTTCAAATTACCAGAGCTTCAGCCCCCGGCCATCACGTCAAACGGGAAGCACCCGGAGGCAATCAGCACTCCTAAAATTGACAGTCTAGCAAATTTGTAAAGCACTGAGTCTTGAAAGCTGAAAACTATTATCTAGGATTTTCTCATACCCTCTTCATTTGGCATTCATCCTTAGCGGTTCCTTCTTCCATTACTCTCTTTAAAACAACATGAAGGTTAGTTATTAAGCAGCACCTCACTCCAACCCCAGGTTCCTAGTATAGAAAGCAGAAAACTAGGCACCCACATAAGCACTGCCTATGAACAGCCTTCTTCTTCGCTATGCGAGTTTCCCCTCCTCTCATTGGCTCCCCTGTTCACACATTGATGGGGACTAAAGGAATGGGGTGATTATTTCAAAAGGGTTTAGAGGGCTCAGGAAAATCAATCGAACACGGTGACAACAAACCTTCCTCTTCCTTTGAAGGAAAACTAGTAGTGTTTTAACATAGCTCTATATAGTTCATTATATAATGAATATGATAATGACACAATTATTAAAAGGTATCTGTCCGCTGATGACAATGAGAGAGAGTTGAGGGGCAGGAAGAACTGGGGCCATGATGACATCCTAACTTGCCCCTTGGGCAGGGGCAGATAAAATATTCTCTTGTCTTTGATAAAGAAATGCACATTTAATTAGGTGCCTTATAAATGTGAAACCAATCTCTAATATGTTGACAATCAGAATATTCTGTATCTTGGTCACCACTGTAACATATTAAACCACATGGCAAAACATAATCGTACAGTAGAGCAAAACAAACCAACAAAAACATACACAAAAAAATGAGGGCATCAAAATCAAAAGACGTAAAACAAGGTCGAAAATGTAAATTAAACATTATTTACTTAAATTACCTTATAAAAACACAAAAAATAATAAATGTAAAATGGCTGTATTTTTTCATCAAAAGATAAATAGTCCCAAATCAAAAATGCACCATATATGGGAAACATATACAATGAAATGATGCTAAAAGTTTGTGAATGAAAAGAAGGAAGAGCAAAGATCCATCAGGAAAAATGCAAAGTAAAAACAAAAAAAGGAAAACGGATATTATTAACATTGTGGAAGGTAATTTGAGGAAAATATTATTACATGATAGAAATGAGGCCATTTTGAACTGTCAAAATATACAATGCAATTATGATAGACACTACCATAAAAAAATGGATCAAATCCTTTATAAAAAAGCTAAGACTGAGTGAAGAACAGGGAGGAAGTGACAGGAACACAGCTGCACGGGAGACAGACAAAGCACCATTTGTCTGTGTGGTAAATCAAGATCATCAGTCCTCATGAACACTAACCCTACTGCTTACATAGTACTACCTCCTTACCCTCTGTTCTGTCCCTGTACAGCCTCTTAGTCAGATATGATCTCATCATACCTGCACATAGGGTATGAGCCCTGGCTCCTCCATATTCCTTGGTGAGAAGCATGACAAACTTGAAGATTTATAAGGACCAAGGAGATACTATTAATGAGAGAAGCCACCAAGTGGAGAAAGCATGGCTCATCCTCAGGGCACAGCCAGCACCCAGCCCCAGATAGCTGTCAACAAGGAAGAGTATAGGCTGTGTGGCAAGGAAGCAAGAACCTTGGATTTGTTTGTGGTCTCTCAATTTTTTTTTATTTTTTTATGTTTATTTATTTACTTTGAGAGAGAGAGAGAGAGAAAACCAGCCGGGAAGGGGCAGAGAGAGAGGTTGAGAGAGAGAATCCCAACAGCACAGAGCCCAATACAGGGCTCAAACCCACCAACTGTGATATCGTGACCTGAGCTGAAACCAAAAGTCAGATGCTGACCTGAATGAACCACCCAGGTTAGTTAGCTTAATTATAAATAAAACAATATAAGTCTCTACGATGAATCTAGCCCATAAGTCTCCAGTCTAGGTCACAACATCTAGTCTAGGTTAAATCTCTATTTGGAACTATTCGGTCTTCAACTTTCAAAATACTTACAGTAAAATTCCTGGAATATAATTGGTAATTTTAAATGCCTGCTGAATGAATGACGGCATGAATGGATTGAACTGTAACTACTTTCAAGTCTTTTTAGTCTAGTTATGAAGAAAGATAATCAATGATGAAAACACAGAGTGACAGACGCTATAGAAGGACCAGACTGAAGATATAATGGAAGCTAGAGGAAGTCAACCCTGGATTCTGTAAGTCCATCCTGGATTCTCCTTCCCAGAATATTTTTATAAAAATATATCTCAATAGAGGAGTAAATAAATAAAAGGGGAGGTTTATTCCTACAGTGTAATGCTATAATAAAGTGAGGTTCAGTGGATTAGACTTACAAGTAGCAACATGAACAAATAACAAAAAATAGTATCAGGTGAAAAAACTAAGTCACAGATTCCTAGAGAAAAATACCAGTTATGTACAATTTTAAGGTACACAATCACTATGTATGTATTTTTTTTAAAGAATATATACATGTTGTAGAATTAAAGAAAAACTTACTGAAGTGATATATGCCAATTTCAGGGTAGTGTTTACTCCTGGGTGGGGAGAGGGAATGGGGGTTGGGAGGGAAGAGCTAGGCTTTAATTATATTTGCAATATTCTATATTTTAAGAAATAAGATATGAAACAAATACATAGATATACGTTTATATTCATTAAATTAATGGGATAGGTTCACTGGTATGTGTATGTTGAATACTGTTCTCTATACGATATGTTTAAAACATTTCATGATTTAAAATACTAATTATCATGCTCTGTGGCATACTGGAAAAAAGGAGATTATGAGTTAATTCTGAGAACCTGGCAATTATTTTTTCAGGGCTTAAGATGTGAACAGTGCAGTGAAATGCTAAGCTTCACTGTGTAGTTCTGACACACTTAAGTTTTCCTACTCAGATTGCTGCACAGACGTAGCAGTTGGTCTTGACCTTCTCTAAGCCCAGTTGCTCTCTATCCCCAGCTCCCTCAGTCCATGGGCTTGGCCACTGGTCACATTGGACCTCAGCAAAAGCCAGCTTCCAAGTCTAAACACGGCCACTGGGCAACACACAAGAAAACACAGCAAGAAAAATAAAGGGAGTTGGTTCCCTCACAAATAACACAGCACACTCAAGGAAAGAAAGAAGATAACCTTATGAAATTTGAGGTCCAAGAAAATCCATAGGAATTATGAAATACAGCTCCTAATTTTACAAGGGTGGAACTCCTCAGGAAAAAGAGGACTTTCCCCAGTCACAAAAGCTAATTAATAATATGGCCTGGATACAGGTGGGGACCCAGGCTTCCTGCTCCAGGAATCTTCCAACTGCTGCACCCATGAAACTAGCAGAATTCTGGAACTAGAAGGGACCTTGAAGGTCACACAATCCATGTCCCTTATTCCGCAAACGCAAGAACCAAGACTTCCACTAATCCTCTCACTGAAGAATTTAAAAGTTGCCAAGTCAACTTCATCCACTCTAAAAAAATATGGTGTTGGGGGCCTGGGCGGCTCAGTTAGTTAAGTATCCGACTTCGGCTCAGGTCATGGTCTTGCAGTTCATGACCTGAGCCAAAATCAACAGTTGTATACTCAACCAACTGAGCCACCCAGGCACCCCAGACAAGACATTTTAATAACTAAACCAGTCTAACACTGGAATAAACTCCCCTATGTAGGAATGAATACCCTCTTCTTGGAGGAATTCCATAAAAGAGGTCAGATGGCCAATGGTATGGGGTGTGGTTGGGTGGGTTTTTCTCTTCATTAGAAAATGGGGTTATATTTAGGGTGTGCACCTATTCTGGTTTCCTTAGGACAGTTCTAGTTTACCTCCGTTGTTTCAGTATAATTATTAGTTCTGCCCCATTTCACTTTAAAAAATGTCCCAGGTTGGAAGATAAATCCCATGGTCACCCTATTTACACTAGAGGACTCTGAAATCCTTTTCAACTTTAATAACCTTACCCAACGCTTTGCCTACGGGATAGGAACTTTATAAAAGAAGGGACATCTCGGCTGATTTAGAGGAGGGACTTTTAGACTGAAGGAGATATTCCCCAAGATCCCACTGAATCACCTCTTCCATCCCATGATTCCAGCTAATGTGAAAAACTCTCAAACCCGTTGGTGACCTACTAAGACGTGAGTTTACACCAACCTTATGGAGAACAGCACCTTGATGTACTATAGGCACCTCTAATACAGTATAGTTTGTAGAGTTTTAAGCAAAATACCTTCAGAGTTCATTACCGGAGCATTTTCTGGTAACACATCTTCCACAATAAAAATTCATATACAGTCATAAAATTAAAAATTAAATACATGTATTAATATTATGTACTGATTTACCACAATTCATATAAAGCTCGCAGGTTTTATCACAGAATCTGAAGAGTTGTGTAAAGTGAGGATAATCTATTCTAAGTCTCACACTGTAAAGAAAGATTCTTGTTCTTAGCCTGGTGCTATATACTTTTTGTCTTCTTAATAAATATTTAAATAATAATAGGGTCTTTAAGCAGGAAAGAGAGCTAGTGCTTGAAATTTATATTTTCCTGTCTCTAAGTAATATTTTTGAATATCAGAGCTGAAAAAGGGTCACAGACTTTAACACATATCCAGAGATTTGTCATAGCTCTCTCCAGGGTGCCCTTGGGTAAATGTGAAAATGTCTACAGGAAAAATGAGAACAATGTTTGTGGCTGCAGCCCAACAAAGTTTTTGGAGAAATCATAGTAAATTATGAGGTAAAGGAGTCAGAAACTAGACCAACTTGCCTCGGCATGGATGCGTTCAGCATCACTGGGTGCCATGTGATGTAACTCACTCCTTGTCTCAGAGTTCAAATTTCAGTACAGTTCAGAGCTGTAAAGTCTCAAAACTGTTGAAATGTCTGAGGTTTGTAACCTAGCTGGGAGTATGGTCCCAGGAGCTGTGGCATCTGGTATCACAGCGATGCCCCTTTGAAATGCAGAATCTTCAGCTCCACCCTAGACCTGTTAGATCAACACTTACATTGTGGCAAGGTCCCAGGCAAATTTACATCCACTTCAAAAGTATGAGAATTAAGGGCGCCTGGGTGGCGCTGTCGGTTAAGTGTCCGTCGGACTTCGACTCAGGTCATGATTTTGCAGTTTGTGGATTTGAGCCCCGCATCAGGCTCTGCCCTGGTGGTGCAGAGTCTGCTTCACAGTCTCTCTCTCTCCCTCTCTCTCTGCCCCTTCCCTACTTGTGCTCTATCTCTCAAAATAAATGAACAAACTTTTAAAAAAGTGAGAGAATGAAAATGTCCTCATCACGAGAAAAAATAACTATGCGAGGTGATGGATGTTAAATTATTGTGGTAATCATTTCACAATACACACATTTGTCAAATTGTTATGGTGCATACCTCAAACAGTTTTATGTGTCAATTATATCTCAATAAAATGGGTGAGGGGAAAGCCTGAGAAATGCGAGCTGCACCCTTACCCAAGGCCTAGAGCCATAGATTCAGATCTGGACTCTTCCACTGACTGTGATACTTAAGTTGCAGGACTAAAACCCAACATCATGACTGACAAAGAGGAGGGAACCCCTGTGTGCTATAAAACCTGTTCTAGTCCCGGTCGGACCCCAGGAATAGGCTCCTCTATACACCCTTTGCAAACTTGAATGGGTGTCCCCCATTCTTAGAAAATACCCACAGGCGTTGGTCCAGACACACACACACTTGGTCCATGACTCATGATCGTCGTCCCACCCTGCACCTCCCTTCTTAAGATTTGGAAAGGGCTTTCACCTCAGGATAAAAATAATCAGAAAAGCAGAACCTGGTTCTCTATTTTTCACACAGCCTGCTTGGGGTTTTCAGAGAGCATGAAATGCAATTAACACCAATGTGAAATCCGCATTTGTTCATTATGAGGTTATTCAATGCTATTGTTACCTGACCTATAAGCAGCTGTTGCCAACTAACGTAAATTGTCACTGGGATCTGGAATTATTATATACAAGTGAAATAAATCTGCCTTTCAGATTGGCACGTTACAGAATGCTTTCCTCCTCTGCTCTTGACTCTTAACCATAGTCGGGTCATGTATAGCCATGGTCACACGTCTCACTTTCCTTTAGGCAGTTTCTCTCTTTTTATTTTTTCCCCCAGAGTTCTGCTCTATTAAACACTTTTATTCTTGCAACCCAGGATTTTTGGCCATTGGAGACATAGTAGAGAGGTTAATCTGAGCTGAAATAGATCAGATCTGTTACACTCATTCTGATTTATCTGACTCCTTTGCTGGTTCACCAGCTTGAAATCTTTGGCACTGGTTCAGGCCATGTCTCTGGGAGAGAGGTCTTTCTTTTCTTTCTTTCTTTCTTTCTTTCTTTCTTTCTTTCTTTCTTTCTTTCTTTCTTTCTTTCTTTCTTTCGACTTATTTTAAAGGTTGCTCTGTTTTCATTACAGATGATAAGGTTGGATCTCAAAGTGCTGCAACGTAAAACGCATTTACTAAATTTGATAGATATTTTTCCCCCCTCCGGGCCACAAAAAATGCTTAGACAAATGCTGATATTATTCCTACCATGATAAATACAGATGCGCTGCCTGCTGGACAGAGAGATGCATTGGTATTCTGCCTGGGCTCTCTGGCTCCTCATCAATGAAGAATTTTGGAGCTGGCTGGCAGAGGAAGAGCTCAGTGATCAAAAATACCAAGAGATGGTAGAAATCCTGCCTTGAAGGCCAAGAAGGGAGAAGGCAAAAAGGGACTCAGTCTGGAAGATCCTTTGCTCTTGGCAGGAGAGACTGTCATGTTTCCCAGGTCCCCACGCTTCTCCAGGATTTTGGAGGTCATTTTGGACTGCATGGTTATCAGAAACAACTGAGTTGAAGATGATTCAAACCAAATAATGACAGGAATTAAATAGATCATAAAAGAATTTTTCTGATAAGAGAATGCAGGCTTTGCCACTGATGAGTTTGGCTTTGAATTTCAAGGAAGCATAATACAGGATAATTTAAATTTGAATTGTACTGAATACAATATGGTTGTCATCCTCCAAGGGGCTCAGTGCAGCGAATGCCCTTAGGAGACAAGAGCTGAATTACCTTCCAGTGGCCCAGGGACAGAACACTCTGCCCAGGGCTATTTGGTGCAGCCCAGCCCCAGATTCTTGAGTCTCAGTCAGTCACAATGTCTTAAGCCCAAATGGTTTCTCTCACAGAGCCAAACAACCCAACATCTTTGGAGCGCTTTGCTTTAAACCCAGGTGGGAAATATTTGGAAGGAAACAGAGTACTGACTCCCATGTTTCCCTTCAAGGTCTGGTGTCTTTGGGGTAAAGGGTGTCTGCAATACCTTTACTTTCGTGAGTATTTATTTTCCATAAACCAATACCTTATCATGCCTTGGGCTGTGGAAGCTGGATCTCAGGGCTGAATACAGAGCAGATGCAGAACTCTTATCTTTCCTCATGAAGAGACCTGGAAACAGACACAGGAAGCCCTGACATTTCAGTTTGCCACATGGTTTTCCTTATTTCCCTGAGGTCCAGAGATCTAAGACAGCTGGTCACAAAGGTCCTACTAAATAAATGCTCCACACTTGGGGCTCTGCTGTGTCAAAAGTCCTGGCTGTGTCTAGGAAAAATGCATGCCCAATTTTACTTACACATGCAACTGTTTTGAATCCACTTGTCTGCCTAACTTCAAAGAAAGCCTCTGTTTACAAGTTTGTCCCCGGTATTTTTTCACTTGGCCTATAAAGTCCCAGTGGCTGTGGAGACAGTGACAAAGGTGGGGTCAGGCGTCCGTCATGCACCTTTCATCTCCACCCAGAACTCTCACTGAAGGGGACACGCAAGCTTCTCATGTTAGCGTCTGGGAGACACCATTGCTAGGGAAGTGACTGATGGATTGCCATGCTGGCTCTAAGGCATTTGCACATGCATCAATGTCTCGTGGACGTATTTTTGTTTTGTTTTCTGAAAAGATGGAGGAACAGCTGTTTGTTTGGTTTTCTTTTCAAAATGCTCCAAAGGTAAAATAAAAGTGTAAGGTCTTTAAAAATACTATGGGGACCACTGTCAGGTCTTTGGTATGACTCAGATGCACAATCCATTTGGTTTTGACTGAAAGTATTAAGCACCACAGAGATGCCTCTCTGTCACTTGTGGTTTTTGTTTTGTTTGTTTTGTTTTGTTTTGTTTTTTTACAAAGAGAGTATCTCTTTGTGATTCTATAGGTCCATGAAACTAAAATGTCAAAGTCTTGCATGAACACTGTTGGCCCTAAACTTTTAAATAGGCAATTTCCAAAGGTTCATTTATAACCTTATTTGTCTGGAAGCCAGAACAATTTTACAGAGAAAAAAGATTAGAAATTACGCTTATGCTTCTTCAAAATCTCCTTAACTCATAGTATTTTTACTATTCTACACCTTAAACAAAATATAGCTAACAACAACAAACAATCTAAAAGACCTTTTTTGACTCTGAATATTATTTTTTTATGAAAGCACATTTTTTTCGTTAAAGGAAGATGTGGGAGCCAGTGTAAATTTACTACAGATATAAATAATTGGACACTTTCTAAGGCTTCAGTATATAAAGGCAATTAGTAAATTTCAAATTTTGTGGTGTTATTTACTTAATCAAATGTGTTAACTAGCCATGCTTATCAGACCATGTCAGGCTTCTCTTTTTCCTTTTTTAAATCTTAATTACAACCAAAGGGGGGAAAAAATGAGATGAAAAGAAAGACAGGAAAGTATTTTTTTTCCTAAGATATCTTAGGTGAAAAGTGGATGAAACATCTAAAAAAGGCACTTTCATAAGAAAATGTGTGCTCAGGGGCGCCTGGGTGGCGCAGTCGGTTAAGCGTCCGACTTCGGCCAGGTCACGATCTCGCGGTCCGTGAGTTCGAGCCCCGCGTGGGGCTCTGGGCTGATGGCTCGGAGCCTGGAGCCTGTTTCTGATTCTGTGTCTCCCGCTCTCTCTGCCCCTCCCCCGTTCATGCTCTGTCTCTGTCCCAAAAAAAATAAATGTTGAAAAAAAAAAAAATTAAAAAAATAAATAAATAAATAAATAAAAGAAAATGTGTGTTCATATGCAAAAGCAACTGACCTGAAGTGTTAAACTAACTCATCTGTGGTCAGTGAAATAGCTGAAAAGCATAGGGTAGAGCCTGTGCATAGCCTCCTTAAAAGAAAGAACACAATGGTAAACCAGTGGTTCTTAAACTGTGGGCCTTGATAAAAATAAAAACGACCAGGCCCAACCCTAGGCCTACTGTATCAGGATCTCTTGGAACAGGACACAGCCATCTTTGAACAAACTTGCCAGAAGATCCTGAAGGTTACGGTTTGGGAGGCACTATGGAAAAGAAACTCTGGAATGGAGAGTTACCTACAATGACCGCTAGGTGGCTCTGTTGGTCAGGACAGAGTGGAGAATGAAGGAAGTTTGGTGGTCAGAGCACAGGATTAATGCTACTCAAGCAGGGTGGGGGAGGAGGATCTATCTGTTGCCTTAAAAAAAAAGGCTTCTTCAAGTCACCAGAAAGAAACTACAAATAAATACACTATCCTAAACGACCAACTAAAATTATAGAGCATTTCTAGGTTTGGTTTTTCACGTCTAGGGCTTGTTTGCAAAAATGTAAATTTTTGTTAATATATAAAAAACATAAAACACCTCTTTTCTGTACTGTAATGTCAAATATTGTAGCTATTGCCTAAAAACGTTTAATTGCCCCTTGACCTAGATACTTTATAACTATGAGTCATACCATGATACAGCCAGCAAAATTAGAAATTAACCCTTAACACAATCTTGGACTCTACTGCGTTCTGTATAATCCACCCTTGCTCTAGATCAACATCTCAGTCCTTAGACTTGACTTGGTCTGTCTGATCTGACCCCTCCCAGCCTTTCTAGTTTTTACCCAGTCTTATATTTGATCTCTGGCATTTCTCATTCCTTGCTTTTACAACAGCAACTCTACCTTAGCCCCTGGGACCCTACTCAGGGCCAGGTACTCAAGATTTAGCATGGCCCTGGTCCATCCCATTGGACAGGGCATCACAGAGGGGACCTCAGATCTTCTGCTGTGGCAGCCTTTGGACTCAGTACATTTTTGCATCTGTACTGAGAAGATACTAGGATAGTTTAAACATTCTCAGTGAAATTCTGTTAAATGCTTCAAAAGAAAATCATTATAAAGCTTAAGATAGTTTGAATCTCTTTGTTGTTGTGGTGCCACTGTTCTATATCAACAGGGATTCTTCGCCTATAAGGGTTCTTAACCTAAAGCCTTCTGACATAAAAGTCTATTTCAATATAATTGGTTTCCTCTGGACTTCTAGTGTGTTCTATCCTATGAATAGAAAAAAAACCGACATTATTTCTGAGAAGGGTTACTTGGTTTCATTGGACTGCCAAAGGAGTCCATGCAGGATAAAGATGATGAAACCCATAATAGTACTGGGGACACTGCCTCTCCATCAGAGGAAGGTCATGCTTACCTCTCTGGGGCTCACCAAGGAACAAAAGAAACAATTACCCAGGGGCAGAAAGTAAACTGAGTCCTTGGGTAAGCTGACTGTGGGGTTGTCATGTTCCCAAATTCAGCACGTTTCCCAATGCAGCAAGCAAGAAGTTTGTCAAGAACACACCCACAAGAGCCCATCCTAGTCTCCCCACAACCTAAAGTGAATAAGGCTCATGGTAGGCACTTAATGCAGTTAATACATACTATTTGAGTGAAACAGAGCAGACTTAAGTATGACAAATGAAAAATTATGCCAGAGTATGGGTCTAAGACTTGAATTCTTATTATGCTGTGTAAGTTCACAAAATGCAACCTCCATTTTCTTAAGGGCCAACTAAGCACCTTACTCTTACCACAATGGTTGGGGCAATTGTGGCATCACCAATGTATAAAATACATCTTACAATGGGAAAAAGGGCATTTTCTGATTCAGGAGATGTTCGGGACCATGGTGGGTTTAACAACTATAAACTACTCTTAACCATCTGGCTTACGGAGGACAAAGTCCATATCTCATTCCTGTCAAAGCCAGGTCCTGACATTCTGTTAATTTGGGCTGAGAATAAGATGTTGATAATTATAGGGTATAGTTAACAGCTTAAAAGAATCAGATCTCCCATACCCAACAGAAAATTAAAATTCTACGCCTTGGCAGGACTCAAGAAGAACCCATGAACAAGTATTGCTAGGGGGAAAATAAACAATGCTCTTAAAACCTACGCCCCTTCTTAAGAATCAGTCTCAATAAGTAACTCTTTGTGATTACAAAATAGTACCTTCACCTATATTATATTATTTGTTCTCTCTAAACCCTCTCCAGGGAAGTAGGGCAGTATCAGTCCCTTTTTGCAGTCAATGAAACAAGCAATGCCTTTGTCCATGTTTATCTGACTGACTGGTCCTGGAATTAGAAGACCACATGGTTTGTGGTCTTTGAATAAGAGCTGAGAGCCTACAAGGGCATCTCGAACAGTCGATGTGACTCTTTACAACTCTCTTTTCTCTCTCATTCAATGTCAATAACAGTATCATCTCTGGCAAGGAAAACATCGAGCCTCTACCTAGGATGGCTATGACAACAGAAAAGACAACCTCCCACCCTAAAGAAATAAACTGTTTTGTGTTTTATTTGTTGGCTTGCTTATGGTGCCACTGATTCAGTGCCCAGCCAACTAGCCAAGCGCTTGGGAAAATGCTGTCAGTTACAGATTTGACCTTGAAGCCTCTTACTTTCCACTCTTGGTGACACAGATGAAAGGCTGACTATCAAGTAATGACTACAGTGGGGAAAAAAAATTCATAGGATTTAAGTTTTAAATCAATAGGGAATTCAGAGATATACAGCAGAATTTTATACTACCTTTGTCTGGTCTAACGGAAAAATCAGGCAAAAATAAGAAAATGCATCATTTCCCTTAGAAGGAAAAACTCTGCTTCATTTCTTAGTACGTGAGGAAACAGATCTTTTCACAAGTGCTGGGCATAGCCTGTAAATTTAAGCTAAAATCTGCACGTGAGTCCATGTTGAGGACGGAGGTGGCAAAAGTGGCCAAAAGCTGTCCCCTCACCACCCCCAAAAGGGGCAAAGGGGCCACAAGATGGTGGGAATGGACTAGATACAAAAGTCACCCTTAGAGTCACGGCAGAAGGGAAGGCTTAGGACCAGACGAGCATGACCAATGGGACTTAATGTGAAGATTTAGAAGGCAGAACAGTTGCTAGGATGACACAAAGCAGCAGCAGAAGCGCCAGGCTGGCTTTGAAAGAGGACTGGACAAGATATAAGACCACTGCCTACCCCACTGGCCAGAGCAAGCCACCTTTTGGAATCGGGGCAGCCGAATTCACGAAATCAGGAGTTAGTAAAATTCCGGCTGACAAGGGTGGGGCGGCTGGAGCTGCAATGTGGCCAGCTGCGTCGCAAAGTGAGAAGGTAGTTAGGCAACGGGAAGTAAGAGAGGAATGTCCGAGTATCTGGGAGGAGCTGGGCACGGCACCAAGCATTTAGTGGTAAGAGGAAATGGGACGGCTAAAGATGGCCAAGGATACCCACACAGGAAGATGCTCCTCTCACTTCGGCGGCATTTACGAGTGGTTTTTCAATTCCTGCGGCACCGTGTAAGTGATTGTGCAGCTGAAATTAAAACGGGAGAAGAGGGGCCCCTGGGTGGTCCGGTGGGTGAAGAGTCCAGTTCTTGGTTGCAGCTCAGGTCATGATCTCACGGGTCGTGGGCTTGAGCCCCGCGTCGGACTCCGCACTGACAGCCCAGAGCCCGCTTGGGATTGTGTCCCCCTCTCTTTCAGCGCCTCCCCCACTCATGTTCGCACTCTCTCGCTCGCTGTGTTTCAAAATAAATAAATAAACTTTTCAAAAAAGAGGGGAGGGAGGAGTCTGGTCCATCTTGAGCATTTATCTGATGACACAGGTCGCACCTGCTCCTCATTCCAACCTCATCTTCCTTTACCCAAACTGCTAGAAGGCATATGTGACAGACGTTCTCAGTGTCCTAGACCTGGCCATTTAGCACTCACCGTTCCAGGACATATGGGTGGCATCTTACAAAAACACCTGCAATTCTACTGGAAAGAACATGCAGACGCCTGCAGGCTGGAAGTTCTAGGGTTTAGTGCTCCTCTGAAGGAGGGACCCAACCAGTGGCAGAAAGGAGCAGGTGGATAAGCCCCCTACCTTCTCTCCTTCGGTGTCAAACCTGAACTACCATATACAACTCCTGCCCTGGGAATCCTGAGCTCCAGCTGCCCCAACACTACTCAACTCACTAACATGCATCTGTACTACTTCCTACTAGTGCTTCTTGGGCTCAGCAACCAAAGAAAATACTCACCCCAAGTCTATGTCATAGGATATACTTCTGGGGAAAACCTAAGACCCTGTGTGTGTGTGTGTGTGTGTGTGTGTGTGTGTGTGTGCGCACGCGCGCGCGTGCATCGACTAAAATAACTTATTAAGGTTTGGCATTTATTGATCAAGTTTGCCCTGGAGTTTGGCAGAGTTCCTAACCTGTCGAGCTACAGTGTTTCGGGAGGAGTGATGTGGGCAAGACTTGCTGGCTCAGACCCAGGGGCAGCTGGGAACGGAGGGCTTTCACATGCCATTTTTCTGGCCTCAGACTCTATCCTGCAAAGAGGACGAGGATCTGTTTTCATCAACAGAGAAAACTGGGTTTTTGTAGGGTCGACTCACTAAGGGCTTTGACATCATCAAATGAGTCAAGTATGAATACATGAATTTTCTCTTTTCTGCATAGCATTTGATAAGCACAAATAACAGGATATTTTAAATAAGGCTATCACAAAATGTAAAAACCTCTATGGTCGTAAGTAAAACTACACCCATAACTGGCTTTGGGAGGGATTGTAACACTATGCTATTTATGTCAGGATAGGACTCAAGAGAGAAACAAATACATTTAGCATATTACAAAATCTTCTTTATCCCTTCCAAGAAATTTGTAGGACCAAGGAGTTGGGGGAAGAGGGAAAAGAGAGAGTAATTTTCACATTCATTTTAAATTTCAGTTTAAACATTTCTCCTAGAAAACATTTTGGCAAGCGATGTACATTTCCCAGCTGCCCTTGGGATAGGAAATAGCAATCTATTTTATATTATCCTTCCCTCAATTAAATATTTCCTTGGGAAATTGACTGGAAAGCTTATACCAACCCAGGATAAAACAACCTTTGGGTGAAAAAGTGGCATCCGTGTGCCGACGCAGGACATTGTGTGAGAGGCAAAATGAAAGTGGCAGATGTGGAGTCTGTCAATGAGTTACTCAGCCCCTCAAATTTACCAGGTGAATGAGTAATCTGTGGGAGAAATTATCTCCTGCTAGAGAAGTGTCTGCATGAATTTGAGGAAAGAAGGTCTCTTCCAACCCTCTCTCCTCCCCAGATACCCGAGATTCTGTGAATGAGGCTGGATTGTTTAAATGCAAGGTGATGGCTGAAGCATCTTAGTGCTGAGAACTCATTACTGAGCACAGCGTTTCCGAGCAGCCCAGGAAGTAATCCTGTGTCATCGGGAGACTCCAGGACCCTGCCACCAAGGCCATGCGATGCATGGATGGAGATTTCTAATCAAAAAGGAGAAAGTGGAAGGATAAAGGATGAAAGACCCGTTCTCATTTAAATCCCTGAAATAATGCTGCAGTGAAGAGGTCCCGCAGAAACCTGTACAAACTGCTATCTTCTCCCCTGCACCCACCGTGTGGGAATTAAAAGCTCTGAATGGACCTGTCATTTCTAGGTAATCCCTGCCCTAGATATTCCACATCCAAAGCACTATCCATCCCGTTTGCCTGTTTGCAGGGTCCAACTTGAAATAATCACTAAATATGGGGCGCCTGGGTGGCTCAATCAGTTAAGTGTCAACCTTGGCTCAGGTCATGACCTCACGGTCCGTGAGGTCGAGCCCCGTGTCGGGCTGTATACCCACAGTGAGGAGCTTGGAGCCTGCTTCAGATTCTGGGTCTCCCTGTCTCTCTCTCTGCCCTTCTCCTGCTAACACAGTCTCACTCTCTCTCAAAATTAATAAACATTTAAAGGTTTTTTTAAAAGATATAATCACTAAATAACATCAGGGATGGATGCCTCTTGATGACAAAACATACGATTGCCAAGCAAACTGTCTGAGGTCTGATTTGGGGTCAGCTCTCTGCAAGCAAGGGAAGGTACCCAATGGATGATGATGGGTCACAAGGGAGCAGAAGACCAAAGCACCAGAAGCACAGTGTAGATGGGGAACTACCACCAACCCTACCTGCAATGTCCACTGAGAAGCAGAAACGGCAAGTGGAGGGACACGAGCAGTGAGCGTTTATAAGCACCTATTATATGCCAGACACTGTATGAAGTGCAGCGTATATATTTAATATATGCCTAAGCTTAATAAATATAATTTATGGTGCTAAGAACATGAGATATTTACAGTATAACTAAGTTACAGCCACATAAAATGTTATTGTCAGAACTAAGGCTTAAATCTCAATGTTTCTCTCTTCTATGTCATGAAATCTGTATCGGAACAAATGCAATCTTGCATCCCCCCTCCCTATTACCCCCCTGCCCCGACACCAACCAGAGATAAGGCACAAAGGCCAGCCACAGGATCACGGAGTATCACAAAGATTGGGCAGACACTTGCTGAGGGCTTGTTTAAATACACGATGGGGTATATTTAGACAGCTAAAATGTTAACACCAAAGCGATCCTACAAGCCATACCTTTCTACTATACAGATTAGAAGACAGGCGATCAGAAAGGTTAAGCTACTTGCCTGGGGCCACACAGTCTGTTAGTTAAAGAGTGGGAGCTAAAATCCGAGAGACTTCATGAACAACTTAGGGTTCTTTGTACTACACAAGACTCCTTTTATTCAAAGTGTCAGAAGTGTCCGTTCAAAATGAAAACAACAAAACAACAAAAAGCTCCTTGTTTAAAACAAAATAGGAGAGATTAAAATGTCAAGGGAGTTAAGTATTCCAGGAGCTGTTCGGATTCTTATCTTTGGGTCACGAACTTTGTCTCAGTCTCAGATTCTGATGGGTTTGGACAAATTCCAAAGGCCTCAGCACATATGTGTGAAATGCATATGTTCACGTTCTATTGGTAATAACTCAGTTGAATGACTGTCAGGGACACAAAGCTCCACACATCAGTCCAGTCTGGCATGCCCTCTGCAGCGATTTATGGGACCGCAGAGGGGAGGTGGTCTGGGGTGAGATTAGGTGCCTGGCAGGGGCTTCTGGGTGGTTCCATGCAGCCCCTGCTGTTGCTGCAGCTGCTCTATAGAAATCCTGCCCTGGGCAGAGTTTAATATCATACATATTTGCCCACAGAAAACACGACTCTTTCCTATTGTCGCTTAATCACTGCCGTAAGCCCAAAGAGTTGTTCCTGGGAAAAGAAAAATGAGTCTCTGACTTCGTGAGCACAAAAGTCTGCATGAGAAAGAGAAGAGAGGATTTTGTCTGGTGTCAGAGGCCTGACCCCAGCATCAGCTGGCCGTGGGTCCTTGGACAAGTTCCTTCTCTCTGGGCCTCAGTGAAGCCACCTGTGAAGTGAGAGTTATAGACTGATCTGGAAGGAGGCTTCCAGGTTGATGGGTCAATCAATGCTTACTGAGTGCACAGCTGGGTGCTATGTCCTAGGGACACAAAGGTCAATAAGGCAAGTCCCCCGTGTCAAGCAGCCCACTATTGTGGGTGAGATACAGCAAAGGGTAATATCAGTTAATAATAGCAGGTATCACTAGGCTCTAGGTACTCCATGTACCTTAACCTGCTTCATTCTCACAACACCCAGTTTTATTCCCATTTTACAGAGGTGAAACAGGTTCATACAGAGTAAGTAACTTGCCCAGGTCACATGTTTAGTTAGTAAGTACAAAAGCACCCTCAAGGCCCTGAGAGGAAGTCTGGGAAGATTATACAGGAAGTGGTATTCAGTGTTTCCCTGAAGTGTGAACAGTTTACCGCTGGAGAAGGGATGGTAGCTGGAGAAGAGAGGGAAAATACATTCCAAAGAAAAGGAACAGCATGTGCAAAGGCACAGAAGCACTGACCACTGGAGCCCCTTGGAAAACCACAGCTCCTCTGGTGTGCCCAGAGTCAAGAGTGTATGAGGTTTGGTGGGAGGCTGAACAGATTCTGGCCTGGCAGTTTGCAGTTTGCAGCTTGCACGCTAGCATGGACTGAATGCTTGTGTCCCGCCCACTGAGTCCACACTTCGAAACCCTAACCCACAGTATGGAGATTATTGGAGATGGGACCTCTAAGTAAGGAAATAAAATGAGATGAGGTCATAAGGGTGGGGCCCTGATCTGTCCTTAGAGAAGGAGACACCAGTGAGGTTGCACTCCCTACTGTGTGCACACACCCTGAGGAAAGGCCCCGTGAACCCTCAGAGAGAAGGTGGCTGCCTACGAGCCGGGAAGAGAGCTCTCATCAGAAACCAACTTTACTGGCACCTCGATCTCAGACTTCTGGCCTCCAGAACTATAAGAAATTACACTTCTGATGGTGAAGCCATTAACTCCATGGTGTTTGTTACAACTGCCCGGGCAGACTGATACACTTGTGATGTCAGTAAGGATCCTGGGTACTTGTAAATCAAGGGAGTAATGTTTACCCTCTGAAAGCTGCACAGAGGACTGCTAGGAGAGACAACAGAGCCCAGGACCTCTTAGGAAGCCCTCCAGGGAAACAGCGAACCTGAGGGCCTGACTCATGCACAGTCCTTAGTTCCTCCTCAAGACACAGCCTGAAAATCCATTCCTCCAGAGGCCTGTCCAGTTCTGTTCAGGTGCTCCAAGGCCCTCTGTGCTCATCCCTACTGGATATGTGTGACTCTGAGAAAATTACCTAACGTGTCACGAGTTACAGGGTAACTCTTCCCGCCTCCACACCAGGTGACCAGCATATATCAGCACTCAGCACACTGTTTATGGCACAGCCGCAGCCCGTTAAACATGCTCAGGGACGAGAGGGGTTAAAACAGGCAGAAGTGCCACGCAGTGTTGGTTCATGGCTCCAAATAAGGCAAACACAGGGCAGGGACCCACCCGACCTGTTGGGTTTCTATTTGACTCAGCTCTTCTCTCCTATGTTGAGATTTTCCTAGGCCTCTTCATGAAAGAAAAAAATAACATAAATGGAGAAAAATCCAACATTTGGGTAATATCATGTTACCCATTTAATGTTTCTGCCATTTAAGGAAAAAGAAATCCCTTTGGGGAGAAAAGAACATAAATATTATAGTATATATATTATATAAATAATATTAGACGTTATATATACATCATATACATACAATTCAGTCTTTTGTATGTGGCCATCCTGTCGTGCCAGCACTGTTTGTTGAAAAGATACTTCTTTCTCCCATTTAATTATCTTGACACTGTTATCAAAAATCAACTCATCCCATCGGGGGAAAAATACTGTTAAAATATCTATACTACCCAAAGCAATCTACAGAGTTAATGAAATCTTCGTCAAAATACCAACAACATTTTTAATAAAACTAGAAAAAACTATTCTAAAATTTTTGTGAAAGACCCTGAATAGCCAAAGTAATCTTGAAAAAGAAGAACAAAGCTGGAGGTATCACAGTCCCAGATTTCAAGATATACTACACAGCTCCAGTGTACTATTCTAATTAGTATACTAATTTGTATACTAATTAGTATACTAATTTGATTAGTATACTAATCAAAACAGTAAGGTACTTGCACAAAAATAGACACATAGATCAATAGAACAGAATAGAGAGTCCAGATATAAGCCCACGAGTATATGGTCAATTAATCTACCTCAAAGGAGTTAATAATATACAATGGGGAAAAGACCGTCTCTTCAACAAATGCTGTTGGGAAAACTGGACAGCTACATACAAAAGAATGAAACTGGACCATTTTCTTACACCATATACAAAATTAAACTCAGAATGGATTAAAGGCCAAAATGAGAGACCTGAAACCATAAAATTCTTAGAAGAAAATATAGGCAGTAATCTCTTTGACACATCAACTGTAAAAACATTTTTCTATGGAGGCAAGGAAAATAAAAGCAAAATGAAACTATTGGGACTACATCAAAATAAAAAACTTCTGCACAATGAAGGAAACCATCAACAAAACAAAAAGACACCTCACCAATGTGCAAATAATATATCCAATAAGGAGTTGATAACAAAAATATATAAAGAACTCATACAACTCAAAAATAAGAAAACAAAAATCTGATTAAAAAATGGACAGAAGACCCCTATACACATATTTCCAAAGACATACAGATGGCCAACAGACACATGAAAAGATGCCTAACATAACCCAACATCAGGGAAATGTAAATCAAAACCACACTGAGATGTCATCTCATCCTTGTCAGAACGGCTAAAAAAACAAAAACAGAAACAAAACAAGTATTGTTGAGGATGTGAAGAAAAAACAAACTCTTGGGCACTGCTGGTGGGAAGGCAAGCTGGTACAGCCACTGTTGAAAACAGTATGGAGTTTCCTCAAAAACTTAAAAATAGAATAACCATATGATCCAATAATTCAACTACTAGGTACTTACCCAAAGAAAACAAAAACACTTATTATTTCTGAATAAGATATATGCAACCCTATGTTTACTGCAGCATTGTTTACAATATCCAAGACATGGGCGCAGCCCAAGTGTCCATCCACAGATGAACAGATGAAGAAATAGTGTGTGTGTGTGTGTGTGTGTGTGTGTGTGTGTGTGTGTGTGTACACCAAAGGGACAAACCAAAAAACAGACTCTTAACTATAGAGAACAAACTGCTAGTTACCAGAAGGGATGGTGGGGGTGTTGGATGAAATAGGTGAAAGGGATTAAGGCTACACTTAATTGTGATGAGCATGAAGAATGCATAGAATTGTTGAATCATTATATTGTATACCTGAAACTAATATAACAATGTATGCTGATTATACTTGAATAAATAAATATATCATAAATGTGAGGGTTTTATTTCTTGACTCAGTCCTATTCCACTGATCTATCATTACATCAGTACCACATTGTCTTGATAACAGCTATGTCATAAGTTTTCAAATATATACTATATATACCTTTATATATAAATTTGTACATATAACATATATGATTTATTTGTATTTACACATAAATTATATATAATATATAATATATATTAAACATCTTTGAGATATAATTGACATACCATAACATTTTCTCATTTGATGTGTACAATTTAACAATTTTTAGTATACTCACAGAGTTGTATAACCATCATAGGAGTATAAATTTAGAACACTTTGACAATCCCCAAAAGAAACACCATATCCATTAGCAGATGCTTCCCCTCAGCCATAGGCAACCACTAGTCTAATTCTGTCACTACAGATTTTCCTGTTACGTACATTTCATATAAATGGAATCACAGAATATGCATTCTGTTGTACCTGGCTTCTTTCACTTAACATAGTATTTTAAAGGTTTATCCGTGCTATAGTGTAATCAGTGCTTCATTCTAAGCACTGTGATTCATTCTTCTATTCTAATAACTTTTCACTATATGGATATACCACATTTCATTTGGGCATTATGAATAATACTGCTATAAATGTCAGTCTACCTTTTTTTAGTCATACGTTTTCATTTCCCTAGGATAGATACCTAAAAGTGAAATGACAGGTCGTATGGTAACTCTATGTGTAACAATTTGAGGCATTGCCAAACTGTTTTCCAATTAGCTGTGACATTCTTATGTTCCCACCAACAGTGTATGAGGATTCAAATTTTTCTACATCCTCATCGATACTTAGTATTATTTGTCTTTTTGATTAAAGCCATTTGATCATAGTCATTATACCTACATCCTAGTGGATGTAAAGTAATATCTCACTGTGGTCTTCACCTAAATTTCCATAATAGCGAATGGTACTGAGGATCTTTTCACGTTTGCTGGATATTTGCATATATCTCTTGGTGAAATAATATCTATAAGATCTATCTATAATAATATCTATAAT
The DNA here is from genome assembly GCF_018350175.1 of Felis catus. Lineage (NCBI taxonomy): Eukaryota > Metazoa > Chordata > Mammalia > Carnivora > Felidae > Felis > Felis catus. The sequence continues at coordinate 9,698,755 of NC_058380.1, forward strand.
AATAATCTATAATCTATAATCTATATATTATAATAATCTATAATATATCTATAATAGTATATCTATAATATATAATATCTATAATAATCTATAATAATCTATAATCTATCTATAATAATATCTATAATATCTGTAAGACATATAATAATATCTATAAGATCATCTGACATTTTAAAAGTTCAGTTATTTGTCTTTATGAAGTTTTAAGAATACTTTATATATTCTGAATATGAGATCTAAATACATACATGATTTGCAATAATATGCTCCTACCCAATACATTATCTACTCACTTTCTTGATGTTATCACTTGTAGTACAATAGGTTTCTAATGTGATCAAGTTCAATATAGGTATCTTTTCTTCCGTTGTCCTTTTGTGTCACATCTAAGAACCCACTGCCTAATCCAAGTTCAGAAAGATACACTCCTAAATTTTCTTCCCGAAGTTTTACAGTTTTAGCCCTTACATTAGATATATGACTTACTTTGAGTTAATTTTTACCTAAGTAAGGCGTTAGGAAGAGCTGAAATTCAGTCGTTTGCATGTGGTTATCCTGTTGTCTCAGCACTATTTGTTGAAGACTTTTCTTTCTCGAAATGATCTTGACACTGGTATCAAACAATTGACCATAAATGTGAGGGTTTTATTTCTAGACTCTCGGTTCTATTTCAATGATTTGTTTTTATGTCAGTACCACAATGTCTTGAATATTGCAGCTGCCTTGTAAGTTTGCAATTTGTGAAGTGCAAATCATAACTTTGTTCTTTTTTTAAGATCATTTTGCCTATCCTGGGTTCCTTAAATTTCCACATGATTTTTAGATTAGTTTGTTAATTTCTACACACACACAAAAAAACTAGCTGGGATTGTGATGAGAATTGCATTGAGTCTGTTGATCGATTTGAGGAGTATTTCCATCTTAACAATGCTAAGTAAGTCTTCTGATACATGAACATGAAATGTCTTTCTATTTATTTAGATCTTTATTGATTTCTTTCAAAAATGCCTTACAGTACACAGTATACAAGTCTACAGGTCTCACTTATTTTGTTAAATTCGTTCCTTTTTTTGATATTGTAAATGGAAATGTTTCCACAAATTTCATTTTCAGATTGTTCATTGCTAATGTATAGAAGTACAATTCATCTTTGTATATTGATGTTATCTTCTGCAACTGTGCTAAATTGATTTGTTCTAACAGTTTTGTGGGGAGTCCTTAGAAATATCTGTATACGAATTACGTCACCTGCAAATAGGGACAGTTTTACTTTTTTTTCTTTTTTTTAATGTGTATTTATTTTGAGAGAGAGAGAGAGAGAGAGAGAGAGAGAGAGAGAGAGAGAGAGAGAGGCTGAGAGAGACAGAGAACCCAAAGCAGGTTCCACACTCTCAGCACAGAGCCTGAAACAGGGCTTGATCTCACAAATCATGAGATCATGACCTGAGCCGAAACCAAGACTTGGGTGCTTTACCAACTGAGTTACCCCAGAGCCAATTATTTTCCTTTCTTGACTAACTCCCTGGCCAAAACCTCCAATACTATGTTGAATAGAAGCAGAAAGAGTGGACATCTTTGTTTAAAGGCTGATTTTAGGAATCACCATTAACTATGACGTTAGCTGTGAGATTTCAATTAATCCTTTTCTTTTTAGATTTCAACCTAACTCAAGTCTTGCTCTCCCAGGAAGTTCAATTCACACCTTCTTCATTTGTAATATACCTTTATTTTTAGTCATCTAGATGCCTACAAAATTATTTTTGGTTGTTTATGTTTTTGTTATTGTTACTTTTGCTGTTGTGAACTGACAAGTAACCTGATTAGATTTCTGCTTTATTAATATGACTATCACTGACATCACCTATCATTTAAACCATAAGAGACTCTTAAATACAGAGAACAAACTGAGGGTTGATGGCGGGTAGTGGGGCAAGGGAAAAGGGAAGATGGGTAATGGGCATTGAGGAGGGCACTTGTTGGGATGAGCACTGGATGTTGTATGTAAGTGATGAACCATGGGAATGTACCCCCAAAGCCAAGAGCACACTGTATACCCTGTTAGACAACTTGACTAATTTTTAAATGATATTTTAAAAATAATTTAAAAAAACACTGCATTAGAATAGTTTATTTCTACTTAGGCTCTTTGAACTAAGGAAACCTAGACAAGGAGTGCCGACTGGTTTATGATTTCTGGTTTATATTTTAGTAGTAAGACTCTGCCTATACACATAGCACATAGAGAAAATATCTTTCATTTGTTTTCCTTTTTTATTATGAAATTTATTGTAAAATTGGTTTCCATACAACACCCAGTGCTCATCCCAACAGGTGCCCTCCTCAATGCCCATCACTCACCCTCCCCTCCCTCCCACCCCCCATCAACCCTCAGTTTATTCTCAGTTTTTAAGAGTCTCTTATGGTTTGGCTTCCTCCCTCTCTTTTTTTTTCCTTCCCCTCCCCCATGGACTTCTGTTAAGTTTCTCAGGATCCACATAAGAGTGAAAACATATGGTATCTGTCTTTCTCTATATGATTTATTTCACTTAGCATAATACCCTCCAGTTCCATCCACGTGGCTACAAAAGGCCATATTTCATTCTTTCTCATTGGCACATAGTACTCCATTTTGTATATAAACTACAATTTCTTTATCCATTCATCAGGTGGTGGACATTTAGGCTCTTTCCATAATTTGGCTATTGTTGAAAGTGCTGCTTCATTTCTGTTCAATTATGCTCTCAATCCAAAACATCACTGATTAAAAATGATATTTTTTATATTAAAATATCTATTCATATCAAAATAAAATATATAGATTTAAAGTACAACTGTGTACTTTGGAACGATTCCTTCACTAGTACACCTATAACTCCTTTTCTTATGCTCTCTTGTGAATCAGTGAGAAATTGTTGACTTTTCATTTTACATTCTTGGTTTGGAGTAGATACTCAGAATGCTCAAACTTGTGGCCTCTGGTATTTCAAGGAGAGTGACACCCATTCTTCTAAATTCCTTTTAGATTTGTGAATGCTTTCTGTGCCTTACTTTTCCCACCCAGTAAAGAAAACCTGCAAGCAGAATGGCAGAGACAGAATTGTGGATCCTAGGTGTCTAGAATAGTGTCGATCAAATATCAGTAGGCGTAAGAATCACCTGGGAACTTTAACTAGTAAATTCATGAGTCTATTCCCAAAGATTTTACTCCTGTAGTGAAGGACACTGACTTCTCAGCAACGTCTATTTTCTCTTTTGGTGGAGGACATGGCTAGACCATATATCCCAGCTTACACTGTAGTGAGATGTGGCCATGTGACTGTGCCCTGTATTTGTTCAAGACTGAGCCCACAAATTTTCCCATGCACTCCTGCATGTTGTTCTCCCAAAACTGATGTAAAATTCAATAATGTAAAATTCACCTCTTTAGCCATTTTGAAGTGTACCTATGGTGACTTTGTTTTTAATTTTTTAAGTTTATTTATTTACTTAGAGAACACGCACACAAGTGGGGTAGAGGCAGAGAGGTGAGAAAGAGAATCCCAAGCAGGCTCCACACCATCAGTGCAGAGCCCAATGCAGGGCTTGAACTCACGAACCATGAGATCGTGACCTGAGCCGAAATCAAGAATCAGATGCTTAACTGACTGAGCCACCCAGGTGCCCCATGCAGTGACTTTTAGTCCATTCACAATGATAGTTATGCAACCATCACCATCACCAGAATCTAACTCCAAAACAATTTTCATCACTCCCAAAAAGATACCCCTACCCATTAAGCAATCACCCCCTCTCCTCACCTCTACATATCTCCTGGCAAACACCGATTTTTCTGTCTCTATGGATTTGCCTATGCTAGATACTTCATATAAGTGGAATCATACAATATGTAGTCTTTTGTGCTTGGCTTCTTTCACTTTGTATAATGTTTTCAAAATTTATCCACGTTGTGGTATGTATCAGTACAGCACTGAACAATAGTCCTTTGCATAGATGTATCATATTTCACTTTTCTATTCATCAGTTGATGGATATTTGATTTGTTCTCATTTGGGGGGGGGGCATTATGTATGAATAATACTGCTATGAACATTGATATAAAATCTTATTCTAACTATATATTTTCACCTGTCTTAGGTGTACAACTAGGAGCGGAATTGCTGGGTCATATGTTTAAATTTTTGAGGAACTTCCAAATTGTTTTTCACAGTGCCTACACCATTTTACATTCTCAACAGCAATGGATGAAGGTTCAACTTGCCCACATCCTTTCCCAATGCTTGTTCAAATTTACCATTTTTATTATACCATCCTAGTGAGCATGAAGTGTATTACATAGAAGTATTGTTTTGCATTTACCTGATAGCCAATAATGCTGAGCATCTTTGCATGTGCTTACTGAACTTGAATATCTTCTTTGGAAAAAAGGTCTATACAAATCCTTTGCCTGTTTTTAAATTGAATTCTATTTGTCTATTAATGAGTTTTAAGAGTTCTTTATACATTCTGGATCCTAGACCCTTATCAGATAAATAACTTGTGAATACCTTCTCCCATTCTATAGGAAATATTTTCACTTTTTTGATAATGCCATTTCATGCACAGAAGTTTTAATTTTGATGAAGTCCAATTTATCTACTTTTTCTTTGATTGCTTCTGCTTTTGTTGTAATCTTCAAGAAACATGCCTAATCCAACTTCATGGAGATTTATCCCTATATTTCCTTCTAAGAGTTTTATATTTTTAGCTCTTACATTTAGATTTTTTAATCCATTTTGAGTTGGTTTTGTATATGATTTAATTTTATTCTTTTTTGCATGTGGATATCCAGTTGTTTCACCAACATTTTTTAAAAACACTGTTCTTTCTCATTACATGGGCTTGGCACCCATGTTGAAAATCAACTTATTACAGATGCATTGGTTTAGTTTGGACTCTCAATTCCATTCCATATATCTAAAAACCTATTTTCCTGCCAATGCCACACTATTTTGCTTACAGTAGCTTTAGAATAAGTTTCTAAATCAGGAAGTGAGAATCTACCACTGCATTCTTCTTTTTTTTACACTGCTTTAACCATTTGGGCCTCCTGCAATTCCATTTGACTTTTAGAATTAGATTTTCCATTTTTTCCAAAAACAGTTGCTCAGATTTGGTAGGGATTGTGCTTTATCTATTTATTACTTTGAGAGCTACTGCCACCTTGACAATACTGATATTCATTATTAAAATCAATATTAAGCAATATTATGCAATAATTAACAGTATTAATGAAATCCATAACACAAATGTCTCCATTCATTTAGGTCTTCATTAATTTCTTCTGTAGTTTTTAGGGTACAAGTCTTGTACCTCCCTGGTTAGATTTTTTTCCCAAGTATTTTATTCTTTTTGATGGTATTAGAAGTGGAATTTTTTTCTTAATTTCATTTTGGGTTGCTTATTGCCAGTGTATAGAAATAAAAACGAATTTGTATATTGATTTTGTATGCTGCAACTTTGCTGAACTTGTTTACTATCTCATAAAGTTTTATGCATTCTCTAGGAGTTTTGATGTTTAAATCATGTCATCTGTGACTACAGATCATTTTACTTCCTTTCCAGTCAGAGTGCCTTTTATTTACTTGCCTTACCTAAGTATGCTGGTGAGCCCTTACAGTATAATGGTTAACAGAAGTGGTGAGGGTGGATATCCATATCTTATTCCTGATATTAGGAAGAAAACTTTCAATCTTTCACCATTAATATGATGTGAGCTCTGTATATGCACAGATGCATGCTATCAGTGTAAGTGACTTCCCTTCTTTTCCTTGTTTCTGTAGTGATTGTAGCATGAAAGGGTATCGGATTTTGGCAAACACGTTTTCTGCATCAACTGAGTTGATTATGTGGGCTTTTTTAATTCTGTTAGAATGATGTATTATATTAATAGATCTTCATCTGCTAAACCATCCTTGAATTTCTAGGATAAATTCTATTTGGTCATGGTGTAGATAATCTTTTTAAAAGTTAATGGATTCCATTTGCTAATATTCTAATGAGAATTTTGCATCTGTGTTCATTATGGATACTAGTCTGTAGTTTCTTTTCCTGTGATATACTTTTCTGGCTTTGGTATCAGAGTAACACTGACATCACAGAACATGTTAGTAAGTGTTACCCCCTCTTTCATTTTGGAAGAGTGTTGGGAAGATAGATGTTAATTGTTCTTAAAATATTTGGTCAAATTCACCAGTGGAGCCAATTGAAACTAGGCTCATCTTTCTGGGAAGTTTTTTTTCTTTTTATCAGTGATTCAACCTTTTTGCTTATTATATGTCTACTCAGATCTTCTGTTTCATCTTGAGTCAGTTTTGATAATGTATATGTGTAGATTATCTAATATGTTGGCATATGATTAATAATATTTTCTTAAAATACTTTTCATTTATGAAACGTGGGTAATAATATCCCTGTTTCATTCCTTATTATAGTAATTTTGGTCTTCTATAAAGATTTATCAAAGAGGAGTTACAAACCAAAAATTAATTAATATCGACCTTTATATTTGCCTATGTACTTATTTCACCAATATTTTTTTATTTCTTTGTTTGCATTTGAGTTAGTGACTACTGTCATTTTATATCAACCTGAATGACTGCCTTTAGCATTTCTTGTAGGAGAAGTCTACTGGTCTGCTGGTCATAAACTCTGAATTTCTGCTTATCTGGGAATGTTTAACTTCTCCTTTGTTTTTGGATCACATTTTTTGCCAGATACAGAATTATTTTTTGATAGTGATTTTCTTTCAGCATTTTCAATACTTCCCTGCCCACTGCCCTCCATGGTTTCTAATAAGAAATCAGCTGTCACCTTACTGAGAATCCCATGTACAGGAATCACTTGTCTCTTGATGTTTTTCAAGATTTTCTTTTTGTCTCTGGATTTTGACAGTTTGGTTACAATGTGGTTTGGTACAGACTTCTTTGCATTCATCTACCTGGAATTTATTGAACTTACTAAATGTACAGATTCATGTTTCACCAAGTGTGGATGGTCTTCAGACATTATTTTTCTAATATACGTTTTTCCCTTTTCTCTCTCACTTCACCTTTGAGGAATTGTATTATGTAGACTGAGAAGAGCTGGTAATATCCCACAGGTCTCTCAAGCTCTGTTTGTTTTCATTTCATTCTTTTTCTTTCTGTTTTCAGACGGGCTAATTTTAATGATCTCATCTTGAAATTCACTGGTTCTTTCTTTTCCCTACTCAATCCATTGAATATATCTATGCAATTTCCATTTCAACTACTACACTTTTAAACTCCAGAATTTCTCTGTTTTTTTTCATAATACCTTTTTATTGATATTTTGTGTTTTGTAAGACAGTTCTCATGGTTTCCTTTAATCATCTTTTTTTTCTCCAAGTGTTTATTTAAATTCTAGTTAGCTAACATACACCCTTCAAGCATATTTAAAATAGTCAATTGAAAGTCTTTTTTTAGTAAGTCAAATGTCTGGACCTCCTCTGAGATTTTTTTAAAATTTATTTTTGGGGCGCCTGGGTGGCTCAGTCGGTTAAGCGGCCGACTTCGGCTCACGTCATGATCTCGCGGTCTGTGAGTTCGAGCCCCACGTCAGGCTCTGTGCTGAAAGCTCAGAGCCTGGAGCCTGTTTCAGATTCTGTGTCTCCCTCTCTCTGCCCCTCCCCCGTTCATGCTCTGTCTCTCTCTCTGTCTCAAAAATAAATAAACGTTTAAAAAAAATTTTTTTAATTTATTTTTGAGACAGAGAGAGAGAGAGAGAGAGAGCGAGCGAGCACGGCAGCGGCAGAAAGAGAGGGAGAGAGAGAGAATCCCAAGCTGGTTCCGCACAGTGGAGAGCCTGATGTGAGTCTCGAACTCATGAACTATGAGATCGTAACCTGGGCTGAAGTCAGATGCTTAACCAACTGAGCCACCCAGGCACCCTCCTCTGAGATTTTTTTTTTAAAAATTTTAAATGTTTATTTATTAATGAGAGAGAAGGGGAGAGAGAGAGGGAGACCCAGAATCTGAAGCAGGCTCCAGGCTCCAAGCTCTCAGCACAGAGCCTGATGTGGGGCTCGAACTCACAAAGCACAAGATCATGACCAGAGCTGAAGTCGGACGCTTAACCGACTGAGCCACACAGGTGCCCCTGCTGCTTCTTTTTTTTTTTTTTTTAATGTTTATTTATTTTTGAGAGAGAGAGAAATACAGAGAGAGAGCTTGCAAGCAGAGGAGGAGCAGAGAGAGAGAGAGAGAGGGAGACACAGAATCGGAAGCAGGCTCCATGTTCTGAGCTGTTAGCACAGAAACCAACACAGGCCTTGAACTCACAGGCCATGAGATCATGACCTGAATCCAATTCGAGTTTTAACTGACTGAGCCACCCAGGTGCCCCAGGTATGTTTTTTTTTTTTTTAATTATCATGTGTATGGGCTATATTTTCTTATTTCTTTGCATGTATGCCATGTAGCATTTGGTTCAAAGAAGGAAAATTTGAATATTATACCACGGCTACTCTAAAAATCAGAAAAAAACTCTAGGCTCCTCAGTCCCTCGGTTGTTCTTGTAGGTGTTGTTAGCTTAATAGCTTTTTTAAAAACTAATTTTATAAAGTTTGTATTCTTTGTCATGAAGTGTACTGAATCCTCTGTTCCATTAGCTTTGTGGTCAGCTGACGATGCAACAGAAGTTTCTTCACAGGTATGAACACACAAACACCTATGTGCACACACATGTGTCCATGTGCACACACACACCACCCAGTCTTTGCAGACAGGCTGTGAATTGTGTTGGGACATGCCTTCAGCACCCAGACAAGCAGTTCACACCTGTGCTTTAACCTCGAGATCCTGTTTGCACAGAGCCTGAAGTTCAGCCAGAGTTAAGAGCTTAGACCCTTCTTAAGTCTTCTCTGAATACGCACCCAGATTTGGGCATATGTGTGGCCTTTTAGGTCCCCAGGAATTTGTGAGAACTTTATAAAGTCTTTATTCCCCAAAGCATCTTATTTCTCAGCCTTTCTTGCCAAGATATTTGGTTAGTCTATTGTTTATTGCAACTGTTATTCCTTGCCACAGGTGGCAGTGATGAATACATTCTGTCTTTAAATGTTTTTAACAAAGCCTCAGCCTCTTCCTTTAGCTATTTTTTAAAAGATAGGTGTGCAGAGAACAAATTATCTCTTTTTTCCTTTTTCTGAGCATGTCTCAGTTTCCCCCCAATTCCTGACGTACTTTCGCTGGTACAGGAATCTGAGTTAACGTTACTTTTCTTTGAGCAACTGAAAAATGTGCCACTTCCTTCTGGCCCCAAGGTATCTTCTGAGAAATCCATTATTGTACTGTTTTTTTTTCTTACAGGTAAAATGTCGTTTTCCTCTGGCTGCTTTAAAATTTCTTTCTATCTTTAGCTTTCAGAAGTCGAAGAATAATGCTTCCTGGCATGATTTCTTTGGATTCTGTTAGAGGCTCAATTCATGAATCTGTAGGTTTGTATCTCTTGCCAAGTGTGTAAAATTTTCAGCTATTATTTCTTCAAATATTTTTCAGGCTTACCACCTTTATTTTCTCTATCCAGGACTGATAACATGAATCTTAGGTTTTTTACTATAGTTTCACAAATTCCTAAAGCTCTCGTCTCCTTTTATCAGTTTATTTTCTCTGCTTTTCATACTAATTTCTATTGTCTTACCTTCCAGTTCATTGATTCTTTCCTCTAGCCCTTCCAGTCTGCTAATGAACCTACCCACTGAGATTTTAATTTCTGTTATGATTTTTAGTTCTAAAATTTCCATTTGTTTCTCGTATCTCTGATTTTTTGCTGCTTTCTATCTTTGTTTTAAATTTCTTTCAAGTTTGTTTCTAATTTCCCATTGAAGCATTTTATCATGGCTGCTTTAGAGCTTTGTCAGATAATTTTAAGCTTTTCAACACCTTAGTGTTGGCGTCTCTTAAGTGTCTTTTATCATTCAGGCTGAGGTAATTTAGGTTGAAATTAAAAGCACAGAAAAAATATATCAGGCACATGTTAATCAAAGCAAAGCAAATTACCAGAGACAGAGAAGGAAATTACATAATGCTAAAAAAGTTACTCTACCAAGAATACGTAACAATTCTAAATGTGTGTGAGCAACCAACATTGCTGAAAAATATGTGAAGCAAAAACTGATAGAATTTAAAGAAGATATAAACAAATTTACAATTACTGTTAGAGGCATCAACACCCCTTTCAAAACTAGACTAGAAAATCAACAAGGATGCAGAACTAAACGTCACCATCAACCCAAAGGATCTGACATTTGAAGAACATATAATATAATAAGGGCAGAATATTAAGGGCAGAATACACCTTTTCAAATGCCTGCAGAATACATATCAAGATAGACCTTATCAACACAACCTCAACACATTTTAAAGAGCTGATATCACACGAAATGTGTGATCTGACTACAATAAAATGTACTTGAAATTAACAGCAGAGATAAGGAAAATCTCCAAACATTCAGTCGCAAAAGCATACAATTACAAATAATCCCTGAGTCACAGAAGAAATCCCCAGGGAAATTTTTATAAAATACATTGAAAGCATAAGAAAGAGACTCTTAAAAACTGAGAACAAACTGAGGGTTGATGGGGGGTGGGAGGGACCGGAGGGTGGGTGATGGGTATTGAGGAGGGCACCTGTTGGGATGAGCACTGGGTGTTGTATGGAAACCAATTTGACAATAAATTTCATATATTGAAAAAAATAAAATAAAATAAAATAAAATAAAATAAAATAAAATAAAATAAAATAAAATAAAATAAAATACATTGAACTGAATGAAAATAAAAATAAAACATACCAAAATTTGGTGGGTTCGGATAAAGCACCACTGAGAGAGAAATTTATCACACTAAACACGTACATTAAATAAAAATAAAAGTCTCGGGTCAGTAATATAAGCTCTCATCTCAAGAACCTAAAAAAGAGAGAGCAAAATAAATCCAAAACAAGCAAAAGGAAACAAATGGCAAAAATAAGAGCAGAAATTAATAAAATTAGTAACAAAAAAATAGAGAAAATCAATGGGCCAAAGGATTGATTCTTTGGAAAAGTCAAACAAATACCGTTATTTTAACAGTATCATTAAGATGGGAGTCCTTACCAATCAAAAAGAATCAAACAATCCAATAGGAAAATGAGCTGAAGACATGAAAAGGCATTTCAGAGAAGAGCAAACTCAAGAGGCAAATGAACTCATGAAAAATGAAAAGGGAGGCCCCAATGAGATACCATGTTGTACTCATTTGATAGGCAGAGAAGTATTTTAAGGTGTGTATCACAAGGTTTGCTATGACTGCTCAAGGTTGTATCTGCACAATGGTAGCAATAACCCCACTTTCATGACAACTCACTGCCTTCCAAGGAACTCTCAACCTGTTCCTTCCCTTTCCATTGGCTGCTACTGGCCCCTAAATAACGTAGATACAAAATTTCTTGCTTCCTGCTCTCTTCTGTTTGATCCTGAAAAATCCTATCTTCCTTCTACTGCGGAAGTCAAAAGTGAGAAACTCTCTGTATACTATCTGGGGAAGTTTGCCATCTTTTTTCTCCACATAAATAATTCCACTCATTTGCTATTTGGCAAACTAATTTTTATTATTGTTTTCTCTAATTATCTTTAACAACTGTCGAGATTGACACTAATTTACTTCTAATAATGAACTTGGGCCCACAGAAACAGCAATGAAAAAACAGAGCAGCTCCCCAATGAGGCCACTAATACAATTTTCCTGTTGTTTTTCTGACATTATTCAATGACATTTGGCTGTCACTCTCATATCAATATTATTTATGATATAGATCACATGTACTTATATTAAATCGTTTTATTTCATCACTCAGTTACCTTACTAATGACTGAAAACATTAAATAAACTCGCCATTTTTTGGTTTGTGTTTCTTAGTTACTCTTGTTTGGAGACTGTAAGCTCAGTGAGAGCAAAACTGTGTTTGCTTTATTCATTCCCTTATCTCCAGTGTTTGATACAGTACCTGATATACAATGAAATTTTTTGACCAAATAAATTAATCTGATGTGGCTACCTTGTTTAGTGTGCTGGAGTTCAAGAATCTCCATTATTTTCCAACAAGAATAATAATTAAAATGGCCAGTGGTTCTTTAATGTTTACTGTGTGCACAGAACTGTGCTAAGGATTTGGATGCATTAGTTTCTTGAGACCTGCACTAGTAAAGTACATTGAAAAGTGTAATTTAACAGGTGAGGACACTGAAACTTAGAGAACTTTGGGGATTTCCCAAATTCAGAGACCTAATAATTAATGGTACCAGATTTGAGGCAAACCATCTGTCCATCTGAGACCTCTCCATAGGTCTCAGCTCAACTAGGGCACACGGTCTCTAAAGGTCATATCAAAGTAGGGGTTCATTCCCTACAGGATTATGTTTGACCATTAGTTTAACATCACAACTAGGAGACTGACCTCCTGTAGGGTTCTGTGGGTGGCAGATCTCTGTTTCATCCTTCTTCTCATTTTAGGACACTGGACTCCTTGCTGAATTTCCAAGAACTAAAAGAAAAAAAATATTTATGAGCATTTCTGGTTCCTTGCATCTCCTTCCTTCTATTTCTTTTCTCTTTTCCTTATAAGTAAGAGCTTCCTAAGGAAATAGTGTATTATTTTTCTATTGCTGCTATACCAAATGACCACATACTTTGTGGCTTTAAGCAACACAGTTTTGTAGGCCAGAAGTCCTACATGGAGTCATGTGATTAGACTGGACCCACGCAGATAATTCAAGATAATACAACTGAGATGATATTTGAAAACTCCCTTTTTCCATTTAAGCTAACACAGGTATAGGGTCTGAAAGTTAGGATATAGCCATCTTTTGGGAGTTATTATGCTAACACAAATAATTAACCCCATCATCTATAATCCATAAAAGAGTTCCTCACTGAGAGTTCCCTTTCACCATTATAAGACCAGTTAGGTTCAGTTTATTTCTTACTCCCATTAATCCCTCACCAGGTAGGGGGTACAACAATAGATGCTGTAGGAAAAAACAAAACACAAGAAGCACATATTATGGCTCAGGATCTCTGGATTTTTACAACCTTGTTGGATGTACATGACATGGAGGAATTAACTAGATTTAGGACAGTCTTGAGTTGTGTCTAGAATTAAATATGCAACGTAGGACTTTTATCCATTTGAAAACTTGAGGAGACAGGACTTTAAAAGTATTCTGCCATAGGGACACCTGGGTGGCTCAGTCGGTTAAGCTTCTGACTTCGGCTCAGGTCATGATCTCACGGTTCATGGGTTCGAGCCCCGCATCGGGCTCTGTGCTGACAGCTCAGAGCCCGGAGCCTGTTTCAGATTCTGTGTCTCCCTCTCTCTCTGCCCCTCCCCCACTCGTGCTCTGTCTGTCTCAAAAATAAATAAACATTAAAAAAATTAAACAAAAAAGTATTCTGCCTTATGGTCTGCAGGAAAATGCTAAGAAGGCAAAAATTCAATATTTCAGCATTCGTTTTTACCTTGGTCATAAGAAATGTTTGCAAATGAAGAAAGTCAATCTCCCAAAGGAATAAAAAATATACCCCAGGCCATACAGATAACTTGAAGAACCTATACATAAATCCAGCTCTTTCAGACTCCAAAGTAAATTTTCTTTCCACCTAAACATCTAAACATAACTGAACTGACCCCTCAAAAATGAATTATAACTCTTTATGTTTCTAGCTGGTAGTCAAGCCATTGTTTCTGAAAGAGCTAAATATACTATGAGAAGGAATTGTCCTGTTTGTTTCTGTGTGAGGTAAGGCTAGATGATGGGTTTTAAAAAACCGAGCGCCCATCTCTTTGAAAGCGAGGCACTTTGTTTTATTTAGTGTGTGTTGAACAATGGCCTTCCAGACACAACTGACAAGTTTTGTTTCTGGTTATTCATTTGATACCTACCACTTTAAAACTGAAAAGTGATATGTTGACTTCAATTCGTTAACAACGGCATCTACAATAAATATATGGTATGCCTGACAGATATCCTTTTTCAGTAACTGCTATAAAAACAAGCCTGATAGACTCAAAATTCCTCTGGAAAAATTAATCATAGTGGATTAAGAGGAAGCATTTTATGGTTTCCACAGACATTCTTTCCAGAGTACCTGGCCACAGTTGAGTTTTCTTAGTAATATAAGAAAATATTAACTAAAACTCAACACAGGTAAAAGCAAAACCTGAGAAGAAAGAAAGAGCATAGAAAAGAAGGAATGAGAGCTCAACCAACCCCCCAAAGTAAGTGAGATATGAAGTAGCTGTTGAGGAATTCCAGACTTGAGAAGTCCAACTTCTCTGAAATGATGTGGTAGAAAGTTGAGAACAGGTAATTATCCACCCAAGGGAGTAAGTATTCTCAAAAGGCCACACATGGAGGGATGGCAAAGAGTTCTTCACAATGGAGAGCACATTTGGTACAAATAGTATGAAGTTTGGGGAGAGACAGGAAAGAGGATATCTTAATACCATAACTTTCTCCCAAAATCTTGCTCCTCCTTTGTGTTCTTCCAAAAGAATTGCATTTCATTTTTTATAGGACTTGAGGAGTGATTTGTGTGTCTCTCCTAAAGGAAGAAGAAAGCCAAAAGTAGATTCCGAATTGGCCACTAACTCACCAAGTGACCCTGAGTAAGCCACTTAAATTCCTTTAGGCCTCGCTTCCTACAGCTGTAAATGACATGGTTAAACTAGATTAGCTATTGGGACCATTTCAAATGTACGAATACATAATTTTAGTTATTCTCCACAAATAATTGTGGACAAGTCTAAAAACACTTCTCAAGACTGAGCTGAAGGTGAAAAGTGAAGGGTTCATGGTTTCATATGATCCAGGTTCAAAATGAGCTTCTTCAGCAGACTGGTACAAGGATAGAGGGGTTCCATTTTGAACAAGACTGCTACGGACCCAGCAAAATAGCCTAGCTATTTTGGAACCTGTGATATTATTCCCTCTGCCCACTACAAAATAGTCAGACTTGGAAAAACAATCATAATTTTTAGGAACAGTATCAAAATTAAGCCCATCCTAAGGGAAAGACAGTATCCTGGATGGGATCCTGGAACAGAACATGAGCAATAACAGAAAAACTGATGACACCTGCAAGAAGTATGTAATTTAGTTAACAGCTAATACCAGTGTTAACGTCTTAGTTTTGACAAATATATATAATATGTTCATATTAGAGGATGCTGGGGGAAGTGTTTATGGGAACTCTTTCTACCATTTTGCAACTTTTTACTAATTCTAAAATTGTTCACAATTCTAGACAAATTAAAAACACCACTGGCAATTATTACTTTCCTTAGGTTGATCTACTCATGTGGCATTTAGTTTAGCAGATTTTTTTAAACTCTCTTATCTAGTACTTAATCATCTTCCTTTATGTTTGCTAGATTAATTGAATCCTTCCACATTTTATTATGTGAAGTCTCTATCTAATTCACAGTCTCCAGCACTGAGGCATGCAGAGGAGAGTAAATGTTCAATATTTCTTAACCACATGAAGAGAGTAAGAGCTGTGTATCTCTTAACAGTACAAAGCAGTGATGTCCAATGCACATATGGTGTGTGAGTGAACAAAGTTACTGTTTATAAGAGAAATGGTTGCCCAGTTGACTTGATTTCCCGGGAGTTTGCGTATTCTAAATGCCTAGTGGTCTGCTGTGCAATCAAAGATAGGGAACTTGGCCATTAGTGATGAGAAGAACAAGGCCCTAGAATTATCTTTGGACCAGTTATACTATACTTTTCGTTTGTCCACATTTGTTTTCTATACATCTTCCTGACGGCACAATATAGTTCAATCTTGCAAATGATTTTCAAAAATCACAACTTCATGCAGCCTGCAAATGGGCAATATTCCCAGTAGCATTTTCTGGGTTCCTCACTCCCCTCTGCTTACACTCTTCCACGGCTCTATGAATCATTAATAGTGATGAAAATAACAGAAAACTAATAGGCCCTCCACTTCACACAAATTCCAGGGAAAAACTCAAACAGGAAGCCACAAGTCGCTTTTATCTTAACAATGTATACTTCATTTGCTCTGACTTCTTAGTTCCCCTTCGTCTGTCTGTCTTGATACTCTTCAAAGAAGTAGAAAAGACCATGCTTATTTTTATGGCTCAGTTTAGAAGATGTGTGGCTTCCATGTGGGAGCGGTGATGATAAAAAGGTAGGTGGGATACAGCAGGGTGTAGTGTGGTAACTTCTGAACCTCCTTGTTCATGCTTCTCAAAAAGAAATATGTTTTCATGTATCACAGTACACACACATTAAAGTTTCATGATGAAACACCCTGAATTCACACAGCATACTCTGATGTTTTCTACTCTACTTAGTTCTCTATTTCACCAAAACAAAAATCCTACTTGTAACCAACTGACATAACTGGAAACTCAGTTTGTAAAAGCCTGAGGAGTAGAAATAAGGTTCTAGAATTTTGTACAGACTATTCCATACTCAATCTAGTTCTGACAATTATCAATGAAACCCTAAACTAGATATTCTCTTAATCTCTTTGCTACTTAGCTTTCTCACCTGTAAAACCAAAAAAATAATAATAAGCTTATTTTACATGGTGGCTTTGAGAATTTCAGCAATAATGCACATAGAAGTACTAGGCACATAACAAATGTTTTCTCTCTCACACACACACTCTGCTTAATAATTTTATATTAGTTGAATTCCCCTTGAAACAAATAATATCAGGAGTAGACTGAGTTCTTCGCAGCGCCATATTTTTAACTGGACTCACCCCGAGGATTACAGAGCAGTCTACTGTCCAGCAAAGGGAGGAGAGGGAAGTGACAGGGAGATTTAAGGCCTGGACTCCAGGGCCTTTCTGGGAACATGTGTGGTCAACAGGGTGGCTCCGAACAGGTGGGTAAATTCTGGGCATGTAGTCAAGCTACATGTCTAAGCCTAGAGAGCAAGGAATGTACAAATGGTTTCCCTCCCCTCCCTGGCCTCCCCGTCTGTATCACCTCTGTTTGTTTATCCACAGACATCCCAGACAACATGAAGGGGATCTGATATAAGGTGTTGGCTTCATTCATCTGCACCTGTGCAGAAGCATTAGTTAATGTCTCACTGAAGTGCTCCACATGTTTCTTCTACCTCAAGCCGGATTAGTGACGACATTCTCACATGCTCCCTTAATCCTGCCCCCCTCCCCCCCCCCCCCCCCCCCGCTAAATCCTTTACAAGCCCCTCCCTCCATTGTCCCTCCTATCCATCAAGAGCTCAGTGAAATCCCTTGGCATGTACATCTTTTCCTGAGCCCATTTACAAAGAAGCCCTGTCTTTGCTGTTATTTTCAATCTCCACTCTCTTTCCCTCTTTGGGTTTGAGTGGGTGTGTGTATTTGCGTGTAGAGAGGACAAATGGGGTGGAGGTAGTCAGTGAGGGGACAGAGGGGTACAAAGTTGTACCGATGGTGAGGATTTGAGAATGGCGTGGGGAAAACTCAGATAAAGGTGAGGATGGCTGGGAGAGCTCATCCAGTGGGGCAAGCATAGATCCCGATAGTTTTTCTACAATTTTATTATATGTCTGCAGACATGAACTGGACTGAATTTAATCCATAATAGAGACAAGGATCAGTGTGTCCAAACAATACTGTAATCCTAAAAATCTGCTGTTTTTATATCCAGAACAACTGAAATAAAAAAGTGGAACTGCTGTCTAGAGAGGTAAACTGGTCCTAAATCCTCCACCCCTCCCCCCTTGGAGGGGATTAAGCACTTCTCAATTAATTCAACTACTCTGGTATTTTCCAGTCTTATCATTATCACCACCCTAGGGAGGAAAAAAATGAATTTAGACTTTGATATTGTAAATAAATTTATGCCACAAATTAATTACAATAACTTACAGTTAAGTTCTATTTAATATTTTTCCAATGAGAGAAATGAAACACCAAGGAATAACATCTTGTTGGACAGGGCTGAGGTTTAGACCACTGTAATGGTCCAACGTTTTGTTCACCCACCACGAACCAATTTTTGCCCCACTTGGGGCAATATTGCCTCTGTCAGGAAGCCATGTTCTACTCTGCTCTGTTGTACGTATTGACCTCCAATTTGAGATGTTCATTCTTGAGATCTTTCCTATTCCCTGGAGAAAGCTGTAGATAAAGTCAGTAAGTGATAATACATCGATACTTAGGAAAAAGTGGTGTTACTTCATTGTCTTCAGAAACTTCTCAAATTTTTATACTTGGGCTTCAAATAATTATTGTCTTCAGTTCTTATTGTCTTCTTATTTTCAAATGAAAATATCTCTAATTTTTATAACTATTATGTATACTTATTACAAAAGATGTTGAGACTAAATAAAGTTATAAATAAACCACTTCATTCATGATTTCGTTGTACACTTAAAAATAAATCCAGGTTTTACACACATAATCCCAATAGGTACATTTTAAAAAAAGGAAATGAATCATACATTTAAATATTTTCCTGTAATCATTTTACTCTCATTTTAAAACATGTCACAAATACACTTTCATGAGAGTAAAACAGATCTGGATTTTTAATGACAGACTAGTTTTCCATTAGGCAAATACATCATAAATTCATTAATCAATCACCTATTGGGAGATATTTACATTGTTTCTAGTATTTACTATAGTAAAAATATTCTATGAGGAATATCACCTCAGACGTATGAGGGGTATCAACTTGTACATCACAACATCTGCACATCTTTGCCTACTTGACCCATTATTTTCTAAGAATGTATTCCTAAAGGTAGGACTGATGGCTCAGGGCACCTGGGTGGCTCTTCTGGTTGGGAAGCTGACTCTTGATCACAGCTCAAGTCATGATCTCACAATTTGTGAGTTGAAGGCCCGAGTCATGCTCAGCACTGACAATGTGGAGCCTCCTTGGGATTCTCTCTCTCCCTCTCTCTTTCTGCCCCTTCCTGACTTGGGCTCACACACACACTCTCTCTCTCACTCTTGCTCTCTCAAAATAAACTTAAAAAAAAAAGAAATGCTGGCTCAAAAAGAATTTAAAAGTTAAAACACAAGTTAAAGTTGGTACACATTGCTATACTGCCCTTCTGTCTTGTTGCTATGGATCAAAATCGACATTGACTGTGCTCTTAAATTTTATATAAATGACCTCATAGTCACTGGCTCATATTTGAAAACCCTTTTATTCAATATAATTATTTGAGCTCTACAGTTGTTGAGATATAAAAATTAATTCATATACTTATCAATTGTTGTAGAATATTGTTCATCTGAACCCCATTACATCTAAGCTTTTATTGGTGTGCTTTTAGATTCGTTCCAATTGTTTGCTATCACAAATAATGAACATTCAAATATATATCTCCTTGCACACGTGTGAACAGGTTACTGTATAGAGTATACCAATCCCGAGAACCTCTGGGTCACTAGTGAGTACATATTTTGAATTTTGCTACATGTTACCAATTCATCTTCAGCAGAGCTCGTGCCAAGTTTCACCCAAAATTCAGCAGGTGTGTTTTAGAATTCCTGCCTCTTTTTTTCAACCAACATTTGGTATGTTTAATTATTTTTATTTGGGTAAAATGATACCTTGATATTCTAATTTGACTTTTCCTAATTACTAGTGATATTAAATATATTAAATATACTTTAAATGTGCTTATTGGCTTTCTATTTTCTTACTGATTTATGGAACTCTATTAATAACCTGGAAAATTTGGATTATTTTAAAGTTGTTTTTCTCTGCAACCAAACAACAAAGATATTTTTCTGTAATTTTTCTTAAATGTTGTGATGCTGTATTTTTACTCTTAGGATTTTTTTTTGTTATGATATCAGGTAAGAATCACACATAATGATATTTTTCATACTTTCCTAGCATCATCTATTGGATAATCATTCTCTTACTGATTTGTAGAACTACCCGTTGTTTTATTATAATACAGCAACTTCTCATATTTTTTGTGGGTTTCTTTCTTGGTTCATTATCTATTCATTTGCCTACTGCTTCTAACACTGTTTCAATGTCAATCAGCCCAATTACTATGGCTTTATAAATGCTTTTGATATTTGTTATTATGTGAGCAAATTCCACTTGTGTTCTTTCTCATTGAAGTTGCCATGATTATTTTCTTGGAACTCTATTTTTTCATATAAGCTCTAGGACAATTTTGTTAAGTTCATGAAAAATTCCGTTATGATTTATTTCGGAACTGTACAGGTTGAAGCATATGGATTAATTGTGGGAACTACTGACATCTTTATTATATAAAGCCTTTTAATATAATAATATTTTTTCAGTTCTTTTTCCATGCTCTTCAATAAATGTTTATAATTTTCTCAAAAGTACATTAATAAATATATGTAATAGTATATTTTAATAGTAATATATAATAGTAATATTAATAGTAATAAAATTAACAATTAAAACACCTAATAAACTATATTATTAATGATATACATTGATAATAAATTACCTATATATTATATATTTTTTCTTCAAATATATGGCCAGTTTTTGCCACCTTCGTATTAGTTTCTAAGGCTACTGTGAACAAAGCAACATAAACTAGATGCCTTTAAAACAACAAATAATGTATCATCTCACAGTTCTGAAAGTTATAAGTCCAAAATAAAGGTGTCACCAAGGCCATGCTCCCTGTGAAATCTGCAGAGGAATCCTTCCCTGTCACTTCCCTCCTTCTGGTGGGTTACTTGCAATCACTGATGTCCCCTGGCTTACAGATGCATTGCTCTAATTTTCCACCTTTACATGGCTTTCTCCCTGTGTGTTTCTGTCTTCCTGTGGCTGTCTTATTATAAGGACACCGGTTCTGTTGAATTATGGGCCCACACTACTCCAGTACAGTCTTCTTTCCACTCATCCTATCTGCAATGACCCTACTTCCAAACAAAGCTACATTCTATGGGTTAGGACCTCAACATATCTGTTTTGAGGGGACACAGTTTAACCCATAATACTTCTCTTCCACAATCTCAGTCCAAGCCACAACAATCACCTGGAATGCTGAGAAGGTCTCC
The DNA here is from genome assembly GCF_018350175.1 of Felis catus. NCBI lineage: Eukaryota > Metazoa > Chordata > Mammalia > Carnivora > Felidae > Felis > Felis catus. Next base: position 9,719,859 of record NC_058380.1, read on the forward strand.
AAATCACTCTTTCTGCCTCCATACTGACTCCGTGCCTCACAGCTCACAGGCACTTACACACACACAAGTCTGTCCCCACATAGAACGCCAAATCATTTTCAAGTTTAACTTCATTTATATCTATCCCCTATTTTAAATCCTCCAATGGCTTCTCACTACCAGAACAATAAAACCCAAACTTCTTACAAAGACCTATTATTGGGCCCTACAGGATTGGGTCCTGCTGTCCAGACTCCTCTCATCCATTTCCCTTTGGGACTTCTGGTCTTTGGACTGCTGTTGGGACATTTCAAGCTCACTGCTGTCCTAAAGTCTTTGCCCATGCTAATCTTTCTCTTGGAATATTTCCCTCCTTCTGCTATCACAAATGCGTCATGTAATTATCTTTTCCTCTCTACCATATCCAATTATCCCTCTCTACTGGATTATTCCCAAATAACTTACAAAAAGGCTTGAACATGGGAGAAAACATAAACGTACAGAAGACAAACCCACATCTCCTCCTTGATCCAGGTGGCACCTTATGTTTCCCTTCACTTTATGGCAAAACTCTCTGAAAGAGTTGTCTAGATTCAATACCTTCAATTCTTGTCTTCCCATTCTTTTCCTCTTTCCCTTTGGAACTTTTCATTTAGAAAAGTCTAAAAAACACTTCTGTGCCCATCAACTTCAACAGTTTTTTAAATATATTTATATCTAAAAAATTCTGAGTATAGTTGACACACCATGCTACATTAGTTTCAGGTGTGCAGCACAGGGATTCACAACCCTCTATGTTACACTGTCTCAACACAACTGTAGCTGCCATCTGTCACCTCACAACACTACTATGGCACAAATGACTATATTCTCTGCGCTGTACCTTTCATCCCCTGACTTATTCATTCCTTAACTCGAAGCCTTACCTCCCACTCCCCTTCACCCATTTTGCCAACTTCAACAATTATCAATTGTGTCCAATAGTGTTGTGCTCTGGATTATTTTGAAACAAATGCCCCATATCATACAAGTTCATTGTAAATATTCTAGTATGTACCTCTGAAGATAGAGACTCTACTTAAAAAAAATCAGCTACAACATCTAAACAAAATTAGCAAAAGTATTTTAATATCGTCAAGTACTATCTGGTCTGTATTATTTCCCCAAAAGCATCAAAACAGAATTCTGTGTTCACTAAATGGCTGGTGTTGGCACTATTGCAGGATATTTTTTAGTTCTGACCATGGCCTTGTTCCTACCTCTTCCATGGAACTAATTTTGTAATTTTGCTTATTTGGGGAGGGGAGCAGTTTACAAATATAATTAGATACATTCGCTCTAATATGTGCACAAAAGGAAAAGTGCCATGAAGGTCTACAAGTATGAAAATACATAAAGAAGAAGAGATAATTAAAAGAATGGGAAGTGTTCATAAAATGCATCATTCAAATAGTGAAAAGGCAACTCCCTATTTCAAGGATACTTACTATATCTGTAACTAATAAAACACTCATTTAGACAAAATTTTGTATAAATTTAGATTAAAATTTGTAAAAATTTAGATTTTTACGAATGAATAAAAAATGTACACAACATAAAAGTAAGAGAGAGAGAGAGAGAGAAAGTATTGAATAGAACAGGCCCTTTGCTGAAAAGGATACCCAAATGGCTCATTAACATAGGAAAGGCACTGAACTTCCTTAGCCATCAGAAAAACACAACTTAATTGCTAATATGAAAGGTTGAAATTTAAAAGACTAACGAAAGGAAGTCTTGACAAAAATGGTGAGAAACTCTCTCAAACACTATTCAAGGGGGTTTAAATAAAGTCTTTGGAAAACCAGAAATTTCTACTAAATCTGAATGTATGTATACCACTTGACCCAACCATTCCACTCCTCGGTGGATATTCACAGAAATACATTTGCAGGAGCACCAAAGCTTGTCACAATCTTCACTGCGCTATTTTTGCAATAGCAAAAAGACAGAAACAACCCAAATGTTCATTAACAGTAAAATGGACACATTTTGATAAAATCGTGTAATAGGATACTCTACAGAAATTGGAATGAATTTGCTGCTCTTAAAAAACATGGATAAAACTCATAGATATAATACTGAAGAAAAGAAACCAGACACGAAACTCATACTATAAGACGATGTTTATATAGTATCCAAAACTAGGCAAAGTCTATCAATGGTGAGAAACACCAGGAGAGTGGATGCCTTTAGGGAAGGATTTGATGACTAGGAGAGGTTACAAAAAGAGTCCCTTGGGTACAGATAATGTTCTACTTCTTAAGGTGGTGCTTAAATGGATGTGTTCACATGGTGAAATGTGGGCTGTACATTTATCATTGTTCACTTTCCTTGCCTATATGTTACATTTGAATAAAAACTTAAAATGAAAATAAAAAGTAGTCCTGGTCTTTTGCAGGCAAGCACCAAGAATAGCAGGGGGGGAAAGATACTAATTCTCAGCACAACAAAGATGATCATTTGCTAATGGAGAATCCGTTTTCTCTTTGGGGTTGGTTTAGACTAACATCCATCAACCTAAATGAATGCAGAGGGCATGGCCTTCAAAAACATGAGTGACAGTGTCAGGTATAAGGTAGTATAGATTAAATAGGTAGCAATGTTTCCACACAAAACACAAAACCCAGTTACTTCCCCTTTAAAAACACTGTGCACATAACTCCCAGACCAATGGGTATCCACAGGCTACAATTGCTGGGACTATTTTGTCTGCAAGGATAAATAAAAACAAAAATATTTATGTTTTTACATGCCTTTTCTTTAACAGGTCTACTAGTATAGGGAATAGCATGACTCTCTGTGATGCTTAACTGATGGGTATTGTAAAAGAAAATTCAACTAGAGAAGCTACAGTGAACCTGGCCCATAGGACTGGAGTCCATTTTTCTGGCTAGCAATCATGAGACTGTCCACCCTGTTGAAAACCAAGGAACTATTTGACAATGCAGGATTTGGAAGGCAACAACAGATAGAAGTACTTCCTGTGGGAACAAGTATGTCTTCTCTTCAGAAGCCAAACCTGACTTCTGTTTTTAGGTTTGAAGAACCTGAGGGCATATCATCTTAGGATGGTGAACTAGAAGAGACCTTGGAGAAGCCAGGGGTCTTGGAAAGATAAAGTAAAAGATATCCTGCTGATTAGCTAGTACCTTCTATCTATAGTAGGATGAGGAGATTTATGTTTTAACTCTGATATGTTTGGTATATGAAAAAGAGCACCAGCCACAGAGTCAGAATCACAGAGCTCTGCCACTTACTAGGTGCTGTGTGACTAAGTTACTAGACCTTTCTCCATCTATAAAATGACAAAGAATAACTCCCATGCTGAGTGAGGAGGCATGAATCGTAGTGCACAAAAGAGATTTCAAGAAGTATCACTTGTTTTCCTTAGAATCCACTTTGAGCCCATCTCTATCCCAGGAAGAACTAGGTGGCCCACTGTAAGGGAGTCATCTGAAAGGGGTTTCATGAAAGGACTACTTTGAGAGCATGAGCAGAGTTGAGGAAATGAACAACAGAAAGCAGTACAGGGTTCAACAACAGCACAAAGTCTGTGACTCCTCCTAAGCCCAAATGGTCAGGGCGAAAAAAATGTCACTGGGTCAGTGACACAACTGGAGCCATAAGAGAGGGGTTGATAAGCAGGATCTGTGGACCCAGGGACACAGCCACCACCAGCACAGAGGCCTATAGGAAGAGGGCTAAGACAACAAGTATCTGAATTCCACTCCTCCTACCTTCATGTATCTGCTACTGGCTTCCCACTGGCTGAATCCAAGGGGAAGTCAGAGGACAAGAGAAAGTGGGTGATAGAAAAGCAGTTGGCCTCCCATGGTTCTAAACAGGGAAGACAAGAGCAGAGCAGATGCACATGTGGGACACACAAAGAGAAAGTCACTAGCAAATGACTTATTTTTGCCTCCATTCCCAGTCCTGCCATAATCAATTTTAGTCATTATTTGCCACCTGCCCCTACCCAATCCACAGGGGCTGGGCCAAGCTCCTGGGGTGATTCACAGTACCAAAATATTCAGCAGCCCCTGTGGTCACTGATTCATACTAGCAACTTTGTTTTGTTTATGTTTATTTATTTTTGATGGAGAGAGAGTGAGAGTGGAGGAGGGGCAAAGAGAGAGGGAGACACAGAACCTGAAGTAGGCTCCAGGCTCAGCACAAAGCCCAGTGCAGGGCTCAAACTCATGAACCACAAGATAATGACCTAAGCCAAAGTTGGACGTTTAATCAACTGAGCCACCCAGGTGCCCTGATACTAGAAACTTCTGAGTGTCTATTATCTCAGCTCCCCAATGATTCCTTTAGGTCTAGATGAATTCTCCATGCCATGACCCAGAGCCTTTGAGGAAGCTACACTTCCCTATGGCCTGCATTTGGCCTCCATAGGTCATAATTATTTCCAGTGAAGGTCATGCCATCTTGCTAAGGCACACTCAAGAAACAAGTGTCCTCCAGCCTCTGGAACTACTAACCTTTGTCTACTTCTCAGTTTCTAAGCATCCTATCTATCTATCTATCTATCTATCTATCTATCTATCTATCTATCTATTATCTATGTGTCTATGTATCTAACAACCAAGGACAGAAGCTTTTCCTTTTCCTTAATCCATCAGCCTTATCATAATCTATAGTAAGTTTGAGCTTTCCTAAAACACCCAGAAAATCTTATTTTTCCAGCAGCTTTTATAAGACAATGAGGTGCTGAGGACCTGCATTTAAACCTAGAGTAGAAACATTCATCCTTTTCCTACCCCCCCACCCACCTCACTTTTTTAAAGCCATGGCAGCATCTGTCATGCTCCTAAAACAGCTCCAGCTCCTTTCAGCCTCAGGGTATTCATATTTATTGTTCTCTCTTCTCAAACATGTCTCTAACTCAATACACATCCTGGTTCCTCTGCACACTTTGGCTCTCAGCACAAACGTCTTTTCCTCACAAAGGTCTTCTTCAGCAATCCTGTTTTAAAGTCTTATTTCTTCCAGCATCTCAAACCATCTTGTACATTTATTTACTGGTTCATTATTTTTCTCCTGCAACTAGAGGTCTGTCCTGTTGATCTCATTATAACACTTTATGCTGGCCCAAATTCCCAGCTCATAGTAGGACTTAATACATATTAGTTGGGTGAATGAAGAAATGAGTGGATGTATCAGTAAACCCATTTGGTGAAATAAATTATCATGAATTATCTTGCTCCACTGCCTTCCTTGGAGGGTTATTCTAAGGATCAAATGAGGTAAATTACATGGAAAGGTTCAAAGTGTTCAGTGAATTTTTGTGTTATTCTACCAGTGGTGCCTTCTTGCTAGTCTGCTCCTGACACCAGGATTTTGAAGCCCTTAAGCATTCATCTTTATTTCCTCAGAAGAGAAATGGCATGTGGGTTCTTAGATAAAGCATGAGAAAAAATCGAAGTGTTGTGGAAAAATTATATATTCCAGTTCTTTTGAATAGGAAGGCTCTCAAACTGTTAGTTTCTAAGAGATGTAGCTTTAAGTACCATTATGTAGACAGAAACAGCCGTATGGATATAACACACAGGGAAATACATACATATATACATACATTTGCACAATATCTATATAGACATATAGAAATGAAAAATTTGGCAAGTACAAAACATAATAAAAATAATGAGAAAATAACATTCACAATCTCTTCACCCAAAGACAACCGCTACTGATGCTGTGGTAAAATTTTCTACCTCCTTTTATTTTCCCCTTCTTAAACTTAGGTTTTCTCACTTAGCTTTACAGTTTGTTTTCATACTATATTGCTTATAAGAACAATATAACTCACCAAGACTCTGGCTTCCCATTTTAATGAATAACTAGAATGCTCTTATTTAGTGCTCACACAAAATAGAGTACAAACTTGCCTTCCCTTCTTCTTCTTTCTCTTCCTTATCCCCTTGCTCCCTCTCTCCAGTTCTCCCCAGTCCTGGGCAGTGGCATGTACTTGGAAGAATAGTTGATCTAGCAATGTTTGGTCTTAGCAGACTGCCATGTTGAGAATTTGCACTTGAGTAAACAGACCCCCCCTCCCAAATTATTAGGACCCAGCCTTACCCAAGTCCTTGCTTAATCAAGCCATGGGCTGCTGAATAATATTCTCAGGATACCTATTTGTGTAGGAAGCAGAGGAAGAGGCAGGCGTCTGGAGCTGGGAAACAGTAACCATAAAAGGCTAACATTTATGGAGCACATCCAATGTCCCAGGTGCTCTGCTAAATCTGTGTCTATGGCCTGTCTTGAAAAATTCTCTCAGAATTCCTTGGTGATGATTACTATTCCTTTTCTTCATTTGATAGATGAGGAAACTTAGGTTAAGTAACTTGCCCAAGCTCACTGTGTAGTAAGTGGTAAACCTGCAACTTGAACCCAGTGGTCTAACTTCAGAGCTTCAAGAGGAAAATGAACTTGGGGAGATGAAAACAACAACAACAACAACAGAAGAGAGATGAGTGCATGTGAAAACTGATTTTAGAAGAAGAAAAAAAGACAGTCTTGTACATTTTTATCCTTTCCTAAGAGCACAGACTTTATTTTCTCTCTCTAAAGAGATATTTATTTTAATAATAATATTTATTAGAGATATTTATTTTAATTAATCTAAGAGATTATTTATTTTGTCTCCAGAATGGAAGTGCCCTATTATTCAGAATGAGTTAGGGGCACCAGGACATAAGGCACTTTACGAAATGTACCTTCCTCCTCCATTGTCAACTGCTCTGCCCCCTATTCCCACCAGCTTAACCAATTTTTGTGTTGGGACAAATTTTTTTTATTTAAATATAATTAACATACAGTGTCATAGTAGTTTCAGGTGCACAAACAATGGTTCAAAAATTCTATACATTACTCGGTACTCAATGTAATAAGTCTCTTAATCCTTTTTATCTATTTCACCCAACCCCCACCCACCTCCTCGCTGGCAGGCACCAGTTTGTTCTCTGTACTTAAAAATGTGGTTTATCCTTGGTCTCTTTTTTTCTCTGTTTCTTCAACTTATACAACTCAATGCCACACAAACAAATAAGCTGATTTAAAGATCAGCTGGATATGCCTCTTCCAAAGAAGACATACAAATGGTCAACAGACACACGAAAAGACACTCAACATCACTAGTTAACAGGGAAATGCAAATCAAAAAGGGTAAGAAGATATCACCTCACTCCTGTAAGAATGGCTAAACTCAACAACACAGGAAACAACGGGTCTTGGTGAGGACTTGGAAACAAAGGTACTTTAGTACACTGTTGGTGGGAATGCAAGCTGGTGCAGCCACTGTGGCAACCAGTGTGGAGGTTCCTTAAAAAATCAAAAAGAGAAATACCGTATGATGCAGTAATTCCAAAGGGAAAGATCTGAGCACCTCTGTGTTTATTGCAACATTATTTACAACAGCCAAGATGCAGAAGCAACTCCAGGGTCCATCTATAGATGAATGGATAAAGATGTCATACACACACACACACACACACACACACACACACACACACACACATGTTGGAACAAATCTTATCTGAGCAGTCATGAGGGTTCTCCAAACAGATGAAAAGGACAAGGATTTCTTTTTCCTTCTTATTACTTTTCACAGATTCAATGAAGTCTTACCATTTCCAGGTTGATTAAAGTAAAACAAAACAAACAATTATTCTTGTCAGAAGTTTGCTTCTTGTGGCACTTAAGGAATTCGGATGGTGTGGCAAGGCTTTTAAAATTCCTTTATTGTTGACACCCCTTCTGATGACTGATATGCTGTCAGAGTTCCATCTGCAAGCTGAGACCAAGAGTTCTGCACAGGCAGCAGGGCTCAGCAGTTAGGCAACTTGCCTTTCTACTTAGTGCAGGGCTGTTTGCGTCACCCCAGGACCACTCTGATGGCAAATTTAAGAGAAATTCTAAGAAAAGCATACACATAAAGAGCAGTGGCACCTGTTCCAAAATACCCACGAAAGGTGACTAAATACACACAAACACTTGAGCTCACTAATTCAGTGTCTCCCTCACCCTCTAAAGATCTCTGATTCTATCTGTCTGTCTCTCTTTCACACACACACTTTTAAAGTCATATACAGTAAAACCTTGGTTTGTGAGCATCATTCGCTCCGGAAGTATGCTTGTATTTCAAAGCGCTTGTAATCCAAAGCGCTTGTATATCAAAGTGGATTCCAAGAACCATTTGCTCAGTTATAACCATGTGACATTTGGTGTCACGTACTTCTCGTATTGCAAGAGGAGTCATTTTTTTAATGTTTATTTATCTTTGAGAGAGACAAAGGATGAGTGGGGGAGGGGTAGAGAGAGAGGGAGACAGAATCCCAAGCAGGCTCCAGGCTCTGAGCTGTCAGCCCAGAGCCTGACGGGAACCTCAAATCCATGAATCCTGAGATCATGACCTGAGCCAAAGTCGGACGCTTAACTGACTGAGCCACCCAGGCACCCTGTGACATCACTCATTTATGAAGTTAAATTTTATTAGACATGTTTGCTCATCTTGCAAACACTCCCAGAACAAGTTACTTGTAATCCAATATTTTATTTTGTTAAAGTAAAAACACCATTTGTTTAAAATACTCATATCCTACCTTTAATAATTTTCTTTCTTCTTTTAAAAATATGTTTAATCCAGATATTTCTTCACTATAGAGTGTGAATTACATGCTGTAGACAGCCTCAGAGGAGAAATGAGTGTATCTGTAGCCATATCATAACCATACATTTTTTAAAAAATTATTTTATGTAAGCTCTGTGCCCAACATGGGTCTTGAACTCACAACCCAGAGATCAAGAGTCACATGCTCTACTGACTGAGCCACCCAGGTGCCTCTATAGCTGTATCTTTGTATAATTATTATTTTTTAATGTATAAGCCTTCCTTGCTATCTCAGACACATATGCCAAATTTCTAACTCTGAAGCTTTTGTTCAACCTGCCCATAAAGGCAGAAGACCATTCTCTATTATGTGTGTGAATCTCTTCTTGATTCTTATGCATGGTTTAAAACCCAAGTCTTTCTTGGTGTGTATATATATGCGCGAACACACACATGGGCATGTCATGTTTTCCCAAGGGACCATATGTTTGGGGAGAACAGAATTCCACTGTATCACTCCTTACTCTTATACAGCTTCACAACACAAACATTATTCCTACCGGTAAAAGCCTGGTATAATGCTGCTAGCCAGAAAGGATGCAATTATTAGTCTCAAAAAAATTTTTTTAACGTTTATTTATTTCTGAGACAGAGAGAGACAGAGCATTAGTAGGGGAGGGGCAGAGAGAGAGAGACACAGAATCCAAAGCAGGCTCCAGGCTCTGAGCTGTCAGCACAGAGGCCAATGGGGGACTCGAACTCACAAACCATGAGATCGTGACCTGAGCCGAAGTCAGTTGTTCAACCGACTGAGCCACCCAGGTGCTCCAAGGATGCCATTATTAGTACCTGTCTCATCTGCTAAGGCCAGCACTGTTAGGGAATTCAGTCCCGTGGAAAACGTGCCACTGAGATTTCTCAGATGGGCTTTGTTAGAACATAACATCTATACTGAAAATAAAAGTTCCCTCAGTGATCCTCTGTGTTTCCCCAGTTAGTCTAATAGTTAGTGCCGGTGACGTCAATTTCAGTGAGTTCCAAATGCTATTTTAGGAAGCAGGTGACCCCTACATCTTGCACAGATGGTGCGCAGGGTAGAAAAAGGGAGTGACAACTGTCATGGGAAGTTTTTAATGGTGTTTTTCTGATTGCATTTTGACACTTCATCTCTAACACAGTCTCTGTGAAAAATAGTGACAGATATTTTTGAAATTCATACTACTTTTACTGCTTTCTTGATGTATAATTTATTAATAATATAATTTGCATATAATAAACTGCAGATATTTAAAACATACACTTTGATTAGTTTTACATATGTATACACCAGTGAAACCATCACCATAATCAAGATACCAAAAATATCCATCACTTCCAAAAGTTCCCTTGTGTACTTTTTCAGTCCATCCCTACCTCTGTCCCCATCCCCAGAAGCATTCTGTCACTACATATAAGTTTACATTTTCTGGGATTTTATATAAGTGGAATTATACATGAGTGTTCTATTTTTAGTCTGATTTCTTTCACTAAGCAAAATAATCTTGAGATTTCTCCATGTTGTTTTATGTATCTATAGTCCATTCTTTTTAAAAGTTGAATAGAATTCCATTGTATGATGCACACCATTTTGTTTATTCAATCATTGGCTGATAGACACTTTGATTGTTTCCCGTTTAAAGCCACTATGAACTTTTATGTCCAAATATTTGTGGTGACATAGGGTTTCATTTCTCTTGGGTAAATACCAAGGGTGGAATTGCTGTGTTATAGCATAGTTGTATGATAGCTTTAGAAGGAAAGAACCAAACTGGTTTCAAAGGCAGCTGTATCATTTTACATGCCCACCAACAATGTTTTGACAGTTCTAGTTGATCTACATTCTCACCAACACTGGGTATTGTCAGTCTTTTTCACTTTAGCCGTTCTCAAGAGTATGAAATGGTGTTTCCTTGTGGTTTTATTTGTATTTCCCTGATGACTAGACAAACTGACCACCTTTTCATGACTTAACGGCCGTAAATCTTCTTTTGTGAAGTGTCTGTTTATATCTTTGCCTATTTTTAAAATCTTTATTTTTGACAGAGAAGAGAGAAGGAAAGAAAGATTGCATGAGTGGGGAAAAGGTCCAGAGAGAGAGAGAAAGAGAGAATCTTAAGCAGGCTCCATGCACAGCAGTGTGGAGCCTGACACAGTGCTCGATCCCATGACCCTGGAATCATGACCTGAGCTGAAATCAAGAGTTGGACACTTAATCCACTGAGTCACCCAGGTGCCCCATCTTTGCCTATTTTTTATTAGAATTTCCTTCTGCTTATTCTTGACTTGTAAGAATACTTTATGTATTTATTCCAAATACAAGTCCCTGATTTGATTTATGTATTTGTCATAATAGGATTAAAAACTTATTTTAGAGTATGTTTCACTACAATTGCTTGATCAGAGGTCAGAAATATTGATGAACAAGTAGAGGTTTTAAAATCATTCACTACATTTTTATGTGGTACCTTCTAAGTACCAAGAACTCTATAGGCCCTGGTAAAAGAAACACTCCTGAGAAAAATACTTCCTTTTAAGGAGCTCCTTGTTAAAGAGGAAACAAAGACATTAAAAAACATAAATCTACAATAGAAAAAAGATCCTATTGGGAGGGGAGAAGAGGGAGCTGTGAAGTCATTCTGCCTTAACATAGAGGTCAAGGAAGATTTTGAGAAGGGATGCCATTTGTATTGGGCATCTAAGGATAAAAAGTACACCACATCCAAAGACTATGTAAAAAGAGTATAATCACAGTGAAATATTATATTAACATAGAATGATGAAGCATTTATTATTTGCATGGGAACATCTTAAACAAAAATGATACACATCACAGTAGGAATCCTCGATCATCTGGAAACAGCCCTACCAACATCAGTTGCGATGGGATTGAATTTCCCTAAAGCAGTGGTATCTTTATAGGAAAGGTACATGTTCCCTGGTCCCTAGATAACTGCCTTGTAGTAATTAGTACTCAGTAAGTATGCTAAATAAGTTTAATATTAAGTAAATAACCGTTCAATTGAATTAACTAAATAAATGGATGTTTTAGCTCACTGGAGGGATTCAAAGATGATACAACAGAGACTTATTTTTACAAACTGGTAAAGTAGACAGGCCCTGTGCCATGAACATAGTGGGCATGAATGCAAATGGGAAAAAAAAGTTCCCCCTTTCTAAAGCTTCCCTGGAGTTTCCATCCAGGGGGAAATAATTGTAGCCCCCGCTATTCCGCTATAGCAGTTTAGTCTTACCAGGTGATAAATGTCATCTTTCTATACAGGACTGTTTTGTTAGAGACTGAGAGCTAATGCAGATAGGGAGCATATCTGTTCATCTTTGCATTTCCAGTATTTCTTGCAAATAGCTCAGTTCCTGGCATGCTTTAAATATTCCACAAATGCCTACTGTTTGGGGAGAAAATTAAAAATACTTAAATATAAAACCATGCTTAAACTAATCAGTGTCCTATTAGATGTACATACAATGTTCTGTGAAAGGTCAAAGGAAGAAGTGAATAATTACATCAGGCTGGGATGAGGTAGCATTAGGAAGAGCTCTTAATGGAAGGGAAGGATTTGGGTAAGGTGTAATACAAAGAAAGAGAACTTCAAGTAAAGGAAACAGAGTGAGCAGAAATGGATACGGACTGAGTTTCTACGTTAAAAGAGCCCAAAGGGATTAGGCCAGCCCTAAGGATTCATTTATTAATTGATTCATCAAACAAATACATATTCAGCACTAAAGGGAATTGAAGGCCATGAAAACACTTTGGCAGGGAAGAATGCCTACCCCTACAGACTAAGCAAGCAAGCACACTGGTTTGCCAAAGCTCCACAGTTGCCAAAAGTAGACAAGGTTCAATGGATCCAAACCCATTACCCATGGCACAGCAAAGAGCAGTAGCATCTGCATGGTTGTGGTGGTTCCCCTGACCCAAAGTCCCCCTGTCCCAAAGATGTCATGCAATGGACACATATGACAGCTACATGCACAGTGGGTTATGGTACCACACGGGCACCCACAGCTCAAGGCTCAGCACATTTTGTAGCAAGAAAGCAAGAAGTCCCACTCCTCCAGGGAGCAAGCCATCTCAGGCAGTGAGGATACAGCTGCCTTGACCTACTTACCTGCCCATATAACTAGCTACAGGAGTGGCTCAAAGGCAGAGGATGGTTAGGCTTTGCAGCTGACATACTCAGTAAAGATATGCAGGGATCTACCTGGCTCACAGTGGATGGCTTCCCTCAACCTACATGAAGGCCAGAGTAGAAGTCTGGCTTTTCATCTATAGGTAATAAAGACTTGCTAGAAAGTTCTGAGCAACCAGAAGATTAGAGAAGGGCTGCCCTTAGGAGTGGAGAGGAGGAGCCCAGTGAGAGAGCTCAGTTAGAAAGGGGCTGTGATGGGTCACTGTTCAGCAGAAGCACGGGAAAGGAAGAGGGAGGAGAGGTGTCACAGCAGTTCCAGGTTTCCTGCAGGTATCTGGCTTGTGATGGTGCTTAGTGTGAGAAAAGTAAAGGACACAGGATAAAGGGTGAATTGGGGAAATTGGGGCCACGTGGAAATGTGTGGAGGCTGGAGAGAAGAAAGGAGGTGGGAAGAAGAAATGACAGGTCTATAAGTCAGTAAGACTAAAACCATGAGTTATCTAAACCACGCTATTTTATCCCCTTACAGTTCTAAGGCAGGTAGACATCTGGCCTGATATCATCCTGGGAAGCTGATGCAACAGCTCAGACTTCAGCTTCGGCCTTGCCCACGTGCCCTGTGATGTGTAGTTCTTCCACGTCCAGCCACTTCCCCACCAGTCGAAATCCCCCTACTAAGCAATGCAGCACACAGAACCCTTGAGAGCTTCAAACGTCAATAAGGCTGCCTTAGGGTCATGTCACCCACTCAGTGTGGTGGATTTTTCTGTCCTGGCCTTAAAAGTATTTTATTTTTCCACTCTTGGCACTGTCGGACCAAGAAAACAGATATTCCTGTTTGCCTCTTGTTTGGTTGTTTAGGTTTTGTTTTGTTTTGTTTTGTTTTGTTTTGTTTTGTGTCTTTGTCCCCCTGCTGGTGAATCTGTCTTTTAACAGTTTCATTTGTGTCACTCTAAAGAGTGAATCTGGGAAATGGTTTTCCCTATTCACATGGAAATTACAGAGCCATTCGCCATCACTTAGGAGCTGACAGGTGAAACCCACAGCAGAGATCTGTTCAGAATTATTCTACAGACAATGAGGACTCTAAGAGGGCCTTGCCTCCTATTTTTATGCTGTCCTTATTTTTTAACAACAACAACAACAACAAAAAAAAAAAATCTGGCAATTGGAATTTAAAGTGGAAGATTAAACAGTATTCGTCATAATAAACACAGATGGGGAGGACTTTTCCGTCCTTCACTTTGCCTGCAGGAACTTGCACAACTGCAATGCTTTTGTATTTTCCTACACAAGAAAGAACTAAAGTCAGGGCATTTAATTTTGACCTTTAACTATTTCAGGACTGTCTTTCTTGAAGAGTCTTAGCAAAAGTCTTACTTTTAGGTACCTACACTAGATTGATTTCTCTGAGATGGGGAAACAATGTCTAAGGGACTCCTTTTTTCAGAATGTAGGGTAAGGTAATAAGATACATGTCATGTCTTAGCCATTATTTGGTACAGTTTATCAAAACTATACCTATTAAGAAATGAGCACAAATAGTCCCGAGTGAGAGAAAGATCTAGAAGATCTGCATTTTATTCTGAGTAGCAGCACTGACCAGCCCCTGGCAAATCAGTTAATCCTTCTGACCTTCGGTTTTCCTCTGTCTTCAAGTGGGAATAAAACTACTTGGCCGTCTGCTTCACAGGAGTACTAAAGGATCAGAAGAGGGAATATAAGTGAAGTGCTTTGAAGGATTGTGAAATTGATTTCCAGGAACTCTAAAAACTGAAGGTGATAATGCCTGTTTTATGTACTTTACTGCAAAAAAAAAATTATTTTAGGTTTGTGTTGTACTCCTGAAGTAAAACACATTCGGCTAGTTCTGAAAATAATTTTTTCCTAAGTGAATGATAGGACCGAAGTCCAAGAAAAAACAGAGGTCACTGCTGTCCTTTTCCAATATTAATTTTCTAGGTGGTGGGTAGATCCAAAAATAACCCAGAGGAGAAACAGAGAGAGGCTAATGGATGTGCATGAGTGCTGGGAGGTAAGAAGCATGCAGGGATTAATCTCTGGACTTGCAAAAAGGTAAGAGGATCATCTTGTTTGCCCGATTAAGGCATTATTAGGTGTGTTACTGTCTGACATACCGAGACACCAAAATTCATAAATGTTACATTAACAATCCTTTATTTGAAAATGAGGGCATGAGGTCTTTTTTTCCCCCCCCAGTTCTTTCTGTTACCCTTCAATTTCCCCATGGGTCCACACTGAACCAGATTTGAGACTGCCCATCTATAAAAGAGAGTGTTTGCAACATGTTGCATAGTTAGGAGAAAATAAAGACCTGAAAATAAATATTCTTGATTTAAGCTGCCATTTGGCCACACTGTCCCTTGCTGTGGAGAGCAAGATTACAAAGGGATTACAAAGGAGTCAAACTTAACTTTGAGGGTTATAGATATGTTGGCAATCTTTATGGCCATGATTATTTCACAGGCTCATTCATATGTCAAAACTTATACATTCTACACTTGTTCAGTTGATGCATATGTATCTTAATAAAGCTATTGACAGTAATATCACAATTTTTAAAAATAAAAAGTTATGTAACATTACATATCATACCTGTCAAAGTGGCTAAAATCAAAAGCCCAAGAGACAAGTGTTGGTGAGGATGTGAAGAAAAAGGAACCCTTTGCAAACTGGTGCAGCCACGGTGGAAAACAGCGTGGAGGTTCCTCAAAAAATTAAAACCAGAGATATCATATGATCCTGTAATTCCACTCCTGGGTGTTTACCTAAAGAATATGAAAACACTAATTCAAAAAGGTATATGCACCCCTATGTGTACTGCAGCATTATCTACAATAGCCAATTATGGAAGCAACCCAAATGTCTATAGATGAATGGATATTACACAGCCACAATGGAATATTCCACAGCCACAAAAAAGAATGAAATCTTGTGATTTACCACAACATGGATGAATCTAGGGGATATCATGCTATGTGAAATAAGTCACAGAGAAAGACAAATACCATATGGTGTCAATTATATGTGGAATTTCAGAAACAAAACAAGGAAAAAAAAAGAAACAATCCAAAAAACAGACTCTTAACTAGAGAGAACAAACTGATGGCTATCAGAGGGGAGGTGGCGGGGGGTGGGATGGGTGAAATAGAGAATGGGGATTAAATAGCACACTTAACATGATGAGCACTGAGGAATCCATAGAACTCTTAAATCACTATTTTGTACACCCAAAACTAATATAATACTCCATGTTAATTATGCCAGAATTAAAATTTTTAAGAAGCTATATAACTTTATGATAAATTATTCTTGGGTGCCTGGGTGGCTCAGTCGGTTGAGCGTCCGACTTTGACTCAGGTCATGATCTCACGGTTTGTGAGTTCGAGCCCCGCGTCGGGCTCTGTGCTGGCAGCTCAGAGCCTGGAGCCTGCTTCGAATTCTGTGTCTCCCTCTCTCTCTGCTCCTCCCCCACTCATGCTCTGTCTCTCTCTTTCCTTCAAAAAATAAATAAATAAAAAACATTAAAAAATATATAATGAATTATTCTTAGAGGGAAGTCAGTAAGACTATTATTTTCTCATCTAGTGAAATGTAAGTTCTCTTTACCTTTTAACAATTTAAAGGCATTCTTAAATGATATTTTATTTACCAAAACTTATTTTTCTTTTACATTTATACTAGTTGTCTCCTGTTGCCCATTTGAGTGACTGATTAGTCTATTAGTTTTCTCTTGTTGCATAACAAATGACCAAACATTTAGTGACTTACAGAAACATGTACTGTCTCATAGTTTCTATAGGTCAGAAACCCAGGCATGGCCTCAATGGGTTCTCTACTCAGGATCATACAAAGCTGAAATAAAGTGAATAGCCAGGGCTACAATCCCCTCCGGAGCTGAGAGCCCCTCTTTCCAAGTTCATTCAAGTTGTTGGGAGAATTCAGTTTCTTGTGGTTGTAGGACTGAAGTCCCATTTTCTGTCTGTCTGTCACCTGGAAACCATTCTCGCATCCTAACTGTATAGCCCCCCCCCCCCATGAACAGTAGACAAATGGGACTTTTTGTTAATTCCAAGTCCACAGCAGCTGCTCCTGTGTCTTTTAAACATATACTTGATTGTATCAGGCACAGCCATGAAAAACTCCTTTCTGATTAACTGCAAATCAGTTTATCAGGAACCTTCAATTACAGTCTACAAAATCCTCTTTTCTTTAAACTGTATGGTAATGATTGCAGTGATAGCCCATCATAGTCACATTCCCTGCTCTCACTCAAGAAGAAGGGGTTATGTACAGGGCATGTGCACCAAGGAGCAGGAATCTTGGAGGCCATCTTAAAATTCTGCCTACCCAAATTATTTGTAACTAAAGCAAGATTTTACACTTTTTAATACAAACTTTCTCTTTTTCTTCCATGCCTGGGTTTCACGTATTAAATATTCATTCTAACTTACTTCGTTGTCTTTGGTAGAAGCAAAACAGTAAAAACAACGAAATGACACAAGGAACGAGGAATGCTGAAGTGTGAGACTAGAAGTTAAGTCTGGTCAATGGACGCTGTGGAAGTTTCCAAACTGCTGGCATGGGCATTCTGTGCACATGTAAAGTGGCTTTAACTGAGAAGATAATCAGAAATCCATGGCTGTAAATAAGAGACAGTACCAGGGAAAGCCAGAACCGGACACCAGCAGTGATCCAGTAGGCGCAGGTTTGGCTGAGAAATAATTATTTTGCCTAGTAAAAGAGGCTACCAAGTAAACAACACAATATCCAGGAGCACACCACAATATAGTTTTTAGGGGACAAAGAGATTGGAAAAAGTGCTTTATCTTCATACATCACACCATCAGGCGCGTAATGTTAGGCAATACAGCCAGGCAGATATCTGATTGGTCAATGTGCAGATAGGTGTTCTGAGCCCAAACTTCAGCTCCTGGGGAAGTGCTATTGGCAAGCACAAGTAAGTGTAGGAGGTATTGGGAATAGACTAAAATATTGAGGACATTACCAAAAAAGGGAACAAGGGGAGGTCAGATGAATGGGCAGAAGGAAAGATTAGAAAGCAAGAACTAGCTTAGGAAGTCAAACGTGGGACCCACATGCTGAGAATAAGGGTCTGGACACAGACAGCTGTATCAGTCAGGAGAGGTTATGCTATGTTGCAATAACAAACAATCCCAACATCTACTACAATAACAATTAATTTCTTCTCACACACTCTTGTGGACCTAGTTATCTTTCTAAAGCAACTATCCTCCATGCAGAAACTCAGCAGTTTGGGCTGATAGAGCCTCCACTATCGTGTAGCTAAACTATCCTTTTTATGGTTGAGGACAGCTTGAAAAACATGAAAGTAAAGGACATTATTTCTGACCACATTATGTTGCCTGAAATAAGTTATGTGACCATTCCTCTCCCTGTAAGCCTGGCAATTTTGATGAAGAGCACTATTTTTGACCACAAAATCTGGTTATAACATAGAAGCTACCTAACCCAGGCATTTAGAGCAAGATTCTGGAGCCAAAATGTCTGGGTTTGAACCCTGACTCTTCTTCACTAGCAGTGGACCTTGGGTAAGTTTGCCTTACCTTCCTCATCTTAAAATGAGCAATATTACCTACTTCAAAGGAGTGTTATGAGTACTAGGTAAGTTAATGTCATGTGTTTATTAGTATGTAGTAAGCACTATGTGAAGACCATCATTATTACAGAACAAATATAGGGACCCAGCAGTTGGGCCAGAAAGAGGCAGATTGTCAGTGGAACTGATGGACGGTTGCAGTCAGTTTTTGGCCACTATATCCCTATTCAATCTATCATTTCACTTCTTCTTCAACTGTTATACTGTTCACAACTGCCATAGCCCATGCTATTGCCTCTTCCTCACGGTAACTTTTATGTCTCATTCTAGATGGCAGTTCTATAAGCTGTTCTGGAAATCCTAGAAATACTGCCCATCTCCTCCGAGGGTAGGAACAAAATAATAATGAAATAAATTAAAATAATTTATCAACTGTACTAGGCAGTGTGCTTGGCTTTTATACACACACACACACACACACACACACACACACACACACACACACATATTGCCCACCTACTTGGTAGGAATATGCCAGTGAACAAAGTAAAGTGCCTGCCCTCATGGAAGTTACACCAGTGTGAATACCTATGTAAAAGGCATTATTATGAAAGTTCATATTAGAGACGTTAAGCAACTGGCCCAAAATTTCACCACTAGTTCACATCAGAATCAGTATTTGAAACCAAGCCCATTCATTCCAGCACCTACTAATAACTGCTGGATAATATTTTCTCTGGGTTCCATTAAGCCATTTGGAAATAACTCTCTAGTAGGACGAAGTACATAGCTGCAGAGTAATTATTCTGCTTTCTTAATGTCTCCCCAAAGAAACTGTGAGCTCTTCAAGGACATGTACAATACTGAATCTAATAAATTAATTGTGACTTGTTAAAGCCCTCAAAATGATTCCAGGTTTGAGAACTGGGTCTACCAGTTAGCTTCAACTGAAGTAGAGACTGGAAGTGAGTTAGGGGTGGATCTGTACATAGAGGGATGAGCTGCAGGAGGCTAAGAAAATGTGGGAAATAAGGCTGCCATCTGACAGGTTACTTTAGGCCAAAATGTACAGAAAGCAAGTCTATCTTGGAATTTTGGCCTTTCATTGTTGTGTATCTTTACTCCATCCTGCAGCCCCTCTTTCCAGACAGGCTAAACTCTTTACAAGGAAAACACTGTTGATGACAACAAAAGGATCCCTAATAGTAGAGAAGTATATATAAAATGAAGAAGCATTCCAGACTCCCAAGCTGGTGGGTAGATTCTTTCGAAGGAAGGAAAGAGGAAGAAAGCTTCCCAGCAACTTTAAGTTGCAATGCATGGGCAACCTCTCTTCCTGGCTGTAGGTGAACCCAGAGAACAGGCACAACCTCCACCAAAACAAGGTAGAGGTGGTGTGTACGTGTGTATGTGTGCTCTCTAATGACTAACATCCTCCTGTTTGCTATTGCTGCAGAGTGTTACCCTTAGCAGCGGTGATTCCCCTATAGCTATTGGTGAGTCACCTACAAACTAGAAACTCTCTTGGGCAATCAATCGTGGTACTTTGCCTGGCTGAATTCTTCCATGAGTGATCTATACAAGACTCTTTATAAGGCTAGGATGATAAATGAAGAATCAAGAGGATGAAAATGCAGAGATTCCAGACAGGATAAGCCAAACATATTTCTTTCATGCTGTACCTAAAGAGCTCTGTGATTCCCTAGTAAGAGGAGGGTGGTTATGATGTTTGATAGCAAACTCATGCTGTATGATTTATAGGTTTCTGTGTGTATGTTGTATGTATCCACCCAGTAGATGATCTTGTGTACCTATCATCCAGTATATGCTACTGCCAGCCCCTACTGGTTCACAGGAGTTGATTGTTCACATTTCTTTGTAACTCCACATTCAGCGATATTACTGTGGTTGTTTGAAATTGGCCACAGTGGGAACACTTACACAGTAGAAATTGGCAAGCACTAGAAATTAGGGTTTTTCTTTTGTTTTCTTTTCTTTTTTTGGGGGGGGGGGAGAGTCAGTTATTAAACATTTACCAGCATACCACTAAGCAAATTCATCAGTATATGTACAAGTATATGCATATATATATATATATATATATATATATATATATATATATAGGCAAGTATGTATATGTGTTTATATATATGTGTATATGAGTAGAGGCATACATATTATATCATCAGTGAATGCTTCTTCCAACTTAATTCTATAGTACGAGTTCATTCCTCAAAAATATTGTAGTTATCAAAATATTTTAACTTAAACGGACCTCCTTGCATAATATAAAAAGATAAATATATGCATATTACAAATTTTTTCTATAATTACCCTGTAGTGGACAAAGATCAATGGTAGTTATGAATACACATTTAAAATAAGAAAATCTTGGGGCGCCTGGGTGGCGCAGTCGGTTGAGCCTCCGACTTCAGCCAGGTCACGATCTCGCGGTCCATGAGTTCGAGCCCCGCGTCGGGCTCTGGGCTGATGGCTCAGAGCCTGGAGCCTGTTTCCGATTCTGTGTCTTCCTCTCTCTCTGCCCCTCCCCCATTCATGCTCTGTCTCTCTCTGTCCCAAAAATAAATAAACGTTGAAAAAAAAAATTTTAAATAAGAAAATCTCAACTGACCATTATAAGTAAGATCACACGCTCAGGGTGAGTATACAATGTAAGAAGTACTGTACCTCTGTAACAGAAACAGTAAACCCATTTGAAAACTCAGGTCATTAATGTTTCAACATTCTGTACCTTTAAAAACAGGGTTAATGGTGTCCAGGGCTCTATCTCCACCAGGAAGTCAGTGCCCATGGTAAGGAAAGATGGGTTTCTGCCAATGCTACATGCAACCTGGTAGGCCCTGGAGTTGCTGTTGGGCAACCAGACATCGGAGCCAGGTGCTTATGACTTTCTCTAATGACTTGTCAACACAAGTAATTGGCCCAAGCTCCAGTGACTCTCAACAATGGAAGAAAACTCTCTGCAAATAGGGGAGGGTGAGGAGAGAACTTAAATCAAACTTGAAGCTTAGGACCTGCCAGATTTAATCCCTTCTTCTCTCCACTGACAGAGCTAATGAGTGGATTGCAAGATTTTACACCTTACCTCTGCTGTTTTAAATACCTCAGATAATAATAGAAATACATTTATATAGTGCTTTATATGTGTTGGCTCATTTAATCCTCACATCAATGCAAGAAAGAAGTATTAGCCATGTTTTACAGCTGTGGAAACAGAAGCTCGGAGGGATCAAATGACTTCTCTGAAATCACACAGCTGGTAAATGAGAGGCCTTCCAATTCCAAGCTCAGTGCTCTTTCCTCTACATTTTCCCGGTGGTTGATGAACTGACATGGAATCCTGCTTTTTGGCAACAAGAGGAAGTCAGTCATCAAATGCAAGAAAGGTGAGAAAAATTTAGGAGCAGGTGTTCCCCAGCCCAGGCCTCACTGGATTTTGCCCCTGCCTCTTCCAATCTTCAGTGTTCCCCAAACCAGAACCAGTTATCAAAACGTGAGAACTCTGAAATTCAAATGCTCATTCACACTCATGCAGAAATTAACTGTAATACTTAAACTATCAGCCTGTCTATAATTTCACTTTAGAGGTTACTAAAGCCTTAAACAAGAGGAATAGCATTTGGGCAAGTGGTAGACATCAAGTGTGTGGCTCCAGAGCTAGAATACCTACAGTGCTAGCTATGAGTATTTACACTAACTAGCATCATTTACATGAACGGCTTAATTTCTGTCATCGTAACCTAGATGTGCTAGGAGAAGAGTCCTGTTAATGGCTTCTGCAGATCTGCCTACAGACCTGCCTAGTTCCTTCCAGCATCCTCACCTCAGCAGACAAATCAATGGTCATAGTTCTCATAGAGATGAATTAATATTTAGGCTCCTATTTTGTTCAGTGGTGTCATAAAAGTCTTCTTAGCATCAACGTCAATCTCAGATATTTGGATTTTTTTTTTCTGTCCCTGCCTTCCTCCTATACACAAGGATTCAAGAGATATAAATTAGGAGTTGCATGTGAGATGGTGATACTTGATTCTATTCCTGCCCACCCTGTCCTTTCAAACTGGAACATGATTGCTTCTTTTAGTAATAGAGTGGATTGGGGTTGTCATTTAGATAAATGCAATATGGTTTCACACCAGGTCCATTTTAAGTGAGTAAGAAGGAACTCCCAAGAAGTATCTCCAACGAAGGAGAATGTTGGTGCTTTGATGTCATGCCAAAGACTACATTTTTGAAAACCAAGGTTTTCATGGCAAATCCAGGAAGCAGAATCTCTTACTGTCATGAATAAATATGTACCATGTAGCATAACAAAAGCAATGCACGCCTGATATTAAATGGAGTCCTTGTTCCCTAGTGGCATCTTCAATCACAAACCTAATCAGGCATGTCATCTATTCTGAAAGAGTCTAAAGAGTTTGCTAACCACAGCTTGATTGTCTTTCCATTTTGTGGGAGTGGAGAGCTGCATTTTTGGAAGCCTCATATATAAAGCTATTCTACAGTTTCTTTCTTTCTGTATAAAACCCCCTAAAGCCCTTCTGAAACATGTGGACTTATATGAGATCACATTAAAGATAAGGTAAGAAGAATCACATTTTTCAAATATTTAATTCCATGGAAAAGAAGTAAAGAAGATATTTCCAAGCCATGGAGAGTATGTGGAAGAAAGTTGTTAGCAGAAAAGCAAAATAGGAAAATGTGGTCTGTGTTGAAATTGACTAGGTCCAAGGAATCTAAAAATAGTCACTTAAACTTGGCTCATGTAGACTTCCATAGAAAACTTGTGCCTAAATTTTGTTTGAAATGTAATACTGACAGTAAATTAAATGTAGCTACATCTAACCCTGAAAGGGTCTCCATAGTAAATATTCACTGATGGCTGATGCATGCTATTTTCACATAATGATTAGAAAAACTATCAGAAAGCTTCAGCCCAGCAAGTTCAGAACCATCTTGGTTACACACAGGATGAAATTTTATTACATACAAGTACTTTTTCAAAATTATATGAACATCTTATGTAGAATTCAGAGTCCAGAGATGAACACACATATTAGTGGCTAACTGATTTTCAGGAAGTGCACCAAGACCATCCAACAGAGGGAAAAAAAATAGTTCAATAAATGGTGCTGGGACACCTGGATGGATATCCACACAAAAGAATGAAGCTAGAACCCTACCTCTACTACCTACAAAACAAACAAACAAACAAACAAACAAAACTCAAAATGGATCACTAACCTAACACATAAGACCTGAAACTATAAAACAATTAGAAGAAAACATAGACATAAATCCTGATGACCTTGGATTTGGCAATGACTGCTTAGATATGACACGAAAAGTCCAAGTAACAAAAGAAATAAATAGACAAATATGACTTCATCAAAATTGAAAACATTTACACATCAAAATATATTCTCAAGAAAGTGAAAAGACAAACCTACAGAATAGAATATATTTGCAAATAGTATCTCTGATATAGGGTCAGTGTCTAGAATACAAAACTAACTTTTACAACTCAATAATAAAATGGCAACACAACTGAAAATTTGGCAGACAATAGGAACAGACATGCCTCCAAAGAAGCTATATGAATGGCCAAAAAACACTTGAAAAGGAGCTCAAAAACTTGAGTCACTTGGGAAATGCATATCAAAATCACAATGAAATGCTATTTCACACCTACTAGAATGGCTAGCATCAAGAAAAACAATGAAACGTAAGTGTTGGTAAGGATACGGCAAAATTGAAAACTTTTTCCATTGTTGGTGGGAATATAAAATGTTATAGCCATCAAGGAAAACCAATGGATCAAATTCTCTAAAAGTTAAACATAGAATTATCCCATGACACAGCAATTACATTCCTATCTACATACCCAAAAAGAATTGAAAACAGGTACTCAAACAAGTACTTGTACATAATTGATCATAGCAGCACTATTCTTAGCAGCCAAAACCAAAATGTTCAATAGCAGATGAATGAATTTTTAAATGTGGTAAGTCTAAGGGTGCCTGGGTGGCTAAATCAGTTAAGCGTCCAATTTTGGCTCAGGTCATGATCTCACAGTTCATGAGTTCGAGCCCTGCATCGGACTCTGAGCCTGCTTTGGATTCCGTGTCTCCCTCTCTCTCTGTCCCTCCCCTGCCCTCACTCTGTCTCTCTCTCAAAACTAAAATAAACATTAAAAAAAATAAAAATGTGGTAAATCTATATATTAGAATATTATTTAGCAGTAAAAAGAAATAAAGTACTGATACATGCTACAACATGAATGAACTTTGAAAACATTATGCTAAGTGAAAGAAATCAGACACAAAAGGTCACATCTTGTAGGAGTCCATTTGTGTGAAAGATCCAAAAAAGTTAAATACACAGAAATAAGAAATAGATTGGTGGTTGCCAGGGGTTGAAGAGAGAGTAACATGGGGATTAAGTGTGGGGTTTCATTTCAGGGTGACAAAAATGTTTTCAAATTACAGACAGTGGTTGCACAACACTGTGAATGTACTAAATTCCACAGAATTGTTCACTTCATAATGGTGAATCTTATGTAAATTTAACCCCAACAGATAATTCTATGGACAACAGTCAGGAAATCCTTGGGATTTCTCTTAAGAGCCAATGGTCATTATAAATCTAACTTCCAGTCATATCACTTTTCTTTACTTTCTCCTATTATTCTGTTTGTCTTTTTGTTCAGTGGTGTAATTTTTTGTTTTCCTTTGACTCCGCTACAAGAGTGCCAAACATAACCCACACACACCAATGACAATACACTCTATCCCTCTGGATAGAATCTTCACCATCTTCCCCTCCACTGTAAATGGAGTTTAGATATCCTCACTAAAGTAGATATTTATTGTTTTGTTTGTTTAGAAGAGCACCATCCACTCCTACCACTATATCTAATGAGGGTTTCTTTAAACCAATTGGTTCTAGCAGGAGCTGGAAGTCATAGCATCCAGGCTACTTTTCTCTTCCTTGTCTCTACCATAAAGTCACTCATATTACTCAGTATGGGCCAGGCTTAGGCACAGTTCAAGGATAGGCACATGATCCAAGTCACCATTCTCAGATGACTTCTCCAAGATTTGTTAAATTCAGGCTGGAAGAAGAGAACCCTCTTCTCTTTGGCCAGCAAGACATAAGAACGAAGTTGACAACAAAGCTGGACATACCACTCTTCCAGATTTCAAGATGCACTATGAAGCTACAGTAATTAAAACAGTATGGTACTGGCACAACAACAGTAACAGATCAATGGAACGGGATAGAGACCCCAGAAATAAGCCCACACTTCTATGGTCAATTCATCTTCAACAACGGAGGCAAGGATATATATACAATGAGGAAAAGACAGTCTCTTCAAAAAATGGTGTTGGGAGCCAAAGCATAAGAGACTCTTAAAAACTGAGAACAAACTGAGGGCTGATGGGGGGTGGGAGGGAGGGGAGGGTGGGTGATGGGTATTGAAGAGGGCATCTTTTGGGACGAGCACTCGGTGTTGTATGGAAACCAATTTGACAATAAATTTAATATATTTAAATAAAAAATGGTGTTGGCAAAACTGGACAGCTACATGGAAAAGATTGAAAGTGGACCATTTTCTTACACGATACACAAAAATAAACTCAAATTAGATTGGAGATCTAAATGTGGAAAGTGAAATCATAAAAACTCCCAAATGAAAACATAAGCAGCAATCTTTTGTACATAAGCCTTAGCAACATTTTTCTGAATATGTCTCTTCAGGAAAGGGAAACAAAAGTGAAAATAAATTATTGGGGCTACACCAAAATTAAAGTCATTTTCACAGTAAAGGGAACTGTCAACAAAACAAAAATGCAGGGGCGCCTGGGTGGCGCAGTCGGTTAAGCGTCCGACTTCAGCCAGGTCACGATCTCGCGGTCCGGGAGTTCGAGCCCCGCGTCGGGCTCTGGGCTGATGGCTCAGAGCCTGGAGCCTGTTTCCGATTCTGTGTCTCCCTCTCTCTCTGCCCCTCCCCTGTTCATGCTCTGTCTCTGTCCCAAAAATAAATAAACGTTGAAAAAAAAATTAAAAAAAAAATGCAATGTACTGAATGGGAGAAAATATTTGCAAATGATATATCTAATAAGGGGTTAATATTCAAAATATATAAAGAATTGATACAACTAAAAAAAATAGCCTGATTTAAAAATGGGCAGAAGACATGAAGTGACATTTTTCCAAAGAAGGCATAGAGAATGCCAAGAGACATGAAAAGATTCTCAACATCAGTCATCATCAAGAAAATACAAATCAAAACCAAATGAGATATTACTTCACATTAGCTGTCAGAACAGCTAAACTCAAAAACACAAGAAAAAACAAGTGTTGGTGAAGATGTGGAGAAAAAGGAACCCTTGTGCACTATTGGTGGGAATGCCAACTGGTGCAGCTACTGTGGAAAACAGTATGGAGGTTCCTCAAAAACTTAAAAATAGAATTAACACATGATCCAGCTATTCCATTACTTAGTATTTACTCCCACCCCCTCAAAACCCCCACTAATTTGAAAAGATATCTATAGCCCTATGTTTATCGCAAAATTATTTACAATAGCCAAGATATGAAAGCAACCCAAGTGCCTATCAACAGGTGAATGAATAAAGAAAATGTGGTATAGGAGTTCCTAGGTGGCTCAGTTGGTTAAACATCCAACTCTTGGTTTCAGCTCAGGTCATGATCTCACAATTCTTGAGTTGAAGCCCCGCATTGGGCTCTCCACTAATAGTGTGGAACCAGCTTGGGATTCTCTCTAGCCTGCTCAGGACTCTCTCTCTCCCTCTCTATCAAAATAAATAAACTTAATAATAAAAAGAAAATGTGGTATGTGAGGAGAGAGAAAGAGAGTCAGAGACAGAGACAGAGAGAGAATGGAATATCACTCAGTCTTAAAAGAGAATGAGATCTTGCCATTTGTAACAACATGGATGGACCTAGGGGGCATATGTTAAGTGAAATAAGCCAGAACCAGCAAATACCATATGATTTCACTTATATGTGGAATCTAAAGAAAAACAAAACAAATACACAAACGAACAAAACAGAAACAGATTCATCAATACAGAAAACAAACTGGTGCCTGCCAGACAGGAAGAAGATGGAGGGAAGGAAGAAATAGATGAAGGGGATTAAGAAGTTCAAGCTTCCAGTGATAAAGAAGTCACGGAGATGAAAAGCACAGCAGAGGAAATATAGTCTATAGTACTGTAATAACACCAGACAGTGACAGATTGTGGTAGACATTGCAGAATGTACAGAATTGTCAAATGGCTATGATGTATAGCTGTAACTAATGTAAGATTGTATGTCAACTATATTTCAATAACAATTTTTTTTTAAAAAAGAAAGTGGAAAAGGAGCACCTAGGTGGTTCCGTCAGTTAGGCATCCCACTCTTAATTTAGGTTCAGGTCATGATCTCATGTTCATGGGATGGAGCCCCATGCTGTCAGCGTGGAGCCTGTTTGGGATTTTCTCTCTTCCTCTCTGCCTCTCATTCTTTCTCTCTCTCTGTCTCTCAAAATAAATAAATAAACATAAAAAAAAAAAACGTGGAACAACTGGATTGCTCAGACACTGCTACAGAACTTTGGGAAACTGTTTAGCATTCTCTTATTAAAACTAGACATAGGACAAACCAATCATCTATAAATCCACTTCCTATGTACACATTCCCAAGATATTTGTGTAGCTGCACTATTTAGAACAGCCAAAAAGTAGAAACTAATGCCCATCAGAGGAGAAGAGATCTTTAGCGGTATATTCACACAACACAACACTATACAACAATGAGCAATCTACAACCATGTCCGAAAACATGGATGAACGTAGCTAATGCTGAGTGAAAGAAGAAAACACAAAAGTATTCAAACTACATGCATTCACTTGTGAAAGTGCAAAAATGGGTAAAACTAAATTACGCTGGGAGGAGTGACTATTCCCATGGGGACAGTGGCTGCAAAGGAACATGAGAGGGCGTGTGCAAGGCTGACAATGTGTTTTTTTCAGGTGGGTGCTGGTTACTCATCTTTTTTAAGTTTGTCAAAATTCTTACCAAAATGTTCAGGCTTAGTTTTATTTCATAAACATTGTAAACATCATCGTTTTTCAGTCTGTATCTGATTATTATATTATCTGCAGTCCTCATGGCTTTCATCTGTTAGTTCTTGTTTGGGATATCTTATCCCCTTGTGTGTCTGCTTCTCTTTGGGTTTGTGCTTCATGTTGTATTTTTTTTTTAATTTTTTAATGTTTATTTACTTTTGAGAGAGAGACAGAGACAGAGTGCAAGTGAGGGAGGTGCAGGGGGAGAAAGAGACACAGGATTCGAAGCAAGCTCCAGGCTCTGAGCTGTCAGCAAAGAGCCCTACTCAGGGCTTGAACTCACAAATCATGAGATCATGACCTGAGCTGAAGCCGGATGCTTAACTGACTGAGCCACCCAGATGCCCCACATTGTGCTTTATTAAATTTTTTTTTACAATTTTTATTTATTTTTGAGAGAGACACAGTATGGGTGGGTGAGGGGCAGAGAGAGAGGGAGACAGAATTCACGAAGTAGGCTCCACGCTCTGAGCTGTCAGGACAGAGCCCAACACCGGGCTCAAACCGGTGAACCATGAGATCGTGACCTGAGCTGACGTTGGACGTTTAACCAACTGAGTCCCCAGGTACCCCCCTGCCATATTGTACTTTAAATTAAGAAGGGAAATAATGTGAAGACTGGGGTGACATTATTTTCCTCTAAATATTTTTTTTCAATTGCTTTTACTTAGTATTTGGGCTCACTAGCGATCTGGGATCATCGTAATACAAATTCAGTGCTTTAGATTTTCCAGTCCTCTGGTGACTCAAAACCAGGCAGAAGTATGGTGTGAAGTCTTTTTAATTATAGTTTACTTTTACTCCTAGGAAACCTTTTTTTTTGTATTTATTATTTTGAGAGAGAGAACATGGGCAGGGGAGGGCCAGAGAGAGAGGAAGAGAGAGAATCCCAAGCGGCTTCATACCGTCAGTATGGAGCCCAACACGAAGATCCTGACACTGGGCTCAAACTCACAAACCGTAAGATCACGACCTGAGCCAAAGTCAGATGCTTAGCCGCCTAAGCCAAACAGGACCCCCTTCTAGGAAACCTGTTAAGAATGCTGCCCAAGATGAGATCGGTTTGATCCTTTTAAATAAGACTCATTTCCCAACACCCAAGTAATGGTGGAGCAATTATCTGGGTTCACCTTAATAAGCTGTCATGGGATTACTTCCCCAAGGCCTCCTCAAAACAGATAAATAGGTCTGTGCTCTCAGTACAACCCCTTTCTTCATGAACCTGAGATCCAAGCACCAATTATCAGATCTCCCCTCCTCAACCTGCTATTTTCTGTCTCCTTTTTTCAGGGACTGGAGATCCAGGCATCAATACCATCCTGTCCACCTTTTAGCCACTAAGACCAAAAAAAAAGTGCATTCAAAGCTGCCTATGGTCTCTCACTACTTCCTACCCTCCATAAACACCTGTTAACAGAATGAAGCAGAAGCTAACATTCTGGGAAAAGAAAAGCAAACAATGGCTAGAGACGGTCCTAGCGACATAAATATCTCTGGTTCCAAATCTTAGGAGGGCCAGTACCACCAAATGGCCTTTATGAAGTATCTCCACATGATCCAAGCCAAATTTATTCCTTTTTCCTGACATTTTGGCACTTCTGAGGGGCTTAACTCATGTATACAGGGCGCTGATACTGTGGCTACTGCTGTCCCAACGGCACAGAACAAGGACGAGAGCCATGTCTTTGATCCTGTTATCTACTCTTGGCTTCAGATCTTCACCATTTAGGGTGGGGGCGAAACTAACACCAGCTCCTCACATTTCTGATCACACTTCCCAAAATTGAGTTGTAACCTCTTTATAACAAAACACCTGGACCGAAGATTTCAAATCCTTAGTGCAAAAGCCCTGGAAAATTACCTTGGGATAAACTAAGAGCACGTTCTGAGACAGAACTACCTAGACCTTCATTTCTGGAAGTCGGTATAATGTTCTATCCATATCATCTATGATGTTACTCACACAACTCCTTGAAAATGAATAATCTCTTTTATATTTGTGCCTGGTATACCCAAGGCACTCAATATTTGCTACATTAGAGTCTTTTGTTGTAGGATGCAATGTCAAGTACAATTAAAGATAGAAATTAGGTGATTCCCTGAAACTGAATTGAGGTGCACTGATCTTATGGGGAAAAGAAGAAAAGACAGCATCATATGTCACATTTCCATTTTATCTGTTTCCTGTAGAGAGAAGGAACAAGCATTTATTTAAAAAGACCATGGATTATAAACTATGACAGTTCCACATGCATCATTTTGTTTAATTATCACCATGAGCATGTGAGGAGGATAATGTTAGCTGCATTATTACATAAAAAGAAAATAAAACTCAGAAACCTAAGTAATTGATGCAGGGTTATAGGGTAAATATGGGATTCAGGCATTGCTATACGTGGCACCAAAATCTGCCTCCTCAGTACACGTTCTTCTGAGCCTTGATCTCCCTATCTGTGCCCTGAAGAATATACCCAGGTCTAGGTTGGCAAAGAGATAGCACATAAGCCCAGTACTCAATGCTATCCCCAGTGGCCATCAGTAAAATCAATCATGTCCTTCTTTTCTGCTGAGCAATGACTCCAATCTCCATAAGTCAGTTGGTCCACAAACAACTCTTATGTCAACCAGCAGTAGCACTCACATTAAATGTTTTATTCCATTCCTTGTTTCTAAAATGATATAAGCCTGTTCCTAGGCCTCCAGATTCAAGCTAAGATATTCAGGTAATAGCAAAGTAGACCTAAAGAGGTCATAGTGTTGGATTTCACAATACAGATACCCTAACACTGGGAACCCTCCACCAAAGAGTCAATGGAGCTATTATTCCTCATCCAAGAACTTCTTAGCGTCAGAAACCCTCGAAAGGCATGCCTCGGCTTCAGTATAAAGTAGGTCCAGAAACTGAAATTCACATGGTAGCCAATATTTCTTGGCCGTTTCAGACCTGAAAAGAGAAGATGAAGTCTGGGGAAAGGAAGCAGAATAAGAGGCTGGAGGAGTTTGGGTGTCTGGCAATTTGGGTATCTGGGAAATGTCAGCTTGTGGGAGCAGGGGAGCAGTCAGGGACCCAATATTTCAGCACATCCAGGTCTCATTTTGCCATTCTTCACCCGTGGCCTAGAGAATATGCTTAGGTGATTTCAAACAAAGCCTCAAATTTCTGGCTTGATGAAACAGGCAATATTCATTTTGAATTATGTTTGCAGAAGGCTGGGGGCAGAATACCAGAGGTCAGGAAAGGTGAAGGAACATGATGTCAGTTTGAGTGGAGGTATTTTGCATAATCGTATTTTCTCCTATGTAGGGCACTGGGGAGAATGACATTTCAAAAGAGCGCAGCGAAAACAGAAGGCCATCGAATGAAGCAGGAGTTATCAAACTTGAGAATGCTTTGGACAAAACCTAATGGCCCAGGTGCTGTACCAGGCTACCCCCTTCAGCAACATCTCTGTGCTATGAGCCACCTTCTTTGGTATGAAAGTATGGAATATGGAATATGTATACTTTAGTATACAAGTATGGAAGTGAAAGTCCATTGGCTTTCAAACTTGTATTTGCAGGGAAATATTTGATAACATGGAACCCTATACCTAAATCTATACCTAATGAAGTCTCTCTGAGCTCCTATTCTGGAGAAAAGGATGCACACTGTCTTTCGATAAAACCTATCTGGCTTTGGGTATGTTGCAATATACAGAAGTGTGCTGGCTCTGGTGTCAGGTGACCTGGTTCAGGACTCAGATCTTTCGTTCGCTAACATCACAGTGAAAGTTAACACCCCTCTCTGAGCCTTGGTAACCTCATGGTTACCATCAACTGGGGCTTGATGTGATGTTATACTAAGAAAAGGAACATGTGAATAAAGGCTTTTTTTAAATGTGTCCTTCCTTTTTAATTAAAAAGGAAGGAGAAGAAAAGAAATTTTAAAAGACTTCTATTTGTTTTTTATCTCTTCCTCCCTCCCTTAGCTGCGATATTGTCTTCTTAGTGACAAATGACTCAAAGCTGGGTTTTGCTTGTTATTTAACACAAGAAACTTTGGTTGCTATAACAAACTCCAAAAACTTCAGAAGAGTTAACACAGTGTAAGATGGTTTCTTAATCAAGCAAAATGTAACAGGCATATTCCTGGTCAGTTGATGGCCTTTTCAGAATCTTCTGAATGATCCTGGTGCATTCATTCCACCAGTAGGTAGCAGAAAACAGAATGAAGGTTTACATAGGAGGTTTCTATGCATTTTTTTCCTGGAAATGGCAAACATGGTTCTGAGCACATTCAATTGTCAAAACTCAGTCACAGGATCCTGTATCAATGCAACAGGAACTAGGATATACAGAATTTATACAAGCCATCTTCTATAGGAGAGACTGCATGAGTGTCACCCTTATGTGATTCTCCACATGTCAACATTGAGAGTTATCATGTGAATGCATCTTCCTAAAAAGGAAGCAACTGTTAACACAACTACAGAGATAAGAAAAAACAAACTGGGATCTATTCTGAAGATAATGCAAAATACACTTTTTTAAAAAAAAGCCTGTACAGTCAAATGTGTGAATGCTGGGGAGAGGTGGGGGCGTTGCTACAGAAAGAAGAAAGTATGTTTTGCATCACCAGTTTGAGTTTCCCTATGACCTTTGCACTGTTATTGATTTCTCCGTTCTTTTTCTATTTTCTTCCCTGCTACTTTCGAAAGACACTTTTACCTACTTTATTTAGATGTTTATAAACTGTAGTGTTTATGGATTCCAAGTTCTAGGAGTAGAAAAGGGAAGTGTTTGCAGAGAGACTGTTACAGTCTTACGTTGTTCCTTGTCCACAAATTCTCTATACGTGATTTGTTTAAGTTGGTTAATCAGTAAGCACTGTGCAAACAGGTGTCATCCTGGATTTTCAAAAGTGATGTAATACGAAAACGGTTCCAAGTACATGTTCCATTCATGGTGCTTACTGATATAAATGCTTTTCTAAACTAACATTAGCATTGTTTATATGAAAAGACCAAAAGCAACAGCTGGAACAGCCAGAGGCCAAACCATCCATTTTTCCTGGAAGTCAGCCCACACATCCCACCATTGACCATGGAACCCTCCGGCCACTGCCTCTCACAGGGCAGCCCCTGTATGCTCTCTGCAGAATGGATTCTGGCCTCTGTTTCCACGTACTGAAAGCAGGACTCTTGCTCCACAATCTCTGATTCCTGTCATTTACCTTCCCTCCCTCCTGTGCTTAGGAACTGTCTACCTGAGCACAACATTTCTTCTCTTCCAGGAACAGTGCCCATCCCTCAATGAGCACGTTTTTTTCCTCTTTCAAACTTTCTGCACCTCTCGGGACCTTCCCCCCCACCCCATTCCAGGGCCAGCCACAATGGATAAAACTAGTTCTCACCACTGTAACACAGGGGTGATTGGATTCCTTGCAGCCCACCACTGGGAGTGCGCTAGCCCAGGACTGTCCTGAATGAGATCCAACAAATTCCATTTCTATAGGTAGTTAACAGATGTTACCAACAGAGAGGTGGGAGTAGTTCCCATAATCAAATACACTGTGGAAACGCTGAGAAAAACAAATTAAATATGCATATTCAAGGCGGACGGTCTAAATGTTTGAAATATGCCACTGTTGTCAGGCATCTCTGAAAGAGGGTTGGGGCATATAGTGCTTCCCAAACCCATGTGACTTAAGCACGCTTTTCCTCAGAGTTTCTCATGGCACCAATGCTGATGGGAACACACTTTGGGAGAAATGGCTGTCCAAGCTCTTCTGTCGCAAGATGGCAACTTCAGCCATCATAAGAGGATTTTTACAATGACTCACTCTGATGATATTACTCTATTCATGAGGAAGTGGCCTTGCAAAGATTTGCCTGATACTGTTTGACCCGATGGCAACTCCCAAACAGTAGTGGACGTGCCGGATATGGAGATGTGTTGCCCAGTGCTCCCCACCGGGATGGACTTTCTACTCAGCTGCCAGGAGCAGACAGCCTTCAGCTATCAGCTCCTGTAGGCTTCGCTTCAGCTGCAGACAGCCACCTTGCCTAAGGCTGAATCCTTCCCTGCACACTCTGACCTGCACCTTTCACCCCATGATGGGTTGACTGAGGCTTTGTCAAGCCTGCAGTGCAACTCGACTGTTTTCTGCCCTGTCCTGCTTCCCCACTTTTTTTCCTGTCATAGGCACTGAGCTGTAATAAATACCTTAGGATTGAATGTCCCTCTCATCTCAGGGTCTGGTTCCAAAGAACCCCACATGTGAGAAGTGTAACCAGAAATAATCAGAGGAAGCAATCCTAAAATGGGATTTTATTTTTTTTTTATTTTTTTTAACGTTTATTCATTTTTGAGACAGAGAGAGACAGAGCATGAATGGGGGAGGGGCAGAGAGAGGGAGACACAGAATCGGAAACAGGCTCCAGGCTCTGAGCCATCAGCCCAGAGCCCGACGCGGGGCTCGAACTCACGGACTGCGAGATCGTGACCTGAGCTGAAGTCGGACGCTTAACCAACTGAGCCACCCAGGTGCCCCTAACATGGGATTTTAGAGCTGGACCATGCACCTCTCAGCCCGCAACTGAGGACACTACCACCAGCGGTAACTAGAGTGGCCAGCTCCTGATACAAGCTCACAGTCCACCTGTTAAATCTTCCACTGGAGATAAACTGGGATGATGAACCAGTGAAAGGGAAGCATTGAGGGTGGGCACACGCAATGTAGTAGGTTTTTTTGAGACATGAAGGAAACAGGAGCTATCAGAAAAATTATACTGATGACTTTTGCCACGCAACAAGAATATGCTACAGATAATGAACATCTGAGGGTAAGTTTTGAAAAGAACTGAAAAATAAAAGTTCTCTTTGGATTCAGAAGAATGGCAGAAAAGGTGAGAACAAGGCCCAGTGAGAGAAGTTGAACCTTAAATGTGGTTGAATGTCTAAACACAGCAGTTATGTTAAACCCAGGTCAGGGCCTTGCTTGGGGAAAACTATAACCTGTTACATGGAATAGAACATACAATTTGGCAGACCTTGAGGCATTCCAATTATCCATTGTGGAAAAAGATGTCATGTGGACTTGCAACAAACCCCACTGAGACTTTCACAGCACAGGCACCTGGATTTCTGGAACAATGCTACGTCATATGCAACAGAGGAGCATATGTCTTCTACAAACAACCGCTGACATGCTACTGGACATTGTGAGAGATAGAATGCCTAAGCATGGGCCACCAAATGACCATGAACCCAGAACTACTCATTATGAGCTAGATCCTGTCAATTCACAAAGTTATAAAGTTGGGTAGGCTCATCTACAAATGATCACAACATGAAAGCAATATATTTGGGATCGAGCATGAATATGGAGGTAGCTCAGATCCCCCATTGTGCCCATCAATGATGTAACAATATTCCCCCTGAGCTCACACCTATGTCTGTGTGACAGATCCATTATAGCTGAAGGAGGAAGCAAAAGCCTGAGTTTGATTTACAGATGAGTTGGCCCATTATGTGGGTGCAGGTGCACAATGTTCAGGGATAGCCTTAAATAACTGTAGTGAGAGAGAACACTTCCAATGGAAGGGTAAGGAGGTTGGGATTCTGTCATGTTAATGGACTTAGGACGGGGTCATGAAGCATGAAGACTATTTTGTGTGTTTGTTAACATCCATCAGACAAAATTATTTAGCCAGTTAACATCAGCCAGTCCCTGTCATTGGCCACCAGAATGTTAGAACAATGAAACATGAACTAAGGGGCCAAAATGGCAGAGATGGAGGTTATGACTGGGCTCAACATCATGCACCCCACTTATCAACTAAATATCCAATATGCCAGCAACAGAAGCCAACACTGAGCATCCAATATGGCACCATTTCTCTTGGAGGCCAACTAGCCGGTTGGTGACAATTGCATATACTTGGCCCTTTTCGTCCTAAAGGTGCCAGTGGTTCTTATTCACTGGAGTAGACAGTATTTTCCCCCAAGTATGTGTTTATATTTTCTGCCCATAAGGCACACACAAATATCACTATCTAAGTACAGAGTGTTTGACCCACTGGCATGTGATCTCACAAATATCACATCAGAACAGGGGGACTCATGGGGTGTCTGGGTGGCTCAGTCAGTTAAGCATCCAACTTTGGCTCAGGTCATGATCTTACGGTTCATGAGTTCAAGCCCTGTGTAGGGCTCTGTGCTGACAGCTAAGAGCCTGGAGCCTGCTTCTGCTTCTGTGTCTCCCTCTCTCTCTGCCTCTCCCCTACTTCTTCTCTGTCTCTGTCTCTCTTTCTCTCAAAAATAAACATTAAAAATTATTTTAAAAAGAATAGGGAAGTCACTTGATAGCAAAGGCAATATAGGAGTAAGCCCATGTCCATGGGATCCACTAGTCCCATAATATACCACAGAACCCAGAATTTTGATGGAGCACTGTAACGGTCTGCTAAAGGCATAGGTAAAGTGCTGGCCCACAATAATGTGTGCTGATGGGGTGCCATATTTCAGGGCATAATCTATGAATTACATCAAAGTGTCTTCATTGCAAAGACGTGTGTCTGGGAACAACACATGGGGAAGAGACAGGAGAGACCCACCTGACTATAACCCACTGGAGGACTCTACTTCCAATCCCATTAGGACTTTTCATGGCTGGAGATTTGGCTTTGCAAATAGTATATACTTTCACTGCTGAATTATCAGCTACAGCTGCCACCTTGACATTCTGGACTTGCATCCAGGGACTAGCAGGCAAGAAGAACTGCCATCCTGGCAGGAG
The DNA here is from genome assembly GCF_018350175.1 of Felis catus. Lineage (NCBI taxonomy): Eukaryota > Metazoa > Chordata > Mammalia > Carnivora > Felidae > Felis > Felis catus. The sequence continues at coordinate 9,757,219 of NC_058380.1, forward strand.
AATTTACCCCAAACACCAGCAGAAGGTAGAGCTGTTACACATGGGGGCAGGAAAGGATATATATGGATCCCAGGTAATCCATTTGGTACTCTTTTGCCCAGCTGGACTGTAAGTAGGCAAGGACACCAACCTTAATCTATGAAGGGCACAGTGATCAGGGGCTTAGACCCCGTGTACATGATGACTGGATCACATTAACAGGTAAGGCCATCAAGACAGGTCATAAGTGAGGTGAGGGCAACTTGTACTGCATAGTGGAGGGGACAGATGAGCACCAACTGTGGCTCTGAGGCCAAGTGCAACAGCATGGACTGCAGCTCATACCACTAACTCCCCTCTTCCAATTTCCCTCAGGAAGGGAGGCCTACTAGAATCCTGGAGAAGTTGTTCACTGAACATATATGGAAAAGTGGATCTAAATATCACTATTGTAGACACAAGAGTGGCATGGCCCAGATTCCCCTGCTAGGATGGACTTGCTGCCTGGCTGTGGGGACCATGAGCAGACAGCTTCCAGGGGTCACCTCCTCCAGGACTGGCTTCAGCTGCACAACAATACCTGCAGTAATGCCCTTGCTTGTGGCTGAGGGAGGAAGGGCTATAAAGGCTGGGCCATATCTGGCTCAATGTGGAGCACCTGATGGGCAATATTACTCCAGAGTTTGCCACTGGATAGCCTGAAACTTTATCAGTCCACCTTAAAGGTCAAAATCTTCCTCTGACCAGCCGTGTTTTTCTCCCTTTTCTTTACACAGGCCTTGATCCCTAATAAACATCTTGCACCTCAAACTCCACCTTAACATCTGCTTCCATTCAGAACATGACCTGTGGAAGCATACAAGCAGTAGGAATTAACAAATATAGTACCAGCAATGGCTAACATTTGTTGAGAACTTAATATGAGCCAGGAATTTTGATGACTGCTCTCTCTATGTATTATACATCTCATTTTATCCTAAGGAAAACAACACATTATGGGACTGATAGCACTATCATCACCCGCACCATATAGATGAGGGAACTCGAGGCACCAAGGGGTCATGCACCTTGCCCAAGGTCACATTTCTAGAACTTGAGAGCTGATTTATTTAATCGCTACATATATTGAATCTAAAACATCAGGAGATAATAAGATTATGTTGAAGAGCTTTTGTAAGCCGTGATATGTTATGCAAATAGTAGTCAATCACCATGTCAGGGTCCCTGCAGAAAAGGGATGACACACTCAAATTAACTGTATTAACAAATGATTTGCAAGGGTGTGAGCCCAGTAGAGAATTAGTACTATGCCCAAGGACTAAGAATACTGGGGTGTTCTCCCACCTCCAGGAATGAAGGAAGGAGAGGAGGAAGTGGCCACAGGGAATCCAGAAGCAGAGAAAGTTCTATGGGAAGGGCTGTCTTCCAGGGTCTGTGGCCTGATATTGATGATAATGCGAAGAAGAAAAGAACACTCACCCTCCTCTCCTCCATCCCTCTGCTGTCCTGACAGGCTCCCCATTAGCTGTGCCTAACAACAAGCAAAAATCCACGCAAGGCACACCCTGCACCACAGGGCAAAGAAAGTGAAGAGTAGATCAGAGAGACAAACAGAAACCATCTAGAACACACAGTGAAGACATACAGGTAGTAGGTGAAGAAACTAAGGATCAAAGCAGACTTCACCCAAGACCATTCAGTTTTGGTGGTAGAACAGGGACTTCAATACCCTGAACCCAATCCTCTGTTTTCCAACCTCATTGCTTCGTGTAATGAAAGAAGAGTACTTTTCCTCCTCGCTTGGGTACTTAATTACAGAACAATCACACAGCCTACCTGGGATCCTAATAAAATTAAGAGCTCACTTGCTTCTTATTTCTTGCCCCAGTTGACAAGTCATCCTCGTAGGGTTTGGTGCAATGTCAATGGGATGATAATCCATCCCTGTAGTATATGAAGTTTTAATGTACTTCCTTAAAATATACCATCTACCTTGTCTTAAAACTTCTAACAGAGCATGAGGAAGTGAAGCAAGCCCTGTTAAACATGTTAAGACTTCCTTCCCTGAGGGGCCAAGAGTTTGGAGAAATGAAGGCAAGCCAGGGACTTTTTCCAGAAAAATTGGAAAATTTTTCGCTTTTATGAAACCAATTCAGTGAAATTATAGAGGTAAAACAGAATTTGTGTTAAAAGAAGGGACAGCAAGAAGGGAACAAAGGGCCAGTGGATGTTTATCGACTATACCAGAAGCCAGGCCTTGTTCTAAATATACATATAGCAAATATGTATAAGGTGCATCTGAATTTGACTCCTCAGGGTTTTCTTCTCCCCCCCATCTACAGACATAAATGGAAACCTCCTTTGGGAGAAGCCCCTTTCTTCATTTTCAACCATAAAGTTGAAGGAGGTGGACTACATCCCATTTCTAATGGCTTATACCAGTATATCCTGTCTCCTTATATTAGTTTGCTAGAGCTGCCATGACAAAATATCACAGGCTGCGTGGCTTAAATAACAGAAATGTATTTTTCTCGCCATTCTGGAGGTTCAAACTCCAGAATCAAGTTGTCAACACACTTGATTTCTTCTGAGGCCTCTCTCCGTGGCTTACCAGTAAGACTTCTTGCTGTGTCCTCTCATGGTCTTTCTTCTGTGCACCCATGTACCTGTCCTCATCTCCTCTTACAAGTATGCCAGTCATAACAGGTCCCACCAACCTGGTCTAATTTTACTTTAATGACCTCTTTAGGAGCCCAATCTTCAAATACAGTCACATTCTTAAGGTACCGGGGGTTAGGGGTTGAAAATACGAAGCTGGGGGATGAGACACAATGCAGGCCATCATAGCTCCTTTGGACACAGCAAATGGTTCAAGGATGGAAAAGTATTCCAGTCAGATGCTGGGACACTCAAGGAAATGCATGTCCAGAGTTCTGGGAAAGAGGAGTTCCCACTCTTCCACTAGACTTGGTAGTATTATCAGGCTTGGGGTTCCTGTAGCCACTTTTCTATCATAAGGAAAGTCAACTCAAGATGAAACTATCACATGGAAGAATGGAGAACAGAGACTCAGGGAAACCGCACCAGAGTGTATGAGCTGAGTCTCTAAACTACCCTTGGCCTTAACTGGCACCAATATATTTCCTTTGGATTTAAGCTAATTTGACTTGAAGTTCTTTCAAGTACAACATCGAAGTTCCTAACTGATATGATATTATATCTTTGTTTTTCAGAGACTTGTAGCTAAGTACTAGAATTTGTGTCCATCTCTGACAGATGCTAATGTTCTGGCATTTGCCGCCACACCAAGTTTACTACTGGCAGCTACAAGGCTACAGGCCAACTACAACTATGGCCCTAACTTCAGTTGTCTTTAATATAAGAATGTAGTAAGTTACCTATCCTTCCAAAATCCATACATTCCACACAACGTCCCCCAAATCCAGTATATGAATAGGCTACTTTAAAGTGATACGGGGCGCCTGGGTGGCGTAGTCGGTTAAGTGTCCGACTTCAGCCAGGTCACGATCTTGCGGTCTGTGAGTTCGAGCCCCGCGTCAGGCTCTGGGCTGATGGCTCAGAGCCTGGAGCCTGTTTCCGATTCTGTGTCTCCCTCTCTCTCTGCCCCTCCCCCGTTCATGCTCTGTCTCTCTCTGTCCCAAAAATAAATTAACGTTGAAAAAAAAATTTTTTTTAAGTGATAAACCATTTGAGGTACCTAGGTGGCTAAGTTGATTAAGCATCTGATTCTTAATTTCAACAGGTCATGAGCTCACGGTTTGTGAGATCAAGCCCCATGTTGGGCTCTGCTCTGACAGTGCAGAGCCTGCCTGGGATTCTCTCTCTCCCTCTCTCCCTCTGCCCCTCCCCTACTCACACTCTCTCTGACTTTCTCAAAATAAATAAACATTTTTGAAAAATAAATAAAGTGATAAAACATGTGTACCAGTGAAGATTTAGGTTACTTCCATACCGTGCCTATTTTAAATAATACTACAATCAACATAGGAGTGCATTTATTTTCATATTTTTCATTTTCTTTGGGTAAATACCCAGTAGTAGAATTACTGGACAATATGGAATTTTTGGTTTTAATTATAACAGATAAGACAGATGTGATAAATACACACAATGAAATATTATATAGTCATAAAAAAGAGATATTGCCATTTATGATAACATGGATGGACTTCGAGGGCATTATTCTAAGTGAAATAAGTTAGAGACAGACAAATGCCATATGATTTTACTCATATGTAGGCTCTAAATGTAATAATAATAAGCATCCTACTTCAGCTCAGGTTATGATCTGGTGGTCCATGAGTTCAAGCCCTGCATTGGGCTCTATGCTGAGAGCTCAGAGCCTGGAGCCTGCTTCCAATTCTGTACCTCCCTCTCTCTCTGCCCCTCCCCCACTTGTGTTCAGTTTCTCTCTCTCAAAAATAAATAAACTTTAAACATTTTTAAATAATAATAATAAACAAATAAGCAAAAAGCAGAATCAGACCTGTAAACACAGAGAACTGATGGTTGCCAGAAGGGAGGAGGTGGGGGGATACGGAAAGAGAATGAAGGGGAGTAGGAGGTACAGGCTTCTAGCTAAAAATGGAAAAGGATGGGCACCTGGGTTGCTCAGTCAGTTGAGCATCCGACTCTTGATTTCAGCCCAGGGTCATGAGCTTGAGCCCTGACTCAGTCTCCACAATGAGCATGGAGCCTGCTTAAGATTGTCTTTCTTTTTCTCTCTCTCTTTCTCCTTCTGTCTCTCCCCCCTGCTTGCTCACTCTACCTCTCTCTCTAAAATTAAAAAATAAGTAAATAATAAAAAATCAATGGGAAAGGAATGAATAAGTCACAGGAGTAAAAGATAAAGCACAGGGAATACAGTCAATGATACTTTAGTAGCATTGTGGGGTGAAAAATGGTAGCCACATTGGTGGAGAGACAGCATAATAGAGAAGTTGAATCACTATGTTGTACACCTGAAATTAATGTAACTTTGTGTGTCAACTATATGCAAATTTTAAAAATTATTTAAAGAATTTTTTAAAAAATAATGAAGTTTGTTGTTTGGGTATTAAGTTTAATAAGTTCTTTATAGATTTGGGATACTAACCCTGTATCCAATATATCATTTGCAAATATCTTTACTGTATGGTAACTAACTAAAATATAAAAAAAAATAAAAGTAAATAAAAAATAATAAAGTCACTGATCCAAAGAAAAGAAATAAATGAATAAAATGATAAACCAGCCAGCGACTCTCTATTCAAATTCCAGAGGAAAGCCTAGGTTTCTGAAATACCACCCATCTTGGATAGACTTGCTAAAGACACTGAACTCTTACTCCCGGGGCCGTAGCTATCTTGAAAAGGTAAGGACATTTTACCTTCAATTCAGTTGAATTCAACACAGGTTTCCTGTGTCAGGCATTCTGCCATGTGCTATAGAGGGTCTGAGAGGGGAATGACATGGCTCCTGGCCTGAGGACACTGACATTTATCACAGGAAGGGGACCCTGCAAACAGCTGACAAAATACAAACAGAAATAACCAAACACAACCTCTTGTAGTTTGTAAATAAATACCTTTTCTCAGAGAGGCTGAGAAGAGTGCCTTGTCTCAGATTTGTGGTTGCTCTCATCTTTGGGTGAAGAGACCAGATTGTTAAATAGCACCTGTTGAACAATGAAATCTACTAAAAATACACAGCGTTTTGCACTTGCCCACCACAGGCTTTAAAATGCTTTTGCCACAATTTACGACAACAAAGGTAGAGGAACATACAGAACCATGTGGGACTCTGACACCTCTTTTCCCAAAGGAAAAGAATAAAGCTGTAACCATAATAACTATGCAACACCCTGGAAACCATACAGAAAATCATGGAACCAAGAACATCTAAAGAGATTTGTTAGGACAGTAATTTCCTCAGTAATAATATGGCTTTTTTTTCTTGAGTTAATCTGATCATGCAGCTTATAATTTCAAATTTCAAAACACTGTTTGGCTTTCCTAGTTTGGGTTTTGAGACGATATCCTTATTATATTAACTGAAAATTGAGAACTCACAGCCAAAACACATGCTTGTGAGGACCCTGGAGACAAACTACTTGAAATCTAGAGTGCCTTAAACTTTTAGAACAGGGGCGTCCAAAAGCATAATTTAATTCTTTCTCTTCCTTATTGTTTTATTATAATCATCAAATGCTACAGTAAATAGTACAGTGGACAGATTCAGTGCTATGAGAATTGCACAATCTACTTTCAACAGCCTCTTCTGTTGTGAAGTTGACAGTTCAGTGAACACTTTGCCACTTAGGACTGACCTATTACTGAATCCTTTTGGAAAAAAGATATGATTTTTCTGCTTCTTTTAAAACTGGTGTAACCAACAGTCTACTGAGACAGAAATGAACTTTACTGAAGCAGCTCGCTAAAGGGAGAGACCTTGCTTGGGTTAACCCAATCCAAGCAGCAGCGTCTGGTATCCAAAAGTCAGACCAGGGGTACGAGGTTTGTTTCTTTTCTATGGCAATGCAGGGAAGGATGTTTTAACTGAGGAATTATTAAACTTTCTTTTTTTTTTACATTTTTTAAATGTTTATTTATTTTTGAGAGAGAGCGCGTGCGCGCGCACCCAAGAGAGGGAGGGGCAGAGAGAGAGAGAGACAGAGAGAGACAGAATCTGAAGTGGATTCTAAGCTCTGAGCTGTCAGCACAGAGCCCTACGCAGGGTTTGAACCCATGAACCGTGGATCATGACCGGAGATGAAGTCAGATGCTCAACCAACTGAGCCACCCAGGTGCCCCAAGAATTATTCAACTTTTTATATAAAATGAAAATAAGATAAATAACTATGCCCCCCCTACCTATACTGTGTACATGCAACGTAACCATGGATTTCCAGTCCTTTATCCCCGTGACTCCAGCTGAGCTCAGAGAGGGGTAAAGCTCAGTTAATAGCCCTGCTGGACTTTTCCAGGATCCTGGTTCTGTTTCTTCTCTTTTGTGTCACCCTTATGCTGCCCTATTCCATGGTAGCCTGTATGATGACAGTCACTTACCCAAATCAAGGTTCCAGATTCCCAGTGTGCATTTCCAGAGGCTCCAGATCCCTTTAAACAGGAAGTGCTATCTATGCTACTTAAAGGCAGTCACTCTCTCCAATGCTATCTACTAAATGCCTTGTGATGACTAAGTTTTTTTTTTTTTTCCAGGAAATGGCTCCTCATTCCACTCTCATGCCTTAAGACATTCTCTCTTTGAGTGCTTTCCAACCAGCTGCCTCCTAGTGTGGCTCATGCTATAGCGATGACCGAAGGATTGTAACCTACTTCTGGCCGAATGAGTAACTTCCATATTGGCATTTGGGCTGAACACTCAGCCGAAACCAATATTCACTTCAGCTGCCGCAGTTCATTTGGCAGTGTGACCAATTATTTCTTATGAATTGTGTCAGCTTTATTTGCTCCTGAAAAATTGGATATTATTGAGCAATATATGTTTGGAAAAGGATCTATGCTAGGAGTCATGGAGAAATAAGACAGTTCTAATTTTCAGGAAGTCACATCCACCTGGGGAACTGAAACAAGATGCACAAAATACTAACTGGGCAGAATAAACCTTGCTATTCCTAAGAATTATGTCCTAAGACATCTCTGCCTCTCAAAAATCATATATCACATAATTTCCCTCATAAAGTATGGTCAAAAACATTTAAATGGCACCTTCAGACATAAATGATCTTCCCTAGGTCTAAAATTATATACAACATAGCTTATTTCTGGGGAGGAATAATCACTTCCTTATAAACTCTTTAGCTGCTTCTCAATTCCATTACCAGCATCCACATGTTTTTCAGTGGAAAAGAATAACCTCAAAAGAAAATTTTAATAAGTACTAGAACTGCTGTATTTGCAAAGAAGAACACAGTACCGGCCATGACTGATCAACTAGGTTCTGTTATTAGCTACACGCCTCACTTCCATAACCAGCCTCACAGCTCTGAGAGTTTAAAACAAAATCTCAGTCAAATTCAAATTATTATCCATCATGGGCCTCTGGGGTTGTTCACAAGTGATGGAAACTACATGTTCAACCTATGAATGCCAAGCACCAACTATCTATACTTTCTGTCAATGGGCAGAATAGATCAAAACTACTTATCCCAAGTGTATGGAAGAAGTGTTGGAGAGAATTTTTAGATGAGAGATGGAATTTGAGCTGAAATACAGGTAAAGTTAAATAAGCAGAGACGAGGAGCACTGATGTGCTTACATGAAAAGATCTCTCTCGAGTCCCCTCCTGGAGTACAGAGGTCTGTGCCCTAAAATCCATCCTTGCTTGTGCCAAGACCATAATTCCCATGGGTGGCTCCCAGCCAATGACTGAGTCCAGCAAGAAAACTAAGGTAGGCACAGACCTGGAAGGAGTAAAACTCCTCTGAGGGACAACTTTGGATCCTTGCTGACCCTACCAAAACTTTGGCAGAAGGGCACTATAGTCTAAAGGCTTCTTTCTTTCCTTCCTGCAATCTCTCCCCATAGGGCTCAAACCTGCAATGGGGGGTCTGATGGCACTCCCTGCTCCTCCTGAATGCCCCCCCCACCAGTAAATCTCTTCCTTGTCTAATCTCATTGTGGCATTTGCTTTCTGAGCAGTTGGACAAGCACAACTATATTCCAGGCTATTTATAAAATTGGAGAGAGAGTTTCTGCTTGTCACTATGATCCTAGGATTGCAGGGTGGGGACCACTACTGGTGTTCGGAGATGTGACCAAAGATGCAAATTGCTATATGCTGTATGCAACGGTCTCGCCCAGTGAAGAACTTTTTCACATCTCTCACAATTTCTACATGTCTTGCCAGATATCCATTGACTAAACATCTGTTTAGAATTAGCCAAGCCTAGATCCTACCTCCATTTTAAATACAGACAAATGTATTTTTTGCTTGACTCTAACATATGCTGAATTTTCCAGGTATGCAGCTACCTTGTAAATCAAGGGAAGATCACTTTATGTTGTTGAGCATTTACCAAGAGGCACTCACCATTTCAGAGAAACTGCATCACCAATAACAATACTACTTAAGATAAATCAGTAGCCAAAATTAACACTGGTATCAATCTGCATTTGTAGCTTGGTGCTGAGTATTTAAACAGGTAACATTGTGATTTATACTTCATTTGTACATCAAAATGGATATGTTCAAACACATGCTGTTTTACTATTAAGTACCTTCCTTATATTTTTCTTTTTTCACATTTAGTTAAAGCATTTTATTGACTTTTGTCAGTATAGGTACAGACAGGTTATTTAACACACTTGCATTTCAGGATACAACATGGGGTATTATTAATATCCATTATGGAAAAAAAAAGAGTGTTGTTCAGTCCAATATACTTTAGAACTTCTGATTCACAGTAAGAGGAAAACAAGAAGATTATTGGAAAGAAAGTCAGAAAGACATCTTTGGCAGGGTAGACACATATTTTCCATGTTCCTAGTTCTTTCAACCATCCCCCACTCCTGGCCTGACCTTGATGAATGAATCCTTTCCTGCAGGATCCCCGGTGCACTTCTCTATGATTCCATTACAGAACTTGAATCTTGGAGACCAATGGCAAATGGGCCATGGGACACCTGGGATACTGGGTTAAATACACTGCTCTTTTGGCTAAATGGCCCAAAGCTGTCAAGCTTATTCCAAGGACTCTATGCAGCTGTGTGCAGGCTTGCTGTGTGGAAGTTGCAGTGGGCTTCCAATAGCTAGGATATGCTTCGTAAGATCAGAAGGTCTGGAAGCAATCAACTTGGCATAGACCAGTTAACAGGTCTCGCTTTCTTTGAACCAGATGGCCACCAATCCCAGATGTTACCTTGGTCTCATTTACACATAATCCTCTGGGCTGCCAGTTTCTGTAGTCCATACCATGCTAGCAAAGCAAAGTTACACCTTGGGTTAAGGGCTGTGACTAGATCGGAATAATTTCTTACAAGATAAGCAGAATACTTTATGTGTAATTCATCCCCTCAGGTTCCAATAAACATTTATAAAGTACCCAAAGGACACTGTACAGTTCTAGGCATTTCATAATAAGGGAACAGAATATAGGAAAGATTTGGTTTCTGCACTTTTGGTATGCAGCTTAGTAAACCCAAACCAAATGAGTATCAAAAACAATAAACCTTTACCCAGAGATGTCGCATATAATTAGGAGGAAAATTATTATCTCCCTGTCCTGAGATTTACTAATTCTGTTATTTCATAACAGATATACCCTCCATGCAGACACTTCAAAATGACATTCGGAGGAGCAAGCTCTCAACTTAAAGAAGAAGACATATTCAGCCTCCAGTTATGTCCCGGGGATCCTTTATCAATGTCCTGAAAGCTTGCTTATGTCTGTCTCCATTGCAACGTTTTCTACCAAGAATTAGGTTCATGGATTTTGAGTCACCCTCCAGAAAAGACCACATAAATTGGCTAGTTATTTATGCTTGTGGCTATTCATCTTATTAACGATACAACTTGAATTTTATGAAATGTTGTGCTACTTGGCTTCATATGCAATTTGCATCAACATATAAACAAACACTTATTATACCTGTCTAACTATAGTTTGCAATGGGCAATAATATGTCTTCTAATTAAGTCTTTGCTCTTCCTTTCCCTGGAGTTAAAAAGTCATAGTACTTTTTACATTTTTTATACCCAGGATCAGATATAGTGGCTCATTTGGCCTCATGAGACTTCATGGGTCTTCTCTATAAGGTCATACCTTCCTTCTTTTTCTCCTCCTATCTCTTGGCCACTAGAGGTATCTTCATCTGGTTGGGTTTATCTGACACTGTATACCTCTACATGGGCTATCAATTCTTTAAATTATTTTTTTAATGTTTACTTATTTTTGAGAGAGACAGAGACAGAATGCGAGTGGGTTAGGGGCAGAGAGAGAGGAAGACACAGAATCCGAAGCGGGCTCCAGGGTCCGAGCTGTCAGCACAGAGCCTGAAGCGGGGCTCGAACTCACAGACAATGAGATCATGACCTGAGCCAAAGTCAGACGCTCAACCGACTGAGCTGCCCAGGCGCCCTGGGCTATCAATTCTTTATAAAAAGGGACTGCATCCCTGATCTCATGTTTATTCCCATTTCCTCCTGGTAACTTACAGTGTTTTACAAAGAAGACAACCAAGCAGTGACAGACTTAAATTCTGGCCCAAAATGTAAAAAATCCAGGGCTGATTACATTACCCTCAGTTAACTGCTCATAGCCCCTTCCCCATCTCTCTCTTGCTATCAAGAGCAAAATAGAGATTTGAGGTTTTTATCTGCATTAAGTACTTTTTCTCAGCTAAAAACCTTCACTACTACCCACTCTTTCTTATATAATTTGGAAAAAGGATTTTCTTCCCCATAACAAGTCCGTCTACATTGTCTGTCTTATGAGGCCTGCACATCAAACAGGAGAGAAGAAGAAAACTGACATTTATCAAACATATACAGTGTGACACATATTGCCGTTAGTGTAAACATCTCATGGAAAAGGAAACCAGATCACCCAGTGGGAGTAACTTAACCAAGATCAATATCTGGTAAGTGGCAAACCAGATCTCTGACTTTACCGTTCCCTTTTTCGACTAATGCCTCAAAAGGAATGGGAAGGGAAATTCAGGTTCTGAAAAAGACAATGGTTATGGTAACAACTAACATTGTCAGCACCTCCGCTGTGCCAGGTATTAAGTGATTTACTTACATGAATTAAGTCAATTCTAATAACCACCCACCCTAATCTGTTTCTTCATCTCTAAGACAGAAATGAGGAAGATAATAGGATGGACCCTACTGCACTATTTCTAATCCCCTTTTTGTAGGTAAAGGAACAAAGAAATCAAGTAACTCAGCTGCCTAGGGTCACATAGTTAATAAGTGGAGTGGTCAGAACTCAAATGTTGTTGCTCTGGTTCCAGGGTCCATGTGCTCAACACTGTGCTCTATTTAACATCTGGGAAGAGGGAGGGAAGTGGTGAGTGGTGGTGAATGTTCCGTTAAAAGGGGGTATTAAAAGAAATACGATGAATTTTAACTTGTTGCACATAAAATTCATTAACAATTGGTGTTGGGAGGGCGCCTGGGTGGCTCAGTCAATTAAGCATCTGACAGAGTTTCGGTTCACGGCATGATCTCATGCTTTGTGAGTTTGAGCCCCATATCAGGCTCTGCACTGACAGAGCACAGTCTGCTTGGGATTCTCTCTCCCTCTCTCTCTCTCTGCCCTTCCCCCATGTTCACTCACGTTCGCTCACTTGCTCGCTCTCTCTCTCTCAAAATAAATAAAGTTAAAAAAAATTCTTTTAATTATTGTTGTTGGCTGTGTGTATTGTAGTGATACATTAGAGTCCTGTCATAATGTTAGTATCTGGGGACAAAGAGTTATGTTATAGATTTTTTTTCTTCCTCTAGGAAAATCATTTATTCATTGCTATGCATATAGGGGCATAATTTAACCCCAAATATTTCTGACTGTGCAGAGTGTCTGGTCTCTTCTCATGGGGACCTGCTAGACAACATACTCAAGACTGACATCACCTTACATTTTGACTGAAAGGTTGTGCCTTGTGGTTGCAGGGTGTTTGGTAGAAGGATCACTGAACCTGAAGTAGCCGTGAATTCTCATTCCGAATCATGAAGGCTCCTTTTCAGAAAACACTAGTCACCACTTCTACTCTTATTCCTCTATTGTTATGTTCCTTAAGATGTGTTCTTCCTGCTACCTACCATCTCATTCTGACTATAGTTAAGTAAATCAGAAAATCCACTCAAGGGATTTTAGATAGAGCCAGGATGGAAGTGTGGCACAGCTCCAATGAAACAGAAAAAAATGGGGCTCCTGGGTGGCTCAGTCAGTTGACTATCCAACTCTTGATTTCAGCTGGGTGTGGAGCCTGCTTAAGATTCTTTCTCTCCCTCTTCCTCTGCCCCTCCCCTGCTCATGCTCTCTCTTAAATAAATAAACAAACAAACAAATAAATAAGATAAAATAAAATAAAATAAAAAACTACTTTATCCATTATTATTTTTTAACATTAAAGTTGTTCTTTTCTTAGCATAAAACATTCCATAAGCCTTCTCAGCCTCTTTGTTGGAATATAATAGACTAATTAGAAGCTACACGCCCTTAAGCTATTCCTATATAAATTCAGCATTCTTAAAACTAGTTTCGGGAATGATATCTTTGATGATCCCTAGTCTTCACATTTAGTTCAACTCATAAAATGTATGTTTTTCCAAATGATTTCATCCAGACCTATGGTTTTTCTACCATTTAGACACAGCTAATCCCAGAGAGCATCCTTAAAACTCCCTGAATACACAGTCCCCAAGAATTGGGTAACTTGTACATATTGCCTCCATCAATACTCAGAACCTGTGGTTCCGTGTGCCTGAACAGGGATCCCACTTCTGACTGATTCAAGTTGGAACTGAAGTTTTCCATTTAGTATTGAACCCTAATTCAGGGTCAATACTTAAGTAGTTGTGGGATTAATCAAATGAAAGCTTTGCTTGGCAACAATATGCTCCATAAAGTGCGAGTGGCTACTTGTTTTTTCCTCCAAATTAGTGAGGTGATGTCTATAACACAAAAGCATCCCAAGAAAGATTGTGAAGTACATAATCTTCAGAATTTGATGATCTCAGAATTCACTTACAGAGTGAGTAGGTAACATTTTGGAACAGAAGAGCATCCTTCTTGCTGGAGAGTTGTAGACTGTTCCCCAGAAATACATTTGTTCCATATTGTCCTCCTCTTAAAAAATAATCTGCCAGCGCAAATATTCTGTCTTCATGGATGTAAAGCTCTACATGGTGTCATAATGTGGTTGGTTTTACACACAGGTCTGGGAAGTGACTCTCCAAGAGTATGATGTTGAGGCTTTGCAATGAGTACCTTGTTCAAAACCTTGCATTAGAATAAGTCTCCCCCTGCGAATATGCCTGGGAAGGATAGGACGTGAGCTACTCCTAAAGCAATCTTTCTTTCTTGAGAAGTAGGTTTTAATAGAGGACAGAGGGTAGGTACAAGCATTTAGCACCTGGAGAAAGGAAGGACAGTTCTGAAGAGGATGGTAGGGCTTTGATGAAACTGAAGACAACAGATTTCAAGGAGGAAGTTCCCCTGCATAGTAGAGTAACAGTGGATGGATTCAGGAATGAGGTATCTTGGGAAATCTTGAGTTTTTCACTAAATAATTTGGCTACTCTAGGCACATTGCCTGACTTCTCTGGTCTTCAGTTTCCTCATCTGTTAAATAATTGGGGTGATAAGATGTTAACTTATGTCCCTTTCACTCCACTCTCCCCTGATCTGACCTCCCAGTTTTGCCTTGGGCGACAATGCAGAAAATTTGACAGCTTGATTCAACCCTGGTTTCCTCGTCCCAGTGGAAGCTTGTCAGAACATGGGCTTGGGAAGCCATTACTGGCATTGAACTGAAGGATCCAAGATAGGTGAGAAAAATTAGTCTACATTCTCCAGCTTACAGGCCAGTCAGCTGGCCTCCCTGCCCTGAAAAGTGTAACAGGATATCTGAGGTTTAATTAGTGGCTTTACAATAGCCTTACAAGAACCCCATGCAGTGTTTGATTCCTTAAGCCAATACAAACTTGAGCTGAATCACATCTTATTCCAGATTCAATCTCTTTTCTTGTTGCTAACATACACGGAGTAAATACATAAGGTTGATGTTGTAAGACTACAAAGGTGGGGGTGGAGGTAAAGATAGTAATTCCCTAATTCCTCGCTATTTGTTGGGTTCCCTTTGCCCAGACTTGCTGGTGTTGAAGCGTATCACATACAGGAAACAGAGAGGGAATGTGGCCCATTTGGAAGGAGCTTCACTAGCAGTATGCTGGAGGTATGCTTCATGGTAACCACAGAGCACTGAGAGTGAGAACTTTTCTTGATGTGGGGGATTTAAGCCACGAGCTTCTGTCACGGCTCCATGTCTGTTCAGTCACCCGGCCCATGGTTTTGACCCACACAGGAAGAAGCAGCTCCTCTGGACGTGTGAAACATACTAGTGGCCACATGTTGGGCAACCACTTAATTGATGTCTGTTTGACACAACAGCCTTATGGAAATACACGTACAATACTGCACGCTTATTTCCAGGATTTAACTTACCGCTGCTGAAGTCTTAGCCCCAAATGCAATTTTAATGTTTTTCATGCCCAGAGAAGAATTATGGAGAAGGGGTGAGGGGGCAACTGTCGCCAAGACACTTGGGTTATGGGAGTGCATGGCCACGTCTGAAATCCCAGAGCTGACTGGCTAAGGGTTATGTTGCCCTTCTTGAAAGAGTGTGATATCGGTGGCTGGGGAGTCATAGCTCATAAGATGTGGGCATTTGGAACAGAGCCCTTCCTGCCATGTTGGGTCTCATGCCCCTGACCTACTCTAAGCAGCACTTAATGTGTGTACATTTGCAGAAGCACGTGTGGAAGGTACTGGGGGAAATTCCAATTACTTGCTGTTTCTGCTCTGCTGTGTCCTGTCTTTTCCTCAATGGAAACACACTGTGGGAATGGATGCTTTAAACAGCAGCTGGCACAAATATTTGCTGCCTTATTCTCCGCCTCCCTTCTAGTGTTCCTCCATGATATCCTGGAAATTGCTTTCACTGATTTCAACTGTGCACGTGTACACCATTCCATTTATGTTTTATCCCCATGCATGGTATTAGCTTTCTCTCCAAATAGAGAGTTGCTTTCTTCTCTCTTCTGCCATGTCTTCTCTTCCTCAAAGTTAAAGACACAGCTTTTGCAAAAACTCCTGATCTTGGTGAGCATTTCTAGAACCAGCAGCCTCCCTGGGGGAGACTCCATTTATAAAAGCCTTCTAGGACCCCTTCATGCCATCTCTCTGCCCCAACTCCCATAACCCACAAGATAAATACAAGATCTTAATCATGGCCCACATGGGTCTCCATGACTGGCCCTTGCCTACCTCTTCAGATTCCAAATTCATCAAGTACAGGGTTACTCACAACCTGCCACTGCCTGCTCAGATCTGGCATCAAGCTGCTTTCTGTTTTCATACAATCACTTCTGTTTCACAGAGCCAAGCCATGAACCTCACTGTTCTTGCTGCCTGGCTTGAGCCGTCTGTCCTTGTCCACCTGAGAAATCCTCTTTGTGCTTCAGACTCCATTCAAGGTCTCCTCCTGTCTGTAGTCTTTACTAAACTTCCCCAGAATGGGGCAGATCCAGGTACTGCAGAACCCAAAGGATGAATAATTATGGGAAGAATATTCCTTAATAAAAGAATACAAAACAGACATTCACTGATTACAGTTAAAATACCTCACTTTTGCAGAATTTACAGAAACATGATGACTAGGGTCCCTCTAGAGCTTAGGAAGGCTTCTGTATAAGCAGGACCATGACTCTTAAGCATCGTTGACTTCTCAGGAAACCCACCCCTGAGAGACTTGACCACTCCCTTCCTTGGTTCGTAGTGTTCTCTATACTTACTTCAGTTATACAGCATTTATCAAAGAACCATTAACTAATTACTTTAAAAACTTCCCAGTACTAAATGTGAGCTGTGACCATTTCTGGAAGCTTCAATTTCTGGAAGCCCAATACCCAATAGGTGGTCTTTAACTGTTTTAACACTGAGGATGTATTACTTGAAAGCATAAAAATCCAGGGAGTCTCGATAAATTGAATGGCTGGATTTTGCTGTGGAGATAGACTTCCCAAATGCCAAGACGGGAGATGAAGAATTGCTGTAGTTGTCAGGAGAGGGACTTTGAGATAAGTCCTGAAGTCTGGGTGGCCCTGGCACCCTGACTTTGGAAGCTGGTATTCTGTCACTAACCTGGTCAGCTGCCTCTCTGTATCTGCTTCTAGAATCCCTGCAACCCACTAGCAAATTTCCATAGTATCTAGGTTCAAGTCTCCAATGACAGAATTTAATCATCTCAACCCAGACCACTGTCATTCTTCCCTCCTTCTCCCAACCTGGATGAGAGAGGCATGTGGCTGTACAAAACATTCTGAAGAAATGTTCACCATACCTTTTAAATCTAAACACGTGCATAAGCTAGTACCGAACAGTTCCACTCCTAACTCTAGATATATATACACCCAACAGGAATATGTACACCTGTTCACAAGAAGACTGGGACTAGAATGATCCTAGTATTCTAGTGGTACTAACTCCAAAATGAAAAACTAACTAATTGCCCATCAACAACTGATACACAAATTATGATATACTCATACAATACTAGGCAGCAAAGAGAATGAGTGTTTAACAAGTACAAACGGTGATATGGATGAATCTCACATATGTAACACTGAGCTAGAGAAGCCACAGACAGAAGAATTCAGCCTGTATAGTTCCATTTGTATAAAGTATAAAAACAGATAAAATTCATCTATGGTGCGAAAAGTCATGACAGTAGTTGGTCTGGGGGTAGAGATATTGATTGGAAATGAACATAAAGGAAACTGCTAAGGTGCTGATAAATATTGTGTTTCTTGATCTGTGTGCTCATTGCTACAAGGTGGTGTTCAGCTTGCGAAAACCAACCGAGCAACATGCCAATGTATACTTATCTGTATGTATATTATAATTGAATGAAAAATTTAGATTTTTTTCACTTAAGCAACTATTAATTTCTCTACAAAACAGAAGGAATGACAACTCTGCCCTCTAGTTCAGACCTGGGGAAATTTTCATTCCATCAAGGACTATTAATCCAAAGAATAAAATCATGACTCTCCTAAGTGGAGGGAAAATTAGTTTTTTTAAAAGAAACATTCATGTAATGGATAGAGCATTATATTTAATATTCACAAGATCTGAGTTTGATTCCTAATTCCAACAATCACTATCTGTATCACAAGATCTAAGTTAATTCTGCTCACTTCACAGATAAATCCTGGCTTTACAGAGATTAGTGATGACCTCCCCATGGTCTTAGAGAAATACTCTAAATACCAAATCAAATCAAACACTGCAGATAAATCTGCTTGTAAACCACACAGTGCTATGGATGTACAAAGTATCGACTTTTAGAATTAAAAAGAAACATAAAATAATGCAGTGGGAAAAAATAATTTTTAATGAAAAACAAAATAGACCAAAAACCCATGTACTGGTTTTAAGCCAAGGAATCCTGCTTCAGGTCGAGAGCACGGCATGCTCTACTAAACAAACAAATTATTGTCAAGAGGTTCTTAACAGCAAGTGTTTAAGATCAAATCAAATTCTATGAATCAGGAGCAAAAGTAAACATCTTAAAGTTTCGATTCTAGGAATTAATAAGAAACCAGGCTGAGGTATTTGTCCTAAATAATTTTTCCAGACAACTAAAACATTAGACAGGTGGTATGAAAACTTCTTTACGATTTGGCCATTTTTTATAGAAAAGTTTTAAAGCAAATATTTTTTTAAGAAAGATAACACACAATCAGGAAAGTGCACACAGTGCTAACGTACATCTTGATGGATTATCATAAAGCAAACGTGGATGTACCCACCAATGGGGTCAATAAAGGGAATATTGCCAACATCCCAGAAAATCACTCCTGCTGCCTTCCAAAGCCCCATTCTCTCCCTGAAAGAACAATGGCTAATAAGGGTATCATAGCAACGACATCTTCCCTTTAAAGTTGCAGGATCTATTCAGGCCCTTCCCACTTAGTATGTTGTGGACATCTTTCTATGCTAATAAATTCATCACTGCATTTAATGACCCTATTTTTAAAAGAGGCACCTGAATATATTTTTTTAACCGCTCAGATATTAACCGTCTACGTGTCATCCATATTAATGAGATTGTTTTACTGTGCAGGGCCCTGTGATTCTCCCGGGTGCCGGTCATTTAGATAAGCAAGGCTATCGGCCCCCAGTTAAATGGCCTTAGACCTCCAAACACTCCTGCTCACTTCCTCTGGGTTCTTTGTTGGTAGGCATCTTTCACGGGGAGATTTACTTTCTTGCAATTCTTACACTTGCAAACTTAACTTCACTTTCAGGGCCTCTCCCTACATCAAAATATGGGCTCCAGGGTCTATTTTCCTTAGTTAAAATCCTGGACAAAAGAACAAATACACAAAACCAAGTCTTCTTTCCAGCCCATGGAGAAAAATTACCAGAGTTGGTACAAATTCCTAAACAAATTAAGTTTTGGATTCTGGAGGTGTAAGATAGGGCCCCCAAATCTCCAAATGCACCAGAAACAGGTGTTTCTGTTGGTGCTGCACCCACGAACCAGCATTTGGTAACCAACCCAGGCACAAGCCTCACTCAGCTTTCCGTCAGTTCACACGTGCAACACGCAGATGCACCACATGCCCCTCAACACGGGCACAAGCATGCACACGCTCAGTAAAATGAAGAGGTCTTTAACAATCTAGGAATTAACAGGTAAAGTTTACCTATTCTGGTTCTAGTGTTTCCATATGTTGGGATTTACTGTGGGTGAAAAATACTGTGAAGGTCACAGGACAGTATTTTCCTGAAACTGAATAGATGGCATTTAAAATTCACATGTTTCCTGAATTCACTAATTTTTAATTTTTCAGTCTTTCAGGATTTCTAAGGAGTAGGAGGAATTCAAAGAAGGGAGGAGGAGGAAGAGAAGGAGAAAGAGAGGAGAAGGGGGGAGAGAAAGGAAAAGAAGAAAATAATGCTGGAAATCTCAACAGTATCGGACATTACTACTAATATTTGGTTCCCAGCCCTTATAAGTACCTGCCGATGAAGGGACAGTGACATAAGTCATCTATTTAATAATCAAACAATTACGTATTGGAAACCTATAATTCTAGGTGCTGTGAAAGGTGCTAAGGAAAGTATGAATAAGATAAACACAGTCCTTGCCTGCATGCAGCTTAAAATCTGAGGGGGACTGGGGCATGTGGGTGGCTCAGTCAGTTAAATGTCTGACTCTTGATTTCAGCTCAGGTCATGATCTCACAGTTCATGGGTTCAAGCCCCCCATCAGGTTCTGTGGGGACAGTGCAGAGCCTGCTTGGGATTCCCTCTCTCTCCCTGTCTTTCTGCTCCTACCCCCCTCCCCACCCCCACTCATGCACACTGCTCTCTAAATAAATAAGTAAATAAATGTAAAAAGAAAAAAAACCTGATGGGACTGTGTAACACTTCGGAACAAAGGAAGCAAAAGTCTCATTGTGCTTTGCTCTTATGTTCTTTGCACTGCAAAGATTGGTTCTAAATGTACCAAAAGTCAAATGGTTAATGATAAAGGAGAGTGCCTTTAAAGGACTATCAGGTAAGGAATTGTAAACTATCAAAATGAAAAAAGACTACGTGAACTGTAACAGGTTGGCCCAGGGGGAAAAAAATGAACCAAGGACAGGTGTAGAGAGGTGTCTTCACATATTTGAAGGAAAAACCTGCAAAAACGGGAATGGATGCCCTTTGTCTCCCCATAATATGAGAACCAAGATGGACAGGAGAAACCGGCAAGGACACAGAACAGAGGCCACCCCACCCTACCCCCCAAAATTTGCTTTTTGAGAATTCATGCAGGAAAGCAATGAAATGACTGCTTTTACACATTATGAAGTCCTAATTAACGAAGTGTTGAATGGAGGTTGGGGGCCCTCTGTCAAAGGAAGATTCTTGCACTTAAGTGAAAAATCGAAGTCAAAGTTTCCATCCATATCCAAGGTTCTGTGATGCCATAAAATAAAATGAATAAGTGAATTAAAACAATCTCACTTATAAAAAGTTTTGCCCTGATTTTTTTGAATTTACAAAGAATAATCTCACTACTCTGCTTAATCTTCATCAAACCTTTTGACTAAGAACACAGAATACAGAGTTTTCTAGAGGACACTGGATTTGCTTACAAAGTTGTAAACTCATAGACTATGGGCTGAATTCTGGCTTGTAGATAGATTTTGTTTAGCTGATACAGGGTTTTACAGCTTGAATTTGAATTTCCTTTAGGCAGTACATTGCATTCTGTTACAAACCCCAATCTTCCTATTAAACTTCATCTGTCCACTTTATCCCTCCTCTTTCCCAGTGACAGCACCAGAAAGGGTAATCTTGATCTACAGTGAGCTGACTGGGAAGAAGAAGATCAAAAATATAAGAGTGAGCCATATACTAACTGGTCAAAGAGGCGCTTGTCTCTTGGAAATTCCAGTGTGTCAGCTGGCTTCTGAAATTACCAAAAATGAGACGGGTCCATTCAGATGTGTCCTTGGGAATTTCTGCTAGATAAGGCAATTACAGGTAACCCGTAGCAAATTTCTGAGTAGGAGAGAGACCAGAAGGAGAAGACTGCCATTGTAGGCTGGATTTAAGTTTAAATTAAGAGAGGGTACTGAGAAACCTAGAACGTATGTCCCTGATACAACTCAACTTTGTTTGAAAACCTCATGAGCTTTAAGCCTTACATGCAGAAATCAGAGTTACCACATGAACAGTTGGCCTGGCTTGTGCCTATTTTCTTTTTTTTCTTTTTAATTTTTTTAATGTTTATTTATTTTTGAGAGAGAGCATGAGCAAGGGTGGGGCAGAGAGAGAGAGTAAGACACAGAATCCGAAGCAGGCTCCACACTGTCAGCACAGAGCCCGATGTGGGACTTGATCCCATGAACTGTGAGATCATGACCTGACCTGAAATAAAGATGCTTAGCCAACTGAGCCACCCAGGCACCCCAAAAGACATATTCCTTAGGGGAAATATTAGTGATATGGCCTTAGGAACATTTGAGTATGAAACTGATTATATAGTAATATATCTTGTATATTATACAAGATACAAAGAGTGATTATTTTTTATATGTTATTTGTAGTATTTCTATAATCAATTACATGTTTTTTTTATAATTGAGGTTTGTATTAACTGGTATGCGTTATTTTGACTTTTAGAAAAAAATCTATATTTGAAAACTGTTTTTAATAGAATTATTTACCATCTAATAGTCAAGTAATATAAATATTTTTTCAATGTTTATTTTTGGGAGAGAGAGTGAGTGGAGGAGGGGCAGAGAGAGAGGGAGACAGAGGATCTGAAGTGGGCTCCGTGCTAACATCAGAGAGCCCGACATGGGGGTAGAACTCACAAAACATAAGATCATGACCTGAGCCAAAGTCAGATGCTTACCCGACTGAGCTACTCAGATGCCCCTAAAGATTTCAAAATAATATAATTTTTATAATTTTTGATCATTTTAATCTCAAGTGATTCCAATTTGAACAATAAATTTTATGGCCACCCTCATAAAAGTTTTCTTTTTAGGAGAAATTAACAGCAGTTCAGGAGCTTTGAGCTGTCATATGCCTAACTTCATGGAAAATTTGTTGGGGCTGAAAGATACCCTGATGCAGGACAGGGTCAGTTCTGCAAAGGAAAATGACACAAGTTTTGCTGGGGAAGTGACTCTAAATGTCAATACTGACCACTAAAAAAAAAGGAAAGGAAAAGGAAAGTCAAACATTTGAGTTAAAGGATGTGGATTCTTTCCTAACAGAGATGGGTTTTGGCCTGTGATCTCAGACAAATCACTGAGTTTCTCTGAGCTTCAGTTTTTCCCTGCACAAAATGAGGATAGTACCAATAGCTTATGTCTCAGGAGTGGCAGGAAAAGTACATCTGAAAGTGCTTGGAAAACCAGGGAGTGATAGGCCATGTTTGGCTCTGAGGACAATCCGCAGAAGCAGGATCAGAGCTTCAAGAATCAAGTAAGGAAGAGCTCTTGAAACAGCTTCTGGCTGCCTGGGGCGGATCACACAATAAAGGGAGGGAGTGGGCAAGGAGAATGTCTAGGATTTGGTCAACGCTTCTATCTGGTTTCGTGTCTAACTTTATGGCAATGCTGGTCATTTTTTGCCAAGCCAACAGGTAGAAGACACAGCAGCCTTCCACATCCACTGATGCATGATTTTTCAGTTATTCTTTGTCCACCTCTCCACCTGACACAGCTGAGCTGCCCCTCATCCCTAGCCTTTGAACTACAGCCTATGCCACCACTGTGTCACTAAAATTCCCCTGTGTGACGTGTTCCTTCTCCCTCCTCTAGGACATGCGTCTACCCCAAGATGGCAGATACTGGCAGACCCCACCAAGAGAGATCACCCACCATGATGCAGACCAGGTACTGAGTGGCTTGGCCTTATTCTTGTGATAGATTCCCATCTACATGGGTGTCTTGCGTCCCAGGCCACCACAGTAATTTCTATGAAAATGGTAACGTGAGCTCTGTTTGTTCCCAAGGATTAAATTGTAGAGGCATGATGTTAAATCTTCACTGGTTAAATATAATCATGCTCCAGTGTTGACTTATCTGTGTTTCAAAGTGTTGGGATTTACAAGTGGTTACATTTGCCGTGCGCCTTGCACTCTCACTTTTCAATCCTAACTAACCCTCTATTACTACCCCCATGTCTAGCACCAGATCCGCTGAGGCCTCCAACCAGATTCCCTTCCCTATGCCCTGCCAGTCTTTTGTGATTCTCTTAGTAGATGGAGTCATTCTGGCGCTGGAATTCATTCTTTCCCCAAAGCTCATTTCCACAACAACCTGCTAAAGATTCACACAAAAAGAAACAAACAAGCGAGGAAACAAACAATTAATCACCACCTCCAGTGGCTTGACCAGGGCCTGAGTGAGAAAAAAGGGTGGAAAAGTGCCTCACCTTTATTTACAAATCCAGAGGTAAAAACAATTCAGAATACTTGAAACCTCCGGTCTTGGAGTCCAACAAATTCAGTTCAAACCTGTTCTAATTTCTACTAGTTTATGACTTTGCATGAGTCACCTTCCTTTCCTGGACCTCAACTTCCTATCTGTCAAATGAGAATTCCTATCTATAGCTATGTCATCAGGTACATAGGATCAACTGAGAATACATGTAAAGGACTAGGACAGAGCCTGTACAACTTAAATCTTCAAGCAAAGTACTCAGTAATTATTATTACAAAGTACCTAATCCACTCAAATGAAGTATTATAAATTATACAATTCACTGAGGCCCCTGAGAAGGTAAATAACTTAGAACCATGCACTACGATTCTGAATTAAGGGCAGAGCATCAACTTCTAGCAGGCATTCATCCCATTTAGCATCCGTTGAAAGTCTCCTTCATGCTAGGCACCAAGCTAAGCGCTGGGGGTCCGAAGATGAAGGAATCAAGGTCAACAGCCTCAGTGAGCTTAGACATTATTTACAGGACAGGAACCATATGGTCAAATAATTTAAATGGGGTAAAGAAAGTAACAGAAGTACATTAAAAGAACAGAATAGCTAGAGTAATTCTTTCTCAGATGAAGCAAGTCTTGTAGTAAAGCTGATAGGAGACTTAGTTCTGACACACTGCAAAGAGGCAAAGTGTAAAAAATGGCATTCTAGGAAGAAAAAGGAGCATGCAAATACAGTAAAACCTTGGTTTGTGAGCGTAATTCATTCTAGAAACATGCTTACAATCCAAAGTACTTGTGTATCACAGCCAATTTCCTCATAAGAAATAATGGAAACTCAGATGATTTGTTCCACAACCCAAAAATATTCATATAAAAATGATTACAATACCATAATATAATACAAAATAATAAAATAAAAAATATAAAGAAAAATAAACAAATTAACCTGCACTTCCTTTTGAAAACTTTTATGGCTGGTGTGAGGGAGACAAGAGAGGAGAAGGTTATTATGTAGGACGACTTTCACTATCACGTTATAACAGAAATACTGCTATCTATTGGCTCCATGAAATCTTTTTCTTTTGGGGCAACTTTAACAAGGAACCTATACAATGACACTTGCTTCTGCCTCCTTTTGAGGATTTCATGGAAATGTGACATTGCATTGATGATCACCCACAATTCCACACAGAGAGAGAAGAACCATTGGCTCAGTTGTGATCATGTGACATTCTGCATCACTTACTACTCATATGGTAAGACATCGCTCACTTATTAAGTTAAAATTTATTAGAAATGTTTGCTTGTCTTGCAGAACACTCACAGAACAAGTTACTCACAAGGTTTTACTGTATATGCAAAATACACGAAGGTCTGAAACTGCATAGTCCAAGTGACAAACTTGTTTTTTTCTAGCATAATTAAGTAATTAAACCTGTTGAAGCATAAAGTGCGAGATGGAATTGGAGGCAGCAACCGGCTGAAATGCCCTCTGGCCCCTCCTCCTCACCTTGTTCCAGATTCTATGGAAAGTGAAACCAAATCAGAACTTGTGAAAAACATTGAGAATGCAATTATTACTGGTGACAGATACTGCCTGGGAAGTAACAAGGATAGTTAGCTAGGCTGTCTCTATTTAGCTAACGGTAATCTATCCAGAAAATCAGCAAGGGAGACTGCAATTCAAAGTCAAAACCAACTTAAAGCAACAATGAAGATTCACTGGCAGTAAAGAGCTGAACCTTGGGACCTCCTGGGGTTTCGGTGGTATGGTGGCTCCCTCGCTCCTCATGCGCTTGGAGTGCAATCAAATCCTGTAAAGACCTCTGTGATCTTGCTCAGCCTTATTCTCCAATCCCAACTCATACCTTTCTCTATGCTTATCCAACTGACCTCATTTCATTTCTATGAACAGACCATCTCTTCCTTGTTTCAGGGCATTTGCCCTTACTGTTCCTTTGGCCTGGAAAGGTCACAGCTCACTTCTTCCTATGGCCTTCTACTTCCCATCCTTAAGGTCTCTGGCCTCAAGTTCACCAGCTCACAGATTCTATGTCTAACCAAATTGCAAAAAGATCACCTCCTTATACATGTATTTTTTCTACCATGCATTTTTCCTTCCATAAAATTTATTAAAATCTGTAATCATATTTTTATGTGTTCAGTTGTTTATTTTGAGGTCCCTCACCAGCTTCTGAATATTGTGAAAGCAGCAACTATATTAGTCTCATTAGCACTGTTTCCCCAACACCTGGCCCGGTGCCCAGCATATAGAATATTCAAGATATATTTATTGAATGAAAGGACTTTGTGTGTGTGTGTGTGTGTGTGTGTGTGTGTGTGTGTAAAGAATAGAAGGAGAATGGGAGATTTGCATCTCTGCAATTTGGTACCAAAGGTGACTCCTGGAATCACGCAGAACTAGGTTTGAATCCTACTTCTTCCACATAAGACCTGCAAATCGCTTATCTTTTGGATACCTACCTCAGATTCCTCATTTCTAAAATAAGGGGAACAACATTTACGGAAGGTTTGTAGACTGACAGGAGGCTATTTAAATCATTTAAAATCATCTAGGTCAGTGCCTGACCACTTCTCTTTAAATCTTCACCCGTTCATACCTCAATCTTAAATCCCTGGTTAAGGCTTCTAACAACATTAACTTTAGGGGAAGGGAATGGGTGAGACAAGAATCCCCAAAAGGACAATGAGAGCACAGGGGCACAACATGAGAGAGTAATTTCATTTAGAACAAGCTGTGTGAATAATTACACTATCAATTTATCTGAAAGTGTTAAGTGTTTTCCTACGGAAACAGTTGATATGTGAGGGAAGACAATTTTCATGGACGCATGTGTGGGTATTAACAATCTGTGATTCTGACCCAGGCCGTATTCAAACTGATCAAAGAAACCAAATATACGACCCTCCTGTCTCCCTCTTGCAGCTCAGCTTCCTGCCTTGTTAAACATGACCATTAGTCTAGGACACTCGCTCTGGTTCACCCCACCTTCAACCACTGATTGTAAGATAACACTCCTTGGTAACTGAGCAGGTGCTACTTGATGCCAAGGATGCATGAAAGGAAGCAACATTTATCCCTGTAGCCATATCCCCATTAATCATCTGGACAAGACATGGAGATCAGATGCATTTTTCTCTGCTAACAAGCAAAGACAAGGAGGTATACAGGGCTATCTGTAGCTAGAACGAGTTGAGTGAAGCTGTGATTAACTCATGGTGGGTTGTTTAAACTTTCGTCTAGTGTCCCTTACCACACACATACACACAACCTCGCTGAAAAGTTTTCATTCACTTGTAACACTGCCCACATTGTTCCCACTTCACCAAGTCTGACAACTCCACTGCTTTCTGAGAGATTTTCTTCTCTGCTAGGGCTTTCTGTGGTCACCTGTAATGGAGGATGACAAACTATCCTTCCCTCATCTTCTCCCGTGACCCCAAGCTCTACTGTCTCCACCTAGAATAAAGTGTTTCCATCATGAGATTTTTTTTTAATTAAACAAACAAAAAACAAAACAAAACAAAAAAAGACCGTGACCACAGAGCTGTGACTAATATTGGAATTTAGCAAGAAGTCAGCTCTAGTTTCATGAAGCTACACTAAGACTTTGGGAACATTTTGCTACTAAAGCTTATGATGAATGACTTCAGGAAGAAAGGCTTGCTATTTCTTATGCCCTCTCCTCTTTCGGTGTCAGTTTCATGCCACTGGTAACAGGATGTGACAGGGAGGTATGTAGCAAATTGTCCCCTTGACTGGATAAGATAAGCTACTATCACATTGGTTCTGGCATTAAGAGCTGCTGGGTTGTTGCTCGATTTGATTCAAAACATGGGAGGTGATCAGGAGAAAATTATAAGTCATTCCACTTCGTGCATGTTTAGAGTGAACCTAAACAACGCTCCCAAAAGGTTAAGCAGTGGGTACCTAGCAATAAAAAGAAATTCAGTGCTCTTTGTTTGAGCCAGTTTACTTTTGGTAACTCTTCTTCATATAATTTCAAGTTTTCAGAAAAGCTATAAGGAAGATATAAAGAATTTCTGTATCACGTTTCCCAGATTCAACAATCGTCACATTTTCTTCAACTTGCATTATCATTTGCTTATTTCTCCTATGTATGTGTGCCTACATGTGTGCCTGTGTGTGTGTGTGTGTGTGTGTGTGTGTGTGTGTGTGTATGGTTTCTTACGCCATTTAAAAGAAACTTGTGTATATCATGTTCATAACCCTGAATACTTTGGCATGTATTTCTTAAGAACAAGAACATTCACTTACTCAACCATAGTATAATTATCAAAAACAGTGTGGTTTAATAGTGTTATATTACTATTATCTAATCCCCAGACCATATACAAGTTTTTACAATTGTTCCAATAATATACTTTAGATTTTT
Source organism: Felis catus (assembly GCF_018350175.1). Taxonomy (NCBI): domain Eukaryota; kingdom Metazoa; phylum Chordata; class Mammalia; order Carnivora; family Felidae; genus Felis; species Felis catus. Next base: position 9,785,321 of record NC_058380.1, read on the forward strand.
CCCCGAGCCCCAAATCCAATCTAGTCATTTACTGCATTTAGTTGTCCCGTTTGTTTATTTTCTTTTCCTCTGAAAAAGTCTTTCAGTTTTTCTCTGTATTTTGTGACCCTAGCACTTTAAAAAGCACAGGCCAATTATTTTATAGATTGCCACCGAGTTTGTCTTTTTCCTGTTTACAAGTAGAGTATGAAAAAAATATATATTACAATTTTGCCAGAACAGCACAGAAGTACCACTGGAAAAAAGGAAGCAAAAGATTCTGGAACCCATAGAAAACTGAATCTATAACCCTAATGAAAACAATTTCTAATATAAAGGACGCAGATGTGTTACTCAGCAGGGTGTTTCTTTTGTGGTAGGGCCAAATCTATCCTGGACAAAAGACACATCTAGGTCTGTCCTGACAAAGATAAAAAGTATGTTTCAAGAGGATCAAACAGATTCTAAATAACTCAGTTTCAAAACAGATCCTAACAGTATTTAACAGAATACAAAAGACACAAAACACAGTACCCAACATATGAAATTCAGAAATTTTTCATCCAATAAAAAATTACCAGGTATGCTAAGAAGCAGAAAAATATAACTCACATCAGAAGAAACAATCAATAGAAACAGACACAAAAATAACACAGATGAGAGAGCTAGCAGACCAAGGTGTTAAATAGAGAAATACAAGATTTAAGAAAGCCCCCCAAATTTTCATAAATAAAAAATGCATTACATATAAACATTCTAAATAATATATACAATAAAAATTGTGATACATAAATAAAAAATACAATATAACTAACATTAGCTTATACATGTAGAAGAAAAAGTTGGTAAAACATAGTGATAGAAATAATCCACAATGAAACAGAGCTTAAATAGACTGAACAGATCATTAATAACCCTGTGGGACAATACCACACATTCTAACACATGTGTAATTGGAGGCTAAAGGAAGTTAGGGAAGAAAAAATTATTTGAATAAATAATGACATAAACTTTCCACATTTGAAGAAAACCATAAACGCACAGATCCAAAATAGTCAACAAAACCCAAGCAGAAATTCTTAGCAAAGCATTATCACAACCAAGTTTTCTAAAACAAATGATAAGGAGAAAATGTTTAATATAGCCACAGAAACAAGAATAAGACTAGAAGGAGGTTTCACATTAGAAGCAATAAAAAGTGGAAAAAAATACAAGGACATCTTTAAACATAACTGTCAACAAAGAATTCCAAACGCAGCAAAAATGCTTCAAAAATTGAAGACAAAAAAAAGACATTTTCTGACATAAACAGGCTGAGATGAATCATCACCAGAAGACCAGAACTATTAAAAATACTTAAGGAAGTCCTTTAGGCATAAGTAAATGATACTAGATAGAAATGTGGATCTAGGCAAAAGAAACAAGTGTTCAGGAAATAGTAAATATATACATAAATAAAAAAGACTTTTTTCTCATTTGAATTCCCTGAGAAGATGACTAGTCAAATATCATTCAAAGCAACAATAACAATACTGAGATTTTTAATATACATAGATAATAAATATTCTATATTATATAAATATTTTTATATAAATATATAAATATATATATATAAATAATTCTGCAATCAGTGATAAAAACAGTATTTGTAATATTGCCAAAAGAAAATTAAGTAGTAGTGTACTTTTGTATGGTTCTTATCCTGATGTGAAGTAATGTAGTATGTTAGGCAGCAGATGAATATTATATACACCAGCGCAACTACTAAAAAATAATACAAAAATTACATATAAACCAACAAAGGAAATACAATAGAATTACAAAAAGATTTAATTTATGCAAAACAAAGAAAAGCTACAAAAAAACAGATGGTCCATTCAGGAAACATGTGGCAAGATGGCAGATTTAAACACAATCATATTGATAATTACATTAAGTGTAAGTGATCTACATATTTCAACCAAGTGCACAGATTCCCAGATTGATAAAAAAGAAAGAATATTATGCATCTACATTAAAACATTTTAAAATATAAATACAGACTAATTTAGAAAGTAAAGTAATAGAAAGAAATATACCATATCAAAGGCAAGATGGAGGAACTGTATGAATATCAGACAAAGTGGATTTCAGAGGGAATAGAGAAGAACATTTCACAGTAATAAAGATATCACTTTACCTTAAAAGCATATGTACTTAACAACACAACTTTAAAATACAGTAAGCCAATAACTAATAGAAGTGAAAGAAAAAAGAGACAAATTCAAAAGCTGATAGGTATAGAAGTCAATGCTTCTGACTCAATAATTGATAAAAAAAAAAAAGCAGACAGAAAATCAGTATGGATATAGAAGACTTGAACAACACAGTCAACCTGACATTTATTGAACACTATATGTAATAGATATTATTTTCAAGTGCCTCCAAAACATTTAATAACAAAAGAGACCAAAGTCTGAGTCACAAAACAAGCATTAACAAACTTAAAAGTATTCAATAATACAAAGTATATTGTCTGATCACAATATAATTAAAAGTCAGTAACAGAAATGTACATAGAAAACCTCAAATATTTGAAAATTAAATGACACATTTCTACATAACCCATGGATCAATGGATAAATGAAAAGGGAATCAGAAAATATTTGAACTCCATGGAAATGCACACACACACACACACACACACACATATCTAAAGTTGCGGAATACAGATAAAGCAGTATTTATAAGAAATTGTATAGTATCAAATGCCTATATTAGAAATGAATAAATACCTCAAGTCAATTACTTATGCTTCCACATTAAGAAACTAGATGGACAGTGATATCACAAAGATGGTGAAATAAGTCATTCCTGACTTCACTCCCCCTCACAAAAACAACTAGTAATCTCAGAACTGAATCTATAGCCTCAATTGGGTAGGGAACTAAGATAGCATTTCTATCCAACTTTTCTTAGCCAGAGGCACACCCCCACCCCATCCACATCTTCAAAACTCAAATAGTTGCCTTGCCAAAAAAAAAAAAAAAAAAACAAAAAAAACAAAACATAATAGGCCACACTTGCCCAAGGACATTACAAGGAGACACATCCAGAAACTCAAACTGAGTTGAATGGTGAAGAAGAGTCTTTGCCAAAACAAATGTGTAAAATCTGAAAGAGGAGCTTGATTACTCAAATGCACATACACCAATGTAAGGAATAAGTGGCATATAAAAAAAATCAGGTAACTAATAAAGCTCCAATAGCTGATCCTAAGGAAATGGAATCGCTGAACTGTTATACAAAGAATTCATAATAATCCTCTTAAGAACATTACTGAACCACAAGAAAACAGAGATAACTAAATGAAATGAGGAAAACGCATGGATGAAATCTAAAGTTTGACAAGGCTAAAGCAACCATTAAAAACAAACAAACAAATCCTAGAGTTGAAAAATACAATAACTGAACTGAAGAAATCAATTAAAGACTTTCAAAAGTAGATTCAACCACATCGAAAAAAGAATCAGAGACCTGGAGGATAGAAGAAATTACCCGGTCAAATTACCCAGTCAAAGGAGCAAAAAGCAAAAAAGAATGAAAGAGAGTGAAGATAGCCTACAGAAAAAGCAGACAGAAAATCAGTATGGACATACAAGACCTGAACAACACAATCAATCAACAGCCGACATGAACTATGGGACAAAATAAAAGAATATTCCCATTGTGGGAATTGCAGGAGAAGAGAAAGGGACAGAAAGGATATTTCAAACAATAAGCTCTGAAAACTTCCCAAACTTGGGGAGAGAAATAGATACCAAAATCTATGAGGCCCAAAGGATTCCCGAAAGGTTGAACCTGAACAGGGCTACACCAAGACACATTATCATTAAATTGTCAAAAGTTAAAGACAAAGAAAGAATTTAAAAAGCAGAAAGAGAAAAAATAGAAGTTCACATGTAAGGTAACACCCATGAGACAACAAGCGGATTTCTCAAAAGAAATTTTTCAGGACAGGAGAGAATGGAATGACATATTCAAAATATTAAAAGAAAATAACTATCAACGAAGAAATCTAGACCTGAAAAAGCTGTCAGAAACAGAGGAAGGATAAAGGCTTTCCTGAACAAACAAAAGATGAGGGAGTTCATTACCACCAGACCTGCCTTATAATAAATACTAAAGGGAGTTCTTTGAGAAGAAGTTATACAATGCTAATTAACATCATAAAAACATAAAAAAGGTAGCATAAATCTCACTGGTAATGGTAAATATACATCCATAGTTGGATTCTGCTATATAATAATAGGGGTGCATAATTCACTTACAACTCTAGTTTAAAAGTTTAAAAAATGAACACAGTAAAAATAACCGTAACTATAATAACTTATTATTAGGTACACAATATAAAAAATGTGTGAATTATAAAACAACAATCTAAAATGTGAGGAGGAAGGAAAAGCAAAAGTATAAAGTTTACCAATTCTAGTGAAGTTATTATCAGTTTTAAATGGGGTGTCATAAAAAATAAAATAGGATTTATAAGTTTAAGATATTTTATGTAAGCTGCGAGAGGATCCTATAATAATTACACAAAAGAACATAATAAAAAAGCCAAAACATACTGCTAACAAAAGACTTCAACACACACACACACACACACACACACACACACACACACAAGACAGGAGGATAAGAAACAAGGAACAATGGATCTGCAAAACAATTAGCATATACATTAAAAAGTTCCAACAATAAGTTGCCTTTAAGAGACTCACTTTAGCCTACAAGAGACACAGACATCTGAGACTGGAGGGATGGAAAAAACATTTCAAACAAATGGTAACCAAAAAAGCAGGGGCAACTATATTTATATCGGACAAAAAAGACCTTAAACTAAAAATGATAAAAAGAGACAAAGAGACAAAGAAGGTCATTATATAATGATAAATGGGTAAATACATCAAGAAAATGTAACAACTGTAAATATTTATGTGCCCAACCTAGAAGCACCTAAATAAAGCAAAAACTGACATAGCTAAAAAGAGAAATAAACAGTAGTACAGTAATAGTTAAAGTACAGCAAGTTAAACCCAAAGTAAGGAGGGAAAAGGAAACTTTTTAAAAAGCAGAGCAGAGGGGCACCTGGGTGGCTCATTCAGTTAAGCATTCGACTTTGGCTCAGGTCATGATAAATATTTTTTAAAAAGCAGAGCAGAAATCAACTAAACAGAAAACAAAATAGATAATACTAATGAATATAAAAGTTGTTTCTAAAGATCATTGTACTGGATAAACCTCTCACAAGCTGATAATGAAAAATAGAAAGAAGATGCAAATTTAAATGATCAGAAACAAGAGAAAGGACACTACTACACATTCTACATACATTGAAATGTTAATTAGGGAATATTATGAAGAATTTCTGAAAATAAGTCCAACACCTCGATGAAATTGACAAAGTCCTTGAAGGAGACCAGCTACCAAAGGACAGCACAAAACACGTCAGTAACCTGAAAAGTCTGTACCTAATAATGAAACTGAATTCATATTTTTTAAGTTTGCCAAAAAGAAAACTGAGCAGAGATGGCTTTACTAGCATATTCTTGAAAACATTTAAATAATAATGCAAATCCCATTGAAACTATTCTAGGAAATACCACAGAAGGAACCTTTTCCAATTCATTGATGAGACCAGCATTGCCTTGACACCAAAACCAAAGAAATTACAGGAAAACGACTGAATAGTATCCCTCGTGAATATATATGCAAAAGGCTTTATGAACATCTAGCAAATTGAACCCATCCCAGTAATTCAAGGTAGGTTTACCATTTGGAAGTCCATCAATGTAATTCTCCACGTTAAGAGTCATAAAAAGAAAATACATATAAGCAGCCCAAGTGATTCATAAACTGGATTTGAAAAAATTTAACATTTACTTACAATAAAAAAAAATCAGGAATAAAGGGAAACTTTCTCAATTTGATAAAGGGCATTCACAAATAACCTACAGCTAATATTATACTTAATGGGTAAAAACTGAATGTTTTCCTTCTTAGATAAAGAACAAGATAAGGATATCTGCTCTCATTATTTCCATTCAGCATTATGCTGTAAATCATGGCCAGAGCAAAAAAGAATGAATGAATTAATGAATGAATGAATAGATAAATAAATAAATGGAATACATATTAGAAAGGAAGAATTCAAACTGTCTTCATTCACAGAGGACACATCTATCTATGTAAAAAATCCTAAGGGATTTTCAAAAAGGATCCCAGAAATGAAAAGTGAGTTTAACAAGATCTAGTATACTAGATAAATATTTAAAAACAAGTTTCTATGTATTAGCCACAAATAACCACAATTTGAATTTTTAAAAATATCATTTATAGTAGCATTAAACTTAAAATAAAAATGAATATATTTAACAAAATATGCATAAGCCATACTCACAGAAAATTGCAAAACATTGCTGAGACAAACTAAACAAAGGTAGAGCTATATCATTTTCACCAGGAGAAGGTTGTTTTATTTTTAAGGTGTGTGTTTTCTCCAAATCGAACTACAGATTCAGGGCATTCCCAAACAAAATGCCAACTAACTTTTGTAACAATTTAAAAGCTAATGCTAAAATTCATATGGAAACCCAAGGGATCCAGAATAGACAAACTAATTTTAGAATGAAGAAGAAAGATGAAAGACTCACACTATCTAATTTCAATGCTTAACTCTAAAGCTAAAGTAAGACAGCTTAGTATTGGCATAATGCATACAGATCAATGAAAGAGAAAGCCCAGAAATAAATCCACACATATGTTAACAATCAGTATTCAGCAATGTGCCAAAATAATTCAATTGGAAAAGGATTTTGTTTTCAACAAATTGCATTGGAATGACTCTACCTTTATATTAAAATAAATTAAACCTCACCTCATACAATACCTCAGGATATATCATATACCTAAATTAAAGAGCTAAAAACTTAAAACTTCTACAAGAAAACAGAAAAAAAAAAAGACTGGGAAACTTTGGTTTGGCAGAGATTTCTGAAATAAGACATGAAAACCATGAAATATACAAGAAAAGTTAATGAGTTATACTTCATCAAAATTAAAACCTTTACTTTTCAATTAAGAAAATGGCAGACTAGACAGATAGGTGTTTGCAGAATGCATACACTTTCAAAAGTTACTTGTATTCAGAATCCATAAAGACCTCTGACAACTCAAAAATAGTAAAACAAACAATTACAAAAACTGGGAAACAGATTTGAATACTCTACGCTCTTATTGGCAGGTTGCAAATAAGCATATGAGAATACGCTCAACGTCACTAGTCATTAGAGAAATGCAAATAAAACTACAATGAGATATCATACCCATTCATTAAATATGGCTAATATTTAAAATACTGACAACATCAAATGCTATAAGGTGAGGCAACTGAAAGTATTCTACATTGTTGATGAGAATGAGTAACAAGACAAGCAATTTGGAAAGCAGTTGGACAGTTTCTTATCAACTGAAACACACAACATAAGCCCTAGCAATTCCACATCTAGGTATTTACTTAAGAGAAATGTAAATATACTGAACGCATGTACACAAAGATTTGTGTGTGCATGTGCAGAGCAGTTTTATTTCCAGTACCAGCAATTCGAGTAATCTCAAATGGCCATCAACTTGTGGATAGAAAAAGTCTGCATCCATAAAATGGGATTATTCAATCATCAATAAAAAGGCACAAACTAATGATGCTTTCAGCGATATGGATAAATCTCAAAAACATAATGCTAAGTTGAAAAAAATCTAGACACAAAAGACTACCTACTACATGATACTGTTAGTTTAAATTTTTAGAAAAGGCAAAACTATAGTGAAAAGAAAAGGGGGGGAGAAAACAGTGATTGTCAGAGATCAAGAGTTGGTAGAAGGCAGGGACCAGGGAATGATGAAATATTCTGTAACATCATAGCAATGGTGGTGACGTAACACTTTACATTTGTCAAAACTCACTGAATTCAAACTTTATTTTTTTTTATTTTTTTTAGGTTTTTATTTATTTTGAGAGAGAGGGAAATGGAGAGGGAAGGTATGCGCATGAGCAGAGGCGGGGCAGAGAGAGAAAGAAAAATCCCAAGCAAACTCCACACTCAGTATAGAGCCCCACACGGGGCTTGATCTTACAACTGTGAGAGCACGACCTGAGCCAAAATCAAGAGTTGGATGCTTAACTGACTGAGCCACCCAGTGGCTGAATTCAGATCCCCTGAATTCACACTGTAAATTCATGAAGTTTATTATGGTTGAATTATATCTCAAGAAAGCTAACAAAAATAATTGTCTTTATCCATAAGTCCCAGAATCTGTGTGTATATGCATGTGTGTGTATAAAACAAACTGAATCTCAGAAAAACAGGATATTTGAAATTCCATTACCAGGTGTTTAGACCCTGCTATAAATTCAAAAACTGTCTTCCAAAGTTGCTAATTAGAAATATTTGAGGTCATTATGCATTGTTAGAAATTCAGAACTTTATCTCCTAAGCAAAATTAATTCTACTTGTTTTTTAATTCTGTTAAAGCTGTGTGAGATATACAAAAACAGAGTGAAGGAGAAAGGAACTAAAATTCTCAGTGAAAACTATGTGTTAAGTCTTTCAATGTATTTACCACCTCATTTAATCTTCCTAAGAACTCTGAAAGTCAGGCTCAGCTATCATCTCAGGGATATCCAGCGGCTATAGACATGGAAGTGATTCAAGTTCAAAGTCAATGTGACTCCAAACTATTCCATCTAGCCCTTATTTTCACACACACACACACACATGCACACAATTTATTGTCCAGTTAGCTAACATACAATGCATACAGTGCAGTTTTGGCTTCGGGAGTAGATTTCCATATTCATCACTTACATACAACACCCAGGGCTCATCCCAACAAATGCCTTCCTTAATACCCATCACCCATTTTTCCCTCCCCCTCCGACTAACCCTCAGTTTCAGAGACATCACCACAAGTTTCAGCCCTTACTTTCTAAATGCAGGAAGATGGAGTTTTATTACAAGTTCATGTAAGATCTGACAGATACATCTACATTTAGAGAATTTCCAAATGCCCCCAAGCAAAGAGCAGGCTTTTCTATGTTCCATTTTCCAAGCATTATGTTGGCCACTTTGTCATATCTCATTTAAGCCTTTTCACAATCCAATGGGTTAAGCATTGTTACTCCAGTCATTTTGCAGGTAAAAATAGTGATGCTTTTATCTTATACCAAACACTGTGTCCTTTCAACATCAGTCACTGTTCACTTTCATAACTGATCCTCAGTAGATTTAGGGTCTATAATTTCTCATGAGAACCAGCAACCACTTGTTTCTGTGACTACAAGTCCAACACTTAAAAACCATGTGCATATCCAACACCATGATTCCTCTGTATTGAGCCCTCCCCATGTTCCCAATCAGGATTCTGCCATGCATGTCTCTTGCCTATGTTTATTTTTTTTTTAATTTTTTTTAATGTTTATTTATTTTTGAGACAGAGAGAGACAGAGCATCAATGGGGGAGGGTCAGAGAGAGGGAGACACAGAATCTGAAACAGGCTCCAGGCTCTGAGCTCTGAGCTGTCAGCACAGAGCCCGACGCGGGGCTCGAACTCACGGACCGCGAGATCATGACCTGAGCCGAAGTCGGCCGCTCAACCGACTGAGCCACCCAGGCGCCCCTATGTTTGTTTTAAAGCCAGCTATTCCTTCTTTTTGTTTTTAATGTTTTCTACTGAACGCTAGCATTAATTGCCGGTACTATGCCACAGACAGAATTTCCTACCTATCTGAAACTCTTCGTCTTCCCTTAGTTCCAGGGATCCTGCAGGTGGGTAAGAGTGGAACTCCATTTAATGCAATGGCTAAGTCCTAAAGTCAGGGCATGAGAAAATAATTTGCATAATATCAAAATATCTCTTGGAAAATTCTTCGGAAGGGGTAACATTGCAAGCAAATGTAGAGCTTTTTAATAAATCCTCCCAGCTATCTGTGGAAAAGAAATCACCACTTCCTTGATTGAGTTGTACATACAGTAGTTGCTTCCATTAAGGGGTCATTTGACACATAAACACATATCTTTATATTTAATGAGTGCAGCAATATTCTTTAAGAAAGTTACATGGGATTTTTCTTCCTTCTTCAGCTCACTGAGTAGAATGGTAACTGGAATCACCTGCAATTATTGTTATCTTTTGTCCTCTGTCTCCCTCCCTCTTTTCATTTTAAACTTTAAACAGCAATAATGGCTGAGTTTGCCCACATTGAGTGTGTTTATAATGAAATGCCCCTACATAGACATGTAAAGAGCACAGTAAAACCTTGGTCTCTGAGAGTAATTTGTTCCGGAAATATGCTTGTAATCCAAAGAACTTGTATATCAAAGCAAATTTCCCCAGAAGAAATAATGGAGACTCAGATGATTCATTCCACAACCCAAACTATTCATATAAAAATGATTACAATATTGTACTATAATATAAAATAAAGAAAATCCAAAGTACAAAGAAAAATAAATTAACCTGCACTTATCTTTGAAAACCTTTGTGGCTGGTGTGAGGGAGACAAGAGAAAGGAGTGTTATTGTGGAGGAGGGCTTTCACTATTACTAATGGAATCACTGCTACATATTGGCTCAATGGAATCTTTTTCTGCATGGAGGCCATTGTATACACTCGCATAGATCTTGACTACAGTACAGTATTAATAAGCTCTTGTCATATACTGTATTTAATGTAACTGGCAATAAGGCAGCAGAGGAAAGGGTATATATCTGCAGGCAGCCTTACCTAGAATGAAGCAAAGCATTCTTAAGCTTACTCTTGTACGGAAAAACCAGAGGAACATCCATGGGTGCTTTGAAGTGACCAAAAATACACTAATGCCAGTTGTGGACACCTTCCAACATTCTGAAAAATCTGCCAAACACCACGACCTGAGACCAAGCATCAGAGCATGGAAGACAATCACTCACAATCCCACAGAGAGAAGGAGAGGGAGAGGGAGAGAGAGAGAGAGAGAGAGAGAGAGAGAGAGAAGAATCATTTGGCTCATTGTAATCATGTGATGTTCACCATCACGTACTACTCATATTGCAGACATCACTCATTTACCAAGTTAAAATTTATTAGAAATGTTTGTTCATCTTGCAGAACACTCACAGAACAAATAACTTGCAATCTAAGGTTTTACTGTGTATTGTAAAATCCCTGGTTAGTGTGCAGCCCAACATTTTGGTTTTATGGAAGACCGGTGTGTTTCTTTTGCCCATCTCTGTGCAACAGTTTTCCAAAGGACTGGAGTTCATCATGATTGAGATCACTATGTCTAAGACTTACCAGCAAACTATTATTCCAGCCTCTCCTTCCCACACTCTGGGACAAAAGTGAGTGACATCACCACCTCATGGATAAACCCCTGATCCCCCTTGAGACATGATTCGGGGACCTACAGTCTCGTGTTCCTCATTCATAAAGCAGTAGGAGATAAACCACTGATGATTAATTTTGGTTAAATAAAAATACATCTATTTTAAGCGTGTATTAAAGACTTATTCATTTTCCCCAAACTTTTGGGTCTTTCTTGAAATCATCGTCAGGTTTCTCCAAAGTCCTAGCCCCTCTCACTCTTTAAAGCATTCCTCCCCCCAACCCTTTGAAGGCAATTTAATCCATGTGTTTCTGATTGGCTTTCTCTTAAAACATCAGGGTATTTTTTTTTCCTAAGTGGTATATGGTATCCAAGAAACCTTAAAATATGCTTCCACAGAAGGTTTGTTTTGTTTTCCCTGTTTGAAACCTGGAAATTATTCTTAGCCAAATAAAAACTTACTTAGGCACCAAGAGGTTTGAGCTCAGGTTGAAACATCCACATCCATGAATTTTGAATAGGTCCTAAACTTGGCACAATCTGTTCTGTATCTGGCCCATATAGCCATTAGTTAGAAAAGACAGTCCCTTGATTAAATGAATTGTGATCTCTAAATAAAATGAAAATGTTGACCAGCGCAGCTAATGATAAAACACTGAATGTCATCACATGGAATAGTGAAAGATCCAAACTCCTTCTCAGAAGTTTTGTATCAGCTATGGGTGTTATTTAAGAAGCATACAGGCCACTTGCTTTGTTCCCAGAAACCAAATACTAGAACTTCAGAGGATTCACCTAAGCCCTTTGTCAAATATTCATGATCATAAAATTCCAGAAAATGGGGCTGGGAGCTTCTAAGTTCATTAGATGCAATCCCATGGTGTTATGTAGCATGATTCTCACATCGATTCTATCACCCTGCTTAGTTTCCTGTGAATTCAACAATGAGCTCTGGAAGAGCTATGTGTGCAAGGGAGAAAATTCTTCTTTCAGTGTTCTTCCCTGCAGTCTCAAGCATAATGTACATTTTTCTAGTTGTACCCAACAAGCTGGTTGTGACCACCTTCACCATCCACTCTCTCAAAAAACAAGGCTTGCTGGTACCAAGGTGCATGGAAATGGAAAAGTTGTGAGCCAAGCTAAATCACTAATGCTGTGTCAGATTCCCATTGCTATAATACCCCTGAATCCACCATTCTAGCAGTATTAAGGCCCTTAATCACATCTGATAAGTATAGAAGCCAAACCAATGGGTATAAAAATGGATATAGCATTTTCCTGAAAGGCAGTCAAAAGAGCAGGGCTTTCTTCTGAGAACCTCTGATAGGTGTTCAATGCACTGCTTCATGATAGAAAATCAGCACCTCTCACCAAATACCAACCCCCTCTACTTGTTACCTGGTACATGGCTTACTCCCCATCATATGATTAAATCGCATTTGGCTACCTGACGTTTCTTCAAATGTGCCTTGTGTTTTTCATGACTCTACTTACTGTTTGTATAACCTGGAATACCTTTCCCTGCCTCTCTGCCTATTTAATCCCTACTCATCCTTCAAGGACCCACTTACATACTACATTATTTACTCCACAGCCACACACAGCTGTAATCAGAATTCATTACCCTCTACACTCCAACACTATGGTTTTTAAAGCTGTTATCAGTAGCATCTAATTAGTACCATAGCTAGGACTTTGCAGGTCTACCCTCTCTACTAAAATATGAACCCCTTGATTTTTTGGAATGTCTTATTCATCTAAAACTTTCCAACAACTATCATTAAAAAGGCTTTAAATAATATGTGTTTAGTTAATACTCATTTAGGCATAAGCCATGTATTGGATGCCATACAATGCACTGTAAAAAATAGGATTCTTGACCATTACATTCCATAATACATTACAAAAACATAGACATTTAAATAATTTGTTACCTAAAATTAACAACTTTTTTTCTATAAGAATCCAGATAATAAATATTTTAGGCTTTTCAGACTACATACGGTCCCAGTCACATATCTTTGTTTACATTTAAAATCCTTTAAAAATGTAAACGACATTCTTAGCTTGCAGGTTGTACAAAAACAAGCCAAGAGCCAGATGTGGCCAAAAGCTGTAGTTTACCACCCCTGATCTAAGCACCACCCAGTAGAACTTTTTGTGAAGATGGAAATATTTTCTGCACTGTTCAGTATGTAGCCACTAGCCATATATGGCTATTGAGCATGTGGAAGTACGGCCAGTCAGAGAAACAAAATTTTATACTTTATCTCATTTTAATTAATTTTAATAGTCATATGTGGGTAATGGTTTGCCTACATAAGTAAATAATTTAAAGATTATTCAAACTACCAATGCCCTGGTCAATAGTATGACCAGACTATTTTGGAAATGGACCATCAGCAACTAGAAAATCTATGACGATGGGTCTCTTTTTATTCAATATGATACAAGATACCAGGAAGTACTCAAAGTTGCCCAAGTGTTATGAAAGAAAATCTCCATTTGTGCAATTCAGATCAAGTAAAAGATTTTCAGAGCTGGTGGTTACATGAAGTTGCTTCAATTGGTGGATTCAGAACATCAAGTTTAATCCTTGCTACCTACAAGGAGTCCCAAACCTGATAAACTCAAAGGAAATTCTTTTATCTGCTGACCAATCTGTTTGCGACTCCTTCAAGATTTTTAAATGACCCTACCCCCTATCATTGTTCCTAATCATCTGCTGAGGCCCCAGTCCCTTTAAGAATGCACAGGTTCAAGTGGCCAATGAGGACCATTCAGTTTGCCTCCACCTAGCTGAAGGAATTGGCTAATGGTGCTAGGAGAATGATGGGTCATGTGATGATAAGCTGAACAAGGAGGGGGTCAGACAAAACAGGAAGGCGTTGATGGATGGTAAAAAAAAAAAAAAAAAAAAAAAAAGCCAGTGGATCAAGGAATTCGTGGTTCTCCCTGGTCAGAAAACTGTGGCAGAGAGAAAATTAAAGCACATAAGCTGGACGTACAGGAAATAGTAGATGGAGTGAGAGGATTTTGAAATTGAGACTTTAGAATTGGAGCAGTTACTGGTGATGACAAGGTCTCAGATGAAACTTGGCTGCAGAATGGTGGAAAATAATGTGTTGTTGGAAATGAGGAAGTAAGGGATTGAGAGGCCAGAGTGTTAGATGGGTCATCTGTTCTACATGCTGAAGTCATGAAAAATGATGATAGAAGTAGGGCGAGGAGCCAAAGTTTTCAAGGAACTAGGGATGGAAGTTGGGTGGCATGACCCAAGGGTAAACAGGTGGCAGCAACATTAAGGGGTAGTAGGTGGTATATCCAGGTGGCATCACACCATGTGCCCTCAAATCCATTTGCATTCACTGCTACCTCCTGGGCAAAATCTAGTGCTGGAACATAGGATCCGCTGTGTTGAGAGCTCTACCAATGAACAGTCTCTAACTTGGCTTATCGTGGGTCAAGACCACTTACTGTGATAGCCTTCAAATACAAAGGGCCAATTAGAACCTCCCAATTTTTTGCCCAGTCCACCAAAGTCACCCATCTTGAGTACCTGCTGAAGTTGGAGACCTACACAGCTCTCCTTTTGAGAAGGACCCTGGTAAGAACTTAGAGCCGTCAGGGGTCTCTAGAAAAAGAAACAGAACCAAGAGAGAGTGTAGGTGTATACAGAGAGAAGTTTATTTCAAGGAATGAGCAACTCCTCAGAACCTGCAGGGTAGGCTGGCCAGCTAAAGGCCCAGGGAAGACTTGATGCTGCTGTTCAAGTCTGAAGCCAGTCTGATGACGAGTTTCCTCGAGTTTCCTCTTCCTCAGAAGTCAGTCCTTTCCTTAACACCTTCAACTGTTTGGAGGAGGCCCACACTCATTATGGAGGGTAATCTGTTTTACTCAGAGTCTACTGATTTCCATGCTAATTTCATCTAAAAAATACTGTCACAGAAGCACTAAAGACTGAGAATGGAAAACTGATAAACTTACAGAGGATTTTAATTTAAATATGTACTGCATCCAACAAACTGTGTTTGCTAACACAGAAGATATCATTCCTTGCCCCCAGGCAAAATTGGCCAACCCTTTGCATGAGGATGTGATGGAATATTCTGTAGTGCTTGCTAGTGTCATCTTTTTATGGAGTCACCATTTCTTCTGCTTTCCCTTCTTTCTTTCTCAAGGAAGTTTGACTTTCTCATTATGTGACTTAGTCCCCAGGGTTTATTTCATGAAAAGTAAGTGTGCTTTTCCCTTCACAGCATATGTGCACCCACCAGGAGACATAGATAATGTACATATCTCTAAAGAAAAGTCTCGGGAAGTACTTGTGAATTCTGCATCTCCCACACCTGCCTTGTTTTCAGAAAGTTTGTAGTGTTCTCTCACACACACAGAAGATGCTCACTACTCCTAAACTGAAGAGTTGTACTCTTATGGGGCATCTGAGGGACTCAGTCAGTTAAGTGTCCAACTCTTGGTTTCGGCTCAGGTCATGATCTCACAGTTTCATGAGTTCAAGCCCCGCATCAGGCTCTGCACAGGTAAGTGCAGAGAGTGTTTGAGATTCTCTCTCTCCCACTCTCTCTGTCTCTCTCAAAATAAATAAATAAACTTAAAAAATTGTACTCTTATGTATTATATCTTATTGACTACAGGCAATTGATTATTGCTTTGTTAGAAGCCTATTACAACACACAGTACTTGGCATCTAGTGGCATCTTTCATTCTTGTTGTTGGAATATTTGAAATATGAAATAGTTGAATATGAACAGTTGAATCAAATATGAATAGTTGAAATTTGAAATTAAATTTGAAAACAAATTTCTGGACAGACCATCTTCGTCTACAAAGGGCACAGTACCTACTGCCTGAGTTGCAATATGTCTATCTATTTAAAAATTAATTTATTGGGGCACCTGGGTGGCTCAGTTGGTTAAGCCTCCAACTCTTGGTTTCGTCTCAGGTCATGATCCTACAGTTTTGTGATTTCAAGCCTCACATAGGGTTGTGTGTTAATAGTGTAGAGCCTGCTTTGGACTCTCTCTCTCTCTCCCTCTCCCGCTCTCCCCCTCTTCCTGCCCCTCCCCTATTCACACTGTCTCTGTCTCTCTCAAAATAAATAAAAAATAAAAATAAAAAAATAAAAATGAATTTATTGTCTTACTCCTATAACTAATAAGGTGCTTCTAAGTGGCAACTTCAAGGGACCCAAAAGAAAGAAAAAGAGAGAGAGACCATCTCTTTTTATCCCAGAAACCTTCCCATTAATATTCTTCATACAATTCCACATGTGTTAAATAATTTCTCACCTTCATTATATAGAAATGTGGAGCAACTTTACCACCCAAGGAGGCTATCTTACGGGAAAGAGTCTATCTTTGATTGATAGACCAAGCTCAAATGGGAGTGTAAGGGTGAATAGCACATGTAGGCCATCTGTGGGGAAAAAAAGAAACCAATACCTTTCAGGCTCAATGGCCAATAATCACAGGAAGTTGGAGTGGTCCTCGAAGTATGAGGACACAATCAAGTTCAAGTGAACCTCATCAATGTGTAGATGGAAAACTGGTTAGGTAACTGGACAAGGAGTCAAATTCTTTTTATCCCACATCCTGCAGAGAATCCTAGTTATAAAAGAATATAAATGTCTGCCATGGCTCTCATCCTGGGAAGATGTCATTTTGCCAAAATTTACCTTATTTTCCCCAGCTTTATCTTTCCTTCTATTTATCTCTAAAGTTGTAACCACAGTAAGAATAAAGCATTCATTTGAGCTTGTGGGACTTCCTCTATATGACAAAGTTCAAGAGTTTCACTTAGGCAAGTTATTAATTGACGTATCACTTTCAATTTTGTTGTACTGCAATGGCTTAATGTTCCCAGGATTAGGGAAGCCATAAGGACAACTTCTTGGGAATTTCCCATTCAACTAAGCTAGTGCTAGTAAGTACCAAGGAACCAGAGAGAAAGCAATGTGGCCAGGGGAACATGGGTGGCTCAGTTGGTTAAGTGTCTGACTCTCGATCTCTGCTCAGGTCTTGATCTAAAGGTTGTAAGTTCAAGCTCCCACAGTGGACTTGAGCCTGCTTAAAAAATGCATTTTGTCCAAGGCAAGGCCCACTATATTTACCTCTAATACCCACATTTATCTAACACAATTCAAAATGAATACAAAATTCTCCCCTCGTCTTTCCCTTTCTTTTCATAATTGAAATATACCAAGATAAGAAAACTTAAAACCAGTACTGTTTTCTACAAGTCGATCATTAGCAAATTAATGGGGGAAAAAAAGAAAAGAAAAAAAAAAGATACGTTTCACCACCATTTAAGGACAGAGGAAAAGAAAATATTTTCTATTCAGCTATTTAACTGTTTTTTTTCCCCAAGAATGAAAAAATTATAAGATTCTGAGCTATATTGGCATTGGAGGAGGATTTCTTAATATGGGGGTCTAAGGAGTCCTGGAAATCTGTGGAAAGAAAAAATGCAAATGGCCTATGAACTTAAGAAAACATTACATGTTCAGGGGTGCCTGGGTGGCGCAGTCGGTTAAGTGTCCGACTTCAGCCAGGTCACGATCTCGCGGTCCGTGAGTTCGAGCCCCGCGTCAGGCTCTGGGCTCATGGCTCAGAGCCTGGAGCCTGTTTCCGATTCTGTGTCTCCCTCTCCCTCTGCCTCTCCCCCGTTCATGCTCTGTCTCTCTCTGTCCCAAAAATAAATAAACGTTGAAAAAAAAATTAAAAAAAAAAAAAAGAAAGAAAACATTACATGTTCATTTTTGTTAACCTATAACTAAAATCTAGCATTTCCTTCAACTATGAATGCAGGCAACAAACCACAGTAGTATTAAGAGTGCCTGGGACACACATCTTTATATCATATTACATTTGTTGTTAAGCATTTCAAAATATCATTAATACTTGTCACTATTACAAAATTTCAGTAATTATTAAACTCAGCCTTAGACTGATATTGTTTTAATGTATTAATAAACACACATTTCTGTATCAAAATTCTTATTAATTTTATACCTATGTTGAATTTGTAATTAGTTTCCTTTGTAACCATGTATGTCTTATGTATTCAAAAGCATTAAAAGAAGGTGGCCATCTATATTGTCCAATTTTGAGGCTCAAGACTGCTTAAAAATATGCTTCTTAATGGTTTTAATAATTTCTTTTTGAACTTCAGAGAAATATTTTAGAAACTACTATCTCTCCCACTATAACATCATTAACACGTTTCTGTTTCCTTTAACCCTCCCTGCTCTCTCTGTACAGAACACCTATTACACCAGGGTTTAACTGTTTCACTCTATTTTCCAGTTATATTTGGTCAAGTTACTAAGTTGTAGCTCTCTATCTGGGTTTGTATTAATTTTATATTTATATTTAGCAGTTATTTTCTAGTTCCCGAGTTCTTTATTTTGGTTCATCTTCTTTTTGGACAAGAGGTCATTGTGGAGTTGCCTCTCAAGAAGTGCTCATGAGTGCTGATTTTATGTACATAATTCCCCCATTTCATGATGTTTTGAAGTATTTATAACAAATGTAATTTGTTCCCAAATAGATTTTAGTCTTGCAGGAGCCATGGATGGGAGAATGAGCACAGAAAGCACTGCTAATAGGCAAGTATGTTGGCAGTACGTGTAGGGAGAGTGGGCAGAAGAGGAGTGGGGAGAGAAGACAGAGTGATTAGGAAAGACTTTCAAAACAGGAATTGAGCCAAGCCTTGAGAAAGGGGCATAAGTAAGATCATCAAAGAGAGGAGGGAAGGAACATCCCAGGCAGGAGAGTGAGTAGCAGCAAAGACCAGAGGTAAGGATGCATCTGGCATGTAGGAGGGACAGATAAACTATCTAGAATGTGTGTGCTGGGAGCCTATGTGGCAGAAAACTGACACACATCATTTGGCAGTTTTAAACCATCTCTAGATTCAAGAAGGAAATTGGCACTTGACCTCCTAGGAGCTTCTATGTGATAAATCGAAAGGCTACTACTTAAATCTGTTCATCCTTGGCCTCTGTGAAGCACTTTGACATTCCTAACCGCCATCCTTTTTGAGATCCTGTCCTGTCTTGGTCTATCAGTGATCTCCTGAGTCTCTGTGGCCTTCCTGTCTGCATCAACCCCTTCATCTGGGCAATCCTTGACTATGGTGATCCCACGGTGTCTGTCATTGGCTCTGTCCTCTTCTCCTTCCACCATCTTTCCCTGAAAAGTTCATACATCGACTCTCACCATACCAACTACTACCTCAAGTCCAATGACCCCGAAATAAATATATATCATACAGGCTGACTCTCCCCTAAGCCCCACATCCCTATGGATGGGACACCTTCACCTGGGTATCACAGATGCTCCTTGCATTGAACATACCCAAACTTATGTCCTCCCCTCCCCAGCCTGCTCTTCTTCCCGTGTTCCATATCTCAGTATGAGTCAGAAGTGGAGGGAGAAAGAAAAGCAAAAGAACATGGAAGAAACCAGAAAGGGAGCAGTAAGTCCTGTAGAGCTTTCGTGTGTCTTCTTCCCTTTCGATCCCCACCATGAAACTTTAGGGCAGTCCCCCCTTTCCTGAGAACATCTGTACTCCTGTACCAGCCTCCTGGTTGTATCTGGGCCTCTACTCTTGACTTGCCTTAATCCATCTTTCACAGTTGATCACAAAGATTTGGTAAAACATAAAATTGAGCATTAATCAGCATAAACATTCTTACCTTCATGGCCCACCTGCCCAAATTTATTTTTCACCAACTCCACCCTTGCAAACCCCCTTCCAAATATAAGCATTTTTTTCCCTAAAATCAAACAAAACTTTGATAGCCCCAAGAACACTCTGAACTACGATCTCAGACTTTTCCCATACCTCACCTGCTCTAATTAAATCTCTATCTTTCCTCCTTCCACCTGGACATCATTCACTAACCCTAAAGGGCTCTGCTTAGATGCTAATTTCCCTAGAAAGACATCCCACCTTCCAGCCGGCATTAGGCCACCCTCCTTTGTTCTCCCAGAGACTGGGCATACCCCACAACCTTAGACCCACCAGATTCTCTTGCAATTCTTTGTCTCCAGCCCTGCCTAACCCTCTAGACTCTAAGCTCAGAGACACCAGCTTACAGTAGGTGGGTGCATTATCAATATTACTTAAGAC
Organism: Felis catus; assembly: GCF_018350175.1. Lineage (NCBI taxonomy): Eukaryota > Metazoa > Chordata > Mammalia > Carnivora > Felidae > Felis > Felis catus. Next base: position 9,805,858 of record NC_058380.1, read on the forward strand.
TGTCAACCACATGATGGCATTTTTAGAACAGGTGACATTGTATAAAGATAGTAACACAGAGACTTGAAATCAGGACTATCTCAGAAAATCCAGGTGTAAGGTATTCTAACACAATAGAATTGTGGGTACCATGTGATTAATTTCTATTTCAGAACTAAACATTGTCCTTTCCCTCCAAGAGCTCACCACCTTACTTAAGAGATATTTTTAAATAATGCATAGTGAAATGACCTGAGAACCCTGGATGCTGTAGCCCACTCCTCCAGCAGAGGCCATCCAGTGTGGGCATCAGGAAACTTCATCTTCCTTTCTCTCTAATCAGTGAGCCCTGTGCTTCAGGGGACTGTATCCTGGCCATAAATAAGGTAACAAGCTTGGCCACTCAGCCAGGGTTACCATACTGAAGCTAGCAACCAAGACCTCTTGCTCCTGACCAGAAGGCTTTGTGTGACCAGGAATCCACTTAACCACATCCTTATGATGGTTTATCTTTTTAACAAGTTATTAGGAAGTCACAGTTGTCCTCAGTCTTAATTTCTAAAATCTTCAAGGACGTCCCTGTGCCCTTCCTTCAGTGTTTTCCCCATGCTTTGTACCCACACAAAGATGGAAGCAAAAGCACATGCTCCTGTGGCCATCTCTGAGGCATGCCATTCAAGCACACGTCCTGGTAAGAAAAGAAAACAGAAAATCTCTGGCCTTTTATCAGTTATTTTCTTCTCCCAACGTCCAACATTCATTATCTGCAACTCTCATCCGTCCATTTCTCTGGTCTCTGAACATTTCTTCAATGTTTGCAAATGAAACAAAGCATTTTGCCTGATGTACCTGGTGACCCCCCAGCAGGCTTTCTCCCGCCTCTCACCTCTTCATCTTCCCACCTACTTGGGAGACCCAGCTCGGAGCCTCATTCTCTATGTGTGAGAATATGAGTCAAATGAGAAAGTGCACCTGAAAACTGAAGATTTTAAACATTATATATAAGAGAATTTGTAGACAAAGTCCTTTTAAGAACCAGTCAACAGGGAATCTGCCTTGTTACTTAAGGAACACTAAACCATTGCCGTGCAGACAACGCACTAGATAAAAACATTTAGATTTATCAGAGTCCCCCTCAGAAAATGTACTCTAGGTGCTTAGAGACTTTTGTGAACTGCTTAAAGGAGTGAGGGGGAATAAGACCCTGTATGACACATGCCAGAGAGACTGAGAGTGGTCACTATACCACCTTCTACGGAGGGTAGGTCTGCCTTTTGCAAAGCTGCCATTTTGTTGGTGGGGTGTAGAGGTTTGCTCAGAGCTATTAGCTCTGGACTGTGGAGGAGTCACTGGATGCTGTTCAAGCAGTCAGAACCTCCTTCCCACCCTTCTCCAGACTATGCCAGTTTTCTCTCTAAATGCAAGTTAAAAAATGTAAAAAGGCTTGAGAACCCCTAAATAATGTGTTCCCACATTGTTCCCATATCTCCAATCAACCTTGCTTCCCAGGTATACTTGTTTACAGAAAGAGGGGACTGTCTGTAAAAAAAAAAAACAGTAAATGACAGCAACCCAATGGCACAATGAGATGGGCAAAAAAAATCCTTCCAGTTTAACCCATTAAGCAGACCTTCAAGTCTATGTTCAGGGATAAGAGCAAAAGCCCTATGTTGTTTTCTGGGCTCTACTCTGAGGCGCTATGGCACTGCACATTATCTTAATGAATTTATGAAATTGTGTTCTTCTGTTTTGAAAGGCCTGGATGGGAAGAGCTAGGTGATCCTTGTGCAGACCATCTTCAACAATGACACTGTATACAATTTCCTTTCGTGGTGCTAATTTCAGACACAGCAGAGGACTTGCTGTTTTGTGTTGTGTTGCTTTGTTTTGTTTTTTCATCTGTGCCCTCCAAGAGAGTTTCCAGGTGATGTACTGGGACTGAGGGCATCCGTCCTCCCTATCACCCACAGGTTAGGGAAGTTCTGTGGGTGTTCACAATGCCTGTGAAAGCTTGGATAATTTTTTGTTTGAATTCATTCAATCAGCTCTTCATACCCGTTAATAGGATTTTTCCAAAAGTCTGAGGCCCATCATGAAATGTGATTTCTTCTTTACCCTACCCCCCATGTCCCATTGAAAACAGCCCATGAAATGCTCATCACATCCCTCTATTTGCATGGGACTCCAATTATGGTTTGAGCATGCTCATCCTCTTGGGCCCACCAACAGGTGTATAATTGTGTTGTGCCATGCAATGTCATCCTAGGAATTTCCCAACTACTTATGCAGCTATGCCCCAATACTCTATGTTCAGCAAAGTTTAGACCCAAAAGTGGTCCAAAACATTGTGGCTTCTCTAAGAGCAAGAATGTTTAGTATGTTGTAGCTTATATTTTCATTCTAAATTTCCTTCTAAATCCATGGAAATTTCATTATATATAATCATTCTCTCTTCCTATCCCCAAGCCAAGTAAAGTTTTATGTAATTTTGAAGAAGAGGGATGGGGATGATGGGGCGCTGGTTATGTTCGATGTGTTGGAGCCACTAAGTTCAATTACAGTAGGACCTGCATTATTGTTTGCATTCTCTCGTCTCTCTGGACACCAAACGGATGAGGTGGGTGAGGTTGCACACTGCCCTAACTTTAATATATATACTCTGCCTTTATTTTAAATTCCTACCCAATTTATGACTCATCACCTCAAGTGAGGGAAAGAATGATGACATCTGCCACAATGTGGAGTCATTTTCCCTCATGACTCAGCCCCCAAGTGGCATAATTGTGTCTCTGCATTAAGAACCACTCAAATGTAGTTGCAATAAGACATATGATGTGAATACAATACAGTTTTGTTTAGAAATAACAGAAATCATAACCTGAGAAGTGGAATACTATCTCATATTCACAAAGAGTTGATCTATAGAAGTTGCCATACCAATTTCTGTAACCAGTTTCCAAGGAAGACCACAATATTCTAACTCAATTGGAATGATCCCATTCCATTAAGCTGAACAACCCATCTCATCAACTGGAAAATCCAACTCAGTTCAGTAAGAGTTAATCCTACTTCATTGTTTCACTATACACTTTTCAAGTATTTCCTGAGTTAATATAGTTTGTGGGGGGGGGGGGGCGATAAATGCACATCCGGAGTTTTGAGTTCTGCTCCCAATCACTACTGACAAACTTATGGGAGCTTAATCAATCGCTTAACTTCTCTTGATCCATTTCATCATTTATAAAAGGACAAACTAGCTGTGGTTGTGGATTTCACGTAAGACAACAGATTTGAAAATGCCATCAGGAAATTATTAAGCAATTGTTTTTTCTGTTGTTATCTTGACAGTCTCAAACCACTGGAGGCCATATAAAACGTGTCAAAGGATCAAGAGCTTTGAAAGCAGACTGCCTGGGGACAAACTCCAGCTCAACACTTATTGGGTGTGAGAACACAGGCAAGCACTTAATCTTCTATCTGTGAAATTGGGCCAAGTAGTACCTCATTTACAGGGTCCTTATAAGGATTGAGTAAGATAAAGCCTATAGATCCCTAGACAATTCCTAGAACATTTTTAAATGTTAGTGTTTATGATTCCACAAAGGAGGCAGTAGAGATGGCTATGTATCTACCAAAACCTAGCTAGCCTTCACTTCTCCCATAGCTACAAAGTAGAAGCTGGGTTCGTGTAGAGGCTAGATTTCCGAGCTTCCATTGCTGGGATCACATGAAACTGACTGTTTTCGCCAAAGACTAGTGAGTTCGGGTGACTCTGTAACTTCTACATCTAATTAAAATGTGAGGTATGTGTTTATCCACAATTTCCCTCCTTGTGCCATAAGCTGGATCCCAACTGTGCCTGCATTTTTAAGTTTCAACCGTGCGAATGGAGACAATATTCTCAATGATGGCAGAACAAAATGATGGAATCCAGTCACTCCTTCTCGGTTTCTCTGGCTAGTTTCTTCTCTTCTTGCAGATTTCCTACCATTGGAGTGTACCAGGACCCCATCAATGGTCCCTCCATTCTTTCCTTATACACAGTCACGTGAAATCACGTCTCCTGGCTTTAAATGATATATATACTGAAAACTACTAAACCACAGACTTAGATATCCAACCGTCTATTCAGCCCCTCCACTCATATGTAGAATAGTCATCTGGAGCTTAACATGTCCCAGATGAATTTGTGATCTACCCTCCAAAACCGTCCTCCACATGTACTCTTCCCCCGCCCAGTTGATGACAATTCCACCTTCAATCATTACTATGATGACTACATTTACTATTAATTTATCTCTCAGTCATGCATGTCCACTGGCTTTGCTATTCCTTGAATTTGCAAACAAGTTCCCACTCTCCCCAGGGACTTTGCCCTAGCTGCTCTCTGCCTGCAGACAGTCCTTAGATACTGTGTGGCCAATCCCCTACTCCCTTCCAGTCTTTGTTCGAATGTCACCTACTCAAATGAGGCCGCCCATGACCACCCTATTTGTAATTGCAACTCCCAGAACTCTCAACCCAGTTACCTTGCTCTAATCTTTCATTACTATGTACCATGTTCTAACATACTATATAATTTGCTTTAGCACTATAATCATTTTCTATTATCTGTCTTCCAGAGACAGTGGAACTGAGAAGGTAAGCACCAGAAAGCAAAGACCTTGTCTGTTTCACTGACTGAGATACCCCAAGTCTTCCAAAGCACTTCCTGGCATGGTGTAGATACCAAGTTATATTTGTTAAATCAATAAACAAGTATTTACTGAACACCTACTTTATGTCAGGCATTCTATCAGACCCTACCAATACAACCACTACAACCGGAATGAAGGGCCAGACATGAGCCTTGCTCTGCTGGGGCTTACAGTCTCCTTGTGATCTACAAAAGGACCATGGTGATGAACTCATATTGCTACGTGGTGTTTATGCAAACAGGAAAAAGGATATATAACCAACTCGACTGAGGGGCAATGTAGGAACATACTATTGAGGTTTTTAGCCAGCCATCCTTTCAGAAGACCTAAAGTAATTCTGCAGGGAAATGCACAGAGAGACAACTGCCCTTGTCCTGCAAAATAAATTAAGTTCTCCACTCCTTAATACTGACAGGGGTTCTGCAAAATGCAGGTTGTGCACAGAGCCAGGAGCCCATGGACTTGCATCAAAAAGAGAATTTAGTTTATTTTTTTGTGTGTTTATTTATTTTTGAGAGAGAGAGAGAGAGAGAGAGCAGGGCAGGGGCAAAGAGATAGGGAGACAGAGGGTCAGACTCAGGCTCTGCGCGGACAGCAGAGAGCCCGATGTGGGGTTCGAACTCATGAACCATGAGAACATGACCTGAGCTAACATCGGGTGCTCAACCAGCCAAGCCACCCAGGTGCCCCAAAGAGAATTTAGTGTAGATGAGGCACTGGGGTTTTTCTCTTACTGTTTCCAAGTTTTGGTGTACTTTGGGAGAAGGGTATTCAGAACAGGAAAGCACCACAGAGCTCAGTGAGGATCTACGCAGGACTGAACTGGGAAGGATCAGAGGTCAGAGCTTGTGAGAAGACTTGGAAGTTGGAAAGCTAAACCTGAAAGCTAGCGCTGACCATGATGCCCTCCATCAGCTCAGGAGCAGAATCAGAGTTACAGGTGGGCTGATGAGTTTTGTAGACTGAAGTTGACCACAAGTCTCCAGCGCTTGTAAGACGTTACCACTTTGTTACGATGTGTATATTACATACCATTTCCTATAAATTGAAAATCTTAGTATCAGTTTTTGGAATTAATGCTGGTCTCTTCTCTCATATATTCCCAGGAGACCCATGAAAGAAGGCCCTGCTAAACTGGCATAATACGAATTACCTAGAGAAAGTTACTTGAACAAATGTACTGTAAACGTGTTACGCAACTCCAAATGCAAGATAGAGACACAGTCCTGCTGCAAAGAATTCTGAAAGTCCCGAGAGAGACAGGAAAACACATTCTTCCTTTTCCATTCAGAAACTCCAGAAAAGGTACCACTGCTGCAAGAGGCTACCCAAGGGACTTCCTTAGTTACGTTCAGCACAGAAAGTGAAAAAGTGCAGATGTGGCACATTACTTCCACTTGGGAAAAGAGATACAGTGGTCTATGTCCAAGAGAAAAGAAACTCTTCAGTCCTATTTCCCTTCCATCATTTCTGTCATAATGCATTTTTCAGGCTGAAAAGAGTAATACTGAGAATGTGTCTTCTAAGGGAAAAAGTCCTGTTACAAAGCCGATTTTGCATTCCTTCCCAAAGCTTACAATATAAACAAATGAACATGTATGTGTTTACACAGGCACGTGCATTAATGTGTATGGGAGAGCGTGTTCCCAGAGATGCATATGGGGGCAGTGGTTGAGGGAAGGCTAGAAAGACATATCCCAAGACATTAAAAGTAATCGTCACTAGGTATAAGTGACTTTTTTCCTGTTTTTATACATTCTACAACTTTCTACAACATGTATTACTTTCCTAATAAAAAAACCGCATATAACAAATAGATTAAAAGGCGATGGCTATTGCCAAAGTTAGATGAGGGGAGACAGAGGAAGCGGCCACGATGAATGAGTTGAGGTTTCCTGCGCTGCATATCAGATCCCAGGGTATTAAAGGAACATGCAGATGTGGTCATGGAACCAGTGTCAACAATCCTAGAGGAATTGCGGAAAGCAGGCATGGCTCCAGAAGACTGCAAATTTACAAATGTTGTCCAGATTTTCAAAAGAGGGGGACTGGTGAATTTCAGAGACGTGATCCGAGGCATATGACATCAACCCTTGCATAAATTCAAGAACAGATTATTAAACAGATGGCTTCTGAGCTCTTAGCAAAGGAAGTAGTGGGCTCCCTAGAAACACATCATGCCAGACTAACCTTGTTTTTTTTTCTCTTAGTTGGACTGAGAGATTTGCAGGAGAGAGGGGCTGTCATTTCCACAAGGCAGCTGATAGTCTTTACTGACATCTGCTAACACTAGAGCTTTCTTCACTGGTGGAATCCGGCAAACCAGGAAAGACAAGAGCAGTCACGCCCTCCAGGATGGAAGAGGCATTTGGGAAATGGACCGCGTGTCCAAAATGGGCAGAAAAGGGAGAACCGGGTCATGGTGAAGCTCCCCCTGCAAGAACACTCTCCTGAGACCCTCACCAGGCTGGCTTCTCATCACTCAAGTGTCACCTCTTTAGGAAGGGCCCCCCGACCACCGTCTCTTACCCATCCATCACCAGGTGCACTGTCAATTTGTTTTTCCTTCACAACACTTCTCGCTCTCTAAAATCGTCCTATTTATCTATTCACCAGTTTGTAGTCTGTCTTTATTCACTGGCATGTGAGTTCTACACGAGCAATGAGAAGATCTCTTTTGTTTAGAGCCAAACGCCCAAGGCCAGGCACAGGGTATGATTCAATAGGGTTTTTGTTGGTTTGTTGGTTTGTTTCTTTTTCTTTTTTTCAGTGAATGAAATCTTCTACACTGCATTCCCTTCCCTGACCATATCCACAAAACTGCCTTATTTCAGGGACCCATTGTCTCCTTCCTTCACCTGTGAGCACCAAGACCTTCAAAGTGGCCTCCCTGCCTTCAGTATCACTATTTAACCCCTTCCTTTTCACCAGCCCACTGTCTGTGCTGATGAGAAACAAAGCTATTTGGCAACATTTCCAAACACTTACATCCTCCCCCAAGACACCAACCACGACCAGGTCATGAAGTGGGTAAGGCATGGGGACACTCTAGCAAAGGAAAAGTTGATTACTGTGAATGAGGTGTTGGGCCTCAAACTGTGGTATCATGGTCAACACAGCTGGCCACATGTGATTAGCGTGGCCCAAAGAAGAACAGGCTTTCACCACTTCAGCAGCCAAACGTGTCCCTCCTTCTCCACGGAGATGAGCCAATTAGCAGGTTTCCTGAGGAGCAAAGCACCCTCCTCAACACTTCCTCCAGAAGGGAGAAGTCACCAGAAGTTCCCTCTCCACAGGCCAGCACAGCAGTGAGGGAGAGGAGACAGGAGCCCCGGCACTTAGAATTCTATTTCTTACTGTGGCACGTTCTCTGGGGCTTTGGCTCAGTCCCCACTACAGGCCCGCTACTTGAGTTAATGATTCTTTAGGCCAGAAAGGAGGTGACTTGACACAGTTGTTAAGAGGACGGTCTCTGGGGCCAAGCAGTCTGGCTTCAAGTCACAGCTCTGCTGCTGACCCATGCAGTATTAATTCATGAGGTGTCCTCACTGCCACTAGAATGTATACAGTAAGCCCATCAGCAACAAAAGGGAAACAGTTAAATGCACAAAGGCTGAGAATGAACCACCTTCCCTTGTCCTCCAGACTCTGCAACTAACTGGCTGCATGACCTTGAGAAATCTCTTGGGCTCTCATTTCTTCATCTGCAGAATAAAGTGGAAAATCACTAATGTCCCTCCTGATCTTCCTCTCACGGGCGAATGGCAGAGCAGGAGCATTTGGGATGCAGGTTTTGTGTACGAAAAGCATCATATAAAAAATACATTATTAATTCAGTTAATAATTAATACATTAGTATATGATTATTGGTTTCCACTAATAAAAACAACTAAAAAATGCCCTCACCAAATACACAAATATTGAGTTATTACTAAGCAGGGATAATTTAATTCAAAGCATTTTCTCCTAGTGAGAAGTTGTATTTTTTAAGATGCTATCAATGGGTTTTGCGAGTTCATTTGTTAAAACAGAATAACAGGGAGTATAATCATACAATGCTTTTATCTATGAAACCACTGCTGATGTGTGTGATCCATTCATTCCTCAAGTATTTTTGAGCACCTGCATTTTTCTAGGTGCTAGGAAAAAGCAATGAATAAGACTGGAAAGGTCCTAGTCTCAATACACTTACATTCTAAGAGAGGACACTGGAAGCCTACCAGATTATAGATTAGTAACAAGATGATTACAACAAAGTACAAGGAATTTGGTAACTGGAAAGGTGTGCTATGAGGTACTTTCTAGCAGTAGAAGTGCTATCTAAGAGAAGGTAGTTAGGAAAGACATCTTTAAATGGATAACATCCAACAAAAATCTAAAACGTAAGAATGATCCACCTTGTAAAGATGTGGGGATAAGTTTGCCAGGCAGAAAAAAAAAAATGACAAGTGCTAAAAGGCTAAGATGGGAAAGAGCTTTGGATGTCTGGCCAAGTCAAAGAAGAGTGAGGTGACCAAAGCAATAGGAGTGTGGGGGAAAGAAGTAACAGCTCTGATGGGGAGACCAGCTTGGATAGCACTGAACCTTGTAGTCCTGAAACAAAGTTTAAGCATCATCCTATGAGTCACAAAGAATTTAGGGATATCGAGACATGCCATGAGCCAACCCCTAATAGGGTAGATTCACACAGACTATGACACCTCATCTAGTGACCCTATGAACCACTTCTGGGGCTCCTTTTATGGTTCTGTAATCTGCTAACAAGTTCCATCCGCTTTCTGGATAGACATGTAGTATCTGAGATTATTCCAAAATATTCCACTTATCCAAGAAGTCAGGTCTAATGTGGATGAAAGCTTTTGGACCCAAAAGATGTGCATCCCATCGCTGGATGGTCCTTATGACTAAATAATCCCAGAAGGTTCAAATGTCTTCTACGAATGCCCCAGGGTAATCAGGAACCAACACAAAAGCAGGAATCAAAGTCAGAGAAAGGTAGGTTTTTATTTGAAATAAGGAAGATCTTTCTAAAAATGAAGAGTTTTACCAGATCAGATTAAACCAGGGGTCGACATACTTTTTCTGTAAAGGTCCAGACAGTATATGCATTTTAGTTTCTGTAGGCCTTATAGTCCCCATAGTAACTACTGAACATTGCCACCATAGCACAAAAGCAGCCACAGACAATACATAAATGAATAAACATGGCTGTGTCCCAATAAAACTTTACTTACAAAATCAGGCTGTGGACTGGATTTGGCCTGCAGGCCATAGTTTGCTGACCCCTGAAACAGGCCAGAGAAAGCAAAATGACAGCTCGCGGATGTCATTCAGCGCCTCCAGAAGTGTTTTCTTTGGCCCAAACTGTGTTTTAAAATAGAAAACATTTAAAAGTTGGAGGATTTTATTAAAAATCCAGATTCCTAGCTTTTCTTGAGAAAGTGGAAGATTAGTAACACAGGGCCCACATTCCTACGCGTCAACAAGTGTCAGCAACTGTCTGGATTTGAGTAGTGGCTGCCCACTCTGGAGGGAGCACAGGCTCTCCAGGTCACCACAGACCCCACCACAGGCCTATCGCCTTCCTGCCACGGGGGTTTACTGCTAAGGTGCCATTTAGCATCATGCTCACCCATTTTTTTTCCTTCTAGGAGAGAATTATTTCTCTGAACCTGCATCTATATCAAATGAAGGAAAATAAAAGACAGATTGAAAAAGCCACGTTTCAAGAAAAATGAGAAAAGGCATATGGGTTTAATATGCATACAAAGGATGCTGTGTTAAAAGAATCATTGTTTCCATTTTTTAATTTTGTGTTTTTTTCAATTTTGAAATTTAAATATTTTGGGTTTTTTTCAATTTTGAATTTTAAATATTTATGTATTTACATATTTGTGTTATATCCTTATGCTATAATTCAGTAACAATAAAAAGTTTGAATCTATCTCTGCACTTGATTTTGTTTCTTTATTCATCTTTACCTGTCCAACTCCCCTAGGCATTTGAGTTTGTACTCCTAGAAGAGACCAACATCCAGGGAAGGAGGGTCCCACCCCTGGAAGACCAGAAGTGGGTGAATGACTCGGTTGGAAGTGCTTGCATTGGGGATCCTATTTGGGGTGAAGGGCTTTGTGTGTGATTGTCTCTAATGCCTGTGATTCTAGAATCTTGGGAAATGAATCACAGTCATGGCAAGGCAGCTCAATTAGTATATAGTCATTCTCAGCATTTGACCAAATAATCAATTAGCCAAACAGGAGGCCATCCATTTCATAAACACAGACATAGATGCCATCTTCATTGAACAGGACCCAAAGTGAAAGACATTTATTTAAATAATCTATTTAATCAGGGAAGAAAGCCAAAACTACCAATTTACATGTAGGGCAGATGATGGCTACAGAGAGAGCTAAGAAAACATCTTGTTTCTACATGCAGCAAGTCAACCTCCTTTTTCCCTCTTCTAAGAATGATCAGGTAATACATGCTTCCTTCCCCAACTGACTTTTCAGCTTATGAAGTGAGTCTGCGAGCATTCATTCGCTTGGGGCACATACACGGAACTATACTAACACTTCGGCTTAAAGACTATCCAAATAAGTGAAAAATTACTGACACTAAGAAGATTTATACCAGAACAGAATGATTTTAACTGCGCAAAGACATATCGTTCATTGAGACGATGACTAGAAACCTATGCACGAATGAAAGTCGTCAGAGAATAAAACATTATAAGAGCTTGACAGTGCTCTTCTGTTCCCTGTAATCTTGCGTGATTTTTATAGTAATAAGCAAATAAAAGTAGAGGACATCGCATAAAAGAAACCAAGGACATCAAAAGACCTCATAAACAAGTAAGAAGTAAAATCTATTTTGAATCTCAAATAACTGTGATGTCTTCTTTTCAACGGAAAAAGACTAACTGAATACACCTTTTCTGTCAGTCAGAAATATGAGGGCAGTAGCTGAGACCACGCATTTGATAAGCAAGCTTCGGGCGAGGCTTGTCACAGGAATTTGCACTCAAGCATACGCTGAAGGAATTCCGGTCCCCCTTTCCTCTGCTAAGAACATCATTCAACATTACTAAATTGCATGTAATTAAAGTGAACATTCTCCAGCCGACTTTTCTAGGACTAAAAAAGCCTGATCCTTGCCCCTTCCCTGTCACTGCTCAAGTCTTCAGTCTGCCCTTTTACCACTCAAAATTCCATGGATGCCCTGGTCCCATAAAGCACAAATAATTTACCTTGCACATTTTGCTTCAGATCAGTGTTCATTAAGTCTTCATGACTCAGGCTTGCATAATTTTCATAACTTAAATGGAAATTAAAATTATCTAGACCAACATACTCATCTAGCAGATAAGATGGGTTAAGGGACTTGTATAAGGTCAGGAAAGTGGCCTATGTCTCTTTAAACAATTTCTGGTGTAGCTCAGATACATCATAACTACTTTTTTTTTAAGTTTTTATTTATTTATTTTGAAAGACACAGAGAGAACAAGTAGGAAAGGGCCAGAGAAAGAGAGAGAGAAACCCAAGCAGACTCCATGCTGTCAGCACAGAACTCAACGTGGGGCTCAATCTCACAAAACTCGAGATCATGACTTGAGCCAAAACTAAGAGTCGGAGGCTTAACTGACTGACCCACCCAGGGACCCCTGTCCTAACTACTTTATAATGACAATGATAATCACGAACTACAGCGATAAGCATGTAGCATCTCTTTTTATGAAGCATGAAAGTATTTCAGTATTTCGCTTTCTCACAACCTTTGGAGAAAACAGTAACAGCTACATTGGTATTTTTAGTTAATGACAATTTTTCATCTAATACATTAACTCCACGGAACACTGTCAAGTTCTTTGGCATATTCCAAATACCTTAGACATCACTGGCAATAAGCACAGAATCTGTGAAGAGGGGCTTTGCGTATGCCGAATGAGCGTTTGACTCCATGCCCCACAGGGTACAGGATGCCTACCAGGAGTGACACAAATGATACATTCATTACGCCATAAAAATTGTGCCTATAGCAGTATTGTCCAGGGGTGGGGGGGGGAATCTAAAGCAAGTGGTCATGCACAACTGGAAATTAATTTCTCATGCATGGTTTCTCATTTGGAAATCTACCAGTCGCCCGTCCTCGGTGAATTTCTTGAGGTGCCAGTGTCATGATTTCCCCAAATAAGCCATAGTATAGACCACAGAAACCTCAGTTTTTATACAACGAGCTTCTTGGGTCCTGCGCGCCTCACCCCTACAGGCTTCCTTGTTATCCAGCACATTTGACACATGTATTTTATTTCATGCTTCTATTAATCCAAGTCTTTCCCGCCCCCATTTCAGCAGTAACAAAAGAAGCTGTATCAAATCAATGAACTCCGAGCTGAGAAACAGGGGCCAGCCCCATGTACCCTTTCAACCCACGGGGGCACGGGCTTGCAGAGCGAAGCCTGAAGTCTTACACTTGGCAGACCAGCCTCAGAGTACAAGTGAGAACTAGCTTGCCTTGCAAGTCAACGCTTGGAATGAAAACACGTTGGAGAAGGACGGGGGAAAGACAGGGATCCTTGGCTGGGGATTCTGGGAGCAAGCAAGCACAGTAGATGTTCTGTTTTTCACTTTGAAATTACAGAATCAAGACGGGGCACCGAGGGAAGGTGGAGGGTTGTGCTGGGTGTCTAGAAGGGAGCACACATGCATACTTCCGTGTGTCTGTGCTCTAGGCTCTGTTATGCATGCCTCACCATGGCTAAACCGAAAGGCCTCTGCTCAGCAGACAGACTGGCAGGGAGTTTGTGTGGCCCAGCAGAAGCCATGAGGGCCAGCCCCGCTCTGAAAGGTGGCTGTCAACAGGCATGCTTGGATTTAGCCTTCCTTCCGGCAACCCTGCGAGCAGCTTGCAGGAAAGACCAGGCCAGCCTGGGACAGCAGGATGATCTCGATGTCTCTCGGGGACAGTGGCTGAAATGTTAAACCAAGAGAGGAAAAGGTTTTGGAATCCTCAAGTCAGTTTCTGAGTGAAACCTCAGATTTCCCTGATGGCATGAGCATCTTGCTAGCCTTGCCAGCTTTCACACACCAGAATTTCTATTCCCTTCAGAATGCAACAGGTGACAGGCCAGGCCACAAAACCTTGAGCTATCACTGTCCATATATTCTCCCCAGAGGTGGGCCTACCCAAGATTGGTAGGTTTCTAGCCTTTAATTTGGAAGGCACCACTCCTAGGACTTGAAAGAAATGGACCTTGTGATGGTACCCTTGTGTCACACAGGGTAGAGAAGCAGCAGACACGTCCTAACCCAAAGGGACACTGTGGAGGATACCCCAGGCCAAGGCTGAGAACCTCCCAGGTCACTACCAAAATCCCCAGGCCCCTTGGCACGACTCAATGAGGGGAAAAATTCCAAATGGTAAGCAAAATTAAGGATCCCATAGTGCAGCAGTGAAGGGGCCCAAAATAAAATTTAAGCTATTGGGGGGGGAGGTCTTGGTGGCTCAGTCGAGTAAGCATCCAACCCTTGGTTTCAATTTAGGTCATGATCTCATGGTTAGTGAGTTCAAGCCCCGCGTCAGGCTCTGCACTGGCAGTGCGGAGCCTATCTGGGATTCTCTGTCTCCCTCCATCTCTACCTCTCCCTGACTTGTACTATCTCTGTCTCTCTCAAAATAAGTGAATAAAATTAAAAAAAAAAAAAAAGTTAAGGCTGGGGCACCTGGCTGGCTCAGTCAGTTAAGCATCCAACTTCAGCTCAGGACATGATCTCGCGGTTCATGAGTTCAAAGCCTGTGTCAGGCTCTGTGCTGACAGCTCAGAGTATGGAGCCTGCTTCAGATTCTGTGTCTCCCAGTCTCTCTGCCTCTCCCCTACTCTCTCTCTCTCTCTCTCTGTCTCTCTCTCTCTCTCTCTCTCTCTCTCTCAAAAATGAATAAATGTTAAAAAAATTTTTTTACGTTAAGCTGATTTCTAGAAAATGTATAGATCCAATAGTGCTACACCGAAGCTATGGCAGTTTGTGGACCGAGATTCACATTTGTGCATTTCTCTCTCCCTCCCCATCCCCATCTCACACACACACACACACACACACGTTTTTACCTGCTTAATTCATGCCTCATCTCAGTATTACCCTGTGATCACTGTATGAGAGCTTTAATCCTACAGTGACTTACTGCTTGTCCCCTTCTAGGCTATCTGTGGACATTTTAAGAGCCCTCTTACCTACTTCCTGTTTCCTCATAAGACAGGGTTCCCACTTAACATGCGGCACATGAAGGGCATGAGATTAAAGAATACAGCCCCTTGGCACTGCAGTAAAGTGCGGAAGCTTAAACTCCACTTCACAGACTCCATGATATAGTTGCTCTTTTCCTGCATCAGCCTGAATGTCAGGGTGATTCTTCCAATTGACTACAATTGACTACAATTGACTCCAAGTGACTCCTCTCCACACAAACACAGCCTAACACCTGTCTTCTTCAATCATGAGTGATTGTGTGTGATTTTGAAAATACTTATTTCTAGCCCAGTCTTCAAATTCTGTTTCTTCCCTACTCTACCCAATTTTCATCAGCCAAACCCCAAACATTTACCAGGTTCACAGTTAACCATCAAAGAGTCCTAAGTTCAAATCCCAGCTACTTTCCATGCTCTCTTGGAGAATATAATTTCTTCTCTGAAACGTCCACTTCCTTTTATTGGAAAATGAGAATTACAATACTTCCCTCATAGATATTTTTGTAAGGATTAGAAATAAAGGCTGTTAAGATACCAACTGTTGCATTCAACACATGGGAGGTATTTAATCAATGGGGATCATTATTATAATATTATATTATATACTATACATTATTATACTACTATATATAATTATATATTTATTATATAGTATGTTATATATAATTATATATATTATTATATATTAATTATATTATCATTATATAATTATATATATTAATTATATATTATCATTATATAATTATATATATTATATATTATTCTATAGTTATATATATTATATATGATATATAAGTATATATAATTAAAATAAGTATACATGTTTAGTATATATTAATATATTATATATATTTAATGTATATCTATATATTAAATGTATCTATATATTATAATGTGTAATATATAATAATAATATATAATTATAATATTTGTTTTATAAATTTGTTCACAAATTTTATTTATTATATAAATATGAAATAAATATATTAACTACATTATACATATTTTTATATACTATAAATTTTATGATTTAAAATAATTAGTATTATTTTCCAAGTGTCAGGGAAATTTTAAACATTAAAAAAGACATGGGGCTTCTGGGTGGCTCAGTCAGTTAAGCGTCCAACTTTGGCTCAGATCATGATGTCGCAGTCCATGAGTTTGAACCCCGTATCGGGCTCTGTGCTGACAGCTCAGAGCCTGGAGCCTGCTTTGGATTCTGTGTGTGTGTCTTTCTCTCTCTATTCCTCCCCCACTCGCACTGTATCTCTGTCTCTCAAAAATAAACAAATATTAAAAAAATGTTAATAAAATTAAAAAAATACAGATTAGAAAAGATGGATCTTCCTTTCAAAGGGAAGAAATCCTATACACTTAAAAAAATAGTACTTTATATGCTTTGTATCAAACATCACAGACTTCAGGATTTAGAGGACAAAAGTGAGCCCCTTGTTTTGGGTGTGAAAAGTGCATGGTTGGAACGCTTACGAACTGGATCTAAATAATGCAATAAACAAAAGCAGGTGTTTCTCTATGGGGCGTATTTGCTATAATGAAAGAATGAAAGATGTGTACAACTCGAGGTCTGAGTGCCCAGTAGTGTCTACCAGCCAGACACGTGTTCACCCCGTAGACCTGTGCAGCACGACAGGAGTACAAACACGCTTTCCCTGTGCCACATAAAAAGGTCCACCAGTCACACCCCTCCCTCTAGGAGGTGGGACAGAATTCCCTTCTCCTTGAGTGGGGACTAGGCTTGGTGACTTGCTACTAACAACAGAGAATGGAAAGGGAAAGTTTGCATCTTTACAGGGAAGAAATATGGCAGGTGGCCCCTCAATCAAGTGATCGTGCCTGCTGGTAGGTCATGTTGGTACCAAGTACCCTAAATATGATGCAGTGAGAAGGGCGGCAGCAACGTATTTGCCTCTGTGCTCTTCTTCCATTAAACCCATAACTGCAGTCTCATCACAAAAAAACAACAGACAAAACCAAGTGACATGGATTCCACAAAATATCTGGCAAATGGCCTTCCCATTTGCCAGGGACTAAGAAATGGTCCCAGGTTGAAGAAGACTAAGAAGGCATGCTGACTAAATGCAATGTGCTTTCCTGGATTAGATCCTGGAATGGAAAAAAGGATATTAGTGGAAAATTGGTGAAAGCTAAGGAGTGTAGTTTGGAGAACGGCACTGGACCAATGTTAATTTCATGTGTAAGATGCCAATTTAAAAAGAAAATGAGTAAAGGGCTATTAGAACTCTGTACTATCTTTGTGACTCTTCTACAAATCTAAATATTATTTCAAAATAAAAAGATTTTAAATTGTTTTAATGTTTATTTTTGAGAGAGAGAGAGAGAGAGAGAGAGAGAGAGAGAGAGAGTAGGGGAGGGGCAGAGAGAGAGGGAGACACACAATCCGAAGCAGCTCCAGGCTCTACACTGTCAGCACAGAGCCCGACGTGGGGCTCAAACTCATGAACCTCATGAATTGCGAGATCATGACCTGAGCCAAAGTTGGACGTTTAACCAAATGAGCGACCCAGGCGTCCCTCAAAATAGAAAGATTTTTAAATCAAGCAATCAATCAGTAATTCTTGAACAGATTAGAAGAACGGCGTGAATTTTTTAAGACATAAATAAAGCAGTGGCTAGTTTTTTGTAGAATAGCACAAATAAATTAGTAACTTCCATCTCAAAGTCCTTCTTTATCTATATTATAAAAAATGTGATATCGATATATACACATAATTTTATGTTACTATTTAATTTTGTATGTAATGCATAATATATGCAATTATACATTATACTATACTTTTATAAAATATATATTATATATACATCCACATATAAGCAGAGCACCCCAACTGATGGTATTAGAAAAAAATTTTTAACCTCAGAAAGTAATTTTGCACAAACCAGAGGTACAAGTGTTGGTTATGTGACCATGGCAACTCACAGAATCTGCATAGTACCACATGGCTAAAACAAACTAAACTGTGAAGCCCAGGTCCTTCAATGACCCCAAGGCCAGGAGACAGTAAGCACAGAGGAAAGAATGCAGGCTGTGGGGTTACAGAAAACTGCATTCAAGTCCTAATTCTGACACTGACTGAATAATCCTGAGCAAGTCAGTTAGCCTTCTTGAATCTCCAGTCCCTCACTTTATAAGAGATAGGTACCAGATATATCCCAGGACTTTGGCAAAAACTCGGTGAGACAACACATGAAAACCACAGTCGCGGACAACATCTAGGCATACTGACTGGCAGCTACAATAAAAAATTAAAAAAATACAAAGATCCAAGGCTTCCTGAGTCCTACAGGGTCCAGAGTATTATGGTAATTAATTAATGGACACACCGGGTTGTGGGTAAGAGTTTGCTCATCTGGCTTTGGTGCCATCAACCTGTGAGACTCACAACAAATTCCTCAGGAAGGACTCCAGGAGCACTGATGGGCCAGGAGGAGAAAGATCAGTGTTAATTGTCAATAAATGGGTGACTGCCTAACTATGCGTTTACACTACCGTGAACTATTAGAAAGACATAAAGGTTACCTTATCTTATGCACCAGTTATCCAGGGCTGTGTAACAAACTACCCAAAAACTTACTGACGTGAAACAAAGATTACACATATAGGTTGCCCTCCAATCTGCAGTTTGGGTGGAGCTCAGTAAGGACGGCTCATCTCTGATCCACGTGGTTTCAGGGTGGGCAACCTAACTCTGGGGACTGGAATTGTCTCCAGGCTCCGTCATTCACACATCTGGAAACTGAGGCCGGCTTCCAAGTAAGACTTTAGTCGGAACTATCAGCTGGGACGCTTACAAGAGTCCTCCCCATATGGCCAGGGTTTCCTCACAACGTGGTAGCTGGGTTTCCAGGAGAAGCACACTGAGAATGAGGGAAGACATGCCTTGTATGACTTAATATCAGAAGTCATGCAGCATCCCTCTTACCATATGCTATTCACCAACAATACTACAAAGGCCCACATAATCTCAAGGGGAAGGAAAGTAGACTGCCTTTTGATGGGAGCATTCACTTTCTGAAGAGCACGTGATACTGAAATACTGCTGGGGCCATTTCTGGATGATACAATCTGCCACATCTTACAAATGGTTGCTACTCGGGCTAGCAAAATTAAAGGGAGCAGGATTAGGGGCCAACTACTTTCACATGATCTAGAAAGAGAAAAATGAAACACAGCCAAATCTTATGTGAGCTGGAGTGTTACATACAAGTTCACCTTCACTATATTTTAGGGACCACATGCCCTTTCTTCTTTGTTTCTGTGTACCTGCTACTACATTCTTCACTCTATGTTTAAAGAACAGCTTTCTTTTTTCTTTTTAATTTTTTAACATGTATTTCAGAGAGTGAGACAGAGCACGAGTGGGAGAAGGGCGGGGTGTGGGGGCAGGGGCAGGGGACACAAAATCAGAAGCAGGCTTCAGTCTCTGAGCTGTCAGCACAGAGGCAGATGTGGGGCTTGAACTCATGGACTGTGAGATTATGACCTGGGCTGAAGTCGGACGCTTAACTGACTGAGCCACCCAGGTGCCCAGAACAGCTTTCTTATTCATCAGCTTGCACAAGGTCCAGAACTTTGCCCTCAGTCCCTCTGTTAAATGACACATCTATTGACAGCAAAATGACTCAGTAATCAGACTCTGCCAGTGCCCTTCTCATATCCCCTTAGCCCTGAAGGCTTCCATACGTGGTAGTCCAATTCAATGCCAGCACCAGCAACTCTTGATTCCGAAGTTGTCTCTGACTGCTTGGGTCCTCTCTGCATACAGGGAATGCTTGTGAATTAGCACCTCCTGGGAACAGCCCTTAACCAGGCAACCCCAGTTGCTGGAGGAGTATCTTAGCTCCCTCACCCCATAGGATGGGATAGCTCAGATACACATTCCACAGAGAATTCTTTAACTGGGTTAAACTGCAGTTTCCAAGTGGTCACTCATTTGATGGATCACTTTTTGTTGGCATACTGCCTTTCCCTATTTTACCTTCTCACTCCCCCACAGATGTCTCCTGGGATCTCCTCTCAAATAAACTTGTGCACTTAAATCCCTACCTGGAGTTTTGGGGAAAACGAAGCTAGAACACTTAATCTTTTTTATTACCCTGTTTTCAAACCGTTGGGGAACAGTATGATTGGACCAACCTGGGTCACATGACCATTTCTCATCCAATTTTCTGTAACTGAGAGAGTGGGTCATGAAATAGCATGGTTTCCAAGGCTTCTGAGAGAGAAGTTGTGGGTGGGAGCAGTTTCCAGAGACAGGGTCTCGGGGCACACAGGCACTCCAAAACATGGCTGCCAAATTCACATGGTTCATTTCTAACTTGTGTATTCATAGTTTCCTTGATACTCAGACACTGTTACCCATATCTTATAAAAGTAAGGCTCCAAATTAAAAGCAGAATGTCCACAGCTGAAACCCTGCCTTTATAGATATATTAAGTAAAACCCTTTGTAGCTTATGGAGATAGTGGTTTACGAATTACTCAGAATCTACTGTGATGGACACTTTTACACAGTCTCTCATTTTATCTTCACAACAAGTGCACATTTTAAGAAGTGGAAACAGATCAGGGAAGTTCTTTAAATCACATGGCTGTTTTAACGCCAACACATTTCAACATGGAACAGTATTATTTCAGATCACTCACCATCTATTACCATCATTGTTGAGATTCACCATTATTTGAAATAAAATTAAATACATAAAATAAAATTTAATTTAAAATAAATTTAAAATTAAATTAAGTACATAATTTAAAAATAAAGTTAAATACATAAATAACATTACCTCGAAAATTGTGTGTGTATGGCTTCAACTACTTTGCTGTAATTACTACTTATGAATGATGCAGTTAAGAAATTCCTTGTAGACTACTAACTCTGTACATATACCCCAGAATCTTCGTCCTTTTCAGAGTGAGACCCCCAAAGCAGTTATACCAATATATCCCCCCAACTCAAAATACACTTTCTTATAAAATTTAAAATCACACTGAATTTTAAAACCCAAAATACAGTAATCTTAACAGCCTCTATTTCCCACCAATTAGATCTTTCAGGTGAGAATTGAGACTTCCCTGAATTTCTGCCCAGTATTTTCTAGAGTTCTCAAAATGAACCATTTTGGGGGTGCCTGGGTGGCTCAGTCAATTAAGCAGCTGACCGGCTCAGGTCATGATCTCACCATTTGTGAGTTCAAGTCCCACGTTGGGCTCTGTGCTGACAGCTCAGAGCCTGGAGCCTGCTTTGGATTCTGGCTCTCCCTCTCTCTCTGTCCCTCCCCAGCTTGTGATCTGTATCTCTCTCTCTCTCTCTCTCTCTCTCTCTCTCTCTCTCTCTCTCTCTCTCTCAAAAATAAAATAAACATTAATAAAAATTTTTTAAGTGAATAATTTTGTCAGCTACAATCACTATTGGCTTCCAAAGTTTCCTCTCCTATTTACACTGAACCTACCAAGGTCAAGAGAATCTGCTTGAAGGAACCACGCCAATTTTATGTTGAACTGCCATCTTGAGCAATGAGGCTTGAAGACGTCAATGAGCTGCCAATGGTGGGGATCAGTCAGTGCCGGATTCTGAGTAGAGTCAGAGAGACTGGCCTCTCTCCTCCTGCTGTGCTCCAGCTTCTGATGTGAAGCCCAACAGCCCAACCCGCGTTCAGAGTTTCCCATGAATGCAGTGTATTTCTATCCCTCATTGTCTATCAAAAGGGCCTCAAACTCAGTCCAAGGGGTCAGTGGGTAACAGACGCCACCATATCCACGGGTGGATAAGGCTCTTCACCCCACATGTAGGCCTCCTTTCCAAATAATACTCTTTCATATGTGTAAGTAATGGGATAAACAGACAAAAGTGAGTACATGGAGGGAGGGTGAGGACGATGTTTCCCTGTATCAGCCTCTGACCCTACTAGGCCAGCTTGTCACGTGAGAAGCACTACAATGTTATGCCTAATTTACTCCACAATTTTATTATTGTTACCACTCAGTTAAATTAATTTTAACTGACGCAAAATTACCATCAGTACTATGATACTGGAATGCATTTAAATAGTGAGTGTTATTCATCACTACCACCGCTGAGCTGGATTCCTCACTGAGAAAGGGGACCATGAGATCGCCCGAGAGGAACTAACAAGATGCAACCAGGAGTAAATTAAAAAAAAAAAAAAAGCTAAAGAAATGCTCCAAATACACACTGAAGCACAGCCTAAAATAATAGGGCAAGCCCAAAGATGCCCGAGATTGAAACTGCAGACATCTCTGACTGGTGGGTGACAGTTATATTTAAGAAGTGGAATCGCAAGTGACACCAGGCTCTGCATATAGTAACTGGTATTTCATATCAAAAAATGATCTTTCCATATGCACACCTTGGAAAGCACAGTGTCTTCCAAATGCACACATCATTCACCTCCCCATGCAGAACAACCCACCAAGTACTGTCCCTTAAAATAGAGGCAGAAATAAAAAGTAGCCTTCAGTTTTGTTAAAAAACATACTCTATATTCGGGGACACTCAATACCTTTGTTGCATTTTTGCCCAAGGCCCTGCCAGCATGGTCAATTTTAAGTATCCAGGTTTAAGTATATGGGATGGGACTGATGTTTGCTCTCAGGCAGTTCTTTCAAAACTAATTTTTAAGCTAATATAAACGGAGCACATTGTGCTAACACAGTGTTGAGTGTGCCAAATGTTTTACCCGGGCCATCTCACTTAATCCCCATCACAACCATACGAAATAGGCACTCAGGCTTAGCAGGGTTGAGTGATTTGCCCATGATCCCAGCACTAGTCACAACGTAGACAAGATTCAAACGCCCGAAGTCTGACTGCAGTCCTCACGCCTTAATGGCTCTAATGTACTACCTTTAGACTTCTGGATCATTGACTTGTTCTAGCCCCTTATTCTGACCCGAGCAGTGAGGGTGTTGGCAGGGGTCTGTTTAGGAGATCCATTTGCAGAAACTCAGTGAGCCATCCTTGTTGATGAATAATTGTTCTTCCAGTAACTTCTCTTGTGCAGCAGAGGCTTGGCAGGGTTGAAAGGGGTGGCCAGTGGTAACTGGTCCAATGGGTTTCAGAGGGAGGAAAATTACATTTGCAGAAACATCAGACTATGGTACTGCCCACTCTTTTCTGTAATCAATCCAGGCAGTGCAGTTAATTCCATCTGCCTCTCCTCCATATTAGGGCAGAAACCTTCATAGAATTGGATGGCATTTCTAAAATGCTCAGCGGCCGACCTCTTGCCATTGTGTGATGTGGCAAACCCATGAAATATGGGAAGTGGCCACTGCACCCCAGTGTGCCCAAGGCCACCAATGGTCTGCCACCACTCATTTTTTCCTGTGACACCTGAGGGACTGGTATCACATGGCGGAGGAGGTAAGGGAACGAACATACCTCATTTAGGCCTGTGCTGAGTACTCCTCCTTTAGGTCCGTGCTGAGTACTCTATCTACATGCCTTATTTACGCTTCACAAGAAGCCTTTGTGAAGGACGTTTCCCCCATTTTACAAATGGAAAACCAGACATTTCAAGAAGGTAATTATTGTGTCTAAGTGCACTTGACTGGTTAGTACTAAGTCTTGAGTCTAACGCCAAAGGTAGGCGTTCTTCAAACTGACCAGGCAAGTCATAGTTTCCGGACTTTGGCCAGGATGCGGTCAAGAGCATCTCTGGGTACATAAGGGTACGTTTTAAATATGACCTATGCAAATGGTAGATCTGATTTAAGTAACTCACTAAAAATGAAAGAGAGAGAGAGAGAGCCGCACAGGTGGGAAAAATGCCACCTCTCAATCTCAAAAAAGGCAGATTTATTCCTATTATTTTCTGGGATTTAAGCACAGTCAAACATAGATCATATGGAAAAAATCATCATTTTTGTAGCCCAAGCATGTGTTATCTGTGGAAAGAGCATCCCCTCTACTTAGCTCCTTCATCGTCCCAACCCCTGGCCCTCAAATTCCACACACCAACCTCTCCCAGGGGCCCGGCTGTTGCCTAGGAAACCTGGCAGCATAAGCAAACAGCGGTTTCACACTGGCCTGGGTGTAAAGTTTGAATAAGATATTGTATTTTAAAAATTGATTTTGTATACTCCCTGGGCCAACTTCCTGGGATTAGACGTTTTCTTTCACACTTGACGTTCTCTTCAGACTTCTCAGGTATCAGTGAAAAAGAGGGAAAATGGAGACCCCGGCAGAACAAAACCATAATTCAGGAGTCGGGTAATAGGTGAAAGATGCTAATCCCAGTTGAGAGGAGTTCATAAAAATGAATCCTGGCCCCCCTTTGGGTAGCAGGAGTACTGCATCATGAATATTTATGGTGGAATATGGGGAAGTGTTGGGAAACACACTCAGCAGGGGCCAATCTACCCGAACAGCTGGGGAGCGTTTGGGTGTTAAAATGAAGTTTTAAGGGACACCATTTAGATAAAATCATATTTGAAAAGAATTATGCCTGCATTCCAAATAGCATCGAGGGCAGCACAATTTTAAGTTTTATATGCTTTGCGAACATCTGCTTGCTTTTAAACTTTACTCATCTTGTGCCGTGAAGCGGGATTCGGTTTCAAAAATCTTCCCTACTTTTACGTTGGGGTGATGCGGTTAAAGGGGTTTATGAAAACATTTTTTTAATGTGTATAAATATGTGTGTAGATCATTTTCAAAAAGCATTAATTTTAAAACGTTTTAAAAATGTTTCATTTAGTTTTGAGAGGGAGAGGTGAGTGGGGGAGGAGCAGAGAGGGAGGGGGCAGAGGATCCAAAGCAGGATCCCTGCTGACAGCAGCGAGCCTGATGCGGGGCTGGAACTCAGGAATCATGACCTGAGCTGCAGTCGGATTCAAAAAACATTCATTTTAAAGAGGTTCCGGGTAGAGTGGATAAGCACACAGACTCTGAAGCTAGGTTGCCTGTGCCCAAGTTCCAGCAACCCCACTCCCCAAGGCTGTGTGGCCGTGGGCAAGTTACTTAAACTCTCTGTGCGTTGGTGTCCCAATCTGTAAGAACGGGGTCCTCATAGTGCCTCCTCTTGTGGCTGTTATGAAGATGAAACGAGTTCCTGGCTCACAGTAAGCAGACTGTGTTAGCGTCGGTTTTCATCATCATTATTAAAATTATTCTTGTTTCACTGGATTAATCAGGTAAAGGGTATAAAATGAGATTCATATGCTTACCCCAAAAAGTTTCGGTATGAATTAAAACAGATAATGAGCAGAGTATCTAGCTCAAAGATACTGAAGAGGAATGACCGGGGAGCCAAAACCCTCTTTTGTCATCAGCTCTCGTAGACTATTCCTGAAACGTACTTGATCAGTCGCCAAAAAAGGAAGCAGGTACCACCAACTAAACCAAAATTGACATTAATGATTGATTTCGTTGGTGTCATTGCATTTGTTTTTCACAAATTAAGACTCAGCTTACTGTGTGTTGCCAAGAGGGTCATGTCTATGGTCTATTGGGCGGAATTTCTTCTCACCTTATTTCACGGGAAAATGTCACGGGAAAGTCTTTTGGTCCCAAATCCTGATTCTGTTCATTCACTTATTATTTAATTCACTTATCCAAAACAAAAATAAGAAATAAAAAAAATAAAACCCCTGAAGATTCTATTTAAGAGACTACTTAGCAGTAATTGTTACTGTAGTTTAATTAATTTCAGCTCTGTAAAATTTCATGATCTTGCTGAGGATGATTAATAATTCACACACCCCACTTTGATGAAATGCCTAAAAGCACATTCAACGATTCAACATTCAGCAAATCTAGATTGCCGCATGAACAAAGAACTCCACCTTGCCCGGAGAGAAAACCACTCACTCCCAACAGTCCATTTGCTTTATGGTAGCCAGAATGAAAATGCAAATATGATCATGTCATTTTGCAGCTTAAAAATCTTTAACAGGGGCGCCTGGGTGGCTCAGTCGGTTAAGCGGCCAACTTCGGCCCAGGTCATGATCTCGCGGTCTGTGAGTTTGAGCCCCGCGTCGGGCTCGGTGCTGACAGCTCAGAGCCTGGAGCCTGTTTCAGATTCTGTGTCTCCCTCTCTCTGACCCTCCCCCGTTCATGCTTTGTCTCTCTCTGTCTCAAAAATAAATAAACGTTAAAAAAAAATAAAAAATAAAAAAAAATAAAAAATAAAAAATCTTTAACAACTCCCAAGTTCTCTTGGGAAGACGACTGAAATCCTTAATAGAGAATTTACACACCATGACTCTGGACCAGCCTCCTGCCTGGCTCCCTGTACCCTCCCCTTCATCCTAACCCATGTCCCAGCTACGCTGCCCCTCACATGGTTCCCTGAACTTGCCAAGCTCCGTGTTGCCAAGCACCAGCGGCAAATACGTGCATTCCCTGCAACAACAATCATGTGTTGTTCAAACATACAGCCTTTAAATATTTGTTCAATATGTATCTAGTGAGAATGCAGTGAACCTAGTTTTCCAGTAATAAAAACTGTTCACACAAATGGATTTAATATACATTTTATTTGCAGAGGAGAAGCATAATCAATATTTTGGTGGGGAAAAGGGTAATTTTCGGCTATTCTCTAGTTTTGTTTTTTTATCTCTTTCTTTTGTCAATTCTGAAACGACACAATTTCCTAGGGGGTGGGACAGTATCTTAAAAGCATTTCACATTTATATCACAAAGACTGTCCCTTTTTTCTACACCCGTGTTCTGTGGTTTGGGGGCTTCAGATGACCGCAGCTGCCACCAGTTTCAGATACAATTACACTTACATAAGTGCACGCGGAGGACACTCAAGAGAAACAAACCAGTGAAAGTTTGGCTTTATTGTGCATGCAACAATCCTCTCAGCTTCAGGAAGGTGAGAAGCCCACGGAGAAACCTCAGAGAGTAGGTGCCAGAAATGATGTAGCCCTCCTGTAGTTTGGTGGGCTGGAGAGCTGTCCGGCTGGTCTACCCCCTAATCTGGCACTGCCTTTACTAGGAAGACATTTTCCACCTCACCTTCTGGATGACTTCTTAGCAGTTTCCAGGTCGAGGACTAAATATCACCTCCTCCAAAAACTATGTCACTGGCCCTAGAGACCAGGTCAGGCCACTGGGTGACTGTATTTCAATGGTTCTGCATTATTTTTACATTTCCACATCTCTGAAATTAGATGTGGCTTTCTAACGGAGGGGCCTTCCCACCTCCTTAGTCAGCTTCCGGCAGGCATCCTGATGTGGCTGTCATTCTAGCACATGTGTGCACGTGGGTGTTCACCCTGGTCACACGAATGCACAACCAAAGCCCCTTGCCTTTTCCGACAAACCATTTAAGGACCATCTGAGCACAGAATACAAGTCTTAGTTGATGTCTGAAAATCTTCCACTAACACCTCTTGGTAAGATCAAGAAAGCATCAGCACCTAAACACTGAGAATCAGGTCAGCTGCTGGGAAGAAAATTCCAGACAACAGCACAGCACTCTTTTAAGAAATGCCATTCCCTAACTTACCAGATGGTCAGAGAATAACAATGTATAGAAAATATGCACATAGGTGATGCTCAGTCAGGAAGCAATCCCAAAAGTCCAACTCTCAATTTGGAAAAGTTTTAGGAATGCCTTATTTAATTTATATTTTCCTTTTTCAGTATGCATGAGAGTCAGAGATGATTATTAATTTTGTTAATGTTTATTTTTGAGAGCTACAGAGCATGAGTTGGGGAGGGGCAAAGAGAGAGGGAAACACAGAATCCAAAGCAGGCTCCAAGCTCTGAGCTGTCAACACAGAGCCCGATGCAGGGCTTGAACTCACAAACGGCGAGATCATGACCTGAGCCGAAGTTGGATGCTTAACCGATTGAGCCATCCGGGTGCTCCAAGAGTCATACGTGATTTTTTAAAAAACTATGTTGAAGTAATTCTAAATTGAGCTCTATTAGTAAGTGTGAAACAAAATGAATTGAAAGCATAGGGCTTTCATTTCTTATAAGTAAGCCAGCATAAGGTCATAATCTCATTAGCAGACTTTTATCTTTCCTAGCAGATTATAAAAGAGTGACGTGACTTACAAGAAAGCAACTTTTATGAAATAAGGTGTATGTTTGTGTCGTTGCCTGGGATTTTCACTCACTGCATTTATTACAACTGTAGTTCTACTGATTAATTACTTGTTTCACTTCTATCTCCCCAACTGGTCTATCAGTACAGACTGATGCCCAGAATAAAGTACACTTACACCAATTATTTTAGAGTGAATGAAATATGCTTATATTTTTGTTCCCAGGGGCACAAATGTCACCCAGAATCTTATTCATCCATTCGTCGACTTCCAGGACTAGACGGCTGCAGGCTAAATCTGAGCCTGCAAATGTACATTGCTTGATGGAGTACAGTCTTTCTAAAAAAAATTTTTCAATAAAACTGAACGCCTCTAGGTGGGGCATGTGGTCTCCAATTCACTGTCCCTATCACTTCTATCCATTTACATCTATATATCTACCTGCCCCTTGAAAGCCTCTGAGTTTGTGATGCATATTCTGTGCTTGATATTAACACATGATAAATGCATCCTTCGTATGATCAGAGGGATAGTTACTGATTTGTGGAAAAAAGCCTCAACCCAGGCCACAAGTGTACCCATGAAAACACTCGCTGTTGGAAAAAATTTTAGATTGTCAGATGCAGTAGCAGGTGGCCAAATGTTTGCACAAATAATTCACCACTGGTACTTTTCCACTTGGGCCGAAGACACGTTGGTGCTGAGGCTTTGTGCCGTCCACAGGTGGCAGTGGTCCTTCACTACTGCAAACACCCGAAATGCCAACCTTGCTTCTGAGCCTTGCCATCCTGGGCCTCTGGAGAGGATATCTGTAGAGTTCCAGGGCAGCTTGTCTGACTTTATCCCTCCACCTCTGAGATGTTGGTGACTAAGAGCAGTATTTATGCAGGGAAGGAACTTGGCCCCCTAGGGGTCAGACAATGCGTTTATGTTGCTGAAACATGAATGTCGATTTGCAATGGAAAAGGTATTCTTACATGGTTTAAACCAAGTACCGTTTGGGGCACCTGGATGGCTGAGCTGGTTAGGCATCTGACTCTTGGTTTTCGATCAGGTCATGATCTCATAGTTTAGGAATTCGAGCCCCACATTGGGCTCTGCACTGACAGTGAGGAGTCTGCTTGGGATTCTTTCTTTGTCCCTCTCTGTCTGTCCTCCTCCCCTGCTCTCTCTCAGTCTCTCTTGCTCAAGAATAAATAAATAAAAACCTCAAAAAATATTAAAGAAACAAGTATGTTTTCCAGTCTTGCCCCTCAGATTAGAGAACAGGACAGAAACAGTGATTTTGCTGCGACCTTCATCCCCTACTAGTCTCAACCTTCTTTTGTATCCCCTAATGCATTAGTATGTCTCCAATGTGACTCGTCAGTATAATCGATTATAAAAATTAAGACCTTTCAGAAAACATTACACATGGTCTTATCTGTTTTGCATTTTAACACCATTCCATGTAGGCACAGACACAAGGGAAAACTCAGTTTTAAGGAGGTTGAAATTAAGCAGTGTTTTAGCTCTAGCCAATTTTTCCAGGTAGCATCTGACAGATGGAAACTCTGAAAACAAGGCTTCTGTGCTGTGTCTTTCTTCTATTTGAATTTTGGCCAAATGTGTTCAATTTATAACTCAGTTACAAAAACATGTGGTTTTCCTAAGAGCAGTGCCACAAGTGTAAATATTGCTTAATAACACATGAAAAAATGTTAAATGCTTCTGTTAGAGACCATGGTGTTACCTATAGCAAGGTAACTGATTGACTACCCCAGAGTGAGTCACAGCAGGTAATTTTCAATGGACTGACTACCCCAGAGAAAAATCAGCCCCACCGTACACATGATGATTAGTGATGGTAATTGTTGGGGGGGTGGTTCAAATAAAAGAATTTTCTTCATATGAGGAAAAAAATGTGGTTATAAAAGCAATATCGCCATGCACAGGATCAGCATCTCATTCGTGTCCGTGATGTGGCATTAAGAAATTCTCAAGTATAGTCTTTTTAAAAGTATATACTGTTGAATAAATGGAACCGGCTTTAAACAGGCCACTTGAGTTGAAAAATCTTTTGCAAAACTGTTTTCGTACTTTTAAAATCGGGAAAAGCATGCTAAAGACAAATGGTCCCATTTAGACCTTAAAAAAAAAAAGAAGAAGAAGTCGATAAGTAGCAAATATTAGCAATCTTATTTTTCTCTACTGAGAGATTTATTTCTCCTTCCTACTCGTTCAGACGTAAAACAACCAGCGTGTGGCTTTTCTTGCTCTGGCAGGGTTAGCTTCCCTAGTACAGCTGCGTACATCTGGTGTCGAGTCTCCACTCAGACACAGCTCCCCAGAATTGTTACATCATCCCTGGGCTCTGCAGGGATAAGCCCCTGTTGGTAATGCGCTCTCTGGAGTTGTTTCTTCAACTGAGTCCTACACCTAACCTAATCTCTGTCCAGTGCTAACAGAGTACCAGTTTGTTGATCTTCCATAGACTCAAAAATGAGTCTATCCTCAGTATTATAAGAAGAAAATATCGGACATGAGGAATAACACAACACCAGGCAGGTGTTGGAAACCACTGCATTGGTGTTGGTAGATTTGGGCGTTGGAGCCAGTTGCGACACCCATGACTTTCTACTTCATCGAGAGGCTCACCAGAAGCTTAAGGAATCAGCATTCCTCAATTGAGGTCTCAGCATTCAATTGAGGAACGCTGATTTCTCAAGCTTCTTGGGGACAGATCTTAGACCCAGCCCATTGTCATTCCCTTGGGGCTTCCAGCTGAGCCAACAAGAGCTGCTGAACCTAGAAAACACTTTTCAGTGCAAACGCATCATGTCATTCAAAAGCGACATCCAAGTATCCAAGTCATTAACAGGGATAGAAATTAGCAGTGATTAAGTTCCCATTATGAGCCAGGCACCCTCCATGCAGTATCTCAGTAGAAGCTTAGAAACAGTGTGACAGAATTTTATTAGTCCTTCTTCACAGGTGATACAGCTGAGATTCAGAGAGATCAGAGGTTGGCTCCTCTTCTGTTTTACTGCCCCTAAAATAATTTTTTAAAATGCCTGTTTTAAAAGGGCAGTTCCAGTGCCTATGAAATCTATTCCCTCCATTCTTCTATGAAGGATCTTGGGGGTGGGGAAGGAACTTGATATCAATTGTGGCTTTGGATGTGACATTTACTTTCATAATAAATACTATTTTCTCTGAGTTCCATGATAGGCATCTTTGATTTTAATAGAAAAAGATGTTCTTTTTATGATTGATTTCAGCACTAGTAACACAGGTTCCATAGACTCAGTTTCTGGATGCACAGATAATCACAGATATTTAAGAGCAAGTCTACACTTGTCAATGCATTCCATGTGTTTCTGGGATCACTTTATCTTGGCCAGTGTCTGTAGCAAATAAAGAAGGGTATGAATTTTCTCCAGAGACTTCTCAGGATACACAGCACTGTGGCACGATCTGAGGTTCTTTCAGTTTCCACATCCCAGACGATCAATGTAGAATTACAAAGAGATGGGAAGAAGAACCGGAGAACTACAGAGTATACGCTTTTCTGCTGAGAGGTCTGGATGACCACGGTGTCCAAGGTTCTTGTCTGCTGAGTATAAAACAAGTCACCTGACTTTCAAAGAGAATTTCAGAGTGACAGCTTTTGAGGGGATTAGCACATAGGTCAGTCTCAGATACAGGCACTAAGCCCCAAATCTTCTGACTTGTAGAGTATTTTGCATTTGCCTTGTGGCTGGGTATCAGAAGTGAAATCTTCCTTACTCTGTTTGAACAAAAGATTCCAACTGCTAAAGCCCTACCCAGTCCAGTGTCATCCCCTTCCTCCCTTTACTCAGGAAACATAGTGGGTGGGGCACCTGGGTGACACAGTTGGTTCAGCGTCTAACTTCAGCTCAGTTCGTGAGTTCAAGCCCCACATCTGTCTCTCTGCTGTCAGCACAGAGCCAACTTCGATCTTCTGTCCCCCTCTCTCTCTGCCCCTCCCAGCTGGTGCTGTCTCAAAACTAAATAAAAATGCTGAGAAAGACAGAGAGAGAGAGAGAGAGAGAAAGGATGGATGGATGGATGGATGGATGGAAGGAAGGAAGGAAGGAAGGAAGGAAGGAAGGAAGGAAGGAAGGATGGAAGGGAGAGAGAAGGAGGGAGGGAGGGAGGGAGGGAGGGAGGGAGGGAGGGAGGGAGGAGCGAGCCTTGGAAACACCCAAATATTAAATGAACCACTCATGGGCAGCCCTGTGCAAAGTACAAAGAAAACTAACCCGAGTGACACCTGCCTTCTGAGGTCTAGAGATTTCTCTCCATCAGGAATTGACTTTTCTGAATTAGAAAAAAAAAAATAGATGAATTTGACAAATACTATGTAAAGGTTTCAGACTGATGATTTTTTTTCATTTTTAGAACTCTATCAGAAAATAAGACAATGTAATTATCACCCACAAAATCTCATTCCAGTCATATTCCTCTATGGAATATTCCCAGGCTTACAGTCATCATTTCGATTTTCCTTATTCCTTTTGTGGAAGAAAGCGTTTTAAAAATTTATTTCCACTAGCAAGTAATATTTTCCTTGAGACTACCTAGCTATTTTACAGATATATTTGTTGTTGCAAAGACAGTCAATAGAAGCTAAAAGTAAGCTACACTCTAGAATGCTCAGAAGCTAGGTTCAGATTGATTTCCATTTGTTTTTGATGTAGACAAACTAATTTAATTAAATATTTTTATCAAGAGTCGCTGTTTCGCTGAGGCTATGATCTAAGACTTTCCATGACCACAAACATGTCAAGTTACCTGGTGCACTAAAAAGAGCCCCAGGGCCTGAAAAGGGAGACCTGAGTTCACACCCCACTTTCAGAATGACGCTGTATCAGATGGTATTTCAGAAGTTACCATCCCTCTAAGCTCTGCTTCC
Source organism: Felis catus (assembly GCF_018350175.1). Classification (NCBI taxonomy): domain Eukaryota; kingdom Metazoa; phylum Chordata; class Mammalia; order Carnivora; family Felidae; genus Felis; species Felis catus. Next base: position 9,838,763 of record NC_058380.1, read on the forward strand.
CTATGTATGATGAAGCCGAAAAACTCAGTGATCTCTAGGGTCCCTTCAGGATTTAACCTATCTGTTTTAATGCATGAAGCATACCTTTAAAATATTACAACATAAAGAGCCAATTTGAACATGTTTTTTAAAACTCAGGATATTCCTCAATAAATATATCTCAATTATAAGTAAAGAAAAATGAGGAAGTAAGTGAGAGAAAGGGAGATACAACTATCTTCCACACTCTGGGAGCTCCTCTAAAAATCCACAACTATGGAAAAAAGCCAACATTTCCGTGTCGCCTCCAGCAAATGTCACAGGGAAGCATAGGTCGGGCTACCTAAACTCTCTCACCAGCAGTGCCAAACTGACAGGAGAGCTGTCCACACATCTGTGCTCCCGGAGTCTCTTCCAGACCAAGCGGTGAGACATCCATGTAACTGAGCAGCTGGACAGCACATCCCTGGCCCCCGTCCTACAAGGATTACCATTAAATGGTGAATCTGGGGACACACTATTCCTCTTCCAAATTCAGAGTTTGGTTACCCATAATCCTCTTTGGACCCAGACTGGGAGAAACCCATGTAGTAAACAGCACACACCTGTCGCAGTGTTTTGAAATGTAACCCAACCAAGTTAACTGTCAACACTGGCAGGGAGAGAGAGGAGGGGAGCTGGAAATAGTTGGAGGAGGAACATTTTTTATCCCAAAGGCTCCAACAACTTAAAAAAAAAAAAGAAAAGAAAAGCTCTTTTGTTAATTTTTAGATGTTGCCTGCTAACAAACTTGAACGTTTCACTATCTGGTAAGCATTTAAGAAGTATGACCTCACTGAAGCTATTTGACCAAATGAGGTAAACTGGCTATTCTTTCCAGAAAATTAGATTTCAGGGAAGTCAAGACCAATTTCAGCTGCTATTTTATCAACAACCCAGTTTCATCTCTGTCTCAAGTTCAACGTGCCATGCTAAGTTACGCCCCAAATCAGAGATACTGGGATTCGGGTGACTGAACAAAAGGAAAGGTGGAGGCAAGGGTACCCTGCTCGACTCTCATCCCAGGGTGAGTCTCCGGCTTTGATGGCAACGCAACAACTATTTCTTTAGAGGCTCTGGTGCACAATCCTCCAAGAATTTTAGTGTGTGTTTCGGCCCTGGGGAAATACAGATGAAACAACACAGTCCTTCAGAATGCCCAGACACACAGGCAAAGACACTCTAGAAGTGGCGACTGCCAAGGAAGAGGTGTGTACCAGGTACACAGGGGCAGAGCCTCTCCATCGGCCTGGTGGGATCAGAGAAAACTTCACAGAGAAAATCCTGTGTGAGGGCACATCAGGAGGATGAGTAGATGTGTACCTGCTGGACTGTTCCGGAGACATGAAGAGCGGCTGCGAAGTCTTAGGACAGGGTATGAGCAGAGACACAGAGTTATCAGAGAGCTTAGTTATGTTCTGAGAGCATAAAGTTCAGGAAATGCGGGCAGCTCCTTATAATAAACAGGTAGACAGGAGCCAGATTATGCTCCAGAATTCAGACCTTTGCTGATGGAAGGGCTCCACATCTTCCCAGCATTTGTTTTAAATAACACTACCAGAACCACCTTTTAAACAGAATGAGGGATGTGAACTGAACCCTGAGGCTCAGAGGTGTCTATTCAGGGAAGAAAAGGGAGGGGATGGGAAGTAGCCTGGAAGTTCCAAAAACAAAGTTCACACTTCACAATTCAATTCGCTCTGTCTCTGTGATTCCCCTCAAACTGAAGGACCTCACTCTCCCTCATATGTATCGCATACCTGACTCAATCATTTCAGGGCACTGAACTGGATGGAGGAAGTTATCTTGCAAAGTTTAAAATGGCATGGACTCAATTTCTTTTACCTAGTCCAAGTTTTTCAATGGAGTCCTGCTACTAGAGATGATTTTTCACAGCAAGCAAGGGAGCATAAGCAGACAAAAGAACAGGAAAGCACAGCACACACGGTGTCACGAACTCATTGAGCCACACTCACTTAACACACTGTTGCTGTTATATTCATCATTATGTAATAGGACTTATAGGAAGCATCCTCACCATCTCACAGAGAATGAATCCGGTCCAAGATATAATGGATCCAGCAGTGACTCATCCGAGTATTTGTTATCCAAAACAGGAAAACTTATAATAAAATTTGGGGGACTATTAATGAGTATACTCAGTATTCTAAGAGGCCAGAAACCTAGTGCATACAAAATCCTGACTTTTACACCTACTTAATACCCAACTTTGAACAGGTCATACGATCTCCTCAAAGTCTTTTATCTTCTACTTAAATTGACGTTCAGATTTGTCATTAAGTACTCAGGAAAATGATTACCTTACTACCTTTAATGGCTAAAAATGAGAAAAGGAGGAAAAATCATGTAACTGAATGAGACCCTTTTTTACCCACTAGTTCACTGTAAACATACATGTACGTACATATGTACACACACACACACACACACACACACACACACGAGAACAAGTCACAACAGGGGACTAAAATTCCAAATCAAGGCAACAAAGAAATGGCAATAAACTAAAGCTACAAATGAGAAAATTCTATGAAGAACTGAGATCAAACATGCCTGAGCATTGTAGACATCTGCCCTATAAGGTCAAGATGGGGTACTTCATGGGGTTACAGCCTATAGGAAAGGGAGGAAAAAGATAAACCCTCAAAACCAGGAGCCAGGAGTACCCTGCTCTGGCTAATAGCCCAGAAAGGTGATATTCCTGCAGGGTAAGTACTCAAATCTAATAAGTCAGATCTGCTTCTGCTTCTGAGCTGTGTCTCATTGAGCACCAGCTGAGTCATCATTAAGACCCTCTGAGGGAAGGCATGAGTATAGGGATAACTCAAAAAAAAAACCCAAAAAAACCACTTATGGCAACTTTCAAACAAAATTTACAAAGTACACAAAAAAATTCTAGCACTGGGAAACATAGTTAGCAAGCCATAACCAAGAAAACTGACAGCCAAGAAAGTAATTACAAAGCAATTTAAAAAGACTTCCAAGTATGGATTTCTGAGATCTTCAAAAGGAGAAGTGTATCCATAAAATGAAAAGAGGAGATTATAACACCAAAGCATGTGGTAACAAATTCACAAAGAGAAATCTTATCACTTAAATTTTTAAAACAGGAAAGTAGACATAATTAAAGAAATAATTACCGGAAGATATAGTGCACAAAGATAAAGAAGTGAAAATGGGAAATAACACATACAGCAAATACTGAGTATCTTAAACCGAACTCTAGTATGTCTCCAGGAGAAAATATAAAAAGGCATATCTGAATATATAATTGCTGAATTTTTTCTAGATTTGTAACCCAACCCAGACTAACTGGCAAAAGCTTGCACTTATGATCAAAAGAGTGAGTGTTAACAGAGCAGTGTCTCCAACCTCTTCTTATTTGATTTAAAAATCATAATCAGGGTGCCTGGGTAGCTCAATCGGTTAAGCATCTGACTCTTGGTTTCGGCTCTTGGTCTGACTTTTGGTCATGATCTCACGGCTCATGAGTTCAAGCCCTGTTTCAAACTCTGCACTGTCAGTGTGGACCCTGATTGGGATTCTCTCTCCCTCTCTCTCTCTCTCTCTCTCTGCCCTTCCCCTGCCATCTCGTCCCACCCCTCTCTCAAAATAAATAAATAAACTTTAAAAAATCACAATCAGTGTAAAACTGACACCTGGCTATGTGTGGATGCGTCATGGCACCAGTAACTTGTACAGAGAATATGGTCATTGCATGTGAGGTAGCACGTTGCCAAATAACAAACCTGCTAGGTCTTTTCTGGTAGGTCTCCCCTCCATTAATTCACTTTGCTTGGCATACTCGTTACATTGTGTCATTCTTCCATGTCTGTTCCCTTCCTTGCTTGAAATGGTAAGACACTTAAGTTAGGTTCTGGAACACAGACGCATGAGGAAACTTCCCTGAACCTCAGTGCTTGGCAAATCCTAGTTTTATAAATAATTGATAAAGAACAGTAACCAAACAAAGCAGAGATCCAAGATATCAATGGAAGAACTTCCCATATATATATATATATATATATATATATATATATATATATATATTTCTCAAAAGACTTCAGTAAATCTTGCCTTAAGTGTCATGATGGGGGTTAAAAAAAAAATATATATATATATACACACACACACACACACACACACATATATATGTGTGTATATATATATATACACACATATATATGTATATATGTGTGTGTGTGTGTATATATATATACACACACACACACATATATGTGTATATATATATATATATACACACACATATATATGTATATATATATATATGTGTGTGTGTGTGTGTGTGTGTGTGTGTGTATATGTCAGCTACCAATGGGAAGTCAAACCCACATGGAAGCTTCCAGAGACCTGATATCTAAGAAGATGCTCACTGAGCTACTGTTCATAAAAATGCCTTTTCCATCCACCTTTATCTCCTGTTTTTGACTTGTCAGGGCCAGTTGCTGCTTCTTCCATGGCCCCACTGTGTTTCACCCACAGGGGGACTATCATGAGGGTCCATCAAGAAATAAGACTAGGGAATGTATGGGCAAGGCAAATGCTCATTTTTATTTATTCCAGATTAGGGAAGAAACTCATTCCCATCCCAAAGCAGACATATGAGATATTCCGAGAGAATGACACCAATTTGTTCACCAGCGATGGAAACGTTTTCAGTACAACATGCAGATACTGATCATGCTATAAAGAAGGCATTAGTTTTATTTACTAAACACCCCCTTCAATGGGCTTGGCAGCAGCCAGTCAGAACCATAAAAAAATGTGAGTCCAACTGGTTTGCATATTGTTTTTTTATTGTTATTATAGTTCCTCCAATCTCCCAGCTCTGTAAATATTTACTCAATATCTCACCGCACTTAAATTGAAGAATTCAGTTGTCTCTCTTAACTGGTTTGTAAACACCAAACAGGAGAAACAGTTCTTGAGATGGAGGAGATAGCATCTGATTGACACACGGAACCTGGATTACGTATTAAACGAGAAATGCCCTTCTCGAGCCAAGATCATGGTGAAGTGAAAAGCAAGTGACTTTCTCAGTCGATGATGCATCTATAAAATGGTTGGAAGGCTGCCCTGTTTGCACATGGAATCAGAAAATAAAACAAAGTAAAAAGAATCTATCCCCTTCCTCTAATTTCATCATCTTGCTACAGCCATTCTCCCCAGGGCTTTCCTCTAACCCAGTTGCCAAGGAGGCGTAAGGGGTTATCCTCTCTGAAACACCATTAACGATTCTGTGGGCCCTCCTGGGGCCACTCTGAAAGAGCTCTGTAGGGAAACTGGCTGCTTCTATGGGCTCATCATATGGAAAGTATATTTCTCAACACAGCTGGCAAACAAATCTCTTTGAAGGAGATAGCCAAGAGGCCCGAGATTGGCCCTCCAATAATGAGTTCAGCATCTTTCACTCTCCCCAGCCTATAATATTCTTCCTCCCTTGTAGTTATTTATTATTATTCAATATTTATGCAAGCTATAAATGTGCAGAGCACTGCACAATATCACAGAGAGGGCCAACGCAATAACAACACCTCCCAAGGCATAGGAAAGGACCTGCAAGTCAAGTCCAGTGGCAGAGGCGTCCAAAAAGAGAGGAGAACAGGGAGAGAGACGGACGGCTGTTTACCCAGCATCAAGGTCCCACTCCAGGGCAGGGCACATTCTGCTGGATTGAGCTGCAAATCACAGGAGGAAATGGCTTGACCTCTCCATGCCTTTGGCTATTCCACACTTGTTTTGTAAACAAGGTACAAATAGTGATCCAGAATTAAGACACGCTCCATAAACTGCAACTCATAGTCCTAGGCCACATCCAAGTTGGTGGAAACTATTGAAAGAGCAGGAATTGAGCATGCAGCGCCTTCACTTGGGGTGGATAACCCGTGCAACACCCCCGCTAATATTACTTGTGTCCTTATTTAAGAAGAAACTGCCCTGACATTCTCCAGCAATGACCCGGGTGTGTTTCTGTGTACCAGGAAATGAGAGCAATCAAGTTCAGGCCGTGGAAGAACTATCCAAGGTCATGTCGTCAGAAAATGACAGAGCTGAGATGCAGACCCAAATTCCCTGACTCCAAGGCCAATGTGTCTCCATGGTAGGACACTGCTGACTCTGCCTGCACCTTCTTTGGCTGCTCTGCACCTCGGTTCCCTGGCTTCCTTCCCTTCCCTTCCATCCTGTTTTCCCCAAATGGCTATTCATCTTCCACCTCTGACTCCAGGCTTTCCCTAGCCCCTTGTTTCTTTATTTCTCCCCTTGTCCCCTCTGCTTTTATTTCTATATTCTGCCTGGGAAATCACACTATCGCTCAGGCTTGAACCACCTGCTCCATGGGGTGGATGCCTTGACCACTCCAGCCCTAACCTTAGTATAGGCAAAAGCTTAGGAGTCAGACAGGTGTGGAGTGAAATGCTGGCATTACTTCAGATGACTTACGGGCCCCTCTGAAGCTCTCTAGAACCACTGTATACCTTTCAAACGAGGATAATATTTACCTCAGGGCCAAGACTGAGACATCCGGGTGCTAATGTCCATTCCCTCCTCTTTCTTGGTAACAGTGCCCTGACTTTAGCTACATACATTATGCCTACCACACCCTCAGCCTCCCTTTCAGCTTCTTGTGGCCATGTGATTATGATCTAAGCTGAGGAATGCAAGGAATAATTCTTCTTCTCTGCTTTCCTCGTTCCTACTGCCTAGAATACAGATATGATGGCCGAGACCCATCTGCCACTTTGGATCCCGAGGAGACCCTGACAGTAGAAACCAGGTGCCAGAGATGGCCAAGCAGAAAGATACATGACTAGGTCCCTAAAGAGACTGCAAAGTTTGTATAACAGCCCTGAACAGCCTGTATTTTTTGTCAAAGAAAGGGTAAAATCACTACTTGATACCTCTTTTTTATCTTATAGGCAAATTCAGCCAAATGTAGCATACACATGGGGTTTTCTCCCTTCTCTTTTTCTATCCAGTGGGAGAAGATGTCACAGAAGAGACAGAGCAGCTACCAGAACCAGAGACACAACTAAAAGCAGACAGGAGAGGGGCGCCTGGGTGGCGCAGTCGGTTAAGCGTCCGACTTCAGCCAGGTCACGATCTCGCGGTCCGTGAGTTCGAGCCCCGCGTCAGGCTCCGGGCTGATGGCTCGGAGCCTGGAGCCTGTTTCCGATTCTGTGTCTCCCTCTCTCTCTGCCCCTCCCCCGTTCATGCTCTGTCTCTCTCTGTCCCAAAAATAAATAAACGTTGAAAAAAAATATATAAAAATAAAATAAAAAAAATAAAATAAAAGCAGACAGGAGAGAAATACCTTTCTCCTACCGTCCTCCCTTCCACCATGACTCTCATTGGCCAAACCTGGCCAGACGCCATTTTCTGAGAAGTCTTGGAAATGTTGTTGCATAGGACAGTCTCCTTCAATGTGGAACAGAGCAAGAAAAGGTCAGAGGATGGATTTCAGAACAAAGAGGTAAATGGCACGGCCCTGCCAGAGGCTGGTGGCTACACGAACACCGGTATGTGGAGCAGTTAGCACAGTGCCTGTCACATAGCAGACACTACCACAAATGCTGGCTGCCTTTACCTTCACTGATTTCTTTTCTAAGTTACACATTCACAAAGCCATTCACCTCTGCATTTCTCCATATAGATATTCCATAAGTACCTCCACCCGATTTGTCCAAGCCAGAAGTCAGCACCTTCTGCTTCTACAAAATTCCCTTATGCCTGAGACCTAACACCACCCTTCCAATCACGGTCTTGAAATCTCAGAGTCCTATCAGCTTTTCCTTCTTCATAAACCTCCCATCCCCCAATCCACGAAAGACTGAGACGCAGACACCCTGCCCTGGTGGGTTTCCCAGCTATCGCCTCTCACTCTCATGACCATGAACCTAACTTGCTCTTGGTGTCACGGCATCTTCTCACACAGAGTGACTGCCCTCCTCTATTTACCGGCACTTTCCAATTCTCTCTTCTAGCTTTCTAGCTTCTCTTCATTACCAGCTTCTCCCTTTTTTGGGGAGTGGGGAAGGCTCACAGAGAATTTTGTATTTTATTGGTTCAGACTCAACTTCCTGGACACCTTTTGCCATCAGTTACATGGCTAACTAGCAAATTTCCATCTTAGAGATTAAGTTCACAAAAACAAGACTTTGATTGGCCCCATTCATATTTACTTGCTACACCACCAAGTTGATTACCTATTGCTTAATGCCTGTGAATGATAGGTCTACCCTGGCCTGTCAATTGGAGGTTGAGAGGGGACAGATCAGGCTACTACTGATATCTCTTAAACAGCCCTATTGCCACAACTATTAAGTCTCAGATATGATCATAGTATTCTCCTGGTCAAAATTCTCCAAGCCTTTGAGGACTGGCCACAACAGGAAGGGGGAAAAAATGTTTGCCTTACAAAATTTAATGGGAAATACTTCCAGCCATTAAGACATGTTTGTCACTTTGTGATTCATGAGATGGTAAGTAAAATGTGCTCACCAGGAATCTCCCACAACATGGAAACAGTTTCCAGTGAATCTTTCTACACTCACCCCAAGCTCCACTGTCTTGAATCCAGTGTCTAGGACTTACTTTCCATTTCCAAATACGCTCTCCAAAGTCTCTTCTCTGAGTTTCTGCTCTGCAGAATCCTTTTCCCTTGATATTTCTACATGTTGAGATCCTACCAACCAATCCCAAAAATGGTCTCTGCAATGTTATTGCCCCTCATGACCCCAGCCGGAATTAGTCACTTCTAGACACATATGCCCTCTGTACCCTAGATGCTCCGAAAGAGCAAGAATAGTATCTGCCTTGCTGGCCACTGTATTCCCACTACATGGGAGAGACTCTGGCTTAGCCAATGCTGATTACATATCCATTGACTAAGTGCCCACCTCACAGCACTCATTTCTTCCCCATATGTCTATTGCAGTGTGGATCACAGCCTGCCATACATTCCAGCCATGGAAGTTCATGTCTCTATCCCCTAACAGGTAGGGGTTAAGTATATGTCTTATTAACTTTGACATTTCCAATGCACACAGAAGACTACTTTAAACACGCTAGATTCAGGATAAACGTTTGTGAAATTAAATAGTTGAATGTATTGGGGCGCCTGGGTGGCGCAGTCGGTTAAGCGTCCGACTTCAGCCAGGTCACGATCTCGCGGTCCGTGAGTTCGAGCCCCGCGTCAGGCTCTGGGCTGATGGCTCGGAGCCTGGAGCCTGTTTCCGATTCTGTGTCTCCCTCTCTCTCTGCCCCTTCCCCGTTCATGCTCTGTCTCTCTCTGTCCCAAAAATAAATAAACGTTAAAAAAAAAATTTTTTTTTTTTTAAAAATAGTTGAATGTATTTATTCCTCTTGAGGTCAAAAGATTTAGATCCAATAAAACATTTTTTCTTCACAAAGGAAAAAAATAGGGGTGCCTAGGTGGCTCAGTCAATTAAGCCTCTGACTTCGGCTCCAATCATGATCTCACAGTTCCATGGGTTCGAGCCCCGCGTCGCGCTCTGTGCTGACAGCTCAGAGCCTGGAGCCTGCTTCTGATTCTGTGTCTCCCTCTCTCTCGACCCCTCCCCGACTTGTGTTCTGTCTCTCCCTCTCTCTCAAAAATGAATAAACATTAAAAGAAATTTTTTTAAACAAAGGAAAAAATAATATTCAGAATTAGCTACACACACAAAATAGAAATCTCTGATAATATTTAGGTTTTGACATTCCTTAATTATAACATTTTAAGCTGAAATAACTGCTTCCATAAGAAGTAATTAATGTCTTTCTCATACCGCTAGCCATCCACCACTGCAAAAATAAGAATATTCTTGAGCCTAAAGTTATAGAAATAATATATACTTTTTATTAGTGGAGAAATTATCTTAATTTCAACTTTGTCACCTTTGGGAAGGATTCTTTTCAAAATGTATTTGGAGTGTCCTATTACAATTAACAAACTGGATGCTTACAAAGACAATTGTTGCTTTAAATGGTCATGTACAATAACTCTGACAGAAACAAAGTGAATTTACAAAAAAATTCACTCTCATTAAAAGCGACAGTGTGTGGAATTAACCAAAAGTTCATGACTTTATTTTAAGGGTAAAAATAGAGTCCATTGCAGGAGAAATTCTTTAAAAAAAAAAAAACTGAGTCATAGACAAACCCCTACCCTTTGAGGACAATGCTGAGGAACTGAGGAAGTCATGTAGTTAAGTGAATTGATATAATATAAAGTTCAAAAGAGAGGGAAGAATAGTTCTTTGATTCCATCCACGCACCTCATTCCATCCATGCCAACTCTTCTGTTCTTTCAGGCAAGTTCTAGAACTTGTTCCTCTGGCCACCCAGTGCCATACTTCCTGTACCTCTTACTTGCCTTCACCACATTTCTCTGTGGGTGGGGTGCACATACATTCAGGCGGCCTTGCCTCTCTACTAGTCCAATCACACTTTAGTTCAGGGGCATTGCCTCGGCTTACAGGTTCTACAGAAAACCCGGACCAGGCAGGACCCCCTGTGGGAAAGGCAGCCACGCTCTGCTCACTTGTTCTGCACTGGCTCACTTCCCAAACAATTTAGGTGGAACAGGCCAAGGCAGCCTTTCCATTTAGCCCGTCTTCAGGGCTGGAAACAGTAAAGGGAGGCACCACATCGATTTTCCTTCCATCTTTGCTGTTACTAAAGCTCATTCTTTGATATCCACCAGTGCCTCTCAAAAGGGTTATTAAAAGCATTTTTTGGTGCATCAGTTTTGGTTCTGTGAAACTGTTCTGAATATTGTAGGGATGTCTCACTTCTCTGCTTCCCACCATTAAATTCCAGGAATGACCCCCAGATGTTCCAAAGACTACAAAACATCCCCACACTGTTCCAAACCCTCTACAAGGATGGTATAGCCCATGTGTCTAGGCCTTCTTCTGTTCTAAAATGAAATTGAGGGGGCGCCTGGGTTGCGCAGTCGGTTAAGCGTCCGACTTCAGCCAGGTCACGATCTAGCGGTCCGTGAGTTCGAGCCCCGCATCGGGCTCTGGGCTGATGGCTCAGAGCCTGGAGCCTGTCTCCGATTCTGTGTCTTCCTCTCTCTCTGCCCCTCCCCCATTCATGCTCTGTCTCTCTCTCTGTCCCAAAAATAAATAAATGTTGAAAAAAAAATTTTTTAAAAATAAAAAATAAAAAATAAATAAAATGAAATTGAGGATGGCTGAAGCTTAGTTTCCTACACAAATTGTGAATTATGTATAGTATTTAGGTTGTGATATTGAAGCTGCTGCTGTCAACATAGCAGGATCAGACGAGAAAATGTATGGTTCTTACTACCCTGGGATGCAAGAAGGCATGTTTCAAAAAATGCTCTTACCCCACAAAATTCTAATGAAAATATTACCTCCACTTGGGACAAGATTTATCACTTCATAAACTCAAGAAATGGCAAGTAAAGTATGTTCTTAAAGTTAAACCCACCTCACCTCCACACCCCCACCCCAAAACACAAACATGTAGAGAAAATGGCTCCCACTATAGATGAGTTATCTGCATTTGTACAGACAGTTTTGACATTTGGTAGAAAGGAAGGGCTTATTGGGGAGAAATATATACTGAAGATTGACTTTTCAGGCAAATGCTTATTAGTGCTGTACTGCTTCCTTAGGGGATGGGGGGATATATCCTGAAGTTTAAGATTTAATGAGGATTTTTGGAGAGCAGACCAAATTGCAGCCACAGAAAATAAATTATAGGCAATTAGGTTTACATCTGATCCATTTTCCAGCACCCTAAGCTTTACTCATAATCTGTCTTCAGATTCACATTTTCCTGCAAATACCAAACCTGCTTTGCTTGTGAGGACATAGGGGAATGGAAATGAAATGTCTCCGGGTTGACACCCAAAAGTCCAGCCACAGGTGAACCCAGATTATATTTGCAGGCAGCAAAGTATTGAGTTACCGAGTCCTTCCGGAGTGCATTTGTTACAATCCCATTGAAAATCAGTTGGCTTGGCAGAGAAGGTCTCATTTGCAAAGGAGAAAAATGAGCACTGTGCCAGTGGACAGGGCTCCAGATGTAGCAGGTGTCTGCAGTGGCCACAAAACACTGGCCACAAGCCTGGCTATATCAAAATGACCTGGAGACAGGGCTGGAAATACAGCTTCCCCCGAGCTCTACCTGTTACAGGCTAAATTGCATCCCCACCAAATTCCTACATTGAAGTCCTAACCTCCGGTGCCTCAGAATATGACTACTTAATAAGTGGGTCTTTAAAAAAGTAATTAAGGTTAAATCTGATCCAGTGGGATGTAATCCAACATGACCCGCGTCCTCTTCAGAGCAGGCTAGGACACAGACAAGCACAGAGGACAGACCACATGAAGATGGAGGGAGAGGACAGGGACCCCTGCTGACACCTCATCTCCATCTTCCAGCCCCAGAGCTGTGATGTAAACAAGTGTCTACCGAAGAAGTCATCTAGTCTGTGGCACTCCTTAACAAAGACCACGCTGAGTAACGCACCCTTCCCCAGACCAGTGCCTGAGAGTCTCTAGAGGCTGGGGGCAGAAGTCATTCTAACACACCAGGGTTTGAGAACCATCAACATGAACTTCTTGCCAAGAGGCTGAAGCACTTCTGCAGACTGCCCAGCACCGCGACCTGCCCTGACTGTGGCCAAGCACTGGGCCCACTCCTGTCCCACACACACTCAGGTGTCTGTGGTGGAGTGGGTTCTCCCTCCTCCTGTTGGACCTGATGTGTAGTTGCTGCCTTCTGCTTTTAGGACCCTTTTGGGAACTTTTCGCCTCAGAAACTACTTCTGTCAAAGCTATGTGAAAGGTAGCTGAAAGGGGTATTCTAAATGACACGAAAATCTATTTTTTTAAAGAAAAATGCAGGGAGAACAGAGGATCAGGTGACACTGACCAAACTGCTGGATGACTGCTAAGACATGGAGGGCTGAGGCGGCTCAGGGGCTCAAGGATTATATGTTTAAGTATGGGGTATCACCAGTGTCACCAGCTCACTAGCCCTGAAAGTCTCCAGGTTTTCTGGGGCTACAGAGTCAGAGTATTCCAGCCTCCAGATGGGACATCTGGGAAAGTCATGGTCATACTTCATGGGATTATCATGGAAAATCACCTTGCTCATCTCAGTTCATAAACACATCAGTAGTAAGGCTGGGGAGCTTATAACATGTGGTCTAGCTTGAACATTTGTTTCTGGTAAACCAAAAGCCATACAAGGATCTGTCACAACAGAGCTGCTGAGCCTCTAGAATCCACCTATGGCCAAGAGGGACCCTTGCATACCATTCTGTTATAGCCATGGCCAAATACACAAGCCTGAAAGGAAATTATAATGCTCCTTCTATTTCCACCATTTAAATTATCCAGTTGGGTTCCCTAATATTATGTTTCAGGATTACTACTCCCTGCCCCTAGATTTGCAACTTTGCATTTTATTTGCCTAGAAGCAAATGTGACCAGCAATACCTTCTACCTGGGCATAGGTACAAGTGTTTCTTTGGTCCAACCCTACCCCAATCGCCACCATCTAATAACCTCTCACTCACTAAGCTTCAAGTCATGTATTCACGTCTGGACTCAATAAATAGTTACTGAGGACCTATCACAAGTTATGCATACTCCAAGCCCTAAAGTATAGTAGTGAACATAACAGACTAAATTTCTGCTCTTCTTGAACTTAATTTCATGTGGTGGAAACAGACAATAAACAAGCAAATAAATACAAATACAACTTCCAGATGTTTTCTGTAGGAAAAATAAAGCAGAGTAATGAAATAGAGTAGTTGTTCTCAAAGTTTGGTCTCTGAATCAGCAGTATCAGTGTCTCCTGGGAACTCATTAGAAAAACAAACTCTCAGGCTTCCCTCAAGACTTTCCAGTCAGACACTTTAGACACAGGACCCAGCAAAGACAATAACATTGGAGAACCACTGCCGTAATAAAGAATGACTGAGGAGAGTTGCTTTAGATTGAGTGGTCACAGAAAACCTCCCTGAGAAGGTGACATCTGAGCTGAGACTTCAATGTCATTTGTGCCAGGACTTGTCCTGGTCTTAACTCTCCACAGTGGTCACTTAAGGTCTCCAAAAATCTTTGGTCTTTATTTCATGCTTGCCAAACACTCTCTGTTTCTCATTTCCCATCAAGGCTAGCTTCGTGGAGGTGTGGCCGATGCAGTCACAGAAGTCCCTGCCCTCAGAAGGGCCCCACACCTGGCATAAAGCTCTAGTGTCACCATCTTGAAATTCCTAGTAGTTTTTTCTCTGAACTTGTTTTGTAACTGAGTTATCATAGGACAATGGAGCAGGCATCTGAGCAGAGAAGAGACCTGGGAAATAAGCATTCTGTCTCAGTCACATAAAGCATTTGCACTGCCCTAGAAGCACACAATTCTGGTGGACTTGTACTGCATGGGAGTCCAGTGACACCGCGAGCGAGTTTCATACATGTGTGTTAAGTCCACAACTGCGTAAGTAGCCACAGGGACACCTCAGAGAGGCCATGTTTTTCTCTCCTCTTCAGAATTTGCTTCAAGCACAGAAAGAATGCAATGGTATTCGAAGAAACAAGAACTCCCAAGGAATGCTATCCATATTTTCATACCCAAGCAACTTTCCTGGATTGCCAAACGCTTATGCTGAAAATGGAGGCACAGAAAAAGGCAAGATTAGGGCAGCCCATTACTCCTTTTCCTTTCAATTCTTCCTGCCTCTCCAGTGAGCACAGGTGGAATTTGTTAGTACAATGCAGGTGAATCAAAAACAACTGAGTTAGTATCACGCACCAGTCCCACTGTTCTGGTAAGAATGAAAGACAGATGCACACGGGGGCTCCCACATATGCACTGGGCAATTTCAGTGATTCTGCATCTGAGTTAAGTGCTCACAAATTTACATTTAAAACTGACATTGGACAATAGAACTGGTAAAACTCATGCAAATAATTTAAAATTGTATTTTACTTTACTTAAGATGATGTTCAATAGCAAATCAAAAAGAACATGACTTATCAAGAGAAAACCCATGGAAGGAAAGGAAAAGCATTCTGTTTTAGTTCTTTTAGTGACAACTGTTTCCTGCTTTTTGAACAAGGAGCCCCATAAATTATGTAGCCAGTGCCGCTACCCATTAGACGCCAGCCCACAGAGAAGCGCGCTCACCATGTGGACATGAGCGTCTCGAGACACGGAGCAGTTCTGTTCTCTGTGTCACAAATGGGTCATCAAGCGGAACATCCGTCTGAGAGGGTGCCAGGTGGCACTATCAGAAGAGTGCAGCTTTATTTGTTTCAGGCAGGAAGAAAAAGAAAACCTTTCTCTCTAGTTCATGCCCAGACCCTATGAGAACAACTGCTTCTCTAGAAATAGGCACGTGGGCAGCTACCGCGACCTGGTACGATGTTGAATCTTAAAAGAATTGGCCCATATTCCATGAGACCAATGGGCCATTTCTCAACAAGCAAGAAATGTAAAAAGAGCTACAGCATGGAAACATTCACTAATTCCCTAGCACTAAGCCGGTACACACGCATCCCAGCAGGACGCAAAAGAGGATTCCAACTGTTGAAAATCATGAGGTTTGATGGTCCTGTCTTATTTCACCTTCTGCTACAAACTCAAGTTACACCTATACTTAGTGGAAACATAGTCCTCCTTCTCTCAACCACTTCCAATTTGCAATGTGTGGCTCAACCAACCAACCAACCAAAAAGGGAGGGGGGGGGGGAAGAAATGGAGTTCCTTTGACTTCGCCTGCCCAAGCTTCAATCCTGAATGCTAAAAGGGACCTCCGTTTACAGGCAGTTCCAAGGCCTGGTGTGTGTCACCTCACACGATCAGATCCATCACCTCTGTCGCTTCAGTTCATGAGAAATCTGGGATCTCACTCGCACGTGGTGCCAAGCGAGGTACAAAGGCTGCTTTCATGAACTTCGTCAGGTTTACAAGGCTGAAAGTGCCAAGATTTCAGGGTTACGGCACTATCCCACTCATTTCTTATTAAGATGCTCCTTCATCATTGGAATTCCTTTCGGTCCCGAATGACTTCAGTCTTGTTATTGAGCCATTAGTTAGAAGAAAAGGCTGAGAACCAAAATCCTCACCTCCCCAATGAAACCATTAGCTTTTGGAAATCGATTTTTACAAGATGCCTAAATGCTGACCCTGGAGAATACAGTGTTCTATGAGGTGAAAACATGGGTAACAGATTTACTTTTCACCCTCAAAATAAAGAAATAAATACCTTCTGTTGATAAGTAATGTGTGGGAAATGTTCTGGAAGAGTTCAGAGGTGGAGTTTCTCCCCTACTCTAAATACAAAAAAAAAAAAATAAAGAATTGCCTCTTGTGTAGAACTTGCAAAGAGGCTGGACGCCAGGGGCATGGGAGAGGGTGGGTAAACTATGGTTTCCAGCCTTGGCAGCCTTCAGTCCTCAGCTGGTCCGTTTCTCAGTCTCTTCATCTCCAAGGGGATCAGAGACGGGGTTTTAACTGTGCTCTGTGAAGTTTTTAGGGAAAAGGGTGTTAAACCTTAGTAAGCGTTAATAATCATGAGGGATGTGTGCTCCCAGTCCATACTCATAATCTTCCACCTTTGAAATTGACTTAGTAGGTCTAGGAAGAGGGAGGACTGGGGAATCTCAATTACTAAAAAGTTGATCAGATGATTCGAATGCAAAGCCCGTGGAGGTGCCTCAAGGGTTTTAAGTTGAGGGAACAGATGCATAATGGGCTCTGTCATCTTCACCACTGCATCTAGGAAAGCAGCTCAGCCTTCCTCTATTTAACAATTAAGTGCCTCCAAAAGCTTGATGAAGGACTCATTGCTTTGAAAAGCACAGGACAAGACGTCCTCTAGGCCTTGTGCAGTGTCCATGTCTAGGATTCCAGGAAGTCCGTGGTGAGGCAGACTTAACTTGAAGGAGGTACCTGGAGTACATTAAAAGGCTCTCTTCTTTCTATGGAAAACCTCCAAAGTGGGCTGGCGAAGAGATACTCAGCCCCCACCCCTGGACTCCAGAGCATCAAGCAATTATACTCCCATAATAGATCAAAAAGCAATCTCTCACTTCTTTAAAAAATCATTACAGGGGCACCTGGGTGACTCGGTCAGTTAAGCATCCGACTTAACCGACTGACCCAACTCAGGTCATGATCTCACTGTTTGTGGGTTCAAGGCCTGCTTTGGGCACTGTGCTGATCGCTCAGAGCCTGGATCCTGCTTCAGAATCTGTGTCTCCCTCTTTCTCTCTGCCCCTCCCCCACTTGTGCTCACTCTCTCTCTCTCACGCTCCCTTTCTCTCTCAGAAATACACCAACATTAAAAAATATTTTAAAAATCACTACAAATAATTAGTGTGGTGGGTTGAATTCTGTCAACTCAAAAGATATGCTGGGGACAACTGGGTGGCTCAGTCAGTTAAGCATCAGACTTGATTTCAGCTCAGGTCAAGACCCCCCAGTTCATGGGATTGAGTCCCATGTCAGGCTCTGCACTGACAGTGTGTTGAGCCTTCTGGGGATTCTCTCTCCCTCTCTCTGCCCCTCCCCGACTTGCATACTTGAACACACGGGTACTCTCTCTCTCTCTCTCTCTCTCTCTCTCTCTCTCTCTCTCTCTCTCTCAAAATAAATAAATAAACTTAGAAAAAAAAAAAAAAGATATGCTGAAGTCCTAAGCCCCAGTACATCACATTGTGATCTTTTGTGGAAAGAGGGTCATGGCAGATGTAACTAGTTAAGATGAAGTCATTCTGGAGTAGGGTGAGTCCTTAATGCAATATGGCCGGTGTCTCTAAAAGAAGACAGGATGAAGACCCAGGCAGAATGTCAAATAAGGACAGAGAGATTGGAGTTATGAGGCTGCATGCCAAAAGCCACCAAGGATTGCCATCAACAACCAGAAGCTAGGAGAGAGGCACAGAGAAGACTCTCCCTCCAGGCCCTCTGAAGGAACACACGCTGTCCTCACCTCAATTTCAGACCTCCTGCCTCCACCACGGTGACCGAATACATTTTGGTCACTTGAAGCCACCCAGGTTGTGGTATTTTCTTATGCCATCCCCAGGAAATGAATATAATCATTAATTTACAAGCGATAAAAATGATCTTCCCAAAGGTTGCTCTAGGATCTTAATTTAATCTTCAGGGCAGGAATCTCAAAGATTATCCAAACTCTGCCCAGGCATGAGGGAATGTCATCCTTCAAAAGCAACAAGGTTCATCTCTACACTGAGTGTCAATGTGTCATTAAAACAATCTCTAGGTCACAGCAGTGCATGTGGCCCCATCACTCAGTGTGCCTCATCTTTTCGGAGACATCGTTAATTGGTGTTGGGCATGAAACCAAAAAGCTTGAAAAAAAAGGAATATTTAAAAGGAATAAATGATATCCATGTAAAAGGGTTCCAAAGGTCATGTTCCTACAGGAGGCAGGAAAACACTGTATGTTCTGAAGTTTCCCTCGCAAATAGGTCACATTTCCATTTCCCTAAAAAGAACTTCCCGTTTTTAATCTCACTGGATATTGTGATAATTAAAATCCCCTCTCAAAATATCTACGCAGTGGTACTTTTAAGCCACTGGGTTCAATTAGCATCTTCTTATTAACAGAAGGCTGCAATGATTTCAAACCTATTTTTTGAAGTAGGATACATTTGACTAGTACCCTCATTTTTATGAGGGATTCAAAGGGGACTCCAGGTTTCACAATTAGGACATTCATTTCCATTGTGAGAGAACACAAAATAACTAGGAATCCAACTCATGTAAAACATATAGTCAAATCTGATAAACATAACTAAGTGTGGTGGCTAGATTTTACATGTCAAAACACCCACAATCTATGTTAAAATTCTTTCCATTTTGCTTTAAGACTTCCTTACTATGAAACATGTTCTGTGGGTCTATAAATACATTAAGATGAAAAGTTAAAGCAACTCTGGTGGTCCTATCATCCGGCTTTGGATATGGATTGCTAATTGATCAATAAATCCCCTGCAGGCCCCTCCTTTGCTGGGTGGACTGCTCCTCTACCTCCCCGACTCCTGCTCTTAATTTTTACTAAATGCAAACCTGAGCCCTGGGCAGCGAGAATCACATTCAGGTAAGTTACATGGTCTACATGAGAAGTATTTACCCCTGTGCTTTGATATAAGCAAAGCTGTGACATGACAACCCAAACTACCAAAAGGATTCCCTGGAGATGATTATTTCCACCATAAAAGGAGTCATCAAGAAACTCTTTGAAATAACACTTGACCTTGACCCACTTCAAATTCAATTCAACTGACAAGAATTCTCTTTTCATAAAATTTTTTGGACCTCAAGTAATACATCAATTGAGGTGTGATGCTTTGTGTTTTATAATATATAAACACAAACATATACAAACACAGCAGGTATATATATTTATTTGTTCAACATTCATTCATTGTGTCAACCCCCTGTGCACCAAGAATCATGTGGCATGAGGGACACAGCTGAGTAAGACACAGACCTTACCATAAGAATATTTCATACAATCACATCTCATATATAAGTACAGTGAAAGAGAAGGAAATGAACAACTGTTTGTGGAAAGTAAACTCCCTAACAAAAAACATGAGGTTTCATTGATGGATACATGAGGTTTACCCCAAATCGTACCCTTCTCTCACACTCCTCTGTTTGGTTACATAGGATTTTGAGTCTAGGTTAACATACATACAGCACCGAGAGCCATCCCAATTACTGAGCAGGGGATTACAGATTCAGAATGATCCGGAATGTTAAGGAGCTGCAAAGTGCAAATTCTGCCGGTTTGCATGAAAGTCATCATAAATCTCAGCAAATTGTACCTTAAAAATATTCTGATTTTGATTGGAAGTGCTCTACAGTTGCAAAAGACCCAGCCCCAGTAAAGTGCATGACAACTTGAACCATACAATCATTTTCAGTTCATGAATATTTACACAATCACTCCATTCTTTCCATTCCCAACAAATAAAAACATGAAAATATTTTTATTCAATACTAAAATATTGAAATGTCATAAATTGATTATATTGTATGTACAACCGGTTACTATAAGATAAGTATATCTGTTTTTGTTTCAAGCCACAGAAATCAATTCTGAGAAATTCAAGCAGAAGGTAATTCATTGAAACCAAAGAAACAGTTGAACAGTGAAGCCTTGAGACAGATAGACACCAGTACATCCCTAGAGTCTCGATAACTATGCAGAAGTTCTCTCTAATGAGCTAATTTACTCCTAGCGTGCCTCCAAGGAGTCATGGCCTCCTGACCATTCCAGTCCATGGTTCACATTTTCAGGATCCAAAAAAGCTACCTGGCCTAATTTGGATCAAGTGCCTACCTCCACGTCCCAAGGGGCAGGAACAATATACATAGACTTCTTAACAGAGAGGGGTGAATGACTGTAAACACAGAAGTTATCTTTGTCATTAAAGTAAAGTAAGTTTTTAAAATATTCCCCCTTTTTAAGGAGTTAGATTTCTCAGTTTACTATTGCTTCTTTTCTAATACTTATTCTGAGTACAAAACAACAACTATGGGGACTGCTTAGGAGAAAGGCAGGAGTCAGGAGGGTATAAAACAGGAAGATGAGCATAACATATAACCTGACTTAACATCCATCTCAACACATGAGCACTACTTGGTGATTTATTCTTCAACCTATGGACATGGAGAGCTCCAGAAAAACAAGTCATTTAGAGGTACAAACAGATCTAGATTCTGGAGCCAAGAGAACAGAATGAGGTTTACTCCAAAAGCCCTGACGAGAGTATTATAGTCCCTTAAACAGCCAGCAGAGGGATTCCTCAGAATCAGTGCCATGTGATATTTCCAATATTGCTCTGCCAAGAGACATTACCTTTCTTTGTGACTGATGAAAAACAAAAACAAACAAATAAAATCTTAACTCCAAAAGAAAGAATGATGAGGAAGCCAGGATTCTGGGTTGACAGAGGACAACTGTCTAAAGAGAGATATTTACTTTTTCAAGAAGCAAATGCATCTACTCCTTCTTTCTGTTGGAAAGGTTGCTTGATGAGTTCAGTTTTGAGTTACATGAAGAGACTTATACACAGTGAACACTTTGAGTCTAATGAGAAATGTCAAATGGAAAATGTAACTAAGAGAGTCTTGCTCAAAAAGTCCCTGCTGATGAAACCTGAAATCAATATTGATGAATTTGGCTTGGCCAATTTTTGCTGAGTGGAATGAACTGGGTTGGTAGGAGTTATTTTAGCTGTATTTCCTCAGCGTGCCAATAGAGTTTTTTCCCTGTTCCTCCAGCCACACATGTGGCATACATTTATTATTTACAATACATACACAGGAAGTGCTTGATTGATGAGATAACCCCTCTTTCAGAAAGATCTTTTCCAAATGGGGCTTTGTACTGTAGGTGTTAAATGAAGTACCATAAAGTCAGTAAGATATACTTTTTCACCCCTAGATTTTATTTCCGATAAAAATATTACAAGGGTGATTTTTTTGTAGGCAGTATGTGATGTAAAATATGGTTACAGATAAACACAGATTGTGCCTATACATTTTTCTCTTTACATGCTCTCGAAGGCTTTGTGGATGGTGTATAGACAAGCTTATGTAAATACGAGGGGAAAGAGAGGACATGAGAGGGGAGAGATTGAAACCAGGATGGTTTCTGGATAAAATGTGATCACGTAGAGTGGACCACTCTATTCGTTTAGATTTTAGTCCGTACTTACAATACTCAGATTGTACTATTCTGTTGATTAAGAACTATGAGCACTCAAAGCGGCATCTATGGCATTTATGTGGCATCAAAACATTTATGGTCAGGGGCGCCTGGGTGGCTCAGTCAGTTAAGCATCCGACTTTGGCTCAGGTCATGATCTCGCAGTTTGTGAGTTCGAGCCCCGCGTCGGGCTCTGTGCTGATGGCTCAGAGCCTGGAGCCTGCTTCGGATTCTGTGTCGCCCTCTCTCTCTGCTCTTCCCCCTCTGGCACACTGCCTCTCTCTCTCAAAAATAAATAAGTATTTTAAAAAATCTATGTTTTAAATTTAATTTTGAAACATTAAAATTGCTATAATATCAATGTTCCCGTTTACTTTTAGAAAGCAAATTGTGTTTTTATTTTATTTTTTTAAGTTTATTTTGAGAGAGAGAGAGAGAGAGCACTCAAGCATGAGTTGGGTAGGGGCAGAGAGAGAGGGGGCAGAGATAATGCCAAGCAGGCTCCACACCATCAGTGCAGAACCTGATGTGGGGCTCAAACTCACAAACTGCGAAATCATGACCTCAGTCAAGGTTAAGAGTCGGATGCTTAACTGACTGCGCTACCTAGGCACCCCTTTTAACAATACTTTTTAAATGTTGTTCACAGGCAGTTACAAAAACAGGCCACAGGCCAGATGTGGCCTGCAAACCATAGTTTGCCAATCCCAGTTTACTGCCAGATTTTTTCACACAAATTTTTTAAATGTAAAATGAATACAGGTAGACAAAATAGCTTTAACTTCTGTGGACAACTACTCTGTTGACTGCACAGTTTCTCACCAAGACCTTTCGGTCACCCCTTCATAAGACCTACCTTCTCCACTTCCAACCACCCCTGAGCTCCTGGCGGTCCAGTTCTAGAATATGACCCCACCCACCCACCCAGACTCAGTTGACTGGTCTGAGGTGATCTTGTAACCCCATACAGGTCAGAGAAATGGGAGTTCTTACCTTGAGTGATAGTCTCCATCTGTTTGGCTTGAGGGTCTGTATCAAGCGAAAAAGGAGGCTTTCCATGGCCATGGTTTCCGACCAGCTGAAGGGCAGAGCTGGGAAAGCCCGTCTGCAAATGGAGAGAATGAAGTCAACACACAGACAAGAGAAAACAGACAGAGGAGATTTTGACAGCAAGGTCTTCGTTTATTTTATTCCTATGGTTCAGCTGTATTCTCGTCCTTGGATTCCCTGAGAAAACTGCTACAGCCTTAGAATAAATCTTCCTCTGCCTCCCCCACTCAGCTATCTGGCACTGATTTCTGTTGCTTACAACCAAAACTAATACTTTTTACGCAGATATACCATTTTTAATTAGTCAGCCTTCTTAGACGGGGAAATCATTTTTAGGGAATCAGGCTCAATACGAGTTTGAGCAAGTGCATTCTTTGAGATTACTCAAGATGTTTTCGGTTCAGAGATTTCTGTTTACACATTTGAATACACCTCTGAACTAAGATCCTAATTAAACTACAGGCGCAGCAAAATGTTGTAATTTATCAACAGCGCTCATTTCCCTCCCTATCACCTCCAGTAGCTGATGTAGAGGGAAGGCCAGAAGCTGATGTAGAGGGAAGTTTGACAATTTTTCAAATCCCTAGTATGTTTCTAGCACTTTTCTTCCCGTAGGCTATCACCCATGACCTGGAATTGTGCCTGGGGCAGAGTTATCACTCAACACATATTGAATCAATGAATCAATACATATTTTAATGATTTTTTAATGTTTAATCACACCCAAAAGGCCCCTTTTTTATCTGTAAAAGGATTTTTAGTTTATTTATTTTTATTTTTTTTATTTTTTAATTTTTTTTTCAATATTTGAAATTTATTGTCAAATTGGTTTCCATACAACACCCAGTGCTCATCCCAAAAGGTGCCCTCCTCAATACCCATCACCCACCCTCCCCCCCCACCCCCCATCAGCCCTCAGTTTGTTCTCAGTTTTTAAGACTCTCTTATGCTTTGGCTCTCTCCCACTCTAACCTCTCTTTTTTTTTTTAAAGGATTTTTAGTTTAAATAACTAGTTATAAAAAATATATATTTTCTTTAAACCTGAAACTTTCCTGAAAGAAAAATTCCTAGATAGAAATAAGAAAAAAAAAAAAAAAAAAGGAAGAAATAAGGCCGAGGGGAATCTTTTTTTAAGATAGTTACATTGAAATGACAACATGACAAATGCAACAACATAAAGAACTTTCTGTTCTTTGTTTCTTTGTTTTTTTATGTTTTTGGTGCTGTTTTTTTTTTTAATTTTTTTTTCAACGTTTATTTATTTTTGGGACAGAGAGAGACAGAGCATGAACGGGCGAGGGGCAGAGGGAGAGGGACACACAGAATCGGAAACAGGCTCCAGGCTCTGAGCCATCAGCCCAGAGCCCGACGCGGGGCTCGAACCCGCGGAACGTGAGATCGTGACCTGGCTGAAGTCGGACGCTTAACCGACTGCGCCACCCAGGCGCCCCATGGTGCTGTTTAAATAAATCGGTTTGCAACAATACATACAGAATTTTCAAATCCTTTAGGAACATCAAGCCAAAATTCATATGTGGAAATAATGGGGGTTATTTCTCTATCATCTCTTCTGGAAGCCACATAGAACAGACACACTTTCAGGGCTAATGGCAAAAATCATCCTCTCTCTCTCTCTCTTTTTTTTTTTTTTTTAATTTTTTTTTTTAACGTTTTATTTATTTTTGAGACAGAGAGAGACAGAGCATGAACGGGGAAGGGGCAGAGAGAGAGGGAGACACAGAATCAGAAGCAGGCTCCAGGCTCTGAGCCATCAGCCCAGAGCCTGACGCGGGGCTCGAACTCACGGACCGCAAGATCATGACCTGAGCCGAAGTTGGACGTTTAACCGACTGAGCCACCCAGGCGCCCCCTCTCTTTTTTTTTTTAATGAATTCTGAAGAACGACCAACGAACGTGCCATCCTAGTCAGGTCACTCTCACCAGCTGCTTCTTGGAGTTTAGTTCCACACACCAAATGATAGACTTACATAGATTGGGAGGCAGTATGGCAAAGGGATTTCTTTCTTGAAAAAATTCACAGATTTTTTTTTTAATTTTTTTTTTCAACATTTATTTTTGGGACAGAGAGAGACAGAGCATGAACGGGGGAGGGGCAGAGAGAGAGGGAGACACAGAATCGGAAACAGGCTCCAGGCTCCGAGCCATCAGCCCAGAGCCCGACGCGGGGCTCGAACTCACGGACCGCGAGATCGTGACCTGGCTGAAGTCGGACGCTTAACCGACTGCGCCACCCAGGCGCCCCTAAAAAAATTCACAGATTTTTTTAAAGTGAATCATCACACGGAGTTTTCAGCATCGTAAGCCTGGCTTTATATATTTTGCCCTGTATCATCTTCCAAAGGGACCAGCTTCACTATGAATCCTGTGGAGCCTTCTAGACTAACCCAGTGAATGACGCTGATGACAATTTGCCACCAACTATTAGTTGGATACAATACATTTGCTACTGCATATTCATGGATGTGTACCTAAAGATCCTTTGTTTCAAATACAAAACGCCAGAAGATACATTCAGCAGTTTGCACCAGTGCTAGGCTCATTTCATTTCCCCCCACTGCACAACTGCCTTCAATTGTTAACTCTACCCCAGGAGGTCAGGAAGTCATTTGGAAACAGTCCCATTTGAAAAACAAGAATCTATATTTAAAACACAGAAACCCACTCTTCCGGGTTTGAAGGTATTTTTATTTGATTGCTCAGATGATAATGAGCATTGTCCATCAGTTGCCAAACGACTTTCTCTCATGGGATCCTTATTGTTTCTTTGTTATTACACAGAATAACAGCTCTTTGGTACTCATTTCCTGAAGAAGATTACTTTTCAGTATCAGACTTCACCAACAAGCCTTTTCCCGGCCGAGGACTACAAATCTACACTGTGACTAACAGAGTGACTTTCTCAGTCATACTGACTGTAGAAGAAAACAAACAAATAAGAGCGAGAGAGTCTGCTGAACTTCTCCACTGCCTATTTACGGGTCCTCACAAATGAGCACTTCTCTGGCGTCCCTGGGCTATCCTCACGTAAGACGAAAAGGTTTGGCCAGAACAGCGTTACAACTTCCCAACCAGGATTTAAGGGCCTCCCAAAATTGGAAAAAACAGTGTCCATCACTGAGAGGGGGTCCATGTCAGTTAGAAAAGGAACATGGAAAGTTTCAAAAGTTTTTCCATAGACTCTAGTTCATTATAGGTGACTGTTTAACATAGAAGGCCACTCTGGCCTGGGCCAGGCACCAGATAGAAGTCCACACAGGTGTCATGACTATCTTATGAAGGTGAGAAGGGACTATGAGACCTGCAGTCAGGATGTGGCTTTGAATCTGGACTATTACAATGCGCTAGCTAGCTGTATTGAGTTTCAGTTTTCCTCATCTGCTAATTACACATAATGTCTAGTTCACAATCTTGTTTCAAAAACTAGATGAAATGGTCTGTGCGCAAATGTTTAACCAGCACAGGAGGCATGCAATAATGAAATAAATTTTTCTCTAATGGCATCCAGAGGGCAATGACAACATGAGCCAACTCAAAGCAGCTGAAAGTGACAGCTGGCATGGCCACCAAATAAACCTACAGAAAAATGCAAATCCACATCAAGATGATGTCTTCCTCAGCAAACACTTTTCCTACAGCTGGGAATTCAGAGAATTTCTGTGTCTCTAATTAACATAATAAGGGGATAGAGGACTCCTGGAATGCACGTAGGGTACACTTAAAGTCCAACAACAATGTCAGGAAAGGTCCCTCTATAAAAATTGAATTTAACAAAACTCAACCTACAATGACTGGGAGCAGTAGGCATCCCTTATGTTTTATTTTAGGGTCTATAGATTGTTTTATATGTTATAGGTTGGATTTCTCAGGAAACAGACTTTGGGATGAAGACCTGTATGAAGGGAATTAAGGGAATAACTCCTTTGAGGGAGCAGGAGAAGCGGGATTGGGCAAATGGAAAAGTTGAACTACAACACTGTAACAACAGCCTTGAACCATTCCACATGGGGCTAGAAAGCTAGAATGATCCATCTGACCACCACCCATTGAGACAAAAAGAGGCAGACATTTGTCTCCATGCTTTGACCAATCGCTGAATGCAGGCTATCCCAAAAGAGAAGATGTAAACTTGGGTGAGGTAGCTTCGTCCGGCTGAGGGCATGTCCCTAAAATGGACTCAGGTCTGAATGTTCAGCAACCATACTGTGGTATTTGGAGAAATAAGTACTCAGTCCTAACCGAGGATCTGGGCATGCCACAGATCCACTAAAAACCACTCCTTGCCACCCAAAACTTCATATAGTGAGTCCATTCCTTCTAGAAATAACTCCCACAAGATTCTAATTTGTGACTTTTCCTAGGGAACCTTTCAAGAGGACAGTTACTGAGACAAATTAGGACTTCTGCCTTTACAGTTGGTCATGGGGACACACTTGGTATTCAATGACTTCTTTCTTTATTAGCCATTCTAGACTCCTCTTACCCTCTGCTAGTACCTGTTTAGACCTTGGTGGTCTATCAGGTGGGGACTCAAGACTTTCATCCCTAGGGTTCTAAATCAGGCCCTTCTCAGGCTGTAGCTGCAGTACCTATCCATTTACTATCAAAATTGTACAAAAGACAACCAAGAAACACCCCCATTAGATCACCTGGGAATCAAAGGCACTCTTCCCTGCCTCCTGTTATGTAATAGCAGCCCTATCTTCTCTTAACATCAAGGTCAATTACTCCTGCTGGGATGATGACTCATTTCCTGGTCTGCAATATCTTGGCAATTAGAGCCCAAAGTGGCTAGGTGACAGTCATAGCTTACGACATAATAGGATTCTTGCTGTGTCCCCTGTGGAAGTATTCTGCCTCTGGGAACCTCCAAAAAAAAGAAAGAAAGAAAGAAAGAAAGAGCTTAGAGTTGCAGAAATTCTTCCAAGTAGGTCACTGTGAGTGATGATAAGCAGGGCTACTTCTATTTCCAACCCTTGGTTCCTACACTCAAGTGTTCCACCTACTAAGAACACAGCTGTGTCATTCACAGTCTCCATGGTCACAGGTTTACCACCTGCAAAATGACACCTTAGCTACACCTTCAAAAGGCTTCTCCACTTCCTTGTAAGCTGATGGCTTCGAATAGTATGGTATGTGATAGGACAAGTGGCCCCTTGGTCATGTGCTCATTGCCGTACCCTCTTTGATGTGAGTCCCTTGTCTCAGGCAGTATTTTGTGGTATTCTGTTTCAGTGAATAAAACACACTTTAAGGTATCCAATAGTATGGCGACCAGGGTCCTGCCATCAGGAAAGGCAAACCCATACCTGGAATATGTGTCAATTCCAGTTAAAATGAACTGGTGCCCCTTTTAGAGTGAAGGGGTGTCCACAGTGGCTAGTTGGTTTTGAAGAACGGTGCTGTATCAGAGTCTCAGGGTTAACGGGTTAGTAGGTTGAACATTCAGCAGCAGCAAGAGCTACATCAGCATTGGTGAGTGAGAGCCCATCCTGTTGGGTCCAGTCAGTGTTTCCCATCCCTGTCACCAAAGATTCTCTATTTAGGAGCCTGCATGCTAAAAATGCAGTGACCGATTAGTCTGGCTGATATCAACTGTTCAAGTCACTCTGCCTATTGCCTCTTCCACGAAGATTTTCTCATGAGAAATAAAAAGTGATACATAGGCCTTCAAACTTCAAGCCTACTCTCATAGGTCCATTTTCATGCCTGTTACTTGCCCCAATCTCCCTGTTTCTAATATCCTTTCCGCCTCCAAGCTCCTGGAAAACCCCCAACCATCCACCACTACCCATAGCCATTTATAGTCTTATATCCAAATCTCTTTTCACACCATGTGGATACCAGATCCACCTTCCAAAGCTTTGCCCATTGGGATGACTTCCCCTCCATCTTTTTCAGGGCCACTTAAGAGCAGGGCTGCAGTGCAGCAGCAAACCATTTTCAGCTTGTGTCCATCCATAAGTCAAGTTCAGACTCTTCCCTCTCCTGTCAGTTGGACATAGGAACCCTCCCTATGCAGATATGAGCTGAAACAGAGAAAATGGGATAGTGGTAAATAATGTGGTCTGGGAGTTGCCGGAGCATCTTATTTGCACCCTTTTGGCCATGTTCATGTTCAATCCTGAATGTACAACTGCCAGCTTACGATGAATTTCCACTGGGCCCACCTGACATTATGACTCGGGAGCTCTAACAGAAATGACCTCTGGATGGTCCCTTGATACCCCATGTTTAGGTGCTCCATCACCACCAGGGCTCAGTAGTACACCAGGAATCAGTTTTTAAAGTGTATAATATCCTACTACAGATGGCATGGCCTTCCTCAAGAGCTCTTGTGGCTTTTCATAAACTCCATAGGGCCTCTTTCCCATCATATAATTACCTCAGATACCCCAAGCCATACTAGGTTGTATGATCTGACAGGCACCCTTGACTTGCCACATAACCCCTTCCTACTCAGAGCCCCTACTTAAAGCTGACAACCTTGTCAGTTAGTAAATGGGTGTAAGTAGTGTTCCTAAATATGGAATGTGCTACTTGCAGAACCTAAAGAAATCTACAGTATGTTCTATTTCCTTCCTAAGAATGCCAAGAAAAAGATGCAATATTTTTCCCTTTATTGACGTGACTGCCCTTACATGCACCAGACCCCTAAAATTTCACTGATGTTGCAGGACCCTGAATCTTGTCTGTCACTCTCTGGACTGTCTATGTTTCACAATGGCCTCCAGTGTATTTTCCACATTTTTCTCATCTTGTTCAAATACCAAAATGCCATCAGTAATGTGGACCAGTGTGATATTCCACAAAATTTCCAAATGGTCCAGTTCCCTTTGAACTGTATTGTGTGAGAGTAAATTGTCAGACTCTGTTGAGGGTAGGAGAGTAAACACAGCCTTGGGATAAGACCATGAACGTATATTGTTGACCATTTCATGTAAATGCAAACTGTATCTGGTCTTCTTTCTTCATAGGAACAGAAAAAAGACTATTTGACAAGTCAATGGGTACATACTATGTACCTGATGACATTAATCTGTAAAGATTCCCACACTTGACACAGCAGTTAAAATTTGGGAAACTATTTGGTTGAACATCAGGCATGGGACAGATTCAGAGGCCTCCACTGGTCCTATTCATTATAAAATCTCTTACCACAAAGTCTAAGGAACTGATGAGAGAGTTCTTCCAATGATCACAGATGTCCATTCCAATTACACATTCAGGGACCAACAAAGTGATCACTGGATGGGCCCTGAACCCAGTGGACCCCCTATAATCCAAACCTGGCCAGTACATTATTTATGACTTGGCCCCCATACGTGCCTACTTTAACAGGAGAATGATGATGACGTTTGGGGGTCATATAAATCAATGTCAGTGTGAACTCCATGTCAATGAGTCCACAAATATATTTCCCCAATGTTAAATCCTCTATCACAGCAGTAGACTCCTACATCAACGTATCCAACTATAACTCTCTCCTCCCCATTTGATTCATACCCACAGAATCTATGTTTTTCTAGCTCCTGCTGGTATAAATTGTCTGAGTCCTGCAGCTTGGGGGTACGGTTCCTTTCCTCCCTTAGCATAAGAGCACTTCCTCTGCTAGATTATGTTGTTATCTGACACTAACTGTGGGTCTGGTGGCCAGGAAGGTGGTGAAGGTAGATCCTGGGAGGGCTACATATTGTCTTTCAAGATGAATACTTCTGCATCTTCTTCAAAAAAGGGGGGCATGCTAGACTATACAGGGAGACATGAGCCTGCTGTAGCCCAGAGGGTTTGGGGAAGAAGGAAACATTTTGAGGATACAAAATATCACCATGTCAAATCCCAAGGTCTCACTTTTTTTTTCCAATCAGTGTCCTAATCTTGCCAGGGCAGACTTGTCAGAGTCGAAAGCTGAGTCTTCTCTGGGACTCTGCTACCTGTACAATTGAGGGTTAAGTTAGAGTCCTCGGCTTTTTCTGTTTTCCAACTGCAGCAGATGAGAATCTTTTTATATGCTGCCATGAGCTTCCTGGCTTTCACACTTAGGATTAAATTGAAATTAATCACCCTCAATCTATTGTCTTTTCCAAGTTCCTCAATAGGCCCTAGCAAGAGTTATCCAATTCCATAATCCTCCTTCCTACATGAACCTCTCAAAAGCTTGAAATACTGCACACAGCACTGCATTCCCATCCACCTGTGTCTCATTCAAGTTCAACGCCAGTAACAACGGCGATACGTGCCAGGTGTTATCTATACTCCATCTACGACCAATGATTAGGGCTTCAGTCCCAGCCGGCTCACAGGTGACCCAGGTTCAAAATCCCATTTTGAACCCTCTTCCTAGGACAGTTCCTTGTACCAGCTGTCATAGATTAGGTTCCCTAGACACAGACTCTAATATGAAGATTTGCATGTGGGAAGTTTACTGGTCAGTTGTCTTAGAAACCACACCTGTGCAAAAGCGAAAGAACTAGGACTATGATATATTTGCAACTGAGTTCTCAGCTGAGACCTCATGGAAAGGTCTGAGGTTGAAATTACTCTTGAAGTACATCCTTATTAATTGAGGCACAGAGCCCAGGCATTCCTATATCCATTTGGACCAGCCGTTGGATATGGGCTTCCCTCAGGGAAGAATGTAACCTTGAGTAAGACAGGACCCATTGGCCAAGAGCAAATTTCAGAGAGGAAATCAGACAGAAGGCTTCAGCAGCCAAAACTCCTGGCAAGAGGAAGAATGAATGCCTCAGTCTGGAAAAAGAATCTGAATATACACCACAGCATTCACTATATTATTTAAGAACTTAAAGTACCTGGAAATTAAAATAAATTATAACCTTAGGAAGTGTAAAATGCCATTCAGGAGGTAATGTATTTGCAGAAGCATTCATGAGCTAATAAATAACTAAAGAAGAAGAAAATATGAATTTTTCGATGTGTGTCATGCATTATAGCAGGAAATGGGCACCTTGATTCATGTAACAACAAAAGTTACCTCTTATTTAATGAGCATAAGAGCTTAATAAACATTAACTCATTTAATGCACATATAACCCTCTAAGTTATGTACTCTTGCTACTCCCATTTTCATATGAGAAAATCAAGACCCAAAGAGGGTAAATTATTTGCCCAATAATGATACCTAATAACTTGTCAGAGTTGGGATTTGACTCCTAGCAGTCTGCTCTTAACCATTATGTAAGCTACCTCCCTTACTTAATACATGTCAGATCTTGTTGTAAGCACTTTACCAGCACTACTCATTTAATGATTATAATAATGCTATTACGAGGTTGGTTCTATATTAACCACATTTACAGAGGAGGAAATTAAGGCTACATGTTTATTTTATTCAGTAAAATGCCCCCTGATCATTTCAATTATCAAGGAATCACTCTTGGAACAAGGAATCCTCATTCTATCACTTGCTAGCTTGTGTGACCTTAGCCAAGTTATTTACCTCTCCAGGTCTATTTCCTCATATGTAAACCAGGGACCCATGCATTGTGTTGCTGATATATAAAGCTTTCCTACACATGTGGGAAGAACTCAGTAACTGGTGACCATCACCAACCTCATCATCACTATGAGGAGAAGCCATCAAATGTCCAAATAAGCATTTCTAATCATTTGGCAGTTTTAATTATAGTGTATATGAATTACTTCTCATTCTGACTTATTAGCTATGGTCTTGTAAGGTCAATTGCTTGTTAGTAGGTCGACATAGCCCATGGTGGGCTGATAAAAGACATTAATGAGCTCCTAAACACTGAGGCAGTATTTAGTCTTATATTGCAGAAGTAGGCTTGATGGGGGCAAGCTCCCCTCTTTCCACTGAAATTCATGCACTTTCAAAACTAAATGGTCTCACATACCCTAGAAATCACACCTGCAAACTACCATAGTTATCATGGGTCAGGGCTAAGACTAAAAACACTAAGTCATCCTGGGAAACTTTGTCATGTGAATAATACATTTCATTTAGTTAGGAGATTTGATTTTTTTAAGTATGTAAGGTTAAACAAGGCTTTGGAACTTATCAACAAGCCTACAAACGCATCTTAATAAGTTTAAGGACAGTGCCACATAGCAGAAGAGATCACAGAAGCAGGTTAAGGAGCACTCTCAGAGATGGCCTTTTGGTACTGTTTCCAAAACCTGGTAATGTTAGTATGCATTATTGTCTTGGGAGAAAAAAGCTTCTCAAGGAACAGGTCTACTTAGGCAATAAATCAATATGGAGTTTGCAAATAATGTGTCACAACCACTCAGACCCCTGTCCTGGATTTCCTGCATTCACCACTTCAGACCCCCTTTCTGCCCTCCTCTGCCATGTGTCATACCCTGGTAGGTTGACCCAATCAGAGTAGCACTGAACTCCAATACACTCCAACTCCATGATGGGATGGGAAAGGGAGGTACCAGGAGATCAGGGCACTGGAGAAGAATAACCTGAGGGGCTGCCTCAAGTCCCCATCCTGCCCCCACCGGCTCCTTTCCCAGCAGATCCACATGATTTAGCAACATCTTTATACCTGTTATCTCCTGCCAGTAGCCCTCCCCTAGAGCTGGAACTAGTCTCTCCCAGGTTCCCTCCTCCACTCACTCTTTGGAGCCTATGGTGGTAAGGGCTCCATGGCTGCCAGCTCCAAGAAGTGGTGATAGCAATGCTTCCTTCCCTAAATCTTAACCACACTTTTGCAAATAGCCCATTAAATTCTCAATTATCCAGTCTGCCTGTGTCTCCTATTTCCTGCTGGGACTCTGACTTATACAACCCACTAAGCAAATTCTAGTCCCTTCCACTCAAGGAGTACCTGTCTCCTGTCCCTATCTGGACCCTGCCACTCTGTCCTAAGCAGCATGCCCTCGCCCAGTCCCTGCTCCATGCTTATTCATCAGCCAGCCTTCACACTCCCCATCAGTTCTTAAAAGCAATACCCACTCACTGCAATGTCATTATTTCTGAGATCTAAAAAAAATGATCAGAAAAAGTGTGATCAACCCATTTTGTCTCAAACCCCCACTTGGTGAGAGTTAACTCACAAGACTGGTGTATCCAAGACAAACTTCTTTTTATCTTCAGCCCTCTCTGAACTATTCAGCTTCTCAGCATAAGTTCTGGTGGACAGCAGGTCATTTCTGCAGGGATTATCAATGCCTAACTTTTCCACCCTGTCCCTGTGTCAACTGTGCCCATGTTACAGTCACTGGGAAGCCTGACCTAGCCTCTTCGTGCCCTGAACTCCATGGTCACAATCTCAGATTCCTCTTCACCATGTGACTGCTCAGGCAACAGAGTCAACTGCAAGGCTTACTGGACCAAAGATTAGAAAAACCATAGCCTAGTTAAAACTACCACTACTTAGCTATGTGACTTGAATATGCCACTTCCCTCCACCTGGGCAGCCACTTTATAAGCAGATGGCAGTTGAACAAAATCTCTTCCAGATCCACGAAAACACTCCCCTTTTTCAGTGTGGATCGCCTAACTTCCTCTCATCTCCCTCCCGTGCTGCATTCCTGAAGCTCCCACCCTTGATTCACCCCAGCGAGGTTATGCCCTTTTTTCTCAACAATGGCTTTATCTTTGCCATATGTGCATGTATATTTACTCTTAAACGTGTGTGTGTATGAGTGTGCACACACTTTTACACACCCACACATGGGAGATCACAACACTGCCTTCCCTGCCACATCTCTGAACTACAATTTATGGTGAAATAGGAGCCACCAAGCTACATGGTATATCCGACCAGACTCCCCGCTATCCTATCAATTACACACACGCTTTGCAAAACTATAACACTTCAGTCTACAAAATATGTCAGCTTTTCACTCTTTATCATATACATACAAGGTGTCCAGAAATATATTGTGGGGCCCACTTGTAAGAGCCGAGTGTAACATCTAGCAAAGAACAGACCTGTTAAAAGAATCAAGTTTCTTTTCCTCAAATGATATCATATGTAATAATAAAAAAAAAAAACATAAAATGGGCACGTTGATTTAAAAGGGGCACAGGGAGATAAGAATGCTCACTCAGGTTATGAGTTTAACAGGGCTCTGGTTTCCATACATACTCTGTAGCCTCTTAGATGAGAGGTGAATCACTACCCCCAAAGAACCCAATCATCTGGCTACCTCATGGACCCCTGGATATGGAGGTATACCTTTTTTGTTTGAAGTCCGTTGGAACGTGCAGGGGACTGAGGCTCAAGTATATGGGTCAGGTCAGAGTAGAGCAAAGACTGTGAACAAATTTCCCCTTGACTTCCACACCAACAGTCAGTTCTGTTATTCCCGTCCAGTTCACAACGTTTAAAAATGCTAAGGGCACGGTTCGAGGGGAACTTCTGGATGTGTTATAATCCAGGCCAAATGTCTGAACACCGAAGAATAAAAAAATCATTATTTGCCACCATGCTGCTCCCGTGAAAATATCCTGCAGATCTTCTGGTGAGTATGGGGATATACATTACGCCTTGCTTTTGATTCAGAGAGAGGAGGACACACATCACTGTTGGAATCAAGTAGCCAGAGTGAAGGAAGGAGTAAACTGTAACCAGAGGAACCGATCCTGGGTAAGCTGAATTGCTACCTTCCAGAAAGCAGACGTCCTTTGTTTCTCTGCACTCCCATACCAAGACAGACAGAGATCCCATGAACTCTCTGCTCTCTCTCAACCCATTCATTCGTTTATTTTTGGTTATTTCTGCCTACTTAGTCATAAATATACATTCCTGTATATAAATATCCTATATAAATATTCCTGCCTACTTAGTCATAAATATACATACGTTTTAGAAATAATAATGCTAAAAAGTATGTCACAAGGACAGTCCCGACTCACCACCATCTTCTATCCCAAAAATGACCACTTCCAGCTCTTTCAGTTGGTCTGATATGAAACTATTTTAAATTATTGTGTTTAATATTATTCCCCAATTTCAGTTTTAACCACTATGTACTGATCTCTTACTAAGGGAGAGGATACTTTAGCTCACTGATACCCCCATTCCCTATACTTCACTCTCTTTTGCCACAACCCACTGATATAATTCATGTACTGCTTGGGTTTACATCACCATCATCATTTAATATGTATACATTATTATACTGCTCTGACAAGTAGGAAGCAGGAATACATTTCCTTTCTCAAAGAAGCTTTTGGGGGTGCCTGGGCGGCTCAGTTGGTTCAGCATCTGACTTTGGCTCAGGTCACTGTCTCACCTTTCATGAGTTTGAGCCCTGGATTGGGCTCTGTGCTGACAGCTCAGAGCCTGGAGCCTGCTTCGGATTCTGCGTCTCCCTCTCTCTCTCTCTGCCCCTTCCCTGCTCTTGCTCTGTCTCTCTCTCTCTCAAAAATAAATAAACATTAAATAATTTTTTTTTAAAGAACCATTTGCTTTTTAGGGATTTGCTTAGTCTTCTAGACACTTAGGACCAGATCTTCCTAACTTCTCTCAAAGCCCTGCAATCCAATATTCCGTAATTTCAAATATATAAATTCAGTAATTAATCATTTTTTTCTTGCCCCTCTTCTTGCTCTAAACTGAACTGTCACTCTGGAGTCCTGCCACAGAGCTGATGGCTTCTTGTCGTTTTGAAAATTCCCCTCACCACCTTCCCATGTTGCATTTCCTATTTCCTGGATCTAACATCCTCTTCCAGTAGCTTCTAAGAAGCATGGGAAGACTATTCCAGGAAGACCTGCATATCTGAAAATGTCTGTCTTTATTGTACCCTCACGCTTGATTATGAGTCTCTCTGGGTATATAAGTCTATGTTCGAAATCACTTTCTCTCCAAATTTTGAAGGCTTTCTTCTGTTATCTTCTGGACTGATTCCAATGTTGCTAGTGAACAACGCCATCTTACTTTCTCATCCTTTCTAAGTGAGTTCTGTTTTGCTTTATAGAAGGTTTTACAATTGCCTCTTGATCCCTCTCATAAGAAAGTGCCCTGGTTCTGGTCATAGTTTTAGGGGCAAAATGGTTTTTGTAATATGGAAATTCATGTTCCTTTCGTGAAGGACATTTTTTTCTTGGATCATTTCTTTCAAATGTTTCCCTCTTCCATTTCTGTTTCTGGAAATCCTATTACCCTGGGTCATTCTCTAATCTCTGTGCCAATTCTAATTGCTCAAGTATTTTTTCCCATGGGTATCTCCTCATCTTTTTTTTTTTTTTTCCTATTTTCTGCAAGCCTTGCCTTCATCTTCCATGCCTATCCCTCCCTTCCATTAAATGTTAATATTGCTTGTCATGAATTTACTTTACAAAATTTCTTTCTTATGGCTCCTTTTGAAAGCACTGTTTTCTGATTATATAGATGCAGTGTCTTCCCCTACCTCTTCTAATCCCTGAATCATGTTTCCTCCACATTCCTATTATTTGTATTTCTTATAGTCTCAGCATTATCAGGTTATCCATTGCTTTCTGACCATTTACTTATACTGAAAAGTCAAGAGTAAAAGATCTACCTCTTTGCTGGCTTAAGCTAGGCTTGGAGGCCAGGGAGCTTCACTTTCGGGTGACAGGACTTTCACAATGGTCCCCCTTGCATGACCGTATCTCTATATCTTTTCTCCTAGGACAGTTCTTCCAGAGAAAAATCTTCGAATTTCCTACCCTCAAGGCTGTAAGCTTGGGTTCTCATACTCTAGGAGCCTTGGGGGATCCTTTGGAGAGGAACGGCTAATTGCTTGTCATAATTTTCCTCTATAAGAGGTGTTACCCTTTCTCCATCTGTTGGTATGACAGGTTGTATCCCCTCTTACCTCCTCAAGGACATCACTTCAGCAACTTTCCCCTTCAGTTTGTGTCCCTCCATGTGATCATCATCATCATCGTCATCATCATCATCATCAAACATGCTCTAGGATCTCTCATCTTAAAAAGAATAAGTAAAACCTTCCTGGGGTCAAAATCTCTCAACTAATGTCTAAATCTCCTACTTGCATTTTCATCAAGATCCTTGGAAGAGTTATCCAACACCAATGTGTCTCCTCCCATTTCCCCTGAAATCCACTCCATTATCCTGGCCACCAACAACCTCCACAATGATACGTGCAAAAGTTCGTTTCTTAGTCTCCATTTCACTTGATATATCAGCAGCATCTGAAATGGCCCATCAAATCCTTTCACTGGCTACTGCCTTTGTTGCTTCCTTCTTATCTCCACACACTCTAAATGCTGGAGTATCCCATGGCTCAGACTTCTCTCCTCTGCCTGCACACATTTCCTTAGTTTGGCCAGTCTTGAGGCTTTTACTTGTATATATAAACTGACATTTCCTAAGATTATATCCTCAGCTTTGACCTCCTATTTTTCATCAACCTGGCATCCTGAATATCTCATAGGCATCTCTAACAACATGATCAAAACCAATTTCTGTTATCTCACTACTGAAAAGTTTTGTTTCTATGATATCTCAGCAAAAGGCAAGCTCATTCTTCTGCTGCTCAGGTCAAAAACCTTGGCATCATCCCTGACAACTTTATGCCTCTCACTGAATCTAATCCATCCACAAATACTATTGTTTCAACCTTCAAGGTATTTCCAGAATCCAGAAATTCTTCCTAACTTCACCCCTACCACCCTTGTCCAAGACACCGTCAACTTGCTTTTAGCAAGAACCTCTACCCTGCTTCCTTTCTTATACCCCTACCATTTTTTTCTCAACACAACAGGCAAAGTAATACCCTAAAAATATAAATTATATCTCATCTCTGAACAAAACCCTCTAACAGCTTCCATGTCCTTCAGAGCAAAAGCTAAAGTCCTGGCAGTTGCCCTCAAGACTCAATAGCCTCTACTCCCTCCTCTGACATTATCTCCAACTGTTTCCCAGCCCTCGCTTATTCCACTCCAGCCACCACAGACATCCTTGCTGATCCTTACAGACTGTGAGTGAACTCTCTACTCAGGCAACTTGAACTTGTTCTTCCTTCTGCCTAAAGGGTTCTTCTCCCAGGTTTCCAAGTGGTAACTGCTCCAATGTTACCTTATCACTGAAGACTTCACTGACCACTCTATTCAGAACTGCAACATTCTCCCCTACTGGCACATCTTACCTCCTTATAGTCTCATTTCTCTCCTTAAAACTTACCCCCATCTAATATATCTTGTTCATTGTTCAATTGCTTAATGTGCAGTCTTCGGTCTTCCTTGAGGGCACATGTTTTGCCTTTTGGTTTTCCTTTCATATTCCCAGATACTAAGACAATGCCTGAGACTAGTAGACTATCAATACATGTTTGTTGAATGAATTAATGAACAAATGAACAAAGTCACAGAGTCAGATCTCAAGTGGCAGCAAAAGACCTTATTTTGGGAAATGTGAGTTAAATCAGTGCTCCTCCAGTTGCTCCAATCAAAGACCGGGTTGCTTCTGGAGCCTAGGAGAAAGCTGTATAGGTATCAGGTATAGAGACCAAGTAGTTAGATAGCTAAAATTCACTTAAAATGATCATCAAAAGAGGCCACAGGCAACAGAGCCTTAAGAGATAACACGTGCTACAGCAGAAAGGAGGCGAATAGCTTCACAGAATTCTAAGAGGAGGATAGGAGGTTTGCACAAATGAAATGCAATAGCATTTCAATCCCTCTTACACCTTCCAGAAAGGACTCCAAAACACAAGGCTAAGAAGACTGCCCTGATTTGAAATACCAACAGGATGGACCAAGGACCAATTCTAAGTCCCCAAAAACAAAGGCAATAGGTTATAAAGAGAATTCACAAATATGGCTCCCAGAAAATGAGAGAGAGAGAGAGAGAGACAGAGAGAGAGAGAGAGAAACAGAGAGAGAGAGAGAGAGACAGAGAAGAATGCAAACCCCATACCTTACTGGGCTAGCAAAGATATCACGTGTTCTGAGACATCAGAGGGGAACCTGAGCTCTATAAGAGCCTCACCCTCCTCATGCTCTTTCCTGACCACTTTCTTCCTCAGATCCAATAAACCTTTTCATCTCTTTTGAAGCAGTCTGGAGGGAGTCATAAAAAGGCAGGCCTGACAGATGCTCATGTCAGCTCGAAACTGCCAAAAACACACATCCGGGCCCGCCGCTCCTTGGCACGCCACTTGAAGTTTCACTTGGGTGTCCTGGCAGGACAAGCAAAGGGGGCCCTTCTGAACCCACTGGTGCCACATAAGGAAGGAGCTGCCGGGAGCTTGCCCCTTCAGAGGAGCAGCCCTGTCACTGAGTTTGCTAGATACTCAAGGGCATACAAAGGAAATCTTAAGGTGAATATCACAAAGCCGAACAAAGGGAAAGCCTCAGAGACTACAAGAGTAGATGCTTTCAGGGAAAATAATCTATTCTGACATTTATAAGGCACTGGTTGGTTGCCCCTCCCTTATGAAGGAATTCTTAAAGGTTCAAATGATAATATGAGGTAAGTATTTAAAAAAAAAACCCAGCAAATTAGTTTTTTCTAGTTTCTTCTTTACTGATATCTAATAAAAATGCCAAAGATGGGGGAAAAGAAGATGGAGGGAAAATGTGAAAAATTATTCTTTTAGTACAAGAGATGGGAGAATCCGCTAATGGGGTCACAGCAGGTACAACCCAGTTATCCTCTTATCTGACATTCTGGCTTCTGGAGAGAATAAAGAGGTGATTTTGCTCACACAGCCCTCTTCATCTAGATGCTTCTCCATCCGCCTGGACATCTTGTCTTTTAAGGCCCAGATGAAAACCTCAACTGTAAAACCAAACTCCCCTTGTCCTTTTGGCTAAACGCATTAAACACTTAAAAAATTAGTGTTACATGTTCAACACTACTAAACTATTTCTGAAGTTCAGGGTTAATTTCTAATTCATATTAGCTCCTACAGCACTTATCATGGTCATTTGCCTAAAATAGGCCAATGGCTTCGCATAATTAGGAACTCAATAAAAGTACTCAGTAAAGAATAGGTACTCAATAAAGCTCTCATCAATATCTTAACTAGCTAACTAACTAAATAAATAAAAACAAAATAAAGAACTCAGGGGTAATTCATTGTGTGCATTGGTGAACAGTGATTGTATTTGGGGCAGGGGTCATCCAGGCATCCCTTGATAAAAATGGAGATAATAGGTTTCCAGAGGAAAACCAATACATTCCCATGTTGTCAGACCATTGAGAGAGGCTCCTAGCACCACGATAATCATGGCATTACTCCAGTTAAAAATAAGAAAAATATGCCCAAAGGTGAATTTTAACAAAGAGCCCTGGAGAAATTTAAGGTAGGTGATCATTGGGCAGGGCAGTGGCTCAAACACTTGGCACGAGAAGGGTCTTACTATGGAGCAGCATACATTTGAGCACAGAGCCCCACGTAGAGGGCAGGAATGTGGGCCTCCAGGCCACCTCTAACACAAGCTCTGTAACTGGGCCCAATGACCTAGTGGACACACAAGGCCTTCAGGGACTTGCCTGTCAATGGAGAGCTGGGATCGATGACTCTCAAATTCCTTCCAGCTCTAGAGTTCAATGATTTTCCATCTGTTCTACATCAGAAAAGCATTTTAGCTTTGTCCAAAATGCAGTCATCCTCAGAACAATTTTGTTGTATGTCCATGTCTTCCAAGTTCTACACTCTCTGCAGATTTAGCAGTGCCAAGCCACCTATGACTGTTCGGGTGGCCCAACCTCACGTCTGTATACCTCCTTCCGGGTCCCTCAGTCTCATTCCTGCGGTCCCCAGCAGTCCTCCTAAGTCCTGCAGCATCACTGCCACACCATGACTCTCCCAGCCCCTTGTTAACATATGGACTCCCTAACTCACACAATTGTCTGCCACACTTTTGGTAAAGCTACTAGTAAAAAGTTCTGAAATGGAAACCAGATGCATGCTCGCACCTTGGGATGTATGTATTATAAAGATGAAACTGCCACTCTCTTCCCAGTTGGCCTCACCTCTTTTTTTCCCCACCTGGTCATGTGGTGTGCACCTGCGACGCACTGACAAGGCTTTAGATTACAACATGAATGGTTAGATCATGTTCCAGGATGGCCTTGGGCTTTAATCCCAGGTGAGTTGTGCATGCATCAAGGGTTTTTATTCCCACCTCACCTTTACAGTTCTCGTAGTTTCCTCTTGCACCAAACTAATATTTCATGTGGACAAACAAGCCTCCAGTCCCCCTTCCATCTTCCAAACTTTTTTTTTTTCCTTTGGCCAGTAGGTTTCCCCCTCTTGTTAATGGTCGGTAGAAATAATTGGTGTGAGGTAAACATGTACAGTGGTTGGGGACACCACTCCCACTGTCAGATTGCTTACTTGTGACAGACTGCCACAGACTAGAAACTTCCAAGCCTAGAGTCCAGAAGGAACCTCAGCCTTAGAGTTCACGTCTCCTGCCACTGCACAGACACGCCTATTAAGCAAAGAAAAGTGGAAAAGAAAACAACAGGGCTCTAAATAATCCCACAAAGCCCAAACGCCAGAGAGCTATCCAGTGTTGTGGATAATGGAAATGCTTTATTATGTAATTTATTTCTCCCACATTCAGTCTTTTCTGTCTATAAATAAGCATATATATACTGGGCTAAAACAGATCCTCACTTCCAAACCTTCCTTTAATTGACATAGAAGAAGCGGAATATGCTTTGAAATTTATACTTGTCCCTGGCACTCTGCCCCCCAAGTGTCTCTATGAAAAGAGAGCAGGAAGGAAGTTTGTTTCCCTACTGACATTAATTAGGTCACCATGCTTAAAAGACAGA
This sequence comes from Felis catus, assembly GCF_018350175.1. Classification (NCBI taxonomy): domain Eukaryota; kingdom Metazoa; phylum Chordata; class Mammalia; order Carnivora; family Felidae; genus Felis; species Felis catus. Next base: position 9,881,352 of record NC_058380.1, read on the forward strand.
CATATCTAGGGGCACCTGGGTGGCTCAGTGGGTTGAGCGTCTGACTTCGGCTCAGGTCACGATCTCTCAGTTTGTGAGTTCGAGCCCCGTGTCAAGCTCTGAGCTGTCAGAGGCTGGAGCCTGCTTCTGATTCTGTGTCTCCTTCTTTCCCTGCCTTTTTCCCACTTGCATTCTCTATCATAAATAAACATTAAAAAAATTTTTAAAGAGAAATATATCTACAGCTGGTTCAAGTTTTAAGCAGAAGCAAATTTATCCAGAAGCAAATGAACCTTAAGCTCACTTGCACAGTCCCCCATCCACAGGCCCAGGAGGAGTCCTGCCTTTGTGTCCACATGTCCTAAAACTGTGAAATTTTACAAAAGCACAGAATGTTACCTATAATATGGTATCTGTCTCCATCCTACCTACATCTCAGTTACACTTCCCTTCTAAACAGGTGGCTCTGAATGGCCACATATTGTGGGAATCTGATGAAAGGGAAGAAGAGGGGGCACCTTGGTGGCTCAGTCGGTTAAGTGTCTGACTTCCACTCAGGTCATGATCTCGTGGTTCATGAGTTCAAGCCCCGCATCAGGCTCTGTGCTGACAGCTCAGAGCCTGGAGCCTTCTTTCTATTCTGTGTCTCCCTCTCTCTGTCCCTCCCCCCATCACACCTGTGTGCACTCACTCACTCTCTCTTGCTCTCTCTCTCTCTCTCTCTCTCAAAAATAACTAAACAAACAAAAAATTTTGTTTCAAGAAAGGGAAGAGGAAACGGGTGATGTTGTTTGGGTTCAGGGACACAGATTTATGTGGTTTATAGCAACTTCTGCATCTGGTTATTATTTGCCATCTTAGTATAGCAACAACTGGCAGGAATTGTCCCATAGTCTAAAATGCAAATTCAGGGGCACCTGGGTGGCTCAGTCGGATCAAAGTCCAACTCTTGATTTTGGTTCATGTTATGATCCCAGGTTCATGGGATGGAGCCCCACACCAGGCTCTGTGCTGAGCATGTGGTGTGCTTGAGATTCTCTCTCTCTCTCACTCTCACTCTCACTCTGCCTCTCTCTCCCCTGCTCACACTCTCTCTAAAATAAAATAAAATAAAATAAAATAAAATAAAATAAAATAAAATAAAATAAAATAAAATAAAATAAAAACAAAATAAATCTTAAAAAAAATAAAATAAAATACAATGTAAATTCACCCAACTTTGTAATAGGGAGATGGGGAGTCAAAGATCATGTGGAACATTCTTCCAGTCATGAAATATATAAAATATTAAGCAGAGGATTAGGGGTTTAGGTTCTCACTAACAATAATCAAAATGGAGGTCCTCTCCTTTCAGAAAAAAGTGTCATAATGCCCTGATGCCATCATAAACACATCATGCTTTTTGTTGTTGTTGTTGTTGTTGTTGTTGTTGTTGTTGTCTTATGGCAATTACATGAAATTAAATCTAATAAAAATTTCTGGGTTTAACATAATCTTGCCCAGTACTACAGGGAGAAGGGCACCTCTACGTGAAGTCATGGAAATCCATATTTATTGTTCCTACTTACTAATAATAATAGTCAAATTGTGACCATGTATCAATGAGACTGAAAACTTTCTAGTCTTCCTATGAAAAGTACAATTACAAAATCAGAGTCACAAGAAAAGGCAAACCAAAAGACACAGCTAAACAATACGAAAAAAACAAGGAACGGAGTGGCATAGCAGATAATAAAGTGATAAAAATATTAGGTCAGTACTGGGTACCTATTCTACACAGGAAGAGAAAGAAGATGAGAGGGAAAGAATGCACGTCAGGTGAATCTGTCCCTTTTCAAACACCGTTTCTAAAAGCTTCTTCCAGCAATTTCTTTGGACTTCTTTTTGGCCAGAAGCAAGTCACAGCACCACCCAAGCAAGGCACAAGAAGTAGAAGTCAAGTGTTTCTTTTCAGTTTTTATTCCTTTTCTGGACACATGGCTACTCTCCCCACTCAAAATGCTGATTCTGTACAAAAGAAGAAGGGGAAAACGGAAACCGGGGGTGCAACCAAACAGCTCTACTTCAGATAACTGAGCTCTTTCTGTTTACTAATGGTTACTGGCTTGAGAGAACAACCCTTTGCTTCAGCTAGCAGCCGCACCTGCCAATGACTGCAAACAAATGTCTTGCTTTATTTTCAGCTCACAACATGGATCCACCATTCCCTGACCCGATAATAGACTGAAATACTTAGAGAAGATGGCTCAGAAGCCATCATTTAAGTCTAGAAAGAACTGCCAAAAAAAAAAAAAAATCCGGCAGTCAGGACTATTGGCTTGCTCCCTCTCTCTTTCCCTTCCCAATAATTATCCATATGGAGGTATTTGAGAAGTTAGCATGAGAAGCCCTACTAATATAGTAACTATCTTTCCTGAGTATTTCCTTAGTTCCAATGGTCCAAGAATATTGCTTGATGAGAAAATTTTAAGTGTGTTTCTATCAGGAAATAGTTGCTCCTTCACTCTGCTCAAGTTTTAACTTGGCTACTAAATTGAGAACTAAGTTGGTGCCTGACTGTACAGAGCACAGGCACAACTTGGAAGCCCAGGGTAATCCAGTGACATACTTTATTTGGTCCACACAGTGTTTTCATTGGAGTAGATGTCAACATTTAAGAACCGAACTAGGACTCAAACTTCTTGGCGTCTGCCTTTACTTGGATGGTCATAAGGTATGGCAACCCCGGCTGGCCTCTGTGCATGACTGCTATCAACTGTAGCCAGTTGTGGTTCACCGTTTTTCCTCTTCATACAGCCCCAGCTTGACCCACCAACTCGCTTGCTGCCTGGCCTCTGCTGAGGGGTGTCTAGATTATAAACTTCGACCTACTCCCATGTTCATAACTGTAATAGAAAAATACTCTTAATTGTTATGATTCTTTTGGGAATTTACATGCATCCACTAATCAAGGGCTTCTCTGTGAAAGCTGAACAGTAGTGTAAAAAATAGTTCATACTCTGCAAAGATCATAAAATCTAAGTGTCTGAAACCTAAAACAGAAACTTCAAAGGAGCTGTTATTCTAAGTATAAGGATGCATACATTTAGCGAGACAGATAGTAAGTGCTGAGTGATAATTCCATGGTAGCTAGGGATGAACATATTTCTTTTGTTATAAGGAAAAAAAATAACAACAACAAAAAGTATGCCCAAAGAGAGATCATATTTCTTCACTCAATCTTATACAGTATCTATCTTTCCTTTCGGCCAAATTCTGAAGCATTCTATTATCTTAGCAGACTGGACCCTCTTCAACAGGCCAGCAGGGCAAGGTTTCCAATATTATGCTACAGGAGAAGCCCTGGGCACATGAGGCCACAGCGGGAGTCAAAAGAAAACTGTCTAATTCTTCATTGAGAAGTACTGTGAGCCAACATCTTCTCTGCTGCCAAAATGTTACCGTTTTCTTTAGAGAATTGCATGCAAGAGACAGGTAATATGTTTTTCTGACTTTTTTTGTCATTACTTGCCAAACTGAGTAATAACATATATTTTTTTAATTGTCATAATAACAGTTAACAATGGTTGAGGACCTCAATGTCCCAGGTACTAGGCTAAGCAGATTGCAGATACTATCTCATTCACTTAAATCTTCATAGACGACCCCATCACAGAATTTAGAAGGAAAAAAAACTTGAGGAAAATAAGGTGAAATAACTTGTTCTAAAATCTTTTAACACCTCCAATAGGACACCTAGGAAATGGAGTCCTATTAGAGTTTAAAGTCTCTGTGACAAGAGTGTCTGTGTTTTACTACTTTAATTATAGTGATTAACATCACTTGAAAAATACTGCGAGGGTTATGAAGTATCTTAATATACATTAGTTCATTTGATCCTAAAAATCCTGAGAAAGGTACAACATATTAATAAACGTGGAGTATTTTCTCTCTTCTCCATAGGGAAAAAAAGACCAGCGAGCAATAGTTGAATGTGTACCATTTGCAAAGCACTGCGACATAAAGGCAGACAACAGATGAGAAGAGCAAGGCACGGTCCTGAATGCAGATCATCAAAATTGCAAGAAATAGAAAGTGCTAGTGAGGATGTGGACAAAGGGAGCCCTCGTGCAGTGTGGGTGGGAATGTAAGTTGGTGCAGCCACTGTGGAAAACTGTAGGTAGCATCCTTGAAAAATTAAAAATAGAAATACCATATGATCCAGCAATTCTAATTCCAGGTATATACCCAAGAAAATGAAAACACTAACTCAAAAGGTATCAGCACCTTCGTGTTCATTATAACATTATTTACAATAGCCAAGACATGGAAACAACCCACATGTTCACTGACAGATAAATGGATAAAACAAAACATGGCACATATTTATACAATGGGATACTATTCAACCGTCAAAAAGAAGGAAATCCTTTCATGTGCAACACAATGGGACTTAAAGGCAATTATGTTCAGCGAAGTAACTCAAAGAAAGACAAACACTGTATGATGTCACATATATGTGGAATCTAAAAAAGAAAGAAAGAAAAGAAAACCAAACTCATAGAAAAAGAGAGCAGATTTGTGGTTATCAGAGGCAGTGGTAGAGCCTGAGGGAATTGGACCAAGGTGGCCAAAAGGTTTGAACTTCTGGGTATAAGTATCAGAGATGTAATGTACAACATGATGGCTATCGTGACCATGCTGTATGGTATACATGAGAGCTGGTAAAAGAGTAGATTTTAAAAGTTCTCATCGCAAAGAAACATTTTTTAGTTACTGTAAGAAGTGATGGATGGTAACTAATGTGACTGGAGTAATCACTTTGTAGTACGTGTATGTAAAGTCATTACGCTGTATACCTGAAGCACATACAGTGTTTTATGTCCATTATAGCTCAATAAAACTGAATTAAAAAAAGAAAAGAAAATCCCCTAGTCAGATGTCTTTGGCTAAAGATAACTGATTTATGCACTAACTTCAAAATTTGACCACGACCTTAAAAAAAAAAAAAAAAAAAAAGACACAGTCCTAATCTGATCTAGATCAGATCATTCAGGCAAGAATGAAGAGCCCCCAATAATTTGTGGGTGAATTAAATCAACGCTTTAGCAAACAATACAATGAAAATTATAAGGGGATCAGAGAGGGCTGAATGAATTCAAAGACAGAAAGGGAAAGTTCAGAGAAGTAAGGGTAGGATTTCCACAGCCTGGGACGGGAGTACAGCAGATTTCTAGGCTCAGAGAAAAACACAAGTGAGCCATGGCACACGCATGCGTGAAAAATAAAGGGCGTGTTTGAGAAATGGTTCGATATATCTGGAGCAAGTCAGTAAAGGAAAAAGGTGGGGGAAAACCAGAAAAGTGAGATGGCCCTGAATCGCAGAGGCACGGAACAGAACACTGAGAGACTGGAGAGCCGTTAATGATGTTTGCGGCAGGTATTAGTACAATTCGATTTATATTTAAGGGGGGCTCACAAGTCACGAGTATAGGGGATGGACGACATAAGTAGTGAGTAACCTGGACCCTGGGGCCACACACACGGCTACCCTACCTTGTTAATAAAGGCTGTGATCTAATTTAAGGATGAGAGAATAGAAAGCCACTTTCATATTAGCATTCTCAAACATACACAGCCATAACGTGCTAGTAGCTAAAAAAAAACAAAAAACAAAAAACACTCAGCGGTTTTCTCGCTGACATTATGCAACTGTATAAAGAGATTCATCTAACTTGTAAGAATCCATGTATTTTCCCTTGAAACTTAATAAAGCTACATTTTTCTCTCTGAATGATAAAATCAAAACTTTAACAAATAAATTTTTCCTCTAGCTATCCCACAATTAGTCTTCATGAAAAAGTATACGCACCACTGTCCTAGATTGTTCTAAGGAAAGAGACGGGCCAGTCATGAAATTACTGCAATAGTTTCGGTTTGAAGAGACTAGCATCTCAGCAGATACAATCATGCTCAACATTCATGCACCATGCAGGAGGCACATGAGGTAGTGTCCCACACAACCCCATGAACAATCTTGATTTTACGGACAAGAGAACAGAGACTCACAGAGGTTACAGAGCTCGCCCGAAGTTACAGACCTGCCAAACAGAGGATCCAGAATGTGACGACCCAGATGTGTCCATTTCAAACCTCTTGTTCTTCACTGTGAGAGTAGAACATCATCCAGCTCAGGTGATGGCAGTGGGTGGAGATACATAACACAGGCAGTACTGACTTGTCTCGACGCTGAAATGAGTGTGGAGGCTTGAGGGGAAGTCACTCTATTTGCCATGCTAAGGCAATCTGGACTGCACACTGTATGGGACGTAAGGCCATTAAAGGATCTTAAGCAAAAGTGTGATGTGATCAGATTACTGAAAATTGGAAATTATTGGAACAGTCTGCTTCAGACATGATGTACACCTGGCCAAAGGCAGAGGCAATTTGGGACTCCTTTTTTCCTGAAACAAAAATTGCAAACAGTATCACACTGTCAGGGTCTCTTGACCTCAGCACCACTGATATCCAGGGCCGGACCACTCTTTGTTGTAGGGGGGCTGCCCTGTGCACTGTAGCAGCATCTCTGACAGTTACCCATTAGACACCTGTATCACCCCTGCCCCTACAGTTGTGACAATCAGAAGTGTCTCCAAAATTTCACCCAAGGTGGAAAGCCACTACCAGAAAAATGACCTTATAACTGTAAAATGTTTAATCAAAAACTAAACACAGAGGGGCACCTGGATGGCGCTCAGTCAGTAAAGCATGCGACTCAATCTCAGGGTAGTGAGTTCAAGCCCCATGCTAGGCATGAAGCCTACTTAAAATAAAAAATATGTTATAGGTAAGGGATGAATCACTAAATTCTATTCCTGAAAACAGTACTACACTATACGTTAACTCAAATCTCAATGTAAAAAAAAACAAAAACAAAAACAAAAAAAAACCTTAAGAGTTGGTTCTTTGCAAAAATGCGGAAAAAAGTAAATAAAATTAAAAAAAACTAAACATGAAGATACTTATAAATGAAAAAAGTAACAAAGAAACAAATTACAGGAATACTAACAATCAGGATGCCACTCCAAGGATACTGTTTGCTGATGCTTGTGAAAAATGGAGCGAAGTTCGGCCTTGAGAGGAGCATTTGAGGGTCAGAGCAACATGAGCATCTCAGATGAGCGCCTCTGATAAATCACAGAGCACTCGATCTATTTTTGTGTCTGAGGCTGCATGAAGTTCTCATCTGCTTAGATCTGATTGGATGGCCCTTTGATTGCTCTATTCATCTGTTCATCTAAAGTCTCTTTCATGCAGGGTTTTCTGACTACACTCAGAACCCAGCAATCATCCTGGCGATATCAAGCAGGATAATGTGGCTTTGCGCTAAGCTGAGATACTCCACAAAGCATAAACAGGAGATTTAGATTCAGCTGAGGTTTCTGAAAGTTAAGAACGCAGCAGGCGTTACCATTTAGGCAACAAACACCACAAGGTCCTGGTTTAGCTTTTCTTCTGGTTGCAAACAAAATACTTTCCCATTTCCTTAGATACTTTTCATCAAGTTAGACCTTTCATGCCAAGCTTTCCCCTGAACTCATCCCTGCTTTCTGTGTGGGGTGGCTTTTGGTGACTGACCGATGAGATACTCTAATGCACCTCATCTGTAGCCACAGCACCCCCAGGATTGAGCCCCCTGTTAAGTCTCCCAGCAGCACCATGCTATGCGTTGCTGAGAACTACCTTGTTTTCAGAAGGAAGGCATATCCTCCTATCATAAGCAATGGAAGAGAGATCAACATGCTACTCAGAGTTTTTGCTGCTTCCAGACAAAAGCCTTTCCTGAGATACACCACTTAACCCATGCTTGCTGAAGCACTGCAAATGATCTTTTATTCCTACCAGTATCACAGTCACTCTCGCACCCTCACAGAGACACCTCAGCTGGCTACCACCCCCATCCAGGCATGGAGTGATGGCAGAAGCATATGAGGAAGTCGGTTGACTTCTTGACCCTACCCAATCATTTGGTGGCTGTCACAGGGATACCAAATGTGAAGCAGAAGGTTGTCAGAGATGAGCTGGGCTCGGAAAGAAGTTCTGAGGGCACAGAGAGCCTAAAGAGCCTCCAGGGATCCATCCATCTTCCCAAAGAGCCTTGTGATCTGCACTTTAGAATCAGGTGCGCCATCTTGAGAAGCCATCCCACATTCCAAGCAAAATTAGTTTAATGTTCCCATGTAAAAAAGGCCCAAGCCAGGTGGAGGATCATTATATGAGCACACACCGTGGAACTAAAAAGGTTTGCATGCTGCTGGAAGGAATTTATGGGGAAATTTATTACAGATCCACTTCTTATGTAAATCGTGTCACCATATGATGATGACCTCCGTCAGAGTTGCAAGGGCAGGAAAGGTTATTTGGGCCAAATATCATTAGGGCTCTGCCTTTGAGAAATAAGATATTCTTCATCCAGATAGTCTTATGGATCCCAAGAAGGGGAAAGAGGGCAAAAGAAAAAAAAACCCTTCTTTAAGGGTAACTCCTTCATCTTTTGGGAAGTCTAGGTATTTCTAAGTTCTTCCTGCAAAGGATGCTAAGCTGAGAACAGGAGGGTACAGGGAGCTGAAAAATGGCAAGAGTTGGCAAATACAGAATAGTTGGAAGGTAACCAAGAACTATAAATTCTTGAAGATTGGGAGCCCTTTTACACCACAAAGACCCTGGGCCAGGGACAGGCGAGGTAAAAGGACAGCACAGCAAAATGCCAGAGCTTGGACCTGGAAGATGAACAGGTCCAAAGTCGAATTCTAGCCCTGTCATTTCTCATTTGCACTTCCAGCAACAGAAAGTAAGAAAAAATAACCACATGCAGGTGAGGTGACTCCTGTACTCCATACCTCCAGTGACACCCATCTCACCCAAAGGAGAAGCCGCAGCATTCACCACAAGATGCTAGAAGGCCTAGTCCAAACACCCCAGTGCAATTCTCCTTGTCCTCTACTCCAACCACATTGGCCTCTGTATTATTTCTGGAATGTGCAGAACACACTCTCTTTTATTAAGTTCATTTATTTATTTTGAGGGAAACAGCAAGCAAGAGGCACGGGTGGGGGGGGGGTAGGGGGCAAAGAGAGAATACAGAGAGAAACCCAAGCGGGCTCTTCGTTCTGCTAGCCCGGAGCCTGACATGGGGCTAGATCCCACAAAGCATGAGATCATGACCTGAGCTGAAACTGAGTTGGACACTTAACCAACTGAGCCACGCAGTGCATCCCATGCAGAGTACACACTTGCATCAGAGCCTTTGCACTAACTCTCTGAAATGTTCCATCCCAGATCCTCACACTTTCCCCTGATCTTTGCTTATATGGCAGCTTATCAGTTAAGGTCTTGCCTACCAAAAATGCCAACCACCTCCACTCACCCCTGTCTAGCATGCCCCAGGATTTCCTATTCTCCTTGCCCTGTTTCATTTTTCTCTAGAGCACTAATTACCAACTAAAAAAACATAGAGTCATTTGTTATATATTGTCTCATCCCACACAAAGATATATACTCCATAAGGACAAAGTTTTTATCTACTATATTCACTGCCATACTCCTAGAACCTAAAACAATGCCTGGCAAAAGGTAGTGTCTATGTGAATGGATGCAGGTTACCACCTACTATAGGCCAGGCACTTTCCATAAGCAAGTTCCTCTGAATTTCAACGCCATGTACAAATGAACAACAAATCAATTACCCCCAGGTCTTGACTTAGGGCAATCCAACCTAAACAAATTTATATTTATTTAAATTCAACTAATTGCAGCCTTTTAATAATACACAGTATTTAAATAAGAAAACAGAAAATTAACTTCTAGCAATTATTTGTTTTCCAGAATTCTCTCCTAGTTACCTATTCCTGCATAAGAAATTTCCCCAAAGCTTAGTAGCTTATCACAACAATGATTTTATTCTATTCCTCATTTTTGTGGGTCAAAAATTCCAGCAGGTCTCTGCTGGGTGATTCTTCTGTTCTAAGTGGCATCAAAGAAAGTTACTCAGTGATATTCAGAGGTGAGATGGGCTCATGGGGAGGCTGGTTCTGCTTCACTCACACATCTGATTGGGAGGGCAGGGGGGAGGGCTGTAAAAAACTGCCTACCAAGCTGATGCTATGAAACTGATGCTCTGTCTTAAAGGTTACTAAATCAGACCAGAAAGCAATTCAAAAAAGGAATCCCAAAACGTTTTGAGCATGGGCAGTATTCCTGAAATGGCATGTGGCTTCCAACAAATGTAACATCTTCATGTCCAAATTCAGTATGTCTCTTGAAACCATAATCTCATATCTCGATGTCACACTTCATATACTTAATACTCAGCACCTTGAAATAACTGACATGGAAAAGAAAAACCATCTCGGAGGAGGGGCCAAGATGGCAGAACAGCATGGACTTTTTTTTTGTTTTTTGGTTTTTTTTGCATCTCTCAACTCTGAAATGCAGCCAGATCAACACTAAACCATCCTGCAAACCTAGAAAACTGATCTGAGTTCCAATACTAGAGACCAGGTAGCTTGGTGACAGCATTTTCACCTCTCCCGCGCATGCGCATACACACCTACACGGGCCACAGCAATCCACCCCAATAAGCTAAGCAGTACCATCTAGTGGAGAACTGAGCCCTTATACTAAACCCCACCCAACTGGGTCAACAGCACTCTTGACAAACACAAGTCTATCCACCTGCTTAGTTTACAGACTATAAAGTGCTTCACAGCTTGACTTCTACGGGAAACCAAATGTAATTTCAACCGTACTTCATTCTGTTCGCTGGTCCTTTTATTCAATTTTCTTCTTTTTCTTTTCTTTTCTTATTCTTGAATACAGAAAGAAAAAATCTACTTTTATTTTCCATTTTTATTAGAAATATTTTTCTTTATTTTTTCTACTATATTTTTTACTTTTTTGAAAATTTTAAAATTCTATTTTACTTTCATCATTTCATTTTATTCTATTTTATTGTATTCATTTTTTTCAAATTTTCAAAAGTTCTCCTTTTTCCCTTTTTTTCCTTTTCTTTTTTTCTTGTCTTTCCCTTTTTTCTCTAATCTATCAAGCTTCTTGCAACAACCAGAATAAAACATCCTAGGATCTAGCATCCTTTATTTGATTTCTTTGTGTTGTTTTTAATTTTTTAATTTTAATATTTTTCTTACATTATTAATTCCTTTTTGTCCTCCAAAATGATGAAATGAAGGAATTCACACCAAAAGAAAGAACAGGAAGAAATGACAGCCAGGGACTTAATCAAAACAGATACAAGCAAGATGTCTGAACCAGAATTTAGAATGACAATAATCAGAATACTAGCTGGGGTTGAAAATAGATTACAGTCCCTTTCTTCAGAGATAAAAGAAGTCAAAGCTAGTCAGGATGAAATAAAAAATGATACAACTGAGCTGCAATCTCGAATAGCTGCCACAGCAGTAAGGATGGATGAGGCAGAACAGCCAATCAGTGATATAGAAGACAACTTAGAGAATACTGAAGCAGAAAAAATGAGGGAGACTAAGGCAAAAGAGCATGAAATAAAAAGTAGAGAATTCAATGACTCATTAAAAAGGAGTAACATCAGGGGCGCCTGGGTGGCGCAGTCGGTTAAGCGTCCGACTTCAGCCAGGTCACGATCTCGCGGTCCGTGAGTTCGAGCCCCGCGTCGGGCTCTGGGCTGATGGCTCAGAGCCTGGAGCCTGTTTCTGATTCTGTGTCTCCCTCTCTCTCTGCCCCTCCCCCGTTCATGCTCTGTCTCTCTCTGTCCCAAAAATAAATAAACGTTGAAAAAATAAAAAATAAAAAAAAAAAAAAGGAGTAACATCAGAATCTCAGGGGTCCCAGAAAAATGGAGAGAGAGAAAAAGTGGTAGAAAATTTATGTGAGCAAATCATAGTGGAAAACTTTCCTAACCTGGGAAACATACAGATATCAAAATCCAGGAAGCATAGAGGACTCTCATTAGATTCAATAAAAACTGACCATCAATAAGGCATATCATAGTCAAATTCACAAAATACTCAGGCAAAGAAAGAATCATGAAAGCAACAAGGGAAAAAATGTCCTTAACCTACAAGGGAAGACAGATCAGGTTTTCAGCAGACCTATCCACAGAAACTTGGCAGGCCAGAAAGGAGTGGCAGGGTATATTCAATGTGCTGAATTGGAAAAATATGCAGCCAAGACTTCTTTATCCATCAAGGCTGTCATTCAAAACAGAAGGATAGATTAAAAGTTTCCCAGACAAACAAAAATTAAAGGAGTTTGTGATCACTAAACCAGTCCTGCAATAAATTTTAAGGGGGCCTCTCTGAGGGGAGAAAAGATGAAAAAAAAAACCCAAAAATACCAAAAGCAACAAAGACTAGAAAGGACCAGAGAACACTACCAGAAACTCTAACTCTACAGGAGACATAACGGCAATAAATGCATATCTTTCAGTACTCATTCTAAATGTCAATGGTCAAAACACTCCAATCAAAAGACATAGGATAACAGAATGAATAAGAAAACAAGATCCATCTATATGCTGTTTACAAGAGACCCATTTTAGACCTAAAGACACCTTCAGATTGAAAATGAGGGTATAGAGAACCATCTACCATGCTAAAGGTTGCCAAAAGAAAGCCAGAATAGCCATACTTATATCAATCTAGATTTTAAAATAAAGACTGTAACAAGAGATGAAGAAGGGCATTATATCATAATTAAGAGGTCTATCCACCAAGGAGACCTAACTATTGTAAATATTTATGCTCCAAACATGAAAGCACCCAAACATATAAATCAATTAATCACAAACATAAAGAAACTCATTGACAATAATACCATAATAGTAGGGGACTTCAACACCCCACTTACAACAATGGACAGATTATCTAAACAGAAAATCAACAAGGAAACAATGACTTTGAATGACACACTGGACCGGATGGACTTAACAGATATATTCAGAACAGTTCATCCTAAAGCAGAATACACATTCTTCTCCAGTGCATATGGAACTTTCTCCAGAAAAGATCACATACTGGGACACAAATCAGCCCTCAACAAGTACAAAAAGATTGAGATCATACCATGTATATTTTCAGACCACAATGCTATGAAACTCTAAATCAACCACAAGAAAAAAATCGGAAATATAACAAATACTTGGAGACTAAAGAACATCCTACTAAAGAATGAATGGGCTAACCAAGAAATTAAAGAGGAAGTTAAAAAAGTACTTGGAAACCAATGAAAATGATAACACCACAGCCCAAAACCTCTGGGATGCAGGAAAGGCAGTCATTAAGAGGGAAGTATATAGCAATCCAGGCCTTCCTAAAGAAGGAAAAAAGGTCTCACATACACAACCTAACCTTACACCTCAAAGATCTGGGAAAAAAGCAGCAAATAAAACCCAAAAACATCAGATGATAGGAAATAATAAAGATGAGAGCAGAAATCAATGTTAGCGAAACCAAAAAAAAAACAAAAACAAAAAACACAGAACAGATCCAATGAAACTAGGAGCTGGTTCTTTGAAATAATTAACAAAATTGATAAACCCCTAGCCAGTTTGGTTAAAAAGAAAAAGGAGGGACACCTGGGTGGCTCAGTCTGTTGGGCGTCTGACATTGGCTTTGGTCATGATCTCATAGGTTGTGGGCTCGAGCCCCACATCAGGCTCTGTGCTAACAGCTCAGAGCCTGGAGCCTGCTTTGGATTCTGTGTCTCCCTCTCTCTCTGCCCATCCCCCAATCGTGCTCTATGTGTGTGTCTCTCTCTTAAAAATAAACATAATAAATAAATAAAATAAATAAATAAATAATAAATAGGAAAGAAGGAAGGAAGGAACCCAAATTAAAAAAATCAAGAATGAAAGAGGAGAGATCACAACCAACACTGCAGAAATACAAACAATAATAAGAGAATATTATGAGTCATTATACAGCAATCAAATGGGCAATCTAGAAGAAATGGAAAAATTCCTAGAAACATATAAACTACCAAAACTGAAACAGGAAGAAATAGTAAATTTGAACAGACCCATAACCAGTAAAGAAATCAAATTAGTAATCAAAAATCTCCCAAAAAACAAGAGTCCAGGGCTGAATTCCTTTACAGGGGAATTCTACCAAACATTTAAAGAAGAGTTAACACCTATTCTCTTGAAGCTGTTCCAAAAAATAGATATTGAAGAAAAACTTCCAAACTCTTTCTATGAAGCTAGCATGACCTTGATTCCAAACCCAGACAAAGACCCCACTAAAAAGGAGAACTACAAACCAATTTCCCTGATGAACATAGATGCAAAAATCCTCAACAAGTTACTAGCCAACCAGATCCAACAATACATTAAAAGAATTATTCACCACAACCAAATGGGATTTATGCCTGTGATGCAGGGCTGGTTCAACATCTGCAAAACAATCAGTGTGATACCTCACATCAGTAAAAGAAAAGACAAGAACTACATGATCCTCTCAATAGATGCAGAGAAAGCATTTGACAAATGCAGCATCCTTTCTTGATAAAAACCCTCAAGAAAGTAGGGATAGTAGGATCATACCTCAAGATCTTAAGAGCCACATATGAAAGACCCAATGCTAATATCATCCTCAATAGGGGAAAACTGAGAGCTTTCCCCCCAAGGTCAGAAACATGACAGGGATGTCTACTGTCACCACTGTTATTCAACATAGTATTGGAAATCTTGTCCACAGCAATCAAACAACACAAAGAAATAAAAGGCATCAAAATCAGCCAGGAAGAAGTCAAACTTTCACTCTTCACAGATGACATGATATTTTATACGGAAAACCCAAAAGATTCCAACAAAAAACTGCTAGAGTTGATCCATGAATTCAGCAAAGTCGCAGGATATATAATCAATGCACAGAAAGCGGTGGCATTCCTATATGCCAATAGCGAAGCAACAGAAAGAGAAATCGAGGAATTGATCCCGTTTATAACTGCACCAAAACCCATAAAATACCTAGGAACAAACCTAACCAAGGAGGTGAAAACTCTATACACTGAAAACTATAGAAAGCTTATGAAAGAAATTGAAGAAGACACACACACAAAAAAAGGAAAAATATTCCATGCTCCTGGATTGGAAGAACAAACATGGTTAAAATGTCAATATTACCCAAAGCAATCTACATATTCAATGAAGTTCCTATCAAAATAACACCAGCATTCTTCACAAAGCTAAAATAAACAATCCTAAAATTCGTATGGAGCCAGAAAAGACCCTGAATAGCCAATGCATTCTTGAAAAAGAAAACCAAAGCTTCAGGCATCACATTCCCAGACTTCAAGACGTATTACAAAGCTGTAATCATCAAGACAGTATGGTACTGGCACAAAAACAGACACTCAGATCAACGGAACAGAATAGAGAACCCAGAAATGGACCCACAGACATATGGCCAACTAATCTTTGACAAAGTACAAAAGAATATCCGATGGAATGATGACAGTCTCTTCAGCAGATGGTGCTGGGAAAACTGGACAGCGACATGCAGAAGAAGGAACTTGGACCACTTTGTTACACCATACACAAAAATAAACTCAAAATGGATGAAAGACTTCAATGTAAGACAGGAAGCCATCAAAATCCTCGAGGAGAAAGCAGGCAAAAACCCCTGTGACCTCAGCTACAGCAACTTCTTACTCAACACGTCTCCAGAAGCAAGGGAAACAAAAGCAAAAATGAACTATTGGGACCTCTTCAAAATAAAAAGCTTCTACCCAGCGAAGGAAACAATCAGCAAAACTAAAAGGCAACCTATGGAATGGGAGAAGAAATTTGCAAATGACATATCAGATTAAAGGTGATATACAAAATCTATAAATTATAAACTCAACACCCAGAAAAAAATTAATCCAGTGAAGAAATGGGCAAGAGACATGAAAAGACACTTTTCCAAAGAAGACATCCAGATGGCTAACAGACATATGAAAAAATGCTCAACATCACTCATCATCAGGGAAATACAAATCAAAACCACAATGAGATACCACCTCACACCTGTCAGAATGGCAAACATTAACAACTCAGGCAACAACAGATGATGGCGAGGATGTGGAGAAAGAGGATCTCTTTTGCTGTGCTGGTGGGAATGCAAAATGGTGTAGCCACTCTGGAAAACAGTATGGAGGTTCCTCAAAAAATTAAAAATAGAATGACCCTATGACCCAGGAATTGCACTACTAGGTATTGTTTCGAAGGGGCACATGCACCCCAATGTTTAGAGCAGCATTATCAACAATAGCCAAAGTATGGAAAGAGCCCAAATGTCCAATGACATATGAATGGATAAAGAATATGTGCTGTGTGTACGTGTATGTGTATATATATGTATATATATATATATATATATATATATATATATATATACATACATACATACAATGGAGTATTATATATATATACATATATACAATGGAGTATTATATATATATGTATATATATATATATATACATATATATATATATATACATACACACACACACAATGGAGTATTACTCTGCAATCAAAAAGAATGAAATCTTGCCATTTGCAACTATGTGGATGGAACTGGAGGGTATGAAGCTAAGCAAAATTAGTGAGTCAGAGAAATACATACCATATGACTTCACTCATATGAGGACTTTAAGATAGAAAACAGATGAACATAAGAGAAGGGGAGCAAACATAAAAACAGAGAGGGGGACAAAACATAAAAGACCCTTTAACATAGAAAACAAACAGAGGGTTGCTGGAAGGGCTGTGAATGGGGGGATGGTCTAAATAGTTAAGGGGCATTAAGGAATCTACTCCTGAAATTATTGTTGCACCATATGCTAACTAACTTGGATGTAAATTAAACCATAAATAATTTTTTTTTAAAAAAAGAAAAACCATCTCTAGGCATAAATATAATGAGAACTTAATTGTCTTGACTGGAGGTCAAACTCAGCTGGAGTTTTTTTTTAATTTTTTTTAATGTTTATTTATTTTTGAGACAGAGAGAGACAGAGCATGAATGGGGAAGGGTCAGAGAGAGAGAGAGACACAGAATCTGAAGCAGGCTCCAGGCTCTGAGCTGTCAGCACAGAGCCCAACGTGGGGCTCGAACTCGCGGACCGCGAGATGGTGACCTGAGCCGAAATCGGACGCTCAACCGACTGAGCCACCCAGGTGCCCCTGGAGATACCTTTAAATTCAGTCTCTATTTAAGCCAATGCCCTAAGGTTTCATGACCCAAAAACAACAACATAATGAAAACTAAAAAGACAAAACACTAAGTGCCCATCTGGGCTGTTTTCTACATTTTAAAAGCAGGCACTTTGTTTATCTCAGGTTGAAGCGAAAAATGAATGTGATAGTTTCTTAAGGAAACAGTAAGGATTATTTTCAAGAGCAGATACTTATCTCTCACACTTCTCCTTGCAATAGTGCAAGTGTGTGTTCGTTGGGGGGGGGGGTGATCTGAGAAAGGGCAGACAGGCAGAATTCCCTTCATCTGTTTTACTTAAAAAACAAAATCCTGACCTACAATTTCACCTTTAAGTACCCTCAGAAATGCCGACGAGACCCTTCCCCCAGCAGAAAGTCTTCTGTCCAAGGAGCCTCTAGACATGCCCTTTCATTTGCTCAGACATGATAAAGCAAGGTAGGGCTTGCACATGACAGGATACAAGGGTGACTCCAACAGTATGCATTTGGTGGGTCTCTAGGAGCTCTGGGGACATTGAGGGGAGGGTGCTGGTGCACTGGCCAGGGCAGAGCTGGCCCAGGAAGGCTTGGTGCCTGCAGTCCACCTGCCTGGTCCACTCCCTTCTCTGTGTCCATGAGCAGCACTCATAACCTTCTCTTTCCTCCTCCAGGTCCTCATATGTGGATTGAGATTTTTAGTGAAATCTGTATTCTTGTCAAAAAGTTTATATACTTTCCCAGGTTAGAATAGGAGTTCTTTCAATTACCTACACTTGATGTAAAGTCATGTGTCATCATGGAATTTGTCTTATCTGTGGATGCTGAGTCTTAGCAGCAATATTTGTAGTAATTACCATCAAAATTAACTGATCAATTTCTAAGCATCAGAACTCTTCTAAAGCTCTTACATGGGGGCTCCTTGGTGGCTCAGTCAGTTAGGCATCTGACTCTTGATTTCAGCTCAGGTCATGATCTCACAGTTCTTGAGTTTGAGTCCCATGTCACACTCTGTGCTGACAGCATGGAGCCTGCATGGGATTCTCTCTCTCTCTCACTCTTTCTCTCTGCCCCTATCCCACTCATTGGCATGCACATGCTGTCTCTCTCTTTCTCTCAAAATAAATAAATAAACTTAAAAAAAAAAAAATAAAGGTCTTATATATACTAATTCATTTAATCCCTTAGGTAACCGTAAAGTGTAAGTCCCATTACTATTTCCATTTTTCAATGAGAAGATTGGACTTCAAGACCTGGAAAATCTACTTAAGATTACTGAAATAATAAGGGTGAAGCTGGTAATTAAGTCCAGACATTCTGGCCCAGTGCTACCAATCTTGATACTATGCTGAGCTATATCCATGAAGACACCAGCCTTTGAAGCATGAATTTGTTTTAATCTGAGGTAATAAATTATGAATCCAGTAACGAGCCTGCACATAGACCACACCATCTGATGAAATGCAGACTCCATTACCACTCTCGTTTGTAAGAATCCCCAGCACCTATGAGGATGTCTGGTCTACCTGTCTAGATATGACTCCAAAATTCCTATTTCCACCCTTGACCTTATCACTATATTCCACATTCCTCTATCTCATGGCAAACTCAACATAAACTTCAAGAATTAAGGATCTTTGTCTCTTTTGTTTAGTGATACACCTGAATTATACTTGGCACATAGCAGGCACTCACTAAGTATTTGTTCAATGAATGAATGAACATCTAAAAGGAATCTTACATATAATAAGGCCAAAATAAACCTTTTCTCTTCTCTCCCCTGAAAATGTGTTCCTCCTCCATTACTGACCCATGTTCCCAGTTGCTAGGCCCAAACCCTCAGAATCATTCACAATTGTTCTCTGTGTCACCCCTGCAGCCAATACACCAGCAAAAAGTGTTTTTCTCCATTCCCAAAGTGAACCCCCAATCTTCTCACAGCTCTCCATTTCCCCAGCTGTCCCCAGTTCCAAGCCAACCACCTCTCCCTTCCTCATGGGCCCCTGCTTTCATTGTCTCCCAGTCCTGCTTCTAAAATCTACCCACTACTCAGACACCTCTTCCTGCTTAAATGGCCGATCGTTACACTTTACACCAAACCCAAACTCTTTATTTGCCTTGTAAAGGCCCTGTGGGATCTGGCTCTTCCCACCTCCCTCAACTTCCTCACTGTGCTCCCTCAACACTGGAGACTGTCTCCCTCCTTCCACTGTTTGCACACCCAAGGACACTCCTACTGTTGCACTGCAGAGGGGACAGTGGAGCGTAAAACATGACATGTTTAGGCATATGTTTATGTGTGTGCCTAAGAGATACAGTGTGTGTGTATACACATATTAATTCTAACTTATACTCTGGAGGCAGTTAGATCTGATCTATATCAGATCTCAATGACCCATGGGTGGTTACATATACAATAGGAGAGATCATAATCAGGAATCAGTAACACAAGTGTTGGATAAAATACTGTTATCCAAAAGCCAAATTAAATTTTTTTAATGTTTATTTATTTTTGAGACAGAGAGAGAGAGAGACAGAGCATGAATGGGGGAGGGGCAGAGAGAGAGGGAGACACAGAATCGGAAGCAGGCTCCAGGCTCTGAGCCATCAGCCCAGAGCCCGACGCGGGGCTCGAACTCACGGACCGCGAGATCGTGACCTGGCTGAAGTCGGACGCTTAACCGACTGCGCCACCCAGGCGCCCCTGTCTCCTGCTTTTATATGCAGTAGACATGATTAGTTAATGCAAATTCAAATTATTACTGAGTTCACAGTATTCTTGAAACTATGTATTTCCTCGATTTATACTAAAGGTTCAATTAGAATACATAAGGCTGTCACTGTTTTTCATTTTATTTATTTATTAAAAAAAATTTTTTTTAACATTTATTTTTGAGACAGAGAGAGAGCATGAACGGGGGAGGGTCAGAGAGAGAGGGAGACACAGAATCGGAAACAGGCTCCAGGCTCTGAGCCATCAGCCCAGAGCCCGACGCGGGGCTCGAACTCACGGACCGCGAGATCGTGACCTGGCTGAAGTCGGACGCTTAATCGACTGAGCCACCCAGGTGCCCCCCAAAAGCCAAATTAATGACCAAAAAAGCTATGTGATTATTATTGGTAAAATGAGAGGAATTCAACATCAATTAGTGGTTGGAAATATTGTCAAAGCACCACTTCACTGAAGGAAATAAAGTTATAAAGATCTGGCCAGCACCACCACTCAAGGTTCTAGTTTGCTTGTCCTGGATCCCTGCGCTCCAAGGATGCCCTGTACTCCGACCAACCGTAAGGCCGCTGCGAGCATCTTTTTGCGTCTGCAAAATACAAGGTCTAGTTGGAGCACAAGGGTAGAACTGCTAGAATTGGTTGTAAACCTCTTTTGTGCATGTGTGGTTAAATGTTTGGCCAACTTGTTCGAAGCTGACCTTGCTTTGACTGTAACAGTCTTAGTTTGAGTTTGCCCAGAAGCAGACCCTGAGATGAGAATTCAAATTGCAGGTAATTTATCTGGGAGGCACAGGGAAGACAGGGGCAGGAGTGTGGGAATTAAAAAAGAGGAAAGCAACCAATAAGGAGCCCCTTATCAAGCCAGCTACCCGCTGTGAACTCCTGCATAAGAATGCAGAGACTGACGGGAGAAACTTGGTAGAGCACAATAAAATATGCCCTGAGGTCTGAGGGCTATGGACAAGGCAGTGACCATGTCTGTGTGCAATATCCCACCTGCCTGAACAGTCCTGAGTAAAGACTCATGACCCTAACTTATTTCTATCTCCCTTGATGATCAATGCATAGCAAAAGAATCTGCTGGATGTTTCTCATTTGCTGATATGGGGTACAGGCCAGTTTGAAACACCCTCCTTAAGGTTTTTGCATTTGCCGGTCCCTCTGCCTGAAAGGTCTGCAGGCCCTTCTTGAAACGAGGATCTATTAAAAACTTGGTAACAGAAAGCTCTAAGCAGCTTATCACTGACTTCCTTTTCCCCGGGGCCTTTTCCGGGCCACAGCTCTCTGCAAGAAAAGCACACCCAAGGCAAACCCCAAGCCTTTCCATCCTAAGTAGCAACCCTGCCGAAGAGGAATTTTCAAAAGGCTTTCTAAGAGAGGAGAAACTGTGCTTCTCCACCCAAGTCCTCCACTTCCTGGGGGGAGGGGGACAGGAGACAGGGTAGGTTATTACTCTTTGAGGCCTGTCAGGTGCCCATCCAGAGCCGGGTGGAGTCAAAGAGAACAGGTGTGAATGCCCATCATACGTGATTTGCCGCTATTAAGCATGATCAGTTATCTACTGCTGCTATAGTTCTGTGCAACAACCACAGAGCCTCAGTAAGATAACAGTTACGTTTATTTCGTTTATTACTTGTGCATCGGAGGTCAACTGGGGGTCAGCTGGCTATTGGCTGGGCAACTGGGGATCTCTGCTACATATGTCTCTCATCTTTCAAGAGGCGTATCCAGGCAATTCTCAGGGCGACCGCTAAGTAGCAAGAGGGAGCGAGCCCAATCTCAGAAGCACTCTTTAAGCCTTTCTTTGCATTATATTTGCTAACATTTCACTGGCCCAGAGCGGCAGTTTGCTGGAGCTGGTTCCTCCAGCTTGCAAGAGCCAACTGTTAAACACAGGATCCCCCTGCTACCTCAGAGGAGGTTCCTATGAAACCTTTTCAAGCCAAGAAGGCGTAAAGCAATGAAGTGGTCATCATCCACTTTTTTTTTTAGCATTTCGAGACCCAAAAATACCTCCTCTTAGGAATTTTCTGACACCTTAGGACACACCTTGCTGACGGATGCACAAACTAACCACAGGTAAAAGCACAGATTCTTACAGACACAGCTCAAACTCTGAGGGCTTGCTGCTAAGGTACTGAGTTCAATTCCTGAGAAGGGAGAGCTTTTTGGGGCCACTCCTGCTGCTTGGGCCATGCTGCCTCTGTAAGGGCCCAGCTTGCTGCGAAACAACACTGAACTGTGCTTTTCGCCTCTTTTCTTAAAAGTGAAAATCCTCCTGGGGCACCTGGGTGGCTCAGTCGGTTAAGCGTCAGGCTTCAGCTCGGGTCATGATCTCACAGCTCATGGGTTCAAGCCCCACGTCAGGTTCTGAGCTGACAGCTCAGAGCCTGGAGCCTGCTTCAGATTCTGTGTCTCCCTCCCTCTGCCCCTTCCCCACTCACACTTTTTCTCTCTCTCCTTCAGAAATAAATATACATTAAAAAGATTTTTTTTTAAAGTGACAGTCTTCTTCACATTTATTCCAGTTAGTGAAAACAGGTACTAAAGTGGGTCTTTTGTAAAAGGGAAGTGGTGGAAAATAAACTTTTGAAGAGGAGGGGTACCTGCAGTGTGAGTCAGTGACGATATGACTAGTAGAGAGAATTTTCTTTAAAAACAAATCAGGAAACACCATACAAATCAGGACCTTTGTTTGTTTTTGTTTGTTTGTTTGTTTCCAGAAAACTGGTACATGTGGCTGAGCCAAATGGCTGCGGTCGGAGTGAAGGGCTGCGCCAGACCGACCCGCCCAGAAGGGAAGGCTCTGCGAAGTTACAAGGACAAGGGAGTGGATTTGGGGGGAAGTGAGGAACGAGGGCCCATTTTGGCATTTATCACAGGCACTCCACAATGCCAGAAGAACTGAGTTCTTTCCAGACTCCACTAAGTGTGGGACCAGTCAAATCACTTTTTATTGTTACTTATTTTTTATTTTTTTTATTAGCCAGGTCACTGTAAGTCTCATGCTGATTCATTTTGGCAACCTTTCTTCTTCTCCATAAAGATTCATGTGGTCTTGGATGTTCAAAGAGCACTTTAAGTCTTTCCAAGGACTATGGCTAATAAAAAGCAGGGGCTTGTTTCTTCATGCCTGTGAGCTCCAAGAGCTCGAGGGTTGGGATCTTGACCATGAAAGAAATGGAAAAATACCTGGGAAAAAAGAGAAGTGGAATTCATCCAAAGTCAAACAAGTAAGAGCTGGGAGGAGGTCTCACAGGCTCAAGGCCAAGGTCACATCGTGCAGACCATCATCAGACTTTTGAGCAGGCCCATGGGGATGATACAGAAAATACGAAAAAGTCAGGTGAATCTCCCCATCACTGTCCCTGAAGTCTGCCTCCCTCTCTCATTTGTCAGGTAAAACTTACCTGCAATTTGTCAGCTCAAGTATTAAACTGCTTCCCTAACAACTTAATAGGGTCCACTACACGTTGAACAGGAAGTTGTTTTAAAACTATGCTACCTTATGCTCCCTTTCGATTAGGTGGGTGAGAAAATGAAAGGTGTTAATGAAGGACACAGTAAGTGTCGTGGCCCAGTGCAATGGGGAACGGCTTTCACCTTCATGTGACCTGCACTTCCACAAAGAGCTTTCAAACAGGGCATACCTGTTTTAGTTGGGGCTACTAAAACAAAAATACTATATCCTGGAGGCCTGAACAACACAAGTTTATCTCTCACAGTTATCCTAGCAGGTTGCCAGCACCGTTCAGCATGGCTGGCTTCTAGTGAGGCCCCTCTTCCTGGTTTACAGATGACCTTATGGTCCTTATGTCTTCACATGTAAGAGATAGAGACATATAAAAAGACAGACGGGCAGGCAGAGAGGAGAGAGGCAAGCTAGCTCTCTGGCCTCTTATTAGAAGGACACTAATCCCATTATGAGGGCTCCACTGCCATGACCTAACCACCTCCCCAAGGCCCCACCTCCAAATACCATCACAATGGGGGATTAGGGTGTCAACATATCAAGGTAGAAAGACACATTCAGTCCATAAAAATACCACTTCCTCATCTAAGAGAGTCACACCTCGTATTAGAGCATATGGAAGGCACTGAGAAGTCTTGCAGCAAGGGAAGCTATTTCACCTCGCACAACCCCAGCATTTCTCCCTTTATTCGGGCCACAGAACCTTAATATGCATCACTGTTGCATGGGGCACCACTGATCTGGAGGACATGGTTTAAGACTGTCCTGGCCTTGATGGGAGGCTGGAGAAGGGGTTCCAGGGACCTAGACGACCACTGAGGAGCAAAGGTTCACCAGGAATGTTTCATAGCATCCAACCGGGTTCCTTGGCTCCAGTCAGGAGGGGCTAGCAGAAAAATCCCCAAGTCTCAGGAGCCTTAAACAACAAAAATTTACTTTTCAGTTGCACTCATGTCCTTTATGAATCAAAAGAGGAGATCTGTTCAACACAGTCACTCAGAGACCCAGGCTAACAGGCAGCCACCATCTTCAAACCTGCCCATCACCAAACAGAAAAAAAGAGCATAATAAAGCACACACTGGCCCTCCGAGACACACATCACCTCCATTCATGTGTCATCAGCTGGAGCAGCCACCTGGCCACATCTAACTTCAGTGGTCAGGGAAGTGAGGTGCAACCCCTACTGTATTCGTTTCCTGAAGCTGCTATAACAAATTATCACAAACCTGCGGTTGCTTAGAACAACCCAGAATTATCCTCTTACGGTTCTGGAGGCGAGGAGCACACAACACCACCAGGCTGAACCCAAGGCACTGGCCGGGCCACATTCCCTTAGGGGGCTCTAGTTTCTCGCCTCTTTCCTGCTTGTGGTGGCTGCTGGCTTTCCTTGGCTTATGCCCATCTCACTCTAGGCTTCAAGGCCAGCATCTTCCAATCTCTCTCTGCTCAGTCTTCACATGACTTCTCCTCAACTTATGTCAAATCTCCGTGCGTCCCTCCCTGACAAGCATGTATGTGACTGCATTAGGGCCTGCCAGGATAATCTCCCCATCTCAAGATCCTTATTTTTTTTTTTAAGTTCATCTATTTTGAGGGGTGGAAAGATAGCATCTCTGCTGACAGTGCAGAGCCCAACATGGGACTCAATTCCACGAACCATGGGTTCATGACCTGAGCCAAAATCAAGAGTTGGACACTCAACCAACTCAGCCACCTAGTCACCCCTCAGGATCCTTCATTTAATCACACCTGCAAAGACGCTTTCTTCAAATATGGTAACATGAACAGGTTCCAGGGATTAGGACCTGGTATTTCTGGGGGCCATGACTCAACCCAAGGAAAGAGAATTGGAATACTGGATTTATGAGCAGCTCTCATGACTACCATATTCTAGTTTTAGTCTTCCCTCCCACCAGACTAAGTACACAGGGCTCTCAACACTCTGTTCATCTACAGCTAAGCATTCGTTCCATTTCAGATAGAGCCAGAAATGTACATGCAGAGAGCACCTCAAAGACCCACTTGTCTAGCCCTCTCCTTTTACAATTCAATAAATTGGGGCTCAGAAAATAACACAGAGCCAGAGCCACACATGGGGTTTGAGATGAAAACAGAACAAAGTTCACCAGGCTTGTGAGCCAGCAACTACTGCACCACACTCAGCTGGCCCTCTGGTCAGCCATAGCGTGGGTAACCTCACTTTACCCTCTAATATATTCCTTCCATGGCAACATCCTCTTCAACCTTCATCACTTGTCACATAGTCATTCTCTTAGGCATTATCACCGTCTGACATTTTATGTATATTTACATTTATTGGTTTGCTGATTGTCTGTTTCTGCCCATGAAAACAAACTCCACATCAGCAAAATCTTTGTATCGCTCACGGCTATATCCCCAGTGTCTATGTCGGTATCTGGCACATAACTGGCATTTGCTATTTGTGAAATGAATGAATAAGTCAACCTGGAGAACTTGCCAATGGTTTACATAAAAATTCTGCTGTCGTGTGAATCTTGTGAATGCCTGTTAATATCTTCTAGAATCTAACAATGGACTATGTTTTCCACTTACTGTGAATATGGTTGGAATTTTGTAAACCTTTTGCATTATGTCATATTTTATATTTTAATATTTATAGATTTGAAAACTATGTAAGACAGTGGCCTTTTACTCTGTGTGAGATGGGAAACCAGTTCAAGGCTCTGATCAGAGGAGAGGCAAATCTGAATTAGGTTTAGATCTAAACATGGCATAGAATGAGCCTAGTAGAAATCCAGCTCTCCCAGCAATCCAGAAGTTTATGAATGGTGAGCAACTCTGCTATGGAATGAATTGTGTCCATAATATAACTCATTTGACTTTCAGGGATTCAGATATTTATCTCAAAGAGCCACTCCAGTGCATGACCATGTAAGTTCTAGGAGGCTAGATGGGGGTATGTTTCTGGAACATGGGGATTTTTGCAACAACAACAAAGGCTCTTTTAGAGACAGAGCAATTCAGAAGACATCAAATTCTATGAGAAAAATCAGAAGTAAAATTAAATGTCAAGTGTTGTGATGGTTAATTTTATATGTCATCTTGACTAGAAAGGGGGTGCCTTAATTAAACTTTAAACTACTGGAATCATTGGAATTACTCACTGGAATTACTCACTGGAATAAGTCACTGGAATTATTAATGTGGGTGGCGGCACCTGGGTGGCTCAGTCAGTTAAGCATCCAACTTCAGCTCGTGTCATCATCTCATGTTTCATGAGTTTGAGCCCCACATCAGGCTCTATGCAGACAGCTCAGAGCCTGGAGCCTACTTCAGATTCTACGTCTCCCTCTGTCTCTGCCCTCCCCCACATACTCACTCTCTCTCTCTCTCTCTCTCCCTCTCCCTCAAAAATAAATAAACACTAAAAAATTTTTAATTATTAATGTGTGTTCTACCCAGAGATTCTGATTTCATTGGCTTGGGGCTACCCTGGGCATCAAGACTTTTCAAAGGTCCCTAGGAGCAGCCAAAATTGAGAATCGCTGATAGACAATAAGAGTTGCCATCATCAGAGCAGAATAGCTGATCCCTTTACAATCAAAACCCCATTCAGTCATAGTCTGTAACTTTTTTCTAATCTGCCATGTTTAAAGACAGAATCCAGAAACCTATAGGTGGCGTTTATCATTCTTATTCAATAGAATATAATGAAATCTTAGGATAATTAAGACAGTAAAATAATTGGAAAAGCCTTGAAAACCCAATGGCCCATCGGTGGTTAGTACTGTTTTGTCAATTATCACCAATCAAAATCATGATCACTAGTACCTGGAGCCCTGCTCGAACCCTGTAAACAGGCATTATTTTAGGAAGTACTTGAAAGAAGGCAGAGATGGGTCACTTATCTGGGTTGTCCGTCAATGCTCTCTGACAGCTCAGGCCAGCGGCAACGTTTACTTTGAAGATTCTCTCTTCCAACGTACCAAATGACACACATCTGCCTGCAGAATGTGAAAATTTACAAAATCATGGCCCTTTCACCTGCTCTCTTGGCACTCATTTTGCCGTTTCTTCAGCTTCCATTGCAATTTCATTAAAACGACCACCTTGAGTGTGAATGTAGAGGAGGGAAAAGCACCCCGGCCTCATATTTTTAAGCAATTTGATGACTCATTAGCTCTGTGATTACAGGCAAGTTACTCGGCCTCTCTGAGGCTCATTCTCCCCATTGGTAACACTGGACCGATAATACCAACGGTCCAGGCATGCTGTGATGATAAAATGACACCTCGTGGCTAGAGTACTCAGGCAGGGCCTGGCACACGCTAGGTACTCAGGAGCCTGGTATCAGGTAAGCCCTATGTAAGTATTAGCTGTGCTGGTCATTTTGTCCATGCTGGCATTATTCTCCAGGGCACAAATGGAAACACTGCCACAAATAAATCTTGTCTGCCTAATAAAGGAAGAAGATTAAGAACTCTTTGTCTCTTCCCTCCTAGCCAATCTCAAGTTTATTTGGGAGAGAAGATTCAGGTCAGTGATCGGCATGAGGGCTAAAAAGCGCTGAAATCTGCAACTCCTGACTTGGTCAGCTCTGGGTCCCGGATCATCGTATGCTCTTCTCACGTAGATGCTCAGAGCTACAAAGCATCTTGAAGATCATGAAGCCCAGCACATTTTAATAAGAAAGGAATGGAGTCCCAGAGTACAAATGGTGCTCAGAACACGTTGGATACTCTCTACTTACAGGGTCAGAATTAGCCAGCAATCTAGAAGCATCTGCAGTAACACTTTATATTCATACAGCTCTCCACAATTTATAAAGCACTTGATGCTAACATTCGTTCTCACCACAACCTCTAAAGCAAGGCTGCTCAACCTTGGTGCTCCTGACACATGGTGTCAGATCATTATTTGTTGTAGGGGCTGTCCTGTGCAGTGCAGGATATTTACTAGCACCCCTGGCCTCTCCTCACGAGGTGCCAGCAGCCAACCCCCTGCCCCCGGCACTCCCTGCACCCCTGCCAACCAAGTGTAACAACCAAAAATATGTCCGGACATTGCTAAATGTCCCTGGGAGACAAAAGTAACTTCCAGATGAGAACCACTGCTCTTGAGATAAGACAAGAGGCACACACGACTAAGTTCAGAGAGGTTAAGCCACTCACCCAAAGACACACAAGCTAGAAACTGGCAGGACTGGTGGGAGTGAGGGCGAGCACGAGGAGGTGAAACACAGAGAAACAGAAAATACACATATGGGCTATTTGTTTGGGGATTTTTCCACGTCCCCTTCTGCTAAATGAAGGTCAACTGCATTCTTTCTTACTCCCTGTTGGAAAAAAAACAATATACATATAAACAAGAACTTGAAAAGCCTGTTGAGGCCAACCGTTTCAAATATGCTGTGCGCGAATTATCAATATTTTCATCAGGAGATACAGAAAGTGTGAGTTTACTGTAATTATTTTTAGATGAGACCATTTGAAAGTACATAGCCCACAGGGTATTTTGTATACATACTTGAGTTATTCCTTCCCCTTGTATACATTGAAGTCCAATTCTTGCAGGGCACTGCTTTCACGCAGATCAGTGAGAGACAATTCATGTTAGCACTGGAGATGTAAAAATTCTAGTACAAATGGCCCATAATTTCCCTAAGAAGTGGTTATAAATGTTCAACTCATCCGTTCAAATTAAAGTAGCCAGGAACTACTTCAACAACCAGCAGGCCAAGGAACTAGTAATGACATCATAAATGTAGAGAAGAATGTGAAGGTGGAGAGAAAATGGAAATAAGAGATTTGACTTTGTCAAGGTGAATGATGTTATCGTGAGTAAAAAGCTACCACGGTCTGCCCACTGGAGGTGGAAAAGGTATTGGATTACTGGCAGAGTGGCTTTGGACATGACCCATACAGAGAAAGACATTTTTCCCCTGAGTTCCCTCCACGAAGAAGCAATTCCATACGGTCACAGCCTTGCATCATTGAGAAACCTCCAGTGTCTTGTTTCTTGAGCTCCCTGGCTGTGCCCTAGGTACAGCAATTTCTGAACAAGCACAGAAGACAGCCACCTAGCAGAGAAATAAAACCTGCAGACACCCAAGGGATCTTCCAGGTGGCAAAACACTGTAAATAAATAAAATTTAAAACCGAAAAGAGTAAGCAAACTTTGACAAAAGCAGGCCCAAAGAAAAGGGTAAGTGAAATATCCCATCTATCTTAAGCCTGGGAAGTTTGGAAATGATTTTAAGATTCAAACTAGGGGCACCTGGGTGGCTCAGTTGCTTAAGCATCCAACTCTTGATTTTAGCTCAGATCATGATCCCAGGGCAGTAAGATCGAGCCCCATGTTGGACTCCGTGCTAAACGTGGAGCCTGCTTAATATTCCCTCCCTCTCCCTCTCCCTCTCTCTCTCTCTCTCTCTCTGCCCCTCCACTGCTCAAGCTCTCTCTCTCTCTCTCTCAAAAAAAAAAAATTCAAACAAACTGAGAAAGACCAAATCCTTCGGCACATCCACACTATCGTTCAGCTATGTGTCCCTCTGCGATGTAGCATTTTTCTCTGAGCCTCAGTTTCTCCATCTGTACACTGGGGATAATATGGCTACTGCAAGGATTAGATGAGGTTACATATATAAGTTGTTCAGCACGTTGCCTGATACAGCGGAATCATTCTATAATTCTCTTCCTCCCTTTTCCAAACCCACACTGGAGCAAGAAAAACCAGCAGCTTTGCTTTTAATCCCTAACATCTTCCTTTTTTCTTGTCTCAGGGTTCTGTGAATTTGGCCCTGAAGTCAGATGCTAATTGCTGCACTGATATCTCAGGAAAGGGTAGGGTCCTCCCTGCTCTGGTGGGGTATCCAGTACAAAGCCTAGCGTCCAGACTGGACTCATCAACCTGGGGGAAACACGTGCAGCAAAGAGATCAGATACAGGGGTGCTCGAAGTCGAAGGAGAAACATCAGGGGATGAAATCAGGGGGATATGGGGAAATACCTGGGGCAGCCTTCACCAGTTGGCCAGAAAGAAAGATCCTCAGCCAACTCTCAGTGTTCCAGATGAGTCCCCCTTGGCTGACATTTACCTTTTCAGAGCCAAGGCAACTGTAAATGTCATAAAGTCAGTAGCTTTATAATTTTCAGTAAGAAACATCAGAGAGTTATGATTTCCCCAGAAGTCACATGGTTAGAACATCTTTTAAAAACTGAAAAATTAATTTAAAAAATTTGAAACACTAAAAAAGTAAACAGCTTGGCATCCAAGGCAGAGCTCCTTACTAACAGAAACTTCTCCATGAACCGTGCTCTTCACGGGACCCTGAGAAAGAACCAACCCTGTTTCTAACACTGAGGAAACTACCATGGACTTGCAGACATGGTCATCCTTTTAAGTTTCATCTTGTCACCCAACTAGGAGAATAATTATTCTTGGAAAGGTGAGGAAAAGGTGGCCTTTCATCTCTAGCCATACAAGTCTGTGAAGTCCAGCAGGGGAGAGAATTTGTGTCACTGAAATATAGAGACATTCATAAGGGTCAGTGTATAAAGATGTGGGCAGGGTTGAGGGTCACCCAGAGACTAGCAGGCATTACCACCTCAGGGCCCGAAAGAGGTGGGAAGGAGAGATTATCACTGGAGTCCCTTGAGACAAAGAGCCTTTCGTGGAGGGGTGCAGTGACTACTCCTCCCCCATCTCCTGCTAGTGCCTCCACTGGACCCCATCGATTTGGAGGTCAAAAAGCATGCAGACAATACAGTTACTTACCAATGGCGATGACCCAGGATAAGCCCTCCCTGAGATAGTGATGGAGACCTCCTGGCTATGGGACTTAGAAGGGACCCTTCTCTACGGGATTCCCATCACTGCAGGAGCTACTGGGACATAATGAAGGCGGCGGCCAAAGGAAGGTAGACTGCACGTAGGACATTAGAAGTAGGAATGGGGTACCAGGAAAAGATCAGGGAAGGGACTGCCACTAAAAGAGAAGTGAGCAAGAAGTCCCACAAACAGAGATGCCCCTCCCCGAAGTAATCCACTTGGCAGTGTGATGTCGAGAAGCATTACCCAGAAGATGAAGGTGACTTCTAGACGTGGCCAGGAGGTAGCCAGCCAGAAATGAGATCATGTAAAATGAGCCTCACACTCAGGACCTGGAGAGTGTGGACACATGCAGCAATGAAGGTGGTGGTGCTGCGGTTGTAAGTGTGAAAGGAAGCGTGGGAGGGCACCCAGGGAAAGGAGAGCGGACACACGCTTAGGAGCCCCCCGCCTGCCCAGAGAAGGGAGCGGGCCTGCAGACCTTACATAGGGAAGATAGGACTTAAAGCTGCTGAGAGCTGAGCACCGGTTCTGCCCCACCCAAGCAAAGATGAGCGCTTCATCTATGAGCATCTCATTTAATTTCATCTCCACATTACTGAGGTAGCTATTTTTGTTCTTGTTTTACAGATAAGGAAACAGACGTAGGACAGCTTCCTGGTTAAGAGCATAGGCACTGAAGGCACACTTCCTGAGTTCCAATCTTTGCTGCGCAACCTCAGGCAAGTTCTTAAGCCCCCTGTACCTAAGTTTCCTCATCTGTGAAACATCTACCCCTAACATACTTTTATATACTTAAAAATACTTGTAGGTTAATACCTGCAGGGTGTCAATACCATCAGTGTATTGCAGCAAATACTAGTTGTAGGCACTGGGCACTGCCTAAATGCATACTGGTAACAAACAGAGGAGCTTGGATTCATTTCAGATTTGACTCCCAAACTCTTAAGTGTTCTTACCACTCTACCATGACTGCATCCTGTCCCACGTGGCACAAATGTCCAAAGGAACAGAAATGTCTGAGACCTTTGGTGTGGTAGGATCTCTTTCAGATCTCGTAGCCCTCCGTTCCAACTCCATATTCCCTAAGGAATCTTGGGGTTGTTCATTCTGGTTCCCAGGATCCTCAGTTATGGGAAGAAGGGGTCTCATTGACTGGCACAACCAGGGAAAACTCAAAGTCAAATAAAAAGTGCAGGTATCTGGCTTGGAGCTGATGTTCCATCGGCCTCTGTAGGGTATGAATCTGTCTGTGCACACTCTGGTGCCCTACACCCCACGGCTTTACAGGAGACTGAGAAACTCCATCCATCCTCCAGCAAGACTGGTTGGAGCGAAGGCACTCCCTCTCACCCTCACAGAGCCTACTATCTCCTGGCTTCTCTGTCCAAGGTCATGTGTCACCCTCACGATGTCCTCCGTGGCCCCATGACAACGTGTGCTCTCAGCAGTGAGCGATTCCCAGGCTGCAGGAGTGATCTGCTCTTTCACCCTAATCAGGGCCAAGAGTCTCAAGTCAGCCTTTTTATCATAAACCCAACTATGAGTCTCCAAGTGCCCTGGTTTTGCAAGTTGTCCAGTGAGAATAGCTGATAAACTCTCACAGTAGCTACAGCATGTGCAATAGCCTGTGTCCTCCTAAACTGTGATGTTGAAGCCTAAACCCCCAATGTGATGGTGTTAGTAGGCGGGGTCTCTGGGAGGGGACTAGGTCACAAGGATGGAGCCTCGTGAATGGGATTAGTGCCCTTATAAGAAGAGCTAGGAGAGAAATGATGTCTTTGTCTGTCTCTTCCTCTCCCTCTGCCTTGTGAGAACACAATGAGAAAACAGCCATCCTCAAGTCAGGAAGAGGGTCCTCACCAGACACTGAATCTGCTGGTGGCTTCATCTTGGACCTGCCGGCTTCCGGAACTGTGGCAAATAAATTTCTGTTGTTTCTGCCACCCAATTTGTGTGATTTGGTTACAGCAGTCCAAACTGACAAAAACAGCTTGGAAGAAGGAAGAGAAGGAGGGAGAGAAGGAGGGAGAGAAGGAGGGAGAGAAGGAGGGAGAGAAGGAGGGAGAGAAGGAGGGAGAGAAGGAGGGAGAGAAGGAGGGAGGAGGGAGGAGGGAGGAAGGAGGAAAGACATTCTCCCTAAGGGATGCATCACAAATAGTGATGATTTGGGGACCATGGCAGTTTTCCTGGGTCCCCTCACAGTTCACCCCATAATTCCCTGACACGCAAAGCCACTGCTGAACTTCGGGCAGTTTTTCTCGCAAATCACTAACCATTAAAACACCGGTTCTTCAATCTTAATAATCCATAGTGTGCTTTGTTATGCCATCAAAAAGACCTGAATTTTACCTCAAGCCCACTTACTAGCTGATGGTAACTTGGGAAAGTTACCAAACCTCTAAGCCTCAGTTACTCTGACTATTCAATAAGAACGACAGCTTCTGGGACGCCTGGGTGGCTCAGTCAGTTAAGCATCCGACCCTTGGTTTTGACCCAGGTCATGATCTCACAGTTTGTGAGTTCGAGTCCCACGTGGGGCTCTGCACTGCCAGTGCAGAGCCTGCTTGGGATTCTCTCTCTCCCTCTTTCTCTTTCTGTCTCTCAATATAAATAAATAAACTTAAACAAAAAGACTGACAGCTCCTGCCCACAGGGTTGCTGGAGGTTTGGACAAGACAGGGCAGGCAGTGTACCTGCACAGGCACTCAGTGCTGACCCCTTTCCCTCCCTTTCTTTGCCAAAAAAGATGCAGCAGCCAAGAAGAGCCACAGTCCTGAGACTGCCAGCCTCCTCCTTTAGGGGGACTTAGCCCACTGAGACTTGAACAAGACCCATGTGTTATCAGCGGTGGATCACTTGGAGGTGAAGAAAGGCCAGGGATGGAAAATGGCCAAGAAACCACATCAGCCCTCCCATGCCTCTTCCTTCTCTGCAACCCAGGTGCCTCAGCGCTCCCTCACATCCTCATCTAGCTGTGTGCTAAAGCTGCTTCACCTTCCAGCCCCAGCTCCTTCACTAAGATACACTCTACTAGAAGGTGAGGGTCCTTCGGTACTCCCCCCACCGACCCCCGCCAATGCCTGGCTTAGTGCCATGGCCAGAAAAGGAAAATGCTGACTATTGGAGTTCCCACTAACCTTGATGGTCTCCAGCTTACATCACATGTACAGAGCTGCCAGAGGTGCCTTAAAAAAATACAATTATCACAAATCATACTTCTTGTGCCTGAGACATTTGGATTTGTCCTAAAATACTTCCTGGAAAGGAGTCAAACGAATGATGGCTCAAGAACCTTTCCAGGTCTTGGAATCAGTGATTCTTTGCTATTAATAGAGCCCCTAAAACCCACCAAATTTAAAGTGATGGAGCAGTTAAGACAACCAGTCACGGGAAGAAGGGAGTTCACTTGCTGTTTAGTGATGCTGTGTGGAAAACGTCACCCTATTTACGAGGAGCCCCTCTGCTTTCAAATGGCCACGGAAAATGATTCATCCTGCCAAATCTCAGAACGTAGGGGCTCCATAACTGCGGCAGAGAGGCCGAGGGCCACAGAAAGCTAAGCACAGCAGAGAGAGGATGCAGGCTGGGACAGGGGACGGACCGGAGGGAAATGGCTGCATGACCTTGTGCTCAAAGGCCACCAGGGTTAACAAGTAAGGAAAATGACAACATTTGCAGGGCATGCTGGAGAGCATCAAAGCCCTCTTTATAAATCACCAGCTAAAGACTCTGCTTGGAACTGGTTCAAAAGCAGAACCTCAGGAATGATGGCCTTAAAACAAATAAAGGGGGCTATATCCCTGCCTCTGAGGGACAAGAACCATGCAGAGCAACCCAAGAGAGCATCAGCACCATCTGGGGCAAGGCTAAGGAAGTGACCACTGCTTTAACCCGCTGAGTAAAGAGGCACTATAATTTAGCATCAGAATCCACTATAGGGTTTGTGTCCCTTCCTTCAAACATGTATTTTATACTGTTCTCAAATCAGAGAGGAGATTCTGACATCCTTCATAAAATTTTTTATAATGATACAAATAACCTCATGAACTTAGGAGTGTCTCCTATGAGACAAACACTGTGGGAAGGGCTCCGCAGCATTATCTCATAAATCCTCGGCATGACCCTAGGTGGTGGGTGCAAAAGTTATTCCTATCCTGTGGAGAAAAGAAGTGGGACTCCAAGAGCTGAAACAGCTTTCCCAGGTCACCTAGGAAAAGGGAGAAGACCAGGATTTGAAGTCAGAGGTAGTAAAACTAAATGTAAAGAGCAGAGACTTTCAAAATTCAGAGACGGTTGTCTGGTGATCTTGTTAAAATTGCAAGTTCTCCGAGCACACCCCCAGAGTTTCAGATTCAGCGGGACTGTGGTGGAGCCCAGATCTCAAGCACCCCCAGATAATACTGACAGGTGTGGTCTGGAAGCACACTTTGCTCAATGTTTGCCTATATCATAATGCCTCTTTTGCTAATCCTTAAAAAGTCCCGTGCTAAACATATCATTCCAGGTGTTATGTATGGATACCTGGACTGGGCAGACCCAAACTTACAGTCAAGGTTCGCAATCCCAGAATGGACCAAAACAGGTCAGCTGCTGCTACTCTTTGGAGAGTTTTCTCTCCTTATAGTCTTTCTGCTTGGGTTCTTCCACACAGACGATAGATGTTCTTCTTTATTTCAAAAGAAAAGGCAGCCTAAGAGCATTACAGACGAGGTAGCTACCAAAGCAACAAAAAAGATCAAGAAAGCACATAGACCCGCTCTAACTTGTTCTGTTCATGCTCACCGAGATGAATCCAAGCACTAAAAGATTCAACTGGAAACTTCAAGCAACTCTACAACACCATATTTTATTTAACATGCAGTAAGACTTTTTAATTACAAGTCTAGTAAATGGTGGGATGTCAGATTCTATGGAAATGTAGGAGACCTCATGAATACGGCCAGTTCTAAAAATTATTTCCAAGTCACATGAAGACTGTTTTATGTTCCTGGGAATAGGGTGGTTTGGTTTAGTTTTTGGTTTGGTTTTGGCTCAAGATGCTACCTAAGGGTCAGGGATTTTTTTCCTAATACGGCTGTATTTCTTAACGGGTTTGTCATACCAATATGACCATCGGCTTTGTTCTTTTAAAATGGGTTTTCTGAGTAAAATTCTATCTGGAATTCGCTCTTGCCCTTTGCTGTTTTTATCCACTAAAAAAAGGTACAACTGCTAAAACTAGCATGACTCTACTGAAATGATACATTTTCTAACTTCCTTCACAATGAACACAGCACTCTTTCAAAATGCGGACCTAATGTCCTCATATCGCTAGCTTGCCAGCTCCACAATTGTTACTCACATTGAGCTTTAAAATGAGTTTGTTAAACACTCTTCTGAGAGAGGCAACAATTTTGATTCACCATAAAAAGTTATGCATCTTTATGCCGCATAATAAAGATAATATGAGGCCACAGAGTTACAAGCTGCTCTCTACTGACATTCTCTAATCAGCATAGCATGGTATAGTCACTTCTGCATTTCTAGAATAATGACTCTAAAGTCTCTTCTCTACTGTTCTTCAAAAAGTGATGCCTAATGACAGAAGACGGCATGAAAAAGCCATTTCTCTCTATCCATCCTGTAGCACTGGGGCCAGTAATATTACCAACATAGGCTACAATTTTCACTTTGTGAAGTAAGCTGGGCTCTCTCCAAATTCAACATCATTCACAAGTCCACACATTATCACAGGATCTGCTTGTATGTGGAAAGCCTCTGAAATGGTGACTCTGTCCCTGAGTGTCCAGGCCCCTGCCCAATTTATAGCCCCATTGAACTCAAGTGGTACTTGAAAGCAAGCTGGGGAAGAGGGGTTCAGACTATATGAACTCACGTGGGCCCTCCTGAAGACTGTTTCCTAACGTGTCTTTCTGCGTAACGTATATGCTATGACTTAAGAGGGAAAAACTGTGGACATCTTCTGAGGAAAGCCTGTGGGACAAAAGCCACGTGGCCAGGAGGTCACAGGATGTGCCTACTTTCCCCAACAGTCTCTTCAGCAGCCCCAGAAACTAGGGAGGTGAGCCAACAACCCTGAAAGGCTCACAGAACCTGGAAGTGAAACCACACCAGGAGATAAGGACACCCCCACAACCACCTTTAAAACAAGGCTCTGGAAATCATACCTTATGGTCCCCCCAAGCACTGGAACATACAAAGTCTGTGAGGTCCTCCTCTGCACTGGCCAGAAAGACCACTTTATAATTAAAAAAAAAAAAAAAAAACAAAAAAAAAAAACCACACACATAAAAAAAAAAAAAAACTTTTTCAGACTTTTTAACATGTTTAAAATAATAAGGATTAGATTAACTCCCCCATCTTTTTTTAAGTAATCTTTACACTGAATATGGGGATCAAACTTATAACCCTGACATCCAAAGTCACTCATTCCTCCTCCAACTATACAGCAAGGCACCACCCCCTAACCTTTTTATAAAACAATTTGTATCAAATGCCAAGTTACAGAAGTTTGATGGGCCCAATGAGGACTAACACTTCTATGTAAATTTCTAGATGAGAGATGGGAAAAGAAATGCAGAGAACTTTTTTAATTGTATTTTTATGGGGGGGGGGGGGGACAATGGGGGAAGGGGCAGAGGAAGATAGAGAAACTCAAGCAAGTTCCACCGTCAGCATGGAACCCGATGAGGGACTCAATCCCATGACCCTGGAATTATGACCTGAACTGAAATCAAGAGTCTGACGCCCAACTGAGCCACACAGACATCCCCAAATACAAAGAACTTTAAAAGCTGGTGATTGAAGCAAAAAAAAAAAAAAAGAAAGAAAGAAAGAAATCATAAACCTATTCAAATCTAAGAACATCATCATGCTACTTGAAGTGACTTAGAATTCTAAAGCTAAAAAGATCTTAAAAGAATAGGTAAGTATAGCTCTTTGTTTCACGGAGAAATTAGGTTAAGGTTGGCCCAAATTCTTATCGTTCCTTTTCGGCTCTAATGTTAAGCAAGATTTAAATCCAAGTGAAACAAAGACCTTACCAGAGATTTTTCCTTTGATAAGGTGGGACCTTGAAACCAAGAGGGAGGAATCAGACTTCAACACAGAAGGCAACCCAGGGCCAGCCGACTGGGAAAATGGATCCTGTGATGCCTGAGTACAGGCTGGCTCTTTCAAAGCCACTGCACATGGACTGGCTAGAAACAGGCAGTTTGGTGACAAAGAAAATCCTCCCTAGAATTGCAGAGAAGGCTGGACCAGAGGGAAACCTGAGAGCTCATCTTGTTTGACCCCTACTTTGCACAGATGAGGAAACCGAGGGTCAGAGAGTGACCCACAGTTACACCACTGTTCACCGCACAGTGAGGACTGACATCCCAGTGGCCCAATGCCAGGGCCTGGAACCATCCCACCAAGTTGCTCTGCAGGGGCCCCATCAGTGCTGCTTCCAACAACCGAAGACCCTAATGATGCAAATAAAGCAACAAGTAGAAGACGTCTTTGGTTTTCGTATATATTTTCCAGAACTTTAAACGTGCAGAAGCCAGGTCAGTGAGTCACTGGTTAAAAAGAGGACTGGACCTCTGTGAAAGGGAAGGGAAGGCGATACCAAATTGGGGAGGGGAAAAAAAATCTCACCTTCCCATTCTTCATTTGACAGAGTGATAAAGCTCCAGGCGGAAGCACTGTATTCACTATGAAGTTGCCACAGGAAAGCTGTGAATGCAAGAACCACCCGTTTCTATTTACTCATAGTCAAAAATCAATCCAAACGCCAAGACCCCAATTTTTACCATTATTGGAGCTCCCGCCCATCACTAGGCGAAGGTCTCTAGGAATTTTTCTACATCAAAAAATGTTCACAGATGACCCTCTGCCCATCTCTCCATTCTGGTTACTATGGAGCCGATCCCACAGGATCCCTAGAAATTGAGGGACACTGCTACATCAATGCCCTTGTAGCCCAGGAAACATCACTGAGAGGCCTGGAGTCAACACCTGGGGCACACCATCCACCATTCTCTGGAGTCCCAGCTTCTTCTGAATCTTTTATTT
This sequence comes from Felis catus, assembly GCF_018350175.1. Classification (NCBI taxonomy): domain Eukaryota; kingdom Metazoa; phylum Chordata; class Mammalia; order Carnivora; family Felidae; genus Felis; species Felis catus. The sequence continues at coordinate 9,920,616 of NC_058380.1, forward strand.
AAAAACACTGAGGGGCTCCTGGGTGGCTCAGCCGATTAAATATTCTGACTCGGGTTTCGGCTCAGGTCAGGATCTCACCATTGGTGAGGTTGGGCCCCGCATTGGGCTCCATGCTGACAGTACAAAGCCTGCTTGGGATTCTCTCTCTCTCTCCCTCTCTCTCTACCCCTTCCCCCCGCTCACTCTCTCTCTCAAAATAAACAAACTTTAAATAAATAAATAAATAATAAATAAAAAATAAATAAAACTGATATTTTGTGCGTTATGGATTTTTTTTGCAATGATTTTTATTTTTTTTTTTTTAAATACGGCAATATCACTTATGCTGCTTTCTGAGATTTTTGGAGTCCTCTGAAATTTTCTATTTTTTTTTAAATTTTACTTTTAATGTTTATTTATTTTTTTGACAGAGAGAGACAGAGCATGAGTGAGGGTGGGGCAGAGAGAAAGGGTGACAAAGAATCTGAATCAGGCTCCAGATTCTGAGCTGTCGGCACAGAGCCTGACTGGGGAGCTTGAACTCATCAAACACTAGATCATGACCCGGCCAAAGTTGGACGCTTAACTGAGTCCCTTATTTTTTTAATTTTTAAAACGTTTTTATTTATTTTTGAGAGAGACAGAGACAGAGCATGAGCAGGGAATGGGCCAAGAGAGAGAGAGGGAGACAGAATCTGAAGCAGACTCCAGGCTCTGAGCTGTCAGCACAGAGCCGGATGCAGGGCTCAAACCCATGAAGTGTGAGATCATGAACTGAGCTGAAATCAGACACTTAACCACCTAAGTCACCCAGGCACCCTGGAGTCCTCTGAAATTTTAATCCAGAGTCAGATGCCTCACTAGCCTCACCCTGGTCCTTGCCTCGTCCTTCCTTTCAGGCATGTGAGAAAACAGACCAAAAATCACCACTTCTCATGGAAGCCACATACCATTAGCCTCTGTCTCTCCCCCTGGCTTGGGTGGAAATCTCTCTCCATCACGACTTTCCACCACACCCACCTTCTACTACCCTAACTCCCTCTCCACACAGCATCATGCTCTCTGAGAGCAGAAGCCAGGGCAGGGAGGGGAGCCCCTTCAAGCAGTTCATCTGCAGGCCCATCCAACACCTTCCTCAATGCAAGGAAGTCAAAGTCAGGCTTAGAATGGATCTGGGGGAGGAAGACACCGGGAGGCAAATGGTGAAGAATCACAAACCCTGAAGAAACCTCTCCTAACTGAACACCTGTCGCCAAGAGTCAACAAAAAAAGCAGATTTGCAAAGCTACGTGTCAAAAGTAAGGTGTCTCTGCTGGAGAAAATCAACTCTGAGTAAATGATCTCTCCTAGTGGTACAGATAACAATTTGTGTTTTAATAAAGGAAATACAAGAGTGATGGGGCGTGAAGGGAGACAGCGAAAGAAATCCAACGATTAAAAGCTGATCAGCATAGTTCCAAGCTTTGGGGCCAAAACACAACTTTTGGAGCCACCATGAAGACATAGGCAATGCAGTAAGAAGAGATACGATCTGAGGAAACTAATGCTAAGCAGAGTCCCAAAATGCAGGTGAGCCCCAAGAGGAACCATGAGGGAGAAGGCTGAGAAAATGTACGAACAGTTAAATGAGAAGAAAAATAAAGTGAGAACAAGGTGTCGGGTATTGGAACTGGAGAGGCTGAGAGAGGAGAGGAACCCTGTCTGCCAAGGAGACACCTGAGCACCATACAATTCAGAGTGTGACTGGTTACTGTCTCCATGATGGAGGTCATGGGAGACGTCAGGAGAGGCAGCTCTGAGGGCTCCCCAGGGCGGGGCCTGGGTGGGTGTCCACCCCTTCTGTAGGCTACCTGAAGAGACCTGCTAAGGACAGGAAGGGTCCCAAAGAGGCATGGCTAAGCGAGGGTTCTCAAGGAGAGAAACACAGAAGTCCTTGAATCTGGAGAGAAACTCATCCTTTGGAGCCAGATAACCAGATTCTAATTCCATCTCACCATGCCTCTCTCTCTTTCCTCCTGAATAAAATGAAAGGTGTGGACTAACTAGGCTTAAAGGGGGTGAGTAGTTTGTTTAGATATGTGAGGCAAGCCAGGTGGCGACTACAAGAAACTAAGGATCTCCAGCCTCAAAAAGACTTGTGGTGTGGAGTGTGCATCTTGTCTTGCCAAATCTGCAGATTCTTCATGAGAAGGCAGAAATCTCTCTTTGAGTATGATACCTCCTGATTTTTATCTGTTGGAAACAAATTATTGTAAAAGCACACTAAGTGGGACTCTTATGCTGCTGACCAAGATGGGGTAACAGCAGAGCACCTGGGGGACTCAAAATGTCTGACTCTTGATGGCGGCTCAGGTCATGATCTCATAGTTCAGTTCGTGAGTTTGAGCCCCATGTTGGACTCTGGGCTGACAGTGCGAAGCCTGCCTGGGGTTCATTCATTCTCTCTCTCTCTCTCATGTTCTCTCTCTCATTCTCCTTCTCTCTCTCTCTCTCTCCCCCCACCTCCATCCTTCCCTCCCTTAAAATAAATAAACTTAAAAAAAATGTGGTAGCAGGAATCAGACTTACCCTCCCATCTGAAATAAACCAAAACAGATGAAATACATGAAACAATAATTTCAAGATTCTGGGCATCAGGCAATGAGGGACAGTAACCTCTGAGAAATGGAAAATGAGGTGAGCCCTGTAATGCCCCAGCTTGAGAAAGTACTACAGTAAGGATAGTTTTTCCAACTAATGCTGCTGGAACAATTTGATACTCATATAAAATAATAATAAACTGCCATGTAAACTTCAGACCATCTACAAGATTCACTTCAAATGAATTTATTAGACCTTAACATAAAACCTAAATTATAAAACTTTCACAAAGAAGAAAACTTTAATTATTATGACTTTTGTATGAACCTCAAAATAATTATGCCGAATGAAAGAAACCAGACAGAAAAAGAGTACACATGGCATGATACCCTTCAATAAAAATTCTAGAAAATGCCAGGGCGCCTGGGTGGCTGTGCTGACAGCTCAGAGTCTAGAGACTGCTTCACATTCTTTGTCTCCCTCTCTCTCTGCCTCTCCCCTGCTTGTGCTCTCTTGCACTCTCTCTCTCTCTCAAAAATAAATAAACATTAAAAAAAATTTTTTTTAATTCTAGGAAATGCCAACTAGTCTACAGTAACCAAAAGCAGATCAGGGATTGTCTGGAGGGTCTAGAGACAGGAAGACGGGATTACAAAGGAATATAAGGAAAGGTTAGGTGGTGATGATTATGTTAATTATCTCTATTGTAATGATGGTCCCACAGGTATATACCTGTACCTAAGCAAATCAAACTGAATAAATACGTACAGTTTATTGTGTGTCATTTAAGCCTCAGTAAGACTATTAAATACACACACACAAAGTGGCCAAACAAAACCCAAAGTCAGGCAAATTGGCGTGCTGGCTGCCAGTTTTCAATTCCTATATTCAGTGACATCTGTAGTCACCTCCAGTGCTCTGTGATTTCTTTGAAATTGGCTCAAGCTTGCAGCTAAGATATAATTTCCATAGACAGTAGACAGGACCACAGAAAATCATTCTAGAAAATATTCACAGTTGAAAATGTGGATATAATGAATGTGCGTATTAGCATACACAAGAAGTTTCCTGATGATGGTCTGACTCAATTCTTCGACTCTAGGATGGTGTGAAAGCTATATGCATTCAGGAGAAACCATGTTTTAAATTTTGATCTTTTCCCCGGCTAGCCATAGGTGGTACCATCCTCTCTCACCATGCTGGGCCACCTCAGTGAGCCAGAGCTCCTCGTCAGCCCTGAGACCATCAGAATACACAACCCATTCCCCCACAGTCATTCTGTACCCATACAGTGACTATGTTTTTTAAGTTCAGTACCCAATAAATTACATGAGATATTCAACACTTCACTCTAAAATAGGTTTTATGTTGCATAATGTTGTCCAACGTAGGCTAATTTAAGTGTTCTGAGTATATTTAAGGTAGCCTGGGCTAAGGTATGGTGTTGGAGAGGTTAGGTGCATTGAATGCATTTTCAACTTAGAGACTTTCAACTTACAATGGCTTTATTGGGACTTAACCCCATTGTAAGTCAAGAAAAATATGGGTAAATACCGGATAGTTATAAACTTTGTGTCATCGTTCATAAATTAAGTAAAACGGATTGTCCACCTTCAACAGATCTGTGTTTCCTCGTCACCTAGCACAGCCTCTGATTTTCTCAGTGATCAAGGAGGGGGAAAGGTGCAAATGTATCTCGCACTACATTCCAGGACAATTAAATCATAGTATCATGAGGAATGTTGTAGAAGGTATTCCAAGAACTTTTCTAGAACTTTTCTAGCAATCCTGATATTTAGGAGTGCTGTAGGATTTACATATTACATGAGTAGCATTCACACAGTCAGTGGCTTTGGGGAGGCCACACACACAAACCTGTACGTATACCTAACATGAGAAAACATCTTATGTCAACACGCGTGAATATGTATCATATGAAAAACACATATACATATTTCCTCCTATGATAATATTCATGGATATACAGGTATATCATTACTTCTATGAGTATATTCACTGATACATGGGTTTATCATTACTTATTAACATTTTTCCAGATTTAAACTAAAATTGCTCAAAGAACGGAAGAACAAGAGGCAAATGGTAGTCTGGTAACCAAATTAAAGTATCAGCTTTCGTTTGCCATCAGATAAGTCTGAAAGTGATGGAGTTGATCTAACCCAGTTCTGCAGGTAAGAAGAGTCTCGATGTATTTTGTGGCCGATGGTTACACGAAAAGGGGCCTGAGGAGTGTTACTTGTCCCACACCAAAACAATACAATAATGGGCTCTCTTGTCATTGGGTCACCCCATTTTGGTCTGCTTAATGCGGGTGGAGCCCCATAAAAAAATCTGGAATGTTGTCCATTCAGGCAGAGAGGCACTACTTGCAAGCTGCCTTTTTTTTGTTGTTGTTTTCCTTCTTTAAAATGTGGTTTTGAAAAAATGCTTGTAGCATTAAGAACACTCAGACCCAGGACAACTCACAGCTCAAGTTGCAGGTAGAGTAAGTATCTCCCGCACCTTATTGGTCAAGTCCAGACAAGTTCTTCTTTTTTAATTCTTTTAATGTTTATTCATTTTTAATTTTTTTTTTAATTTTTTTTTTCTCAACGTTTTTTTTTTTAATTTATGTTTGGGACAGAGAGAGACAGAGCATGAACGGGGGAGGGGCAGAGAGAGAGGGAGACACAGAATTGGAAACAGGCTCCAGGCTCTGAGCCACCAGCCCAGGGCCGGACGCGGGGCTCGAACTCACGGACCTCGAGATCGTGACCTGGCTGAAGTCGGACGCCTAACCGACTGCGCCACCCAGGCGCCCCTAATGTTTATTCATTTTTGAGAGAGAGAGAGAGAGAGAGAGAGAGAGAGAGAGAGAGAGAGAGAATGAGCATGAGCAGGGGAGGGGCAGAGAGAGAGAGGGAGACACAGAATCCGAAGCAGGCTCCAGGCTCTGAGCTGTCAGCACAGGGTCCAATGCGGCACTGGAACTCATGAACCGTGAGCTCATGACCTGAGCTGAAGTCAGATGCTTAACCGATGGAGCCACCCAGGTGCTCCTAGAAAGTTCTTGAGAGCAAAGGTAAATAACACTTCCTCACGATAGTCCACGACCTCCTCCTTCTGCTTCTGCTTAGTAACGACTGCTTGCCTTTTGTTTCTGAATAAATCATTTGGTATGAGGCCACTGAAAAATTATCATCTCCATCTTTAGAACAGATAATTAGGAAAAAGGCCACTTTCTTGCTTAAGACACACTGAAGACAACTGCTCCAAGGATACTTGTGCAGCTAAGGCCAGTTTGAGGATCATTCAGTGGAACATTCTTCTGCGAGTACATTGTAGGTGGATTTTCTCCTTTTGGTTCATAAGAGGGAATATATGTTCTTAAAATACATATATGATTGGGGCGCCTGGGTGGCGCAGTCGGTTAAGCGTCCGACTTCAGCCAGGTCACGATCTCGCGGTCCGGGAGTTCGAGCCCCACGTCAGGATCTGGGCTGATGGCTCAGAGCCTGGAGCCTGTTTCTGATTCTGTGTCTCCTTCTCTCTCTGCCCCTCCCCCGTTCATGCTCTGTCTCTCTCTGTCCCAAAAATAAATAAACGTTGAAAAAAAAAATTAAAAAAAAAAATACATATATGATTTAACATACATACAATACTGAATTAAAAGTCATAAGAAATAGTAAAACACTTACATGAACACATAGCAATGACTCAAGTATTACTTGATAGGACTGACAGTGGCAGAAAGGCCCTAACGTAGACAATCTCTCTACAAAAAAGTTACAAATAGGGGCGCCTGGGTGGCTCAGTCAGTTAAGCGTCCAGCTTCGGCTCAGGTCGTGATCTCGCGGTTTGTGAGTTCGAGCCCCGCATCAGGCTCTGTGCTGACAGATCAGAGCCTGAAGCCTGCTTTGGATTCTGTGCCTCCCTCTTTTTCTGCCCCTACCCCGCTCATGCTCTGTCTCTCTGTCTCTCAAAAATAAATAAACATTAAAAAAAAAGTTACAAATAAAAAAACCTAACTTTAATAAACATTTCTATCGTAGAGATGGTACTGGGAATTCAATGAATGTTCTGATTTAAAAAAATACCTTTAGCCTCCTGAGATAACACAAATAGCGAATAGTGATGTTCTACTTACATGCCAGGTACTATTCAGGTCTCAAAAACTGCTCTGAAGTAGGCACTATTATTGGCCCTTCGTTATAGATGGGGAACCTGAGGTAGGAAGCAGTTGAGAAACTTGCCCACCACACAGCTACTAAGTGACAGAGATAAGATTGTGACGTGGCTTCAAAATCAAAGTCCTTCAGCACCGTGCTCTCCTGCCCTTTGAATGTACAGAGCACCACCTTCCTCACGAAGACCACTGGCCTCCACTAACCACGTACAAGATTGAGCTGTTGGCATGTGGTCAGTTCATTCAGTTCCCTCTGGCTCCCTGCTCCGCTGCATTACTAAAAAAATTCTACCACTCCAGCTCAGTCCATCTAGTTTCCTGCAAATAATCTTTAAAACTGCAAAGGCAGTTAATTGGGACTGTACATTTACCTTTAAGAGTGAACAAGGCCATAAGAGCACATTTAAAAAAAAAAAAAAAAAGAGCACATTTGAAAAATGGCAGCTCCAGAGGCAACAGGAGAACAAGAAGGACATCACCTGGCCAGTCTAGGCTGACTTGACATTTTCAGGGACTGACTCTTGGAGATTTAGCACAACTTCAGTTACTCAACGGCTGATGGCTGTGGAGTCCTGCCCTGAGGGACTATGGAACCCTGCACTAAAACCAAGGGGTCAAAGGGGCAAAGCTGGTGCATGGCACACCTCCATCCAGCCTGGAACAAGCTTCCTACAATCCCACGTCCTCCTAAAATCTCCAGAGTGAGAAAGGTTTTCAGGAGGGCAGCCTGAGAATTCCATAGCAGGGAGCGAAGAAGAGGGAGAAGACAGTTTCTCAAGAATGGTCTCATTTGGGGGTGCCTGGGTGGCTCTGTTGGTTAAGCATCCAACTTCAGCTCAGGTCATGATATCACCAGTCATGGGTTCGAGCCCCACGCTGGGCTCTGTGCTGACAGCTCAGAGCTTGGAGCCTGCTTCAAATTCTATGTCTCCCTCTCTCCGCCCCTCCCCTACTCATGTTCATTCTCTCTCTCTCTCTCAAAAGTAAACAAACATCAAAAAAAAATTTCAAGAGGGACACCTGAGTGGTTCAGTCAGCTAAGCAGCCCACTTTGGCTCAGGTTATGAACTTACAGTTCATGGGTTTGAACCGTGTGTCAGGCTCTGTGCTGATGGCTCGAAGCCTGGAGCCTGCTTTGGGGGTTCTGTGTCTCCTTCTCTCTCTGCCCCTCCCTGACTCATGTTCTGTCTCTCTCTCTTTCTCTTTCTCAAAAATAAAAAATAAACATTAAAAAATTTTTTTAATTTCAAGAAAAAAAAAGAATGGTCTCATCTGGGAGGTAACGTGCCAAGGTTGTCTTTGTAGGGGACTCTTCTTTGACAGCATCAGAGGGACAGACCTGCTCCCTATGGAAGAGGTCAAGAAAACAAGCGACCTTTGCCAGATCTTTTTCCTACCCTTCCCCAGATCTGAAAGTCTCGGTCTATGGCTGGAAAGCCCACAGGAGTGGATTTTCTTAATTTTCCCACTCCACCCTGACACCCAATCCTGGTGAAAGTTGTTTCCAAAGGCTTGATGTGCTTACAAAAGCATCTCACTGTCCACATATACTAAACATTACAGTATATGAAATAATGAAACTGGGTAATGAACCATGTCACTGGGCATGATTCTGTTTTTCTCTCAGTCAGACCTGGTGAGCTACACTCATGCAAAACTGGACAAATCAGTGCATTCTGAACACAGTATGTGTGAACTGTGCTTAATGAAATACCTGCCCCTCTTTCAGGAATACACAAGAGTAAGTTATACAGCAACGCACGGACTTTTTACATGTTTCAACATGGTTTTGCGTTTAGATAGTTTTGCCATGTATAATTTGAGGCTGCTTATCTTTTACAATTATGTGAAGAAATTTCACCGTTGAATTTGGAAACGAAACTACTGAATAGTCTTCCCGCAAAGTTCTACATCAGTTTGAAAAGAATCTTGAAGTTGCAAAGTGAACCATTTAAAATTGCAATATTTGACACCACTTATCGTTGTAACTAAGGATTTTCTCGATGCTGTGCAATCAAAGCACAAAGAGGTATGGTTTAAAACCTAGAACCCTGGTGTGCAATTTCTGTGTCCCCAAAAATGGCTTTTTTGATTTCACTGGAGGACTCCCAAATGAGGAGAAGTGCAAGTCTGAGTTTATAAAGTAAATTTGTACTAGTAAAATGCTCTTAAAACTCTTGAGATCCCATTCCCATTTCTTTCTTTTTCTTTTTCTTTTTCTTTTTCTTTTTCTTTTTCTTTTTGTCAGCTTTGGCGTTGACTTCCTTCTCCAGTGGCCCATCTCCCCTGCCAGCCTTCCGCTGCTCTACCCTGAGACACTTACAACCGCCTACTCTGCATGCCCCTCGCTCATCACACTTTTGGGTTGTTTTGGGGACATTCACCCTCTGCCTCGTGCGATCCTTGAATCACGTCTTTAATGCTGGGGGTGGAGACATAGAGAATGGCAGGTTAAGCCAGGCTGCATAGATAACAGGATCTAGCCTGACTTTTACAATTCCTGGAGTGGAACAGGCCCACGGCACAGCAGATGCAGACGTCAAATGCAGCCCATTTAAGGAGCATTTGTTAGAGCTTTCGGTAGGATGATGCTGGCCAAATCTACACATGTTTGCCATCCAAGGTGGTAGCCCAAAGGACTCTCTGGAGGAAGGCTGTCTCCTCTCCTCCTTTTGGCATCTGGACCGTCATCAGTCTAAACTGCCCTGGAAGTAAGAGCAGCTCATGACAGCCATGGGGGAAAGCCAGGGGCTGATGGAGCTCCCAGTTGATGCCATGAGGCAGGTGAGCTGCGGGGGGAGGGGCGGGCAGTCAGTGAATCCTTTCCAAGCCACAGAGTGCCTCCTCTCCATAACCTCCAGGGAGAAGTCACAATAAACTATTTGGGTTCCCGAGTAAACAAAAACGGTTCTGGAAAAGATGCTTAGGAATGGAAGGGCCTAAATCTGAAATCCTCAACAGGGCCGTGCATGTTTCTTTATAACCAGGCAACTGCTGATTACTTGCATAATATTTAGCTCTTCGTTGGTGCAGCCTTTCAGGCTTTAGCCTGCCTGACCCAACAGCTGCTTAACTTGGCTCCAGGCATTTATGACTTTATTTTGAACAAATCTTGAACATTTTCATTTGACTTTTCCCAACTCGACTATGCAATTCAAAATTTGTTTTAAATTTTACGGTTCTTTCCCCCAACCCCCCACCCCCCGCCCCCTCTCTCTCTCCCTTGTTCTCTTTCCCCTTCTTACAGCTGTAGCTTTGGAATTTGAGTTTTCTTTCCAGCAGCAAATTTTGTGATGCAAAAGAAAGGAAGTTTGCAGAAGGGAAGGGGGCAAAACAGGGGAGAAGGGGAAGGTGGCTTTGCTAACTCTTTGGATCCCCTCGGAACAAGCAAAAACCTAATACTATATAAATATTGAAGTGCACAGTAGAGTCAAAGTATTCAATAAACATTTACTGTGAATGGAGGCATTAGGATAGGCTTAGGCCCCGCCTGAATTCCCATGAAATTTGTAAATATTTCTTTCATTTGTTCTCCATTTACAATTAGTTGCGGTCAAGCCGATCAAAGCCAGAAGAGGCCTGTTGCATGTGAACCCGCATCCCTCACAATGACATCCACGAAGCAGAATGAAATATGGAATATCAGGTTTCCACGGATGTATGAACTTGTAAAAAATCTGAAAGAATAGGAGGTTTTTCACACTGAGTAATGTGAAACATTTGGTGCGGACTCTAGGCCTCTGCAGAGGGAGAGGGAGAGCCCAAAGCCATCAGGCTGTAAAACAGAAGCAGGGCCCAAGCAGATACAAGGGCCTTCTCCCCAACTCCAGAGATTTATCCGTCGTGGGCTCCCTGCCCTCCACAGGTCTCAGCAGAGAATACCCCTGGGCAAGTAAAGAGGAAACACCCAGATTCCCCCAGATACGGGCTCTCTGGAGATCCATGCTAACACCTAGATTCCCCTGGAGACGGGTTCTCCGGGGATCCATGCTCAGCTCCATCCCACCTCCATTCCTTCTGCTTCCGGATTCATGAACTACTCTTCCCCCACCCCAGCCAAATACACGCACACCTCTTAATTGATGCATTCACAAACCATTTCCAATCAGACACATGTTAAAGTACTTGCATAAGCACTTGAGCCAGTTTGACCCATTTTTTCACACACTCTAAACAGATAAATAACCTCAAGTGAATCCAGAAGTATAAACTACCACAAAGCCTCAAAAAGCCTCAAAAGCCACATATGACTGTTCCCCTTGTTCACTCATGCTTAGTCTTCTTTTGCAAACTTTCTCCTTCCACAAAGCCTATCATACTGTCTGCTGGGCTCTCCTTTTTTTTTTTTTTCTTCCCCAGTAATTCAGAGCATTTTAGTTGGTTCCTATGTTTTTTCCAGCTGTCAGGCCATAACAGGGTCTGAGGCGGGGACACGGGGGGCTTTAGCAGTTTATATTCTTTGGCCTCCTCAAATGCATAAAGCCATGAGGCAACATCTTTTCCCTTATTAGAAAACTGAGCAACCACTACTGCTAGCTTAATAAAAGACCTCATGGTAATTCACAAATATGCAGAAGGGAATAAGGAAGGGTTACTGCCAAGATTTCCAACCAGAAAAGGCTAGCAGACTTGAAGCCTAGGCAGCTCTCCTTGGAAAACACATACAGTCCTCCCTCACCCGAGGGGGCTGTAATTCCCTTTCTCTCCTCCCCGTATATTTGAGGGGGACTGGTTGTTTTAGACAGGATATGATGTTCAAGGTAAATCTTGGCATCAAAACACCAGGGAGGAGAGCAAGGCTGCAGGCCAACGTGTTTTACCAGGTTGGGAAAGGTTTGTGAGGATTAAGACTGGGAGAAGGTAAACAATTAGAAATAGAACTCAACCTTCATGAAAGCTCAGCCTTGCTCACACCCCCACTTTCTGCCCTCCTCCTACTCAAAACAAAGGATGACCCAGTAGCCTATACAAACAATGGATGACGTTGAGGGGTGAGGGATAAAGTGTCACCTTTGAACTGAAAGCCACTGTGCAACACCAAGCTCTTCTTTCAGAGAGAGTTTTCCAAAGCTCGGGTTTGGAAGTGACCTGGGCTCCTGCTGCTCAACAGAAAGCTGTGCCTCAACAGAAAGTTCTCTTGGGAGAACTGAAGTACAAGACCCATAGGAGGAGATAAAGACCTTAATGTCCATGCAATTGAAACAGAATCATCTTTTGACCTTGTGTGCAGGCCTTTGGCTCAGAAAAAGTGAATCATCCTCAACTTTTCAGAATTTGTTGGTCAGAACAGAAGGAGAACAAGTTTTAAATAGTGTCCCAAAGAGTCTCCAAAGAACTTGTAAAAACAAGGAGCTGCACCCAAATACTATTTTGGCAATTTGGTCACAACTTATTTGAAATATGATGGGTTAGGTTTGTTTTCAAATGATCATGAGTTCATAGTTTTTACAAAGAGAGCACACAAAGGAAATTTACAACTGGAGGTGTGGCTGAAAGCAAAACCTACTCCGTATGTTTAGCTCACTCGTGCTCTGCCAGGATGTGGGGGACTGCAGACTCACTGGGCGATATCATCCAGTCTGGCACCGTGGAGGGAAGTTGCTACAGTATTTTTCCTAAATTAACAACCACCATCCATTTCAACACCACCCCAGAACCTAGTTCCATACATCCCTGATTGTACCCATTCCTTCCTCCTTACAGGGAACCACATTGGTCATTTAGAGCACTTACTACCTATATAAATATCCTAAAATGGTATGTAGTTTGTTTGTTTTTATTCGAACTTTACGATCATGGAATTAGACCAATATATTTTTCTGTACTGAACCTGTTTTTTTTATTCAATATTGTGTTTGTGAGGTATCACTGGATTCACATAAATAGGTTTAATATTTTCTGCTGTACAGAATTCCACTGTATAAGTATACATCTTTCTTCAGATAAAACAATCTATTAGGGTTTTCCAAAGAAACAGAACCAGTGTATATCCTATTGATTCTGTGATTGATTGATAGATAGATAATATATAGATATAAAATGAGGAATTAACTCATGCAATTATGGTGGCTAAGAAGTTCCATGATCAGCCATCTGCAAACCAGAGACCCAGAAAAGCTAATAGTATAATTACAGTCTAAGTCTGAAGGCCCAAAAACCAGGGGAGCCAATCAGAGAAGTGCCAGGCCAAACACAAGAGAAGACCAATGTTCCGGCTCAAACTGGCAGGCAGGGAGCAAAAGGGGTGAATTCCTCCTTCCTCTGCCTTTTGTTCTAGTTAGGTTTTGAATGAATTGGATAACGCTCATGCACACTAGGGAGAGCAATTCACTTTACTGAGTCCATTGATTCACATGCTAAACTTAACTAGAAACACCCTCATGGAAACACCCAGAAATAATGTTTAATCTAGGTACTCCATGGTGCAGTCACAAGATTAACCGTTACGATAAACCACTGGGTTATTTATACATTATTATGTATTTTATTTATGTATATAACTTACATAAAAATGTATTTTATATATTTTTGCTCATGAAAAATACCGTCATAAATACCTCTGTACATGTTTCCTGGATTACATAGGAGTTTCTCGAAGGTACATTCTTGGTCATATAACTCATAGGTCATAGGACATTCTTATTCACAGTTCAACACTGTCAAACTCATTTCCAAAATGGCTATCTACGTTTCTACTTCTAACAGAAGTGGATAAGAATTCCTATAACTCCATATCCTAGTTAATACTTAGCACTGTAACAATTAAGTATGAAATTAAGCTCACTGTTATTTCAATTTGCATTTTCCAGACCAGTAATGAAACTGACCATTTATCCATTTGTCATGTGAAAATGATTCTATAAAATTTGTTTCATTTGCCCATTTTTTTAATTAAAATGTTGTTTCATTTTCTTATCCAATAGTAGGAATTCGTATCTTGTGAATAATATTTTTATACAATTTGTGATATCTTTTAATGAACAGGAATTCGTAATTTTACTGTAGACTATTTTAATCAGCATTTCCCTTTTTATGCTTTTGTTATGTAAATATTCTTTCTCTATCTTAAGGTCACAATGACATTCTCCTATATTAATTTCAAAATATATTATAGTCTTGCCTTTTGCATAGGGGTTTTAGTGTACATGAAATTAATCTTTAAGTATCATGTGAGGTAGGAATCAAATGTCATGTGTTTTCCAAATGTATAACCAATTGTCTCAGCATCATTTATTAAAAATACACCCTTTTATACAGAAGTGCTGATGCATAGGGGCATGTGTACCCCAATATTTATAGCAGCGCTTTCAACAATAGCCAAATTATGGAAAGAGTCTAAACGTCCATCAACTGATGAATGGATAAAGAAGATGTGGTTTAGGGATGCCCGAGTGGCTCAGTTGGTTAAGCGTCCGACTTTGTCTCAGGTCATGAACTCACGGTTCGTGAGTTTGAGCCCCGCGGCGGGCTCTGGGTCTGGAGCTCAGAGCCTGGAGCCCACTTCGGATTCTGTGTCTCCCTCTGTCTTCCCCTCCACTGCTTGCACTCTGTCTCTCACATTGACTCAAAAATAAATAAACATAAAAAAAAATAAAAAAGAAAAAATAAGATATCGTTTATGTACAATGCAATACTATTTGGCAATGAGAAAGGATAAAATCACGGCATTTGCAGCAACGTGGATGGAACTGGAAGGTATTATGCTGAGTGAAATAAGTCAGAGAAAGACAAATATGTGTTTTCATTCATGTCAATCTTGAGAAACTTAATAGAAGACCATGGGGAAAGGAAGAGGGGGAAAAATAGTTACAAACAGAGAGGGAGGGAGACAAACACAAGAGACTCTTAAATACAGAGAACAAACTGAGGGTTGATGGGGTGAGTGGGGGAGGGGGGAAAATGGGTGATGAGCATTGAGGAGGGCACTTGGTGGGATGAGCACTGAGTGTTGTATGTAAGCCAATCTGACAACAAATTATATTCATTAAAAAATTAAATTTAAAATAAAAATACACCCATTTTCTGCATTTAGTGAAATGATCATATGATTTTTATCCTCTCTCTTATTTATATGATGTATCACATTGATTGGCTTGTGACTAATGAACCACCCTTGCATCCTAGGAAAATATCCCACTTGATCGTGGTGAATGACTGTTTTTAATATACTGCTAGATTCAGTTTGTGAATATTTTGTTGAGGATTTTTGCATCTATGCTCAAAAAAGATAGTGACCTGTAATTCTCTTTGTGTGTATGTGGGGGGGGGGGTATCTTTATCTGGTTTTGGTATCAGGATAATGCTGATCTCATACAATGAATTTGGAAAGCATTTGACAAAGTACAATACCAACTCATGAAAAAAAGTCTTAAAGTAGATTTAGATGGAACATACCTCAACATAATAAAAGCTTTATATGAAAAGCCCACAGCTAACATCATCCTCAATGGGGAAAAACTAAGGATTCTTCCCTTAAGGTCAGGAACAAGACAAGGATGTCCACTCTCACCACTTTTATTCAACATAGTACTGGAAGTCCTACCCACAGCAATCAGACAACAGAAAAAAAGAAAGATCCAAATTGGTAGCACAAATTTCACTATTTCCAGAAGATATGATACTATATGCAGAAAACCCTAAAGACCACCAAATAATTACTAAAACTGATACGTGAATTCAGTAAGGTCACAGGATACAAAATCAATATATAGAAATCCGTTGCATTTCTTTACACTCATAATGAAGCAGCAGAAAGAGAAATAAAGAAAACAATCCCATTTGCAATTTCACCAAAAATAAAAAAGCACCAAGGAATAAACTTAACCAAAGAGGTGCAAGACCTATACCCTAAAAGCTATAAAACACTGATGAAAGAAACTGAAGATGACACAAAAAGATGGAAAGACATTCCATGTTCATGTCCAGGAAGAACAATTACTTTTAAAATGTCTCTATTACCCAAAGCAATCTACACATTTAAGGCAATCCCTATCAAAATACCAATAGCACTTTTCACAGAACTAGAACAAAGAATCCTAAAATTTGTATGAAATCATAAAAGACCCTGAATAGCCAAAGCAATCTTGAAAAAGAAAACCAAACTGGAGGTATCACAATTCCAGACTTCAAGTCAAATTACAAAGCTGTACTGACCAAAATAGTATGGTACTGGCACAAAAATAGATACAAAGATCAATGACACAGAATAGAAAACCCAGAAATGAACCCACGATTCTACTGTCACTTAATCTTCAGCAAAGCAGGAAAGAATATCCAATGGGGAAGAGACAGTCTCTTCAACAAATGGTGTTGGGAAAACTGGACAGCTACATGCAAAAGAGTGAAAGTGAACCTTTTTCTACACCATACACAAAAATAAACTCAAAATGGATTCAAGACCTAAATGTGAGACATAAGAAAGTCATAAAAATCCTAGAAGAGAGCACAGGCAGTAACTTCTCTGACATCAGCCACAGCACCATGTTTCTAAATAAGTCTCCTGAGGCAAGAGAAACAAAAGCAAAAATAAACCACTGGGACTATATCAAAATAAAAACTTCTGCATAGTGAAGGAAAGAACAAAACTAAAAAACAACTTTTAGGTATTCCTACTGAATAGAAGATATTTACAAACAACCTATCTGATAAGGGATAGTATCCAAAATATATAAAAACCTTACACAACTCCAACACACACACACACACACACACACACACACGAATAGTCCAGTTAAGAAATAGGCAGAAGACATGAGGAGACATTTCTCCAAAGATGACAGATGGCCAATAGAAACATGAAAAGATGCTCAATATCACTGAGCATGCAGGAGATGCAATTCAAAATTATAATGAGATACCGCCTCACACCAGTGAGAATGGCTAAAATCAAAAACACAAAAAAAACAAGAGTTTGTAAGTATGTGCAGAAATAGGAAATCTGTGCGCTGTTGGTGAGAATGCAAACTGGTACAGCCACTATGGAAAATTAGTATGGAGGTTCCTCAAAGGTTAAAAATAGGGGCCCCTGGGTAGCTCAGTAGGATCTGAGCATCTGACTTTGGGCCCCTGGGTAGCTCAGCAGGATCTTTAAGCATCTGACTTTGGTTCATGGTTCATGAGTTCAAGCCCTGCATCAGGCCCTTTGTTGTCCATGCAGAGCCCACTTCAGATCTTCTGTCTCCCTCTTTCTCTGCCTCTCTTCCACTCACTTGCTCACTCTCTCTTTCTCTCTTTTTCTCTCTCAAAAATAAATGAAATCTTTTTTAAAGTTAAAAATAGAACTACTCTATGATCCAGTAATCACACTAGTGGGTATTTACCCAAGAAATACAAAAATGCAAATTCAAAGGGTTACATGCACCCAATGATTATTACAGCATTATTTACAATAGCCAAATTATGGAAGCAGCCCAAATGTCCATCCACTTATGAATGGAATATTACTGACCAATAAAAAAGAATGAAACCTTGCCATGTGCAACAACATGGATGGATCAAGATTATTGTGCTAAATGAAATAAGTCAGAGAAAGACAAATACCATATGATTTCACTCCTATGTGGAATTTAAGAAACAAACAACCAAAGGAAAAGAGAGAGAGACAAACCAAGCAACAGACTCTTAACTATAGAGAACAAACTGATGGTTACCAGAGGGGAGGGGAGGGGAGGGATGGGTTAAGCAAGCAAAGGGGGTTAAGGAGTGCGTGTATCATGATGGTCACTGAGGAATACACAGAATTGTTGAATCACTATATTGTACACCTGAAACTAACAGAACATTGTAGGTCAACTATACTGGAATTAAAATTAAAAACCTAATAAAAGAATAAAAGAAATGACTCCAAACAAAAAACAAAACAAAACAAACTTTTTCTTTTAATCTCCCAAATAATTGTAACAAATGTCTTTATATTCATGGATCCATTTTATATTCAAGGGATCTATTTTCTACTCCTCTGCCAATAACCACCTACTGCAAGTCAGAGCAAAAAAAAAAAAAAAAAAAAAAAAAAAAACCACAGTCTTCACAGGGACAATACCAAGACCGACAGCTAATCTAAAAGAAACACCAGAAGCACAGAAACAAGGGGGAATCATGTGCCCACAGGTGATTTTATTTTTCTTGTTCAGAAAAATTATAGCACTCCTTGAACCTGTGGCTTCAAGTCTTTCATCTGTTATATAAAATTCCAGTCATTACGTCTCTAAATACTGCTTTTGCCACATTCCTTCTTGTCCACTTTTGGTTTGTGACATGTTCACTCTGTCCCATATATCTATGCTCTTTCTAAACCTGTCCATCCTGTTCAATCTCATTCTTCAGTGTACGCATTGTATTCTGATTGATCAGTTTACTCATTCTCTCATCTGCTGTGTCTAATCTGAGGTTAAACCCATCCACTAAATTCTTAATTTTAGTATTGCAGTTTTTCCCTCTTAGAATATCCATTTGATTTTTCTTTTTAGTTTCTCATTCTTTGGCAACATTCTCCACGTTTTAGCTATTTTAATGCACTAATCATAATTATTTTAACATCTATATCTGATAACTTAAACAACTGGACCCACCTCCCTGCAGGGTCTGCTTTGATCGCACTTTTTTCTCTTATTTTTAGTCAAATCTTGTCTTATTGTATATCTAATTTTTTTGATAGCACGCAAGACAATTTTTCTGCTGCTCTGGCTGTTGCTATTATCCTCAAGAGGAGATTTAACTGCAGTTAATTCTACAGGCAGCTAAGGTCCAATGAGGATTTCACTGATTTGACCTTTAGTCCTATGAGGATTTTCCTGGTTCTGGTTCACTCTGACTCCTACTGTGTAGCATCTTGGGGTCTTAACTGAAAGCTTGGGGTGTTTATCAGGGCACCCTCTTCTTACCAAGTCCTGAACTCTACCTTTTGTCCCTCCATCTCTGTATGACTGCTAAAACCTCTAGTCAGCTTCTAGATCTCTCAGCCATTGCTTCTGTTTTCAGAATCTGTAGTTGACTGAAAGGCAACCTAAAAGCAACCTTCAAATGCTGTGCTCACTTCTCTTGCGGGTTCCTCTTATTCCAGATTTGAGCTGAAAAATTCTCACTGCCGACACAGCTCTGTGCACCTTCAAACACTACTTTTTTTGTACGTGGGTAACTTTTCTCTGAAAGTTGGTCTGAAATATCCTTGTCCGTCATCACTGGAAGTGAAACTCTGGTCCTTTCACTTTTTCATCCTATTACAAATGTTATCTTTTGAAAGCTAATTTCCAATTATAGTTGATATGCAGAAATGTAACTGGTTCTACCAGACTGGTATTTACATCCAGCAGCATAACCAAATTCTGAATAAGTCTAATCATTTATTTATTGATTTGTCAGTTTTCTAACAAATCCTAATTATTCATATCATCAGTGAATTATAACTTTTTTTTTCTTCCTTTCCAACATTTAAGTAAGTTTGCTTTCTCCTTGCTGTCTTACATGTTGGTTAGGAACTCCAATACAATGTTGAATAAAAGTGGATATAGAGGGCACCATTGTCTTGTTTGCAATCTTAAAGATAATGTTTACACACGTTTTCCATCAAGTGGGATGTAATTTATAGATGCCTTTTACCAGAATAAGTTTTCCATTAGACCAAGTAGGCTAAGACTGAGCACACAGAAGTCAACATTAGCTCAGGTGTTTAGCAAACTCAAGGAACACCAACTTTGTCAACGTGTGACCATTTACGGGATTCCAGGACAATGTCTCCCTCCCTACATAGAGAGAGCAGGTTATGAGAGTATCTTATTTACCCTCTCTGGGGGGTCCTTGCATTCCAGATATATTATTAAGTTCCAGTTTTCGGTTCCAGGGCCCAAAGAAACAGTAGCATATGTAGTTTCCTTTCCTCTTACCCCTTTTCATAGTTTCCTCACATTTTTTATCAGATTTTATCACATTTTTAATCTAATGTCTATTCTCTATCTTAATCTCCTACTGCTGAAAGAGATCAGAAAGTCATCATCTTTCATACAAAAGCACTTTTCCATACAACTGAAAGCTGTTTAAGCTCTCCCCTTTTCTTTTCAACATACTAGATAAAATCAAGCTTTTTTTTGTACTTTACTCCATGCGTGCTATCTATTAGTCTCCTCTGAAAGTTAATTTTTTTAATGTTTATTTCTTTTTGAGACAGAGAGAGACAGAGCATGTGTGGCAGAGGGGCAGAGACGGGGAGACACAGAATCAGAAGCAGGGTCCAGACTCTGAGCTGTCAGCACAGAGCCCGACACGGGGCTCAAACTCACAAACCGTGAGATCATGACCTGAGCCGAAGTCGGTTGCTCAACCGACTGAGCCACCCAGGCGCCCCTCCTCTGGAAGTTAATTATAATTGCACTTCAGTACCTGCATCTTATCTCGGACAAATCTATACAAAGTCCTAACCGTATCAAGTACCAGGGAAGGGTGAGGCCATGATTTCTTGCCCCCTGCATTTCACATAATCAGATTCTTCTCTGCTTTTGAGTCACGACCCTCCTTTGCTGGATCACTGTTCACAGGCAGTTCACTTTGACCTCTGGGTAGTTCTGATGTGTGAGGGTGGAGGTTGCTCAGATTAGCAGGATAGCGGCATGCTTCCACATCTTCTCCCTTCTGGTCACAGCCACTTAACATTTTCATCCTGAGGGGTTTCAGGAGGTTAGCTATCAATTTTGTGCAACTCCCCATCACTGGCAGACGGAATCTGTATGTCCTATTCTCACTCCTCGAAACCACTAACAAACGTGTTTAGCAGTAATCCTCAGGGCCAACTGTGTCTGAACTCCTATCAATAAAGCCACATTCCCACATTCACACAGGGCACCCACCATCCAGCTGCACATTATGGAGCTTTGGGAAAATTCCAATACCTGAGCCCTACTACTCCAGAAGAATCTGATTTAATTGGTCTTAGGTAGGAGTGCCCAACAGATTCGAATGTGCAGCCAGGATTAAGTGCACCGAGGAATATCCCTGATAAACTATGCCGTATATTGTCTGTCTTAGCACAATGGCTCTCAAACTTCACTGTGCATACCACATGGGGAGCTTTTGAAGACGTGGACTTTCATTCTGAGATGGGTTCTTAGATTCTGCATTTCCAACAAACTTCCAGTTGTTGCTGATGCCATGAACCACATTTTGAATAGCAAAAGAACAGAGACCCTTACTCCAGTTGAACACTTAGTTCACTGTGGAATATTCTCAACTACATGACACATGAACATGTTAGATAAAATATCTTTTGAGCCTGAATCTGACACCTGATTCAACATATTTTCTGAAATGCACTTAGTCCTTGCCCAGATTCTGTGGTTATTACCAGAATTCATGCTCTGTCTGTGTGTTTTCTGATCCATATTATATATGACATAGTTTTATGGATTTGTGAAATGAGCAAGCATATGAAGCTAGGTTTCCTAACCAGTATCTTAGCATCATCTGTCAGTGGCCACCCATGTCTATGTCTCCTCAGAGAGAGATTTTGGCCTCCTTCTCTGAGGTTTTCTGGGTGTCCTAAAGCGAAAAAGATTCAGCACTGGTGCCCTTACACACTCAAACACACACCTTCCACACACCTGAGTATCAGCATTTCACATGCAGACCATGTCATGGTCAGGCCCCAGCCCTCCCTAGGATCTTGAAGTTTTAGGAAAATGAAAAGTAGCTGCTCACCCCTTCTCAAGAAGACTTTTGACCCCCATACAAAAAGGATATTATCCAAGACCTTCTGCTGAGCTCTGCCTGTTTTTAATTCCATCATAAACCCTTCTCAAATATATGTCTTGTTCCCTCCACCTGTGTTGGAGCCATTCTGCTCACCAATGCCAAGTATCATCTGGCTTCAGGGATGTGTAATTGGACACCTGCAGCCAGTATTCTCAAGGGTATCCTGGCATTTCTTTCAACAAGGTTATGAGATTCTCACTGGGAGATCCCAAGAGGCTTTAAGGAAGACAAGATTCCCAGCTCAGTCACTTAGCAACTGTGTGATCTTGACAGATTATTTGATTGCCCAGAACTTCATTTTCTTCATCAGAAAATGGTGCTAATCGTCCCTACACCCCAGGGCTGTTTTAAAGACTGTACGAAATGCACAGAAGTGCTCTACAGGGCCTGGTACTTAAAAATAGTTCAATTAAGACTAATAACCTCCATCACAAGTCCAGGGGAGTCCTATCTGAGATATTTCAAGTTCTATTCTGATGCCTTACAAATTCTGTTAGAGACCTACGAGGAGGTGTATAACCTCGGTTACCAGACTATGTCTCATATTTATTAACTTATAAACCATATTATACATACTCCCACTGGATTTCCCCACCCATATTCCACCATCCTCCCCCTCCCCCTCCACAAAAGAAAACGCAAGAAAGAAATCTTCACTAGAAAATAAAACACCTTTATGTTTTGATTTATACTAACTCCATTCAGGCATTAAATGGCATAAACACTCCAGCAGACATCACCCTGCTTCATGGTTTCATTTTTCTTTCTAAGCCTGAGGAGTTGGCTGCTGTAAGAAACCGAGGACAGAATAAGAACGATGCCTTTCCTGGGGGGCAGAAGTCATTGGACTTTTCTTGTTTCGCAGGAAAAATGATGAGAGCAGCCAGAAAGTGTGCAATGAAAAGGCAGAGTGGATACACCAAAGACAGCAATTGCATGCTTCCAGTCACTTCAGGAGGACTCTGGATGAGTCTGCAGGGGGTAGTGAAATCCACGGCCAAGCCCTGGCTTACTTTGGTTTGATGCTGTTGGCTAATCAAGCACATCAGTCACCAGAACAAAAACTCCAAGCCCCTATCATTCCAACCCCTGAAAATTTCCAAATGCACAAAATCTATACTAGGTAATACTAAGAGCTCTAAGATCATCAGTAGCCCCCCACATTTATTAACTAGCACAACATCACATTTGTTTTCACTCAGGTTCATACAGAGGGGGAAAAGGGGAGATATTTCTCAAGTTCTTTTACGGCAGAATAACGCATCCAATTCTTTCGTCAACGTGAGCTTTCACGAGATCCATAAACAGATCCTGTTTAACAGAAAGCAAGCCCAGGGTTGGGACTTTACCCTACTTTCCTTTTGGTAAACTTGGCCATGCAAACTGTAAAAGGTGGAAACTACTGTTTCCAGAAGTCAATTGCTGGTCAAGGTAAATATCAACTGTACTGAAACAGTACTGAAAGTTATCAATGGTCATTTAGCCTCTGCCCCTGCATATTTTTCTAAACCAAAATCAGGATTCCTAGTTTGACAAAAACTATATTTTGATTTGTGACAAAAGATTTTAAAATAAAATCATATTTAGTTGTCTATTTAATGGATGGATCTTCCCCCTTTCCCTCCCCCCAAAAAAAACTTGCATGGAATTGTCACTGGCCCAATCCTAGAAAGTAAGTGGCACTGGTACTCCCATGTGGCTTCAGAGAGCAGGTACTCTGCAAACACACTGCCACACTCAGAGGGGACAAGGACCCCAAGACTTTCTGGTGCCACAAAATCACCATCAGTCTAAGCAACTCTACAGGAGGTGGGAAGAAGCTCGGATTGTGAATTCAGCTGCCTATGCCCCTCAAGTGTGTGTGGCTGAGACATAAGACACATACATGACTTCACAGTGGTCTTCAAGGGCATGAAGGAAGTCCACCAAGTACAACCTCATTCTTCATTGAGGGCCACGCAATAGATATCAGGAATACATAAGAATTGATAGCTGCCTTGGGAATCCAACCAATCAAGCAGATATAATTTCTTTTAAAAAGTAACTTCTAAAATGTTTTTTCTGCAGACAAAAAATATGGCATCTGAAGTAGAAAATACTCGGCTTTACTCTCTACCTATATAACCTATGGATCCTCTGTTCCCTCATCTGAAAAAATGAGAATAAAAATAGGACAGCCCCCATAAATAAGATTTATCCTTTGTCACAGAGGTTCTCCAGGTATTTTCTCCTTTGGATCCTCACTGCTATTTTTTAGCTGAGAGAATGCTCCTCAGACTCCTCAAATACGGCTGTTTTTACTTCAAGGGGGTCTGTACCCTCTCGGTCTCCATTCATTCATACCCCATTGGCCAATGCCTTCATTCCTCCGGGTGTGTTCCCCATCCTATGTACACCTACAATCTAGCCCCAACTCTGACCTTCCAGGTCCCACAAGGATCATATTTAATCATATGTTCCTAGATATTCTATAGGATCCTGAGTATTTAGCTAAATCTCTGGGAGCCATGAATGGCTTTTCATAGTAAACAAAACTAACTCAGGAAGTAAGACAACCAACATAAGGCCTGCAAAGAACACATTCATCCTATTGGCTTTATCTCACAACTGATGCCCAATTAACACACTTCAAGTTTTCAAGAGCACAAATAATAAATAATTGGGTTATAGAATATTCAGAAAGAGGATCCACGTGGTTCAGAATTTTTTCTTTTCCTGTAAATATGGTCCCTTACTCTTATGACACTTTCCTCCAGCTAATAAGATAAGGTTTTATGGTGTACCAATTGATCTGTCAATCACGGAGATGGATTTATTATAAGGGCTCTCCTAGGGAACACATTTAATGCAGAGAAGCCTGTCAAGGCTTTGTTTTCAGCTGCTTGGTTGTTGTGTTTCCTGCCAGAGGTCTGACGACTGAGAGATCAGGACAGACACAAAGGAGAAAGCAACTTAGTCTATCATCAGCCCACAAATCACTCAACTCTGTTCCTAGAACAAGTCACCTCAAATGTCACTGCTAAACCTTGCAGAGCTAGGTCCAATTCAAGGGCCTGCTCCTTACCATTCTATGTGCCGTTGACCAAGGAACCAGAACTGCATCTCAGAGTCTCCTGCTGCAAAACACGTCTGGTCGCATCCATGGTGTTGAGGCCAATCCGTGCTTTGCTGGAGAACGTCAGCCCATTCTCCCATCTTAAGCATGGCCATCAGCACCACAATCGACTCAGGGACGAGAACTGAATACTTGGAGTAAACCTTGTCCAGTAGAGCCAAAGAAAGGGCAGAGTCAGGAAAGTTCATGCTCAATAGCATGTGGTTTCATGTTTGTAGATTAGGCTGCAGACTTAAACTTTAATTAGGAACAATAAAAGTTATTCCCCCACATGGGGGTCCTGGGTGGCTCAGCCGGTTAAGCATACAGCTTCAGCTCAGGTCATGATCTCTTGGTTCATGAGTTTGAGCCCTGCATCAGGCTCTGTGCTGACAGCTCAGAGCCTAGAGCTTGCTTTGAATTCTGTGTCTCCTCTCTCTCTGCCCCTCCCCTGCTTGTGTGCTGTCTCTCTCACTCACCAGCTCTCTTTCTCACTCTCTCTCAGAAATAAACTTTAAAAAATTTATTCCACCACACACACAAAAAAAATCCAAATGAAAGATACATTTTCCCCAGACCTAATCCTATACAAGATACCAATCATGTTTCCACGCTCAGGGTGGCCTCTGTGGAGAAGACCAGGAAAACGTTCTTAATGCCAAAGTCTCAGACAGCTTGAGGCGGCTGCCTCTTCTCCTGATAAACACGACTATGTCCCAAGGATGTTAAAACCATCAGTCATTTCAGTCAGAAAGATTCTCCGCTAAGACAAAACAGATGTCTGACAAATATAACCATGTTTAAAAATATTACTAGTCATTCAATAAAAGCCAAATATTTGTATTCACTCTTAAGATACTCAATCTGGACTATCTCACAGGGCAGTGGGCAATGCCTCGTTACTCTCAGGGCACTCAACAGTGATGCTGGGGAAATTAGGATGAAAAAAATATGAATCCTGCCACTGTCACCCAGAAAGGCATTCGAGGTAGTGCCCAGTTGGACACTGTTGTACCGTTGCCAGTCTCACTGTGTGTTAGCCCTTTTACTCGCTTACACTGCACCAGGCTTCGTGCTTCCATGTCCCCCTGGTTAGGAGCCCTCTGCTCTCCATGTCCCTCCTACCGGTCAAGTCAGCCTGTCACAGACGCATCCTCTTACCCTGGAAATCTGCTGCCTCTTCCACATTCCCTGTTCTGTCCACGGACCTGCCATTTGCCTCAACCTCCAAATCCATGTTTACTCTCTCTTCCGCCTCCCTTGTCCCACTTCTCTGCCCTCTCCCCCACTTCCCCATTCAAGCCACTCAATGTCCCAGACCCAGATTATTTCCAAAGCTTCCTAAATTGCCTCTCCCAGTCTCTGCACATCCATAGTATTCACTGCAGCCTGGCCAGTCTTTCTGAGGCCCTGTTCTGTTATGTCACATTCCTGCTCATCAATTTTTGATGGCTATTCATCTGTTCCCAGAGAAACACGACTGAGCATTCCTCAGCCTGAATCAAGACTAGCCGCCCCCCCCCCCCAATGCCTGGCTCTAATTTGACCCAAACTATCTTCCCAACTTTATCTTCTACTGTTCCCTTTCCTCGGCCCTGCTTTCCAGCCGGTTTTCCCCTGTCCACTTCCCACTGTTCATTGAACACATGGGTTTATCCATGCTGTTTCTTTCTCCCAGAATTCCTTTCTGAATGCAAATCCACCTGTACCAAACATATCCCCTTGAAGGGTCTATCCAAAAGGGATCTCCCCCACAAAGACTTCTCTGCGGACAGAAATTTTTATCTCCCTCCTTTGAACCTGGTAACTCAAAGGACACACGTCAGTTCCTTTCCTTGAATTTTAATTTTTTATGTATGTAGCTTATCAGTTCTACTGAACTCTAAGATTTTATGGATAAAGAAGCATATTTAAATTATGTTTTAACCTCTAAGTGCCATACATAATGCCTACCACACAGCACAGACTCTATGAAGATTTTCGATTGACCAAATGAACAAATATATTATAACTTGAGATTAAAGACCATGGGTTAGGGGCACCTGGGTGGCTCAGTAGGTTAAGCATCCGACTCCTTGTTTCAGCTTAGGGCGTGATGTCACAGTTCATGAGTTCGAGCCCTGCTTCGGGCTCCGTCCTGACAGTGTGGAGGCTGCTTGGGATTCTCTCTCTCCCCCTCCCTCTGTCCCTCTCTCGCGCGCGCAAAATAAATAAACTTAACAAAAAACTAATTAAAAATATAAAAAAATAGGGGCGCCTGGGTGGCGCAGTCGGTTAGGCGTCCGACTTCAGCCAGGTCACGATCTCGCGGTCCGTGAGTTCGAGCCCCGCCTCAGGCTCTGGGCTGATGGCTTGGAGCCTGGAGCCTGTTTCCGATTCTATGTCTCCCTCTCTCTCTGCCCCTCCCCCGTGCATGCTCTGTCTCTCTCTGTCCCAAAAAAAAAATAAATAAAAACGTTGAAAAAAAATTTTTAAAAAAAAAAATATATATAAAAAAATAAAGACCAAGGATTAGAATGTGGCCCAACAATGCTTAAAATAAGTAAGGCTTAAGATCCCTTTTGTTATCAGCAGCTACATGGCATAATTAAAAATGAAAAGAAGCTAGAACCCTGGCCAGGTATAACGACTGGGGAAAAATGATTTTACCTTGCTAAGCCTATTTCGCCTCCATACCACTTACTTTACAGAGTTGTGGTAAGGGTTATAAGACAAGCACCTACATCAGATTTTGGTACAGAATAAGTGTTCAATAAATGCTAGCTGCTGTTGGTATTCAGGACTTACTTCCTGACCATTTCCTCTCTGCTCAAGTAGGCTCCCATCTGGTATTGGCCAACTCAGATTTGGAGTAGAACCAGCTGGTCTCAAGCTTTCAGATTTAATCCCAAAGGTGACCCAGAGAATTTTCTATCTGCAAGAGACCTGGACCAAGCCTGTGTGTTCAGCCTGAACTAGACAAGTTTCGGCACAAAGTTCTTACCTTTACTATATTCATTTACCTATGCCACCTCCTAATTATAGAAAGATGATTTATGCCATCCAAAAAGAATTTCAGGGTATGTAAAGGTAGCCCATCAAATACTGTCCAAATAGTTGGAACATACTGGTCACTAACAATATTGCTCTCCACCTGCCATAAAATAGGCTTTCAGGTTTTTTTCCTAACTTTTTGTAGTTTTGAAACTTTTCCATGGAAATTATTTTTCAATGGCTTCTTCTCCTATTAGTTTTCGAATTCATGCCCCTTCTTAGTCATTCAAAGTGAACCTCCCTGTACATTGTCCAGTAGAGTGGGTTATTTACAATTTTTTTCTTTTTGCAAAGGGAATCCCGATACATGAAACGGACACAAATATTTCAATACATGAAACAAGAGAGGTACTGTTGGATACCTTGTTGATTTCTTTACACCCCACGTCAGCACTGGCCCCAAGAAACAGACTTGCTTTTGGTGAAGCAATGGAGCGAGGAGGAGAGGGAGAGGAAAAATCCCAAGGGAGAGATACTCCTTCCACCAGTCCATTTTGATGCTGCTTAAGGGTCTCCAAGGAGTCTTATCAAACACCATTGCTTAGAGCAGACATTAGAACTGCCACAGGCCACAGAAAGATGAAATCGTTCCTCTTCCTTTTACAGGAAGAAAGCCAAAGTGACAGGCTGCTCAAAAAACCCACCAATAATTTGAGGGGCACCCAGCTGGCTCAGTCAGTAGAGCACATGACTTCTGATCTCAGGGTCATGAGTTCAAGGCCCATGGTGGGCATGAAGCCTACTTAAAAAAAACAAAAAAGAAAAAAGAAAACTCAGTGGTGCCTGGGTGGCTCAGTTGGTTGAGTGCTAACTTCAGCTCAGGTCATGATCTCACAGTTCATGGGTTCAAGCTCCACATTAGGCTCTGTGCTTACAGCTCACCATGTGGAGCCTGATTCAGATTCTGTGCCCCCCCTCTTTCTGTCCCTCCCCTGCTCACACATGCTCTCTCTCTATCTCAAAAATAAGTAAACATTAAAAAATATTTAAAGACTCACTGTAGTGGGGTGCCTGGTTGGCTCAGTCAGTTGAGTGTCAGACTCTTGATTTTGGCTCAGTTCATGATACCAGGTTGTGGGATCGAGCCTTGCATTGGGCTCCGCACTGAGCATGGAACCTGCATAAGATATTCTCTCTCTCTCTCTCTCTCTCTTTCTTCCTCCGTCCCTCCCTCCTCTGCTTGTGTGTGCTCTAAAAATAAATAAATACATAAAATACTTAAAAAAAACAAACTCACAGTAGCTTGAAAGAGGGCAAAAGCAAATGATAATTCATGCCTCTGGAGGTCAAACCAACATGACATTCATTATTCCTAAATGCCACCCAATGAAGATAAAATCTCCCCAGGAAAAAAACTGCATTGGAGACATTGAAGACCACACAGCACATACACTAGAAGGCTTGGTACCATGCAAGCACCTGACCATATACAGAAGCAGATACAAGCATATACACAAGCTTTGCTCTTCTCTGAAACTGAGTTATTACACCTGTCTGTGATACGTGTTGGAATGGCAAGAGAAAAGAGAAGCATGAGTGGATGGGGAAAAACACGGGGTCCCAATGTCTTGGGTAACTCTAAGTCACCAGCTTACTAGAGGCACACTGTACTTCCGGATGTAAGTCAAGGTGACTTCAGCCCTCATTTCCTCAGATGCAGTGGGAAACTCAGAATTCTTCCCCCCAGAACTGCAGGTCAGCTCAGGCCCCAAATTCCTGCTTCTGCTCAAATCCTTCACTCTGTACTTGGTGTTGTTGGATACCTTGCTGATTTTCTTAAATCCCACCCCAGCACTGGCCCCAGGCTGCACACGGAGATGGCTGTTACTGAAGATTCCTAGCAAAAAGGAGAGGGTAGGGGTAAAAATATGGCACAGTGAGAACTGCACAGTGAACAATATAATGTATGAACTAGACATTCCTATTATTAAAAGTCCCTCAACCATTTCTTCCTCCCGGAAAACTTTACTCATTTTTTTTTCCCACCCAGGGGTCAGTCTCTTGCCACACAGCTGGAACCTCCTTGCTCGGTTTACTCCCTCTTCAATCTTCCCTAGCTTAACTCCCCCCAACACCTCAATACCTCAACCCCCTCTCTACTCCTTATGCAGGATAAGGTAGAGATCTCTCAATCCTACTTCCCCAACATATTCACATCCTCAAGCAGTGGTTCTCAAAACTTTTTAGTAAAATTCATAGTGACAAATACATTTTATACTGTAAACACACACATCATCTATATATATATATATATGAAAAAATTATATGTGTGTGCATATGTCCTATGTGCATTTATGCACATGTATGCCAAAAGTTTCATTCAATAATAATTATCCCTACTACTGTGTATACTGAAATATTCAATTCTACTCTCCTCTATTTCCTTTTTAAAAACAGACTGGTCACAATATGCCAATAATTGATTTCAGAACCCAAATCAGTTAAAACCCACTGTCTTAGTCAGCTTGGGTGCCATGACAAAATACCATACACTGAGTGGCTTAAACAAGATCTTATTTGTCACAGTTCTAGAAGCTGGGAAGTCCAGAATCAAGGTGTCAGCCAGTTCAGAACCCCAGCGAGGGCTTTATTCCTGGTTTGAGGAGGACTATGTTCTTTCTGTGTCCTCACACTGTGAGGAGAGAGACACTAATCCTACCATAGGGGTCCCCCTCCCCCTCATGACCTCATCTAAATCTAATCACCTCTTGCAGATTCCACCTCCAAAAACCATCGCATTGGAGATGGGGCTCCAACATATGAACTTTGGGGAGATGCAAACATTTAGTCCATAACACCCAGTCTGGGAAACATTCCTTTCTGGCGTATCCTTCCAGCTTCTAGGGGTCTATCAAAGAGTTTTACTGAGAAATGTATTTCCAGTGTCATAAAACATGAAAACGCTATCAGAAAAACTTGACATATCCTAAAATTGCAGCACAGTGTAGTAGTAGTAGTAGTAGTAGTAGTAGTAGTAGTAGTAGTAATAATAATAATAATAATAATAATAATAATAATAATAATAATGGATGGGTTATGAATTTAAAATGGCTACATTTAGATCCTTGTTTTAACTCCGTTCATAATCTCTCTAAGCTTTACTTTTATGTGGACAGATACACCAATCACAAATTCACAGGAATACTGTAAGGTTCAAATTAAATGAAATAAGCACATTATGGGGGCACCTGGGTAGCTCAGTTGGTTAAGCATCCAATTCTTGATTTTGGCTCAAGTCACGATCTCACAGTTCATGGGTTCGAGCCCCACGTCAGGCTCTGTGCTGACAGTGCTGAACCTGCTTAGGATTCCTGTTTTATCTGTCTCTTCCCGTCCCTCCCACATTTGTGCTCTCTCTCCCAAAATACATAAATAAACACTTTTAAGTATTTGTTTTAAAAACACATTATTTAAAATATATGGCACAATATTTCCCTACAAAGTATTATTATTATTACTAATACTCACAAAAGCAAATGATATTTGGAGTATCCGTTTATTGTAACAAACTACTTATGCAATTGGTTGCCTGAGCAATTAAAATTTGGCCCTTGTGGGGGCTGCACCTCGCCGGCAAGATAGTTCCACAGTGTATGTTACTAACGGAGAAAACAATGTTGAATGTCAGAAGGGACTCATCACGTTTTACATTTATTTCTACAACTATCACAACATTTTACTGCTTAGTCAGAATGACAGTTTGGTATCCAAGCAAGTTTGGAACTGAAAATGTAGCCCTCTGGAAAGTAAATTAAAAACATTTTAAAGAACCTCTTTCACTTGATTTCCTTTGTTCCCCCATCACTTCCCAGAATTTTTCACCCTTTGTAAAGAGACAAAAGAATAGGATAAAAGCTACTTCTCTGATTGTATCACTAAATGTACATATCACTACAGCGACCATGGGTCAGCTATTTTGAAGCCAAGAACCCAAGGGATTATAAAAGTTTCCCAATCTCCTACATTGGGGGAATATGGTGCAGGGCAGGATTAGCTCAAGTGACATCCAAATGCTTAATATGCTATTCTGATAATTAGAACCTATGGCCTTCCTCATTAGTGAACTGGGGACCCAGAATCAGCAAGCAGTTGGGAAACTTGGAGGAGAAACCATTCTCCAACATCATCCATATCAATCACCTCCCCAGCAGCACCCTTTAGGATTCATCTGCCAATTCTGAGGCTTATTCATGTTTACCATTTCCTTTGGGAACATGGTGAGGGGGCCTCACATCCTGCCATGTATACATCATAGACACAAGTGCTTTGTTTTACTTTCAGCTACAAAACCTATGATCTAATATCCCTGTAAAAAGGAATATCAGTAAAATGGGATTTTTTTAATCTTGTTTGTCCTGATCATAAAACTCCTTGGATCTGCCCCTGTCACCATCCCTGTCCCCACTAAGCAGCAGTAACCACTTCTTATTAGATAAACCATCCATCTAAAGCTACTTAAGTGAGACTCCACAGGTTAACCCAGATGCTACTTGGAACTTAACCTAGGGCAACACTAAAATGGCTCACTAGGGATAATGACCTCTACAGACCCAAGCCAACCCATGCATCCCTCGCCCACTGGAATCAATGATCTAAATTCAGAACACTGACCACATCAGGGAAGGCAATGCTCTGATGTCAGCCTGCAGTGTTAGCTCTCTCACGCTGATCTGAATGCCAGGGAAAGCTCCCCTAGACTACTCTCTTGATTTCGTAGCCCCCATGCCTATCGCTGTGCTTAACACATTGTACACTGTCAATAAATGTTGGTTGGATTGAATTGCCTTGACTTATGGAAGCTAATATAATACAAACAGAGCAAGTTGGGTATTTCAGTTCAGTGCCTTAACTTCCCACACTGATTTTTCTACTAAAATTTTAAATCAAAAGCAGGCATATACATCACCCTAAATTCTCTGATAACACTGCATCCTCCAACCACCTAGCTCTCCCTGACTTTTATGAGCATCAATCAGAAACTGTGGTACTTGAATGGGGTTTCTGAAGGGGCTAATCTTATCTCATGACCACATTAAATCTGCATTTATTAAAACTATGTCACTTTACAAGGCCATTCTAGGCTCAGTCCAGCTTGTAGGAGGATGTTAAGAATCAGTTTATGATTAAAACCCTTTTGGAAAACATGAACAAATAATAACCAGTTGTGATACTTTTCCACATTTTTACAATATTTAAAAATATGTTCAGATATCCAAAACTGATCCCACAATTTGATTTATTCACAAGTTCCCTGAAGTGCTTAATAGGTACAATATGGTACAATGAAAATCATGGTTATTACTGCTATTGGGTTGGTAATTCTCCAGGATGAAATCATACTTTTCAGGTTATAAATATACATTTTATTGTTGATTTTATGCCGCATTTTGAAATACTGCTTCTCTGCTTTCATATTTTCAGGGCCTTACAAGGGCATCATAAATCAGCCCCAAACTGGAGGAATGCTAATTGATATCAGGTGATCTCAAAATGAAGGTTAGGTTAAACTTGCTGTGTTTTTCATGACTCTCAATTCTTTGCAGAACTCTTTCAAAACCAAGACATGTAAGGAATTCATTCTCCAAAATCAAATAAGCGTAAGCACATTACATATTTTAATTATCTAAAAGGGGGCTTCACTCAGCTCCAATGTATGTGCAACTGAGCTCCAATGCCCAAATAGAGAGGAGACAGAAGGACAAGCATGGTGTATTAACATAGGATACAAGGCTTTCTTAGTAAAAAAAAAAAAAAAAAAAAGAAAAAGGGAAATTCTATTACCCATAACTTGATCTGAATGATATTTCTAACCTTCCTCTGCCCCTTTCTCTGCTCTTCTGATCTTACAATCTATATTACACCCATGTTACACAGAATTCTAGGTATAAATCAACAGGTGTTACTAGCAAGATCAAGGTTGCCATTTCCCAAAGTTGGTTAGAGCAAAACCAGTGATAAACTTCAAATTGTCTTTGGGCTAATGGGAAATGAAATTGGCACATCAGATAATCTAGCCAAGACAGAAAATTAAAATTTTGAGCAGTTGTATATTAATCTCTCTCCAGGGGCACCTGGGTGGCTCAGTCGGTTGAGCATCCGACTTTGGCTCAGGTCATGATCTCACAGTTCATGGATTCAAGCCCCACGTCAGGCTCTGTGCTGACAGCTCAGAGCCTGGAGCCTGCTTCGGATTCTGGGTCTCCCTCTCTCTCTGCCCCTCCCCCACTTGTGCTCTGTCTCTGTCTCTTTCAAAAATAAATAAACATTACAAAAAATACTACATCAGAATTTCACAAAATGTGTGATTACATGGAAGAACAAAAACGTAAATAGCTAGAGATTGTGTGTGTGTGAGCATGCACAAATGTGTCAAGTGGGTACAATCACGAATATTACTACTGAAAAGGAGATAAGTTTGAAAAATGAAAAAAAAATTGAGTAAATGATTGTCTAGTCTAGATAACGCAAAGGCAAAAATACAAACCAGACATAAAAGTCAGTGAGACATAGGCATCACAACATACTTCAGAAAAATCTTACATTTAGGGCACCAGGGTGGTTCAGTTCATTCAGCATCTGACTCTAGATTGTGGCCCAAGCCATGATCCCAGGGTGGTGGGATCGAGCCCTGTGCCAAGTTCCCCACAGAGCATGGAGCCTGCTTGAGATTCTATCTCCCTCTGACCCTCTACGCTGTTTGTACTCTCCAAAAAAAAAAAAATCTGTGTCCAAGTCATATAATGCCAGATTATTTTAAAAATGGGGAAATTGAGGGCTGGAAAATTAAATTACTAGCTGAAAGTTACAAGGTGGTGAGTAGCAAAGCCGGGACAAGAAATGAGGTTTCCTGTTCCTAGACTAGTTCTCCATCCATATGACGACAGTAAAGACAATGAGGGGACCACCTGTAATATCTCCCTTTCTGGGAAGGGACAAAGCCAAGAACTACACAGGAAACTCTCTCTCTCACCTTGCTCAGCTCATATGTCACTTGGGACACTTCTTAATCACACTAGCAAAAGTACTGCGGAAGGCAACAGGGGTGTTTTTGATCTTTTACATGTTACTGAGAGAAACCAACACCCTAACAAGAAATCATAAGCCATGGACGGTAAAGAAATTTCTCCACTGTTGTGTTTGGTGACTTTCTAGTGGATTTACTCTGACAACATCGGAACACCAGGCAACAAACATGAGAACCCCTCTCCTTCTCACCTCTGGTCTCCCTCTGTGGTATCACACGGGAGAGAGTAAGAGGACCAGAAAGGCACATGCAATGGCTCACCCGATCTCACAAATACTGACTTCAAACTGCACATCCCTGCTTTTGTACAGGAATGTGTGTTCACCTGGTATGGGCGCTCACCATGAGTGTGATGTGTACTGTGTGATATCTCCAAAACACCCCTTTTCTAAGCCTATTTTCTTTGATCACGAAGAGGATAGGACGGAAGTGCACTTTTGTCTAGTAAACCTACCACAGCCTGACCACCAAGATAACAAAGGGGAGAGTCCCACATTTGCTGTTCCTTTAAGAAGACAGTAGTCAGCTCTCAAATATCCAGAGAACAGAGCAAGGAAAGCAAATATTTAAATACTCACCGTGAACCAGGACTTGACATATGCCCTGTTAATGCTCACCTTGACCTTGAGAGGGAAAAGGTACTGACCCCATGCTATAAAGTTGGGAACTGAGCATCTGAGAGGCTAACCAATTTGTCCAAAGTCACCCAGATCCATCTGACTGCAAAGTCCAGTCTCTGAGTCTAATTTAATCTTATTGTTTTGGAAATTAGGATCCAAGAAGGTGAGGTAATGTCTAGGGTCACAGGCCAAGGAGCGGCAGAGATGAAACCAAAATCAGTGACTCTACTCCCATGCTTTTTCCACAGCTTTCAAAGAGTTCTATACGTTGCAAACAGAATTAATGACAAAACACAACAGGTTAGTACAAGACTGTCAGACACTCCAAAGCAGCAAGATAAAACAAACCATGCACAGCTACCAACACGTAAGACCTGTTGGCACAGGGTGTGTGTGTGTGTGTATGTGTGCGCGTGCACGTGCACGCATATATCATCTGGGTTATACATCCATGTCACCTATACAGGTGGCATTAGAAAAACTTAAACATTAATGAGTTGTGCCTCTACTTACATTTCCATTAGGAAAAGTCAACTGTTTGTCAGGTAAAAGAATTGTTTCTCTTAAGAAAATTACTCCCTGCACTACATTAGTAAATAAAAGAGCGCACTGTAGCTACCATTCTGGAAAGGACTTGAAACTGATGAAAATCAAACATTCTTGTGTAAAGCCAATAATTAATACAGTCAAAAAATAAGTCAATAAATGAATTGTATACCATCACTGAAGATTCAACATCCAGGTATGTTAATGGATAGTTCATTTTTAAAGAATTTCTTTAGTGTCATATTTATATATCCTCTTTGCTGATAATTTTCACTCTGTTATAACCTTACCACTCTATCTTACGGATGTATTCGCTTTTTATTAAAATATGCCACCATCTCTGCCATACCGTTAGCTGAGAAGGCAGAAACTCCAAAAAATAATCAATATTCTCAATATACAGGTAACATCCATTAGAATTAACACTAAAAACTCAGTGGCATTACCCATTTGTTACTCATGCCTTAATCTAATGAAAGTCCACAAAGGATCTCTGCTCCATGGAGTTATCTGATAATACAGAATTTTCATCCCGTGGCTGAACCAACTTCTGTGGACTTGGAGTGCTTTACTGAGTTCTCAGGATTGAAGTGGTAGGCAAGGGAAGAGTGATAGAGCATAGAGATTGGGTAGGAAGATTTCAGGGTTCAAAGATGGAAGCCTGCCAATGTAGCATTGACCACAACTAGTTATGCAACCCGCAGGGAAGGCTGGGAATTGTAGTTTTTCTGTATGCTGAGGAAGTACAAAAAATGTGGGGTTTGATGCCATGTTAACAGTCTCAAAAAATTAAATCTTAATTATGAAAGAATTATATGTAACAATTAAGCCACAGTCTACATACAGAAGGTAGATAATAAAGCAGAACAAATTAGCTTAAACTAGTTTTGAATTTTAATTTAATTTTCTTTTGTAAGCTGCATCACACCAGCTTGTGGAAGATAAAGTATATGTGTACATGCACATGTGAACATGTTATAAAAAATATCAGACAAACCTAAACTACATCTTCACAGTCATTATTCTTCCCCCTCCTTCTCCCTACTGGTTTTCTTTCCAGATCACATTTCATCGTTTGCTGTGATTCCTCCTATCCCAAGCACATGCTACTGTAATACCTTTTCTAAAGATGGTCTTGACTCTGTCCCCACCTATACATCTTCATTAGAGAGGCTGTAAGTACCCCTACGATCCAAGAGAATTACCCCTATGCCAGGTACATCTAAACTGACCAAAGATGAATGTGTGACCCCTACTGGGCCAAGCAGCCATCATTCCAGGATTCTATAGTTCAGACTAAAGTCTCGAGTTATTGGGACCAGGGTGGGCACAAAAGGTCAAGTTGCCTGCCTGCTGTTAGGACCTCCTTAAGTGCATCCCAAAGTTATGAGATAGGAGTAACTAAATGCCTGACAGAGGAAGATGCAGCAGAGAGCAGAATGCAGCAGAAATGCAGACACGAAGACAGGCGAGAACAAGCCATCCAGAAAGAGGACAATGAAGACAGGAGCTTTCTGAGGAAACGAAGCCCAGGTCCACCTCCTGCCACTGCATGCCATGAACATTCCCTCCATTTGTACAAGCAATCCCCCCTTTCTCCCGCTGTTTCAAATGAGCTCAGCTTTCTTATAATTGGATGACTCCTGCCTGAGATACCTATTAGCTCACCCTGCCTTCCCATGGTTATTTAACTAAATCAAACGATCCCCTGAAACATTTCCCCTTGGGTTACAACTTAATAAATTCGATTTTCAGGGACCAAGGTTTACATACAGTGTAAAAGATTTATTAAACAGATAGACAGGTAGGGTGAGAAATTGGTCCAAAGAAGTTGTTCAAAGAAAAGACAAGCAGAGAAATGGGACCAGGGGGTAGGGGTGCCCTCAGGAATAATACCAGTATTCCAGGTGCTTTTATCATCTACCCAGGCCCTCTTCTGACTGCCTCAACACACTAAATTCCTCCCCTCCTTGAGGTGTTCATATTTTCAGCTTCTTCTGTATGGAACACATTTCACGCTCCAAACCTCCCCATGTCTCACTCCTCTTCATTCAAGCGTCTGCTCAAATATTATCTCTCAAAGATGACTCGATTGTCCCCACCATCCAAGGTCCCCACCTGCCTTTGTTACTCTATAGCACATGACCCTGGCACTTATCTTCTCAACTTATCTCTTTATATATCTATCTATTTCTCTGTTTTACTGAAGTATAACTGACATACAATATTACATTAGTTTCAGGTATAAAACATGATGATTCGGCTATTATAAATACTGTAAGATCTTCACGTCACAGTAAGACTAGTTATCATCTGTCACCATACAAAACCACAAAATGTCTTATGATAAGAACTTTTAGGATTTATTTCTTAGCAACTTTCAAAATTGCAATTAAGTATTATTGGCTACAGTCACCATGCTGGGCATTTATACTCCCGTGACTTATTTTATAATACAATTTTGTATCTTTTGATCTCCCTTACCCATTTTACCCAGCCTCCTCACCCTTCTCCCCTCTGGCAACCACCAATCTGTTTTCTGTATATATGGGTTTTTACTTTTTTCATCCATTTGTTTTGTTTTTTAGATTCTACAAATAAGTGAAGTCATATGGTAATTTGTCTTTCTCTGGTTGATTTCACTTAGCATTATACCCTCAAGGCCCATCCATGTTGTCACAAATGGGGAGATCTCATTCTTTTTATGGCTGAGTAGTATTCCTCTGTGTGTGTGTGTGTGTGTGTGTGTGTGTGTGTGTGTGTGTACATCAGGTCTTCATCTATTCATCCATCAGTGGACACTTAGGTTGCTTCCTTATCTTGGCTACAATGAACAGAAGAGTGCATCTATCTTTTCACATTAGCATTTTGTTTTCTTTGGATAAATTCTCAGAAGTAGAATAGCTGGATCATATGGTAGCTCTATTTTTAATTTTTTCAGGAACCCTTGTACAGTTTTCCATCATGACTGCACCAATTTACATTCCCACCAATAGTGCACGAAGGTTCCCTTTTCTCCATATTTTGCCAACCCTTGTTATTTCTTGTCCTTTGGATAACAGCCACTCTCACAGGTATGACATGATCATCTCACTGTGGTTTTAACTTGCACTTCCCTGATGAATAATGATGTCAAGCATCTTTTCATGTGTCTGTTGTCCATCTGTGTGTCTTTGGAAAATATCCATTCAGGCCCTCTGCTCAGTTTTTTAAAATGAGTTGGTTGTTGTTGCTGCTGCTGCTGCTGCTGTTGTTGTTGTTGAGCTATGGGAGTTCCTTATATATTTTGGATATTAGCTCCTCATCAGACCTATGATTTGCAAATAACTTCTCCCATT
Organism: Felis catus; assembly: GCF_018350175.1. Taxonomy (NCBI): domain Eukaryota; kingdom Metazoa; phylum Chordata; class Mammalia; order Carnivora; family Felidae; genus Felis; species Felis catus. The sequence goes on from NC_058380.1 coordinate 9,959,755, forward strand.
CAGTAAGTTGTCTTTTTATTTCGTTGATGGTTTCCTTCGCTGCACAGAAGCTTTTTACTCTGCTGTAGCCCCATTTGTTTATCACTGCTTTTGTTGCCAGTGACTTTGGAGTCAGACCGAAAACAAACAAAAAAACAAACAAACAAACAGCCAAGAGTGATGTCAAAGAGCTTACCACTTCAGTTTTCTTCTAGGAGTTGGTATTCTAGTTTCCGGTCTTGTATTCAAGTAGTTAATCCATTTTGAGTTACTTATTGTGTATGGTGTAAGACAGTGGTCCAGTTTCATTCTTTTGCATGTGGCTGTCCAGTTTGCTCAACGTGATTTAGTGAAGAGACTTCCTTTACCCATCATAAATTCTCATCTCCTTTGTTTTAACAGACTTGGGTTTATTTCTGGGCTCTCTGTTCCACTGATCTGTGTGTCTGTTTTTACACCAATACCACACTGCTTTGTTTACTATAGCTTTGTGATATAGCTTGAAATCAGGACACATGATGTCTCCAGCTTTGTTCCTCTATCTTGCTTTATATACTCATTTCCCAGCAGAATGGAACTTTCAGTGAAGATACTATACTTCCCTGACCTGTTGCTATGGTATTCCCAGCTACCTTGAGGGAGCCAAGTAGAGACACTCTAAAAAATATTTTGGCTGATTAAGTGAAATAGTTCAAATCCAGTGTCCAGCTAGACTCAGAATGGTGTCCACCACTGAGATTTGAAGAAGAGAGGTAGACCTCTCTGCCTAGATGAGAGAAGGGCAGACAGCCTCTAACAAATGGAATATCTTCGATGCAAAATACAATGAAAATGAAATGAAAACGGAAAGGGAGATGCTGGCACAACTGAAAATACCAGTATGAGTTGTCAGAAATAGTTGGAGGAAAGGATACACTCGCTCCACACCTTCAACAGCTGCGTGTTGTTAGTAAACCCAGAGAAACGCCAATAAAATGAAGCCAGGCTGAGCTAGAACATTTTGGAAGATACAATTTTAATGAAATGTCACTGTTGGCCTATATAAAGGAATCCATAGCCAATTGCTTCCTTAACTGTTGACAAAACAGCACGGCTTTGGAAATAGCCTCTTTCCAAAACCATCCCTTCTTGATCCCATCTTTACATTTCTCTAAACTTTTGTTCCTCTAAGGATAAGGAGAATATGTCATCTAAGGGTGGAGATGGCCACTGTGGGATTTACTGAGAAGGAAAACTTTGGAGGAACAAAGTTCCTGGAAGACCAGGACTGAAGTCACTCCCCCCCTCCATCCCTTATGCCTCGTGCACCGCCTCGCACAGAGCAGACAATCATTGTTGAATGAGTAAATGAGTGATAATAATACCATGTCCTCCCAGAGCTTGAGAGCTGGGACGGGGTTCTTAAAAGCCACCTCAATTTACAGAAGACAGAGCTGAGGCTGAAAGAAGTAAACAACTGTTCCAACATCCCCCCAACGCCCAGATCAAAATTCAACATGCTCCCTTCTTTACACCCCTCTATGCATTAGTGTAAATCTCTCTAGATTAAGATCCCTTCTTACCTGTGTGAGGATCACATGTGATCCACACAGCCCCACTCTGACATGAGGCAGGATGGTTATGGCCTTTAGTTTGCATTACGAAGAAAGAAGACCTGAAGAGGTGAAGACACTCACCCACATTCATACAACTCATTAATGAGCGGTGCCAGGACTAGACCCAGAGTTTCTATCACCTGGTCCAGGACTCTTTATAATCCACTGAAATCCATGTAAGAGGAAGGTTTTGAGCTGAACATGGACGATGGCTAACGTATCCATTTGCTAGGGCTACCATGACAAAGCACCACTAACTGGCCTACACAAAGAAAGTATTATCTCACAGTGTTGGAGGCTGGAAGTACAAGGTCAAGGTGTTGGCAAGGTCAGTTTTCTTAGGGCTGGAGGGAAAGTGTGTTCCAGGCCTCTCTCTCTCTTTCTCCTGCAGACCATTACCTTCTCCCTGTGTCTCTTCACATTGTTATCTCTATACTTGCCTGTCTCTGGGTCCAAATTTCCCCTTTCTTAAAGACAGCATTCAAATTATATTAGGACCACCTTACTTCAGTATGACTTCATCTTAACTTACCCTGTTTACAAATAAGGTCACATTCTGCGGTACTGGGGAGTTTGGACTTCATCATACAAATCTGAGGGAGAAAGACGTAGTTCAACTCATAACAGCTAGGAGAGTATAAATGTGGACAGACAACTTTTTAGGTGAACTGACTGATGAATAACCTCAATCAGCAAAGATACAGGCAGAAATGAGATCGATATGGCAGGGCCAATGCTCACTGTAGGGAAACAGAGAGATAAGGTTGGACGGGCCCACCTTGGGATGGAAAGAACCTCTAGGAGTCTTTGTCCATGAAGGGTATGGCTGTGCATGAGGATTACAGAGGCAGAATATGCTTGTTGTCTTTCCTTTATGCTTAGTGTCTCACTGTTACTCAGAAGAGAAAACTTAATCACTTGAAATAAAGGGTCAATATGTTTCTAGTTAAAAAGTATTCAAAGCCATCTATAAATACCATCCAGAAAAGATCAAAGGAGGAGGAACAGAAGGAGAGTTACCACAGTGAGTGGGGAATAGGCTCTTGGCACCCCATATCACACCCTCTTGGCCCACCTCTGATTCCATCCCTCAGTGAGAAAAACTCGTGATAACAGTGTCCCACTTCATGTGCATGTCGGTGCTTCTCTCTGCCTTGAAGCCCTCTGTCAATGTGAAGAAATGGGCAGTGGATAAATATTGCAGCCTCTGTCCTCAAAGTGGAAAATTCTGGGAAACACTCTGTACCCTTCAAAGGGATTCTAGTCAAGTAGACGCTCCACCACTGCCTATGACAGAGGCCTTAATCATTCTTGTTCATGCTTTCTTTTCTACTGTCCCTGTATCGTTGTCCCCTCTCTCACTCCTACTTCTTGGGATCACCTCCAAAATATACTACCTGTACCCAAGTCCTTACCTGAGGCTCTGCTTTTGGGGAAATCCCAATTCAAATAGTAAAGAATGAAGATGAGGTCAGCTATAGGAATCTCAGCGCTTGAAAGTTACTCCTGTGACAATTTGCTCACTCCCGCAGGAGTGAATTCAGGCAATGGCTTGGCTGTGTGCTGCAGGTGAGGCCCTTGCTAGGTGCTGAGCATCAAAAGTGGGGAAAGACATGGCCTCTGCCCTCAGGAAGTTTAAAATCTTCTGGAAACAATTTACAGTGCAGAATATTCTCTAGCCCTTGCTAAAACACGAAGATCCATCTTCATTTGATATTTTTGACCCACAAGGCCCCCAATAATTGCCCCCCAAAATCCACTTCTCCTGCCTCAGAACATCCCATTCAGTTTATGACCCAGGTTCCCAGGGCTCCAATTTACATGTGATTCACATCACATCTGTTTAATTTTAAAGTTTATATGGCAACTTTTCATAATCCCAGGGACTTTTTCCACTTTTTCCCCCTCTTCCCTCAAACACCAAGAGGATGGAGAAAATTAATTTCCTGTGTAAAAATGAGAGTTGACAGCAGGTCTAAGGTTAAACCTATTTACAAAGGAAATTGTTGCCAATGTTTAGAAAAGCCTACTTTTATTTGAAAAATTCAGTGATCTACCTGACTTCTAGTGTCTCATGGCATTTTATTAGGCAAGAGTTTCAACTTATAAAGAGCAATGGGGAAGAAAACAGTTCATATTTGTTTTTCCCCAATGTGTAGTGAACTGTTGGCTAATAGGCCGATCAATTTGTTTCCAGTCACCCTGCGAAATTCCCCATTCTCCCTTCCTCTGGCAGTGGCTGAGCATACCACACCCCAGAACCTCAGGTTGGCCTGGCTGCCCTTGCTCTCTCAAGGCTTTCCTCTTTTAGTGCTTATGGCATGAACAGTTGTGGGCGTCACTTCGAGTCTGGCGTGGAGCAAGCGGAGCTTGGCTCACTCAAGCACACAATCCAGACACAGCTCCTCTTCTGGAAAGAAGACGGAAGGGTTGAGTCTTCTCCACTCAGACAACTGAGGTTGCTTTTCTTCCTCCATCGTTCCATGGAAGTGGCAGCACCATTCTTTCTCATTCCCAGCCAAAAAGACCCTTTTAGTTTGGAACTTGCTCTGAGTTTAGGGGGAAATCTTCTTGGTTCATGAACACATTCTGTTGTTCCGGCATCATCACGGGGTTTCAGGAACCATCATGGTCCTCTGAAGCCATATCTCTTCTAGGTCCCGCTGAGCCCCACCAAGCCATTCTGCTGCTCTCACTCTTGTAAGCTGAGGCCTCTCTGTATGGACACAACACCTGGTCATTTCTACCCTGAAGTGTTTTGTCATCTCCTGGGGAACTAAGGCCCAGATCTCCTTGGACCTTAAATCCCCAAAATGCATCAAGGAGTATACTATGGCTGAACTGTGCCCCTAAAAAACCCATGTGTTGAAATCTTAACCCCCAGTACTTCAGAATGTGATCTTATTTGTAAATATGGTGGTTACACATATAATTAGTTAAGATGCGCTCATACTGAATCGGTAGGCCCCTAATTCAACATGAGGCATTCTTATGAAAAGGCGTAATTTGGGGGCACCTCAGTGGCTCAGTTGGTAAAGTGTCTGACTCTTGATTTCGGCTCGGGTTATGATCTCATGGTCATGAGATGGAGCCCTGCACAGGGCTCCACGCTGAGTGTGGAGCCTGCCTGGGATTCTCTCTCTCTCCCTCTCTTTCTCTTCCCCTCCCCCACTCATGCCCTCACTCTCACATGCTATCTGTCAAAATAAATAAATAAACATTAAAAAAAAGAAAAGGGGGAATTTGGACACAGGGACACAAACACAGGAAAAACGCGGTGCAAAGATGATCTAGCTACAAGCCAAAGAAGATCAAAGATTGTCAGCCAACCACCAGAAGCTAGGCATGAGGCATGGAACAGAGTCTCACTCCCAGCCCCCAGAAACAACCAATACTGCCAACACTTTGATCTTCAACTTCCAGCCTCCAGAACTGTGAGACAATAAAAATCTGTTATTTAAGCCATTCAGCTTGTGGTACTTTATGAAGGCAGCCCTAGCAAACTAATACAGATTTTTATTACTGCTACCATAATATTCCTTCCCTAAGGCAATCAATATTTCTAGTCCACTTGGCTGAACTGGAAAAGGGTCAAGGGACAAACGCATTGGGGAAAAGTATCAAAAATATTATCCTGCCACTGTTTCATATAATTTAAAAAAGAGCTGTACGAAAAGGATTATTTTGGAATTCAACTGGGAAAATGTTAGCACTTTAGGATGCTATCAGCATTTTCCAATCTTGATAAAGTGACTCCTGAGTTGTTTTAACACTCAAGATAATATTATAACAAAAATCATTAGTTTGGGACATGCTTGGTAGAAGCAGTGGAAAAGATCTATGGGCCTATGGAGGCCCAGTGCTAGTTCCAACATCTGCTAACTGAACGAGACAGACTTCAGGCCACACTAAATCCCTCTCAATGTTTTCTCATTTGTGAAGAGAGAACAATAACACCTCCTTGCAGAGTTATTCAGAAAAACAATAAAACAATTTACAGGAAGTGCAGTGCCTAGTACTTGACCATTTTTCCCTTTTCTTCTTTTATACCCCTTACATCGGGCGTACAACCATCTGGAAATGAAGAAGAGAAGGAAAAGGTGGGTGGCAAGATCAAGGGGAACAAAAGCCCTTCCGTTTCAACAACAATGTTTATGCCCCATCACCTGATGTCCTACAAACTATCAACAAGAACAAGGGTCTTTGCAAATGCACTGCTTTCTTGAAACTAAACAAGTGGTTCAAATCAATTACCATCCTCTTTACACTGACAAAATGTAAGAAGCAGCTTTCGTCATTTAAAAAGCCTATAAAATAAGACACACAGGATCAAAGAAATTTAAATATTATTTCCCCTAGGAGAACAAGATCACCTCTTTTATTTTAAAACCATATTCCCAAATCTGATTCACCCATAAAGGAAGAGAAAAAAAAAACTACATGAAAATAAATATAGATACTATCTTTGAAACTACAGCAAGAGGTCCCCATCATTCAAGGTGATCCCTAAGCAAATTCAGTTGCTACCTTAACATGGCCAGAGAAGTGGCTCTCTCTTCAGTTAACAATAGACACTGAGAGAATAACTCCTAGGAGACTCCAAAGATCATTGGCTTGACCTAAGAATTAGACTTTGGCAGCTCAACCATTGGTTTTCGGACACACCTGATCAGCGCTGAGAGGCTTAAGAAACACACTCAAAGTAAATAAAAGCAAATGGTTAACAAATGGTAGATCCTTCCGGAAGGTAACTAAATATATGTAGAGATGTATATGTGTGTTAATGCGTATGTATACATATACATGTGTGTGTGCTTACATGTCAGAACATGTATTTGTAGGTAGGTATTATACATACACAGACACACACTCACACAGAGAATCAAAGTATTCTGCAACTTATTTTCCCTTAAAATATACATGCATACCTTTTCATGTCAATAGACATAGATCACTCCTAAGTGATCTAACTTATTAACCATGTAGTATTCGCTGCCTAGATACGTTATCATTTCACTCCATTAACAAATTTTTAGGCTATTTCCAGTTTTTTTGCCATCATAGGTTCGATACTTATGCAAATACATTTAAAGGATGCAGGACTGCCGGTTCAAAGGAAAGTGCACTTTACATCTTGATAGAGTCAAACTGCCCTCCAAAACAAGAGTCTACCAACTTACAATCCTGCCCATCATATACGCAAAGTCGTACTAAGGATGAGCACAGGTGATCTAAAAAAATGTAGATGTTCAGGCCCCATGCTCTCAGATATCCGAAGTGGGCACCCAAAGTATCTGTACTTTTCCCAAGTGTCCACAGAAATAGAATGATCAGCCATGGTTAGGAACCCCTGAGGTAAACCATCCACCCTTGCAGGAGGTACTCATTAGCTGTGTTATCATTTATGCATCTTACTGAGAATTACTCACACATGTGGCTCTGACCTCTACGTAGGGAAAGTAGCATTTGAAAACCAGCTACAATTCGCACACGACAAGCCCTGTCTACTGATCCTGTTTCCCCATGTCTAGCTGTAAAATCTCCTGCTTTGTATTCCTGGGATCTGTCTGCAAGCTAAAAGAGAATGTTTCATTTTATTCCAATACTTCGTTTAGGGATGAGGAAGGAGATATCCTTGTTATTACTGTACTGGCAATTCACTGTATGAGGTCAAGAGTCCTTAGTGCCTTGAAGAAGTTTTATGGACTTGGAGCAAGCATTTGGCCAGTGGATAGTGCAAACGACACTTGCTGCTACATGCACCAGTTCTGCTGTGGTGGGACAGTAAACGCGAGACGACGTTCCCTTGATAGGGAAGAAACCTGCCTTACCTCTTCCCATACTGACCCTGGGAAGGAGGAGCAGGGTAGTGGGAAGCCAGACCTACATAGAACAAGAACTTGATGCACACAGATACTAACGGTGTTTATTATCTAAGACCCATCTCTTCACCTGCCTTGCAAGATAGTAATGAGCATTCTTTTTCTTTTCAAATGTTTGTCCACTTTTGAGAGAGAGCAGGAGCAGGGGAGGGGCAGAGAGAGAGGGAGCCACAGAATCCAAAGCAGGCTCCAGGCTGACAACAGAGAACCCAACGCAAGGCTTGAACCTACAAACCATGAAATCATGACCTGAGCTGAGGTCAGGCACTTCACTGAGCCACCCAGGCGTCCCTACTAATGAGCATTCTTAATTTCAAAGACCTGAAAGACCCCCTATAAGCCTCCTCAAAGACTTAACCCAGCAGTTCTCAACCCGGCATTAGAAAACCTAAGGGGCTTTAAATATTACTGGTATCCGGGCCCTATTCTCAGACACTCAGGTCCCCCTGGTCTGGGGCAGAGCCCAGGCACTGGCATGTTCTAACCACACAGGATTTCATGTGAGACCAGCACTGAGAACCACCACCGTGACCTGTCATTTGCAGGACAAACCTAGAAAGCCTCCAGCCCCTGCATGGTAACACCTTGGTCTGAACTCAACTACCGAGGAAAGAGGAGACTGGAAATGAAACATGAAAAGAGAAATGAAACCTTAAGAGATTTCCTGGGCAACCCTTCTTTTGCTCCCCTCTGTCCCTCATGCCCCTGCTGCCTGATGCCAAGCTCAAAGAAAAGAGGTTGGGGGCAGGGTGCCTTTTAGGGAGAAGGGTGGGAGATTCCAAGCACAGCCAGAGGCAAGGGAGACAGCCAGAGGCAAGGGAGACAGCCAGGTGTCAGGCAGTGGCCCACAGGCCATTAGTTGCTTCTGACCAAACACTGACATGTGATTGTTCAACCCCGATGGCCCCAGACAAATTCATTCTCTAAAGATGTCAGACATACAACTGTACCTCAAATGTCACAATTTCTAAAAGTTGGAAATTTCTTTAATAAAAACTCTGAATGGACTAAATAAAACACACCTCCAGGTTAAATGAGGCCCAAAGCCTATCAGCTTGTGACCTGTGACTTCAAGGAACCATCCACTCTTTCATGGTTCAAACCAGGAAACATTGATCCTAAGAGTGAAAACAGTAAAATACAGCAGAAACCCCAACAGAGACAGGTTTGGTTAACTTATTAAAAGGCAGGTCTGTGTCTCTTAACCAGATGCAGTTCGCCAAAGTGTGGGTAGATGGTGTGGGACTTTCGTTTAAGAGCCAACCCAGATAAACTGGGTGGAGCTGGTTAGGGATGCAACTTTCCTGGGAATCATTTCCCTTTCATGACCCCCACCCCAGCCCCACCCCACCCCAAATAAAAGTCCAGGTGCACTCCCACTTTGTTACATGTCAAGGAAAAGACTCTTTCCAAATGATCCCCATCCCCCTGGTCACCATCTGTGACCCCAAACCCTGCTTTCCAATAGGCATGTGGTTGTCCACACCATCAAAACACAAGTATTTCCCTTAATGAAGGCAAAATATTCTACTGAGTCCCCTTCCCTGAGATTAGGATGACAGGATTTTGTCCTCTGGAGAATATACAGCTCCAGCAGACTGGTGTGCTGACAAATCTAAAAGGGAGAGGACAAATGAGCCACCGCATCAATTAAACTAGTAAATAAAAGGTAAGCACTAGATAAAAGTCAAAGGACTAGGCTAGGTGGACAGTGGAGAGGGTCTCAGATGGACATTCTGTGGCCAAGGAGGGAAAGGAAACCTCCTGCTTCTTCTATTTCCCTTCTTTCATCTATTAAAGGGGAGATTCATAGCCTTGCACCATTTTCCACGTTGTTTTGGGTATCACATCATAATAGTGTATGTGAAATTGGCTTGAGGGGCACCTGGGGGGCTCAGTCGGTTAGTTCAACTTTGGCTCAGGTCACGATCTCACAGTTTTGAGTTTGAGCCCCACATCAGGCTCTGTGTCGACAGCTCAGAGCCTGGAGCCTGCTTCAGATTCTGTGTCTCCCTCTTTCTCTGCCCCTCCCCCACTCATTCCCCCCCCCCCTCAAAAATAAATAAACATTTAAAAAAATGAAATTGGCTTGAAAACTGGGAATTCTGTGCACAGGTAAGAATTCCAAGGGTCTGGCTGGGTAGTCAAAGGACACTGTAGGAGATGTGCTTTGAAAGTTCCTCTCCCCAGAAAAAGCAACTGTGTAAGTCCTGGTCATCTGGTTGACTCAGGGGAGCCTAAAGAGGAGGCTGGCCACGGAGGAGGAGGAGGAGGAGGAGGAGGAGGAGGAGGAGGAGGAGGAGGAGGGGGGGGGGGAGGAGGAGGGGGGGGAGGAGGAGGGGGAAGGGGAGGAGGGGGAAGAGGGGGAGGGGAGAAGCGGCAGGAGGAGACAGCAAAACAAGGTGGTTGGGCCTAATTCTTACACCCCTCCACCTGCCATTTGTCCCACCGTCAACTAGAGCACTGACCAGGTGCCAGGGTGTGAAAGATTCTCTATTATCTCCTTGTCTCACAAAAGCTAGAAAGTCTAACTTCACCTGTGTTAGAAATGTCAGAGAGCAGCTCACTGAGAAAAAAGAAAAGAGATCGGAAGGATGGAAAGACAGAAGGAATGTGTCGGAGAGCCAGGCACCCGCCTGTGGTATACAGCGAGCTCCCAAATAGGGGGACAGGGGGGCGGGGGGGGGGGTGCGGCTGGTCAGACACTGAAAAGGAGCAAACGCTTTGGTCTGTCAAGCAATGCCAGACCCTTTGGGGTTTGCAGAAAGATTGTAGTGAAGATCTAATACATGTGCAATTTATTTTAAACCTCAAACTGATTATTTTCTGAACGTGATGCTTCTGACTCTGACTCTGATCAGAAGTAGGATCAATTTATTATGAGTGGCAAGCGGAGAAGTTAAACCAAACAGAGAGCTGCATTTCTTCAAGCGACAAAACGCATTCTTAGTAAAGGTGATGGGTGGTCTGAACAATGAGAAACCAAGAGGGGCAGAGCACCTGGGTGAAGTGTTATGAAGAAGACAGAACCAAGAAGGACCCTGATGACAGTTAAGCTTTTACAAGCAGAGAGGAAGGAGGAGGTGGGCAGAGAAGGGGGCACAGAACATAAGCAAGCACATCTTTGCTTTGAAGCCACAAGAGCTAGGAAAGCCCTAGGAAAGCTTTCCCAAGTGCAAAGGGTTTTCACGGCCTTCATTATTATCCAGGTCAATTAGCCATTATTATTAACATCCAGATGTCACTGCCCCATCTTAGAGATTATAAAACTGAATGTTAGTGCCGAGGCTTCCTCCGGGGTCAGAGCCAGGAAGTGGAAGAATCGGGTCTCTGACTCATAGTCATACTTGTCCCTCAAGAGGAACGGTGGCCTGCTGAGCCCCTCATGGGCTCCAGCCCTGAGCTCCATGATTTCCAGAGCTTGTCCAGCAGGGAGGTGCGTCAGCCAGCGGTCCTGGAAGAAAGGGAGATCTGTGGGCACCCAGTGGAGGTGTGGTAAGAAAGGGAGGTCAAGTGATAGAAGGCCTTGAGAACAGACTGAAGAGAATTAAGCCTTATCCTGAAACCAGTTAATTGGGTGAGCACTAACTACCTGGAGATAGCATCCAAAACACATGGAACATGTGCTCTGTGGCTTACTGGGTCTTAAAGGATAGATGTGCTCTCACAGGAGGGCCCTACCCTCACCCTCCTGTGAAAAATAATGAAAACAATGACTCAAATGAATATCCATGTGTAGCAGCTAAAGCTTTTTTTGAAGAAAGCAATCCATCCGTGCAAATGGAAGAAGCATACATAGAGATAGTTTTGCTACTGCTGGTGAGAGAAAAGTCAACATACCATCAGCTCAAAAACCAAGCTGAGAAGTGTAAGGAAATTTGAGAAGGTCCAATTGTGCACCATTTCAGAATCAGGGCCAGAGAGACAACAAAGAGTATTTGCGCTCAGCACACAAAATTAACTCCTCTTTCTCCTCTTTCCGTTCGTAGGCCTTATCAGGTTGGGAAATCAGACACTCGGCATCTGGTCTATCCTGAAAGCCATTTTCTTTTTTCTGTGCGTCATCACACACACACACACACACACACACACACACACACACACACACACACACACAAGTTGTTCAGAATTATTCCACCTGATGATGAGGGGAAAACAAATCACTGCTTTCATTGCAGGGTTACGAGGTACCCTTTGACCACTCTCCTCTGTTTTCTTTGAAAATGTTAAGTAAATATAAGGAGGAAAAGCAAGCTAAGCTTAAATCCTTGGTGACATAACCATGGCTGAGAACAGAGGCAGGTGAGAAGGAAAGAAAACATGGCAGAATGAAAATGCTGCATTCAGTGTCTGCAGTGAGTCTGTTCGTTTTTGAGAAGGAGGCCATGACCATTACGCGCTAGTCCGTGCATTCTGCCCCACTCCGTACTGCTTCCTGTCTGTCTCTTCCCAAGAGGGGCTTTTGGTACCTCATGTAATGAAGAGCCCATTATTTTTTATGCGCTAACTTTCCTAACCAAACATCACACAGTGCTCCCCTGCTGATTACCAGCGGACTTACGGTTATAAAAACAATCCCCATATTTATATTGAGGAGAAATTTGTACATTACATAGCTTTGATCAATACTTAGCATATGAATTTAGATCGCCCATTCTCGTGCAGAAAAGCATGATAGAATAGGTTGGGGACTACATGTTTGAGGGCAGAATCCTTAAGATATTCACAAGATGGGTGAATACTAAGAATACATTAATTTACAGATCCATGTCCACTGCACTTGAATATCCCTAAGAAACAGGGATTCCCAAAATAAGATGCCAGGATCAAGCATAAAATCACCACTAGGAAGGGAAGTGAGATACAGTGGTTTCCTCCTCTATTCTAGACACTGTGGTAAGGACTCTAGCACCCTTGTTATTCTCACAACACCTTGCGGTAGAGAATTCATCTCCCATCTCCATTTCACCCAGGAAGAGCAGAGAGGTCAAGGGAGGTGCCCGAGCTCACCTTTACTTCCATACCTCAGAAGTTGCAGTTCTGTTCACTCATTCCTTCACTTGCTCATTGATTTATTGACCACCAATGCCGTGACAGGTTCTGCGTCAGGCAGCAGAGATGTAAAGCTAAATAAAACACATGCTCTCACTCATGAAAGCTTAGATCAGTTGTCTCTTGGAATTTTCAAAATCAGAGAAAACCTCTTTGAATGATATGACAGGAAGGAGACATACTCCCTCTTTTCTCTCTTTTTTCTGCCTTCTTTCCTTCCTTCTTTCCATTTCTTTCTTTCACAGAGAGGAAAGAATTTACAACACTCGGTACATCAGATCCTGTAGGGCAATGCATAGCGATCAATGAAACATAACGTCCCAAATCAGTGTTCCCTAGAGGACTGTTCGAGGTGAGTCAACTCCAGGTATATCAGAAACAAAAGGGGTTCCCTGGTCAAGTAAGCCCACAAATCTGGGTACACAGCATTCCCTTTTGATGATTCACAGCACACACCAGCATTTTAAAGTTTCCCAGAAGAACTTAACATTGCTCAGTGGAACACTCCTTAAACTTTTCCAAGCACTGGAATACTTAATTGGAACAACCTGACAGTTTTCCAAATACTGGCACAAAGAGGGAGCACTGCACTAGGGAACAGATTAATATCTTGACTGAGGAAAAATATATGGGCCTTTAATTCAAGTTACCACCTTATAGAGGAGCACAGAATGTGATATCAGAGGACCTTGGTTCAAGTCCATAAATTGCCACATACTAGCTAAGTAAACTTGAGGGGGTTACTTAACCTCTTTGAGCCTTCACTTCCTTTATGCAGTAAATGAGTTGGATAATACATACCTGGCACTTACCGTAAAGATTAGAGATAATGTGCATTTATTTTTGTAATGCCTGGCAAACAAATGGAAAAGGTGTGCATTCTGGGCTATTGTCCCACGATTTATGAATGTCTTTGAGCTGCTAGTCACCCACAATTTTTACCAGAGATCCTTGGAGAAACAACATTAACAAAAATTTGACGGGAGTCCCTCCTACATGAAACACTTTGAGAATAAGAATATCGCCTTTTACTGTGGTCTGCATTGTGGTCCAATCAACTCATTTGCAAGAGACTGACAGGAAATTACACAAAAGGAAAAGGAAAACTTGTCAGAAGAAATTATTATTTCGTCATTTGTCTTTGTGTTTTCTCCTTTGTGTTGTATTTGATTCATTGCTATTCCTTTTTACCCCACACTGTCTTTGCTTATGTCTTCACTACATAAAATAAATGAAATACTTTAAGCTCTAGTTTTCTAATCACCAAAATCAAGAATAAAATGAAATTTCCCAACATCCCACTATCTAAAACAAGAGATGTGGCACATTGCCCTCTACAATGCTCTTCCCTCAATATCCTCGTCTTGTTTATTACTATTTGGTAGCTTAAAGTCAAAATAATAGTTATGAGGTAATTACTTTTTACTTATATATCTCTCAACAATTATGTTTGACATTTATAATCAGCATTGAAATCATAGTTACAAACTCAGACAATATTTTTTGCTTCTTTCAACTAATAATATTACGAATCATTAAGTAAATTTATATTCACTCCCAGGTTAAGATGAGCTTGAATTAGGTCAACAAAGGTCTGAGTGTAATAATCCCATTTCCTTACAAATAAATTCAATAAATAAAAGCGTATGTATCTTGAAAGTTCTTTGTCAAAATGGCATTAACAATGAGTATGTCTGCAAAAACAAAAACAAAAACAATGAGTATGTTTGCAAAGTGAGATTACGGGATTTTTCAATATTTCACCTACATTGTAATTTCTAATTTTTCTCAGATGAGCACCTCATCTGAGATTTTTTTGAGCAACTCAAACAAGTTTTGTTTTATTTATTTATTTTTTGTTTTTTTAGCTAAAGAAAAGCTGGGCTGCTGGGTAAAGAAGGCAGAGAGAGTGCTTGCATCTTCATACACTACCCCCAACATTCCCTACTACAATGATAATAAAGGGATTTGTATAAAGATATAAACCCATTAGAATAAAGCGAACAGGATAAGAGACAACAGCAACAAAACTGTGGAAGCTGGAAAGCAGATGGCCCTTGGTAATTGACTTAGCAGACCCAAGAAAGCTGAATCCTAAGCTGACAGTGGGAAAACCCATGAAAAACCCAATTTACCCTGAAGAACACCCAAAAGACTCAGAAATTGGCAGCACCAGGTACCTCTGTAAGTGGGAGGTGAAGGTCAGACTAAAGAAGGATTTGTGCAAGTCTGTTTAAGAAGTAATGAGATCCCCAAATCCCCTCCAGTACTGCATGTGGCCAGGGGACTGAGCATCCCTCCCCCAAGGTTTCCCTCCAGCCCATGCATAACAGTGGAAGCTTAATCTCCCTAGAAAGTACAACAGAAGGGCCTGCCCAAGAAGACATCAGATACAGATGAGGGTGCTGAGCCGTACTGAAAATAAAGGGAGTAAGCACGCATTCTCAACGCCACCACCTTTCTTTCCTTGAGCAGTTCCCACAACGCAGGCAACCAGGTCTTAAGGCCCCTCCTAGCAGGAAATGTGGAGAGCCTTCTCTGCTGTTTCTGACAAGTGCAAAAAGAAAGACTTAAACTAACAACAGAGGCTCCCCAGGGAAACAACCCAGCCAGCTCAAAATACAGTGACACCAACAATCAATAAGCCCCATCTGAGTGTTCCTTGCCTGAGAACTATATTGATGTAGAATTGAGAACATAAACACTGAATGGACAGCAAACCAAAACTACCCCGTAAGTGTATAAATATATCCAGAGGAAAGTGGAGACAGTGTGTATATGTGTGTCTGTGTCGGGGTGGGGAGGACCCTGAGAATGTCTGTGTGTCTGTATGTGTCCAGGTATATCAGAAAGATAAATCCTCATCCTCCACTGTGGCAAGTAGCCATACAGACATGTCATGTGGAGCCATGGAGGTAAATGCTAGAAGAATCTCCTTGAAAAGCCACAAGGGGTGGCCTCTGAGAAGGCAGAGAAAACTGGAAGCTGGGACCAGCAGGTGACCGCAGGTCTTCATGACAAGATCTCGAGAACCACTGGATTCCTTCAAATATGTTAAAAATAGAATAAGTGAGAACATTGTTTTGTTACATGATGAGAACACAATGGAAATCTGAGTGAATGGAAAATACAGGCCATCTCTTTAAATGTATTACAGTGAAATCAGATATTAATCAACCAATGTTAAAAACAAAAATGAACAACCTAGCAAACAAGATGGGACAAGGAGAGAATGTCATGGAACAGTCCTTCGTTGGGGTTAGCACAAAATCAGCCCTTCTCAGTCACCTCCGTCCAAAATAATTTAACAGCAAAAGAAGAAAGTTTCTGTGAGCCCATCCTTTGATATCTATGCAAACCTTTACCTCCAGAGCTTCGTTCTCTGCCACTCAACTCAAATACAGTTGGAGTCTTACTTTATACCCTAACACGCCAAAACGACATTTATAGAAGTTAGAGTCATATACTTTTTTTTTAAGTTTATTCATTTGAGAGAGAGTGTGTGTGTGAAATAGAGGATGAGGGGCAGTGAGAGAGAGGGAGAGAGAACCCCAAGCAGGCTCCGTGCTGTCAGTGCAGAACCCAATGTGGGGCTCATTCCAACAAACCGTGAGATCATGACCTGAGTGAAATCAACTCGGACAATTAATCAAGTGAGCCACCCAGGTGCCCCAAGAGTCATATACTTTTTCAAATATAGCACAAGACAGGGCGCCTGGGTGGCTCAGTCGGTTGAGAGTCTGACTTCAGCTCAGGTCACGATCTCACGGTTTGTGAGTTGGAACCCTGCATCAGGATCTGTGCTCAGAGCCTGTAGCCTGCTTTGGATTCTGGGTCTCCCTCTCTCTCTCTGCCCCTCCCCTGCTCACACTCTGTCTCTCTCCCAAAAATAAATAAAGATTAAAAAAATTTTTTTAATAAAAATAAAAATTAAAAAATATAGCACAAGAGGAGCACCTGGGTGGCTCAGTCATTTCAGTGTTCGACTATTGACTTCAGCTCAGGACATGATCTTGCATTCATGAGATGAAACCCTGCATCAGGCTCTGTGCTGACAGCATGAAACCTGCTTGGGATTCCCTCTCTCTCCTTCTCTCTCTCTCTCTCCCCCTCCACTGGTCACTTTCTCTCCCAAAATAAATAGCAAACATTTGAATACAGGGGCACCTGGGTGGCTCAGTCGGTTGAGCGTCCAACTTCAGCTCAGGTCATGATCTCACAGTCCATGAGTTTGAGCCCCGCGTTGGGCTCTGTGCTGACAGCTCGGAGCCTGGAGCCTGCTTCTGATTCTGTGTCTCCCTCTCTCTCTGCCCCTCCCCCACTCATGCTCTGTCTCTCTCTCTGTCAAAAATAAATAAACATTAAAAAAATTATTAAAAAAAACATTTGAATACATACATACATGCATACAAAATATAGCACAGGAAAACTGAGGCTGAGGAAAGCCACTCAAACTATATAAAACCATCAAATCACAAAGTAAAATTGGCATACTTCAATCATTTTTTTAAACTTCCAAAAGTCTGAACAAGAATCAAAATAAAAAACAAATGTTAAATGATTAGGAAAAATTATTAGCTATAAATAGGAGAAAGGAGTATCTGTACTAAATGAAAAAATGCTTCCAAATCAACAAGAAAAACTCATATGTCGATAGAAAAAGAGAAGAAATAAAATGAGCAGAAAATTCATAAAAGAATAAAGTAGGCACTACACACGAGAAACGAAAAACATGTTCGGCTCTTTCTTTAAATACAAATTAAAATTCCTATAAGATGGAAATGTACTTTTAAAGGTAATATTTAGTGAGAAAACCAAGTATTCTCACATATTGCTGAAGTATTCCCGTATATTGCTATTGGAAATTTAACTTGGAAAGCTACTTGGCAATATGGATTATGAACCATAAAAGGGCTCATACTTTTGAATCAATACTACTACTTTTAGAAATCAATCCTAAGTAAATGAGAGATGGAGTCAAAGATTTACGTACAAAAATATTTATCGCTCAGTTATAATCCCACAAAAGGGAAAAGACTCTGTAAATTATAGTGTGCCCTGTAATAGAATATTGGTAGAAATTAGAAGCCATATTTTTGAAGAACATTTAATAGCATAGGTAAATGTTTATGACAAAATAGTAATGCTAAAAACACATGGTACAAATTATATGCAGTAATAACTCCAATTTTGTAATATACACATATATCAAATTTTATTATATATGCATATTACTATATATACGTATTCAAAAATACTTGAAGGAAATATATGAGAATTAGTAAGAGTTAACCTCCTGTAAAAGGATCAAAGGTGAAGTCTACTTTCCTTTCACTCTTCTGAGTTTTCCAAACATTTTTATAGTGAACACGAATTACTTTCAAGTGATAAATACAACTAAAGAAGTAATTAACCTTATCATAAAAAATATCAACATTGACAACATACATATATAATCCAAATTCAAATTTTCATAATTCTGGATTTGTGAAAATCTGGACTTTTCAGAAAAGACAGAATACATGAATATGACAAATACAATTATGAAAGGAAATTTAAAGGTTAACACTTAGTGTTTACCGTGTGCAAAGTGGTATAATCAAGTATGTACCAAGTGTTCTCCCTCTATGAAGTTGTCATTACAATGCCCCCATTGTATGGGTGAGGAAACTGAGATTTCATAGGTTAAGTAACTGTTGAAGTTCACCCTGCTAGGAGGTATGCCTGACCAGACCCACAGTGATGTCCGACTCAGGCCGTACAGCTGTGACCTCTTCATGGCTCTCAGCCCTGACCCGCATATTACAATCATCAGGGGAGGACTTAAAAAAAAAAAAAAAGAAAAAGAAAAAGCCCAAAGCCTAGACCATACTCCAGAGCAATTTAATCAGAATCTCTGGCAATGAAGACAAACCTTAAAAAGAACTCCCCAGAGGGTGCCTATAGGTAGCTCAGTCGGTTGAGCCTCTTGACTTTGGCTCAGGTCATGATCTCACAGTTTGTGGGACTGAGCCCTGTTCAGGTTCCATGCTGGCGGCTCGGATCCTGGAGCCTGCTTTGCATTCATTCATATTCTCTCTCTCTTTCTCTCTCTCTCTCTCTTTCTCTCTCTCTCTCTCCCTCTCTCTCTCTTTCACACCTTCCCTCCCTCCCTCCCCTGCTCACACTCTATCTCTCTCTCTCTCAAAAATAAACAAACATTGAAAAAAAATTTTACAAAGGACTCCCCACATAAGATTAAGGTGTAATCAGACTGAGAATCCCCAAGTCTAGCCAAAGGTTCTCAACTTGCAGCTATGCATGCCAGAAGGCTCGGCCAGATTCTGACACAGCAAGCTTGGGCTGGGATCAGGGATCTGCATCCTAAACACACATTTCCAGGTAGTTTAGTTCTGGAGCAGGTGGTCCACCGTCTGCCATTTGATTTTTATCAGAAAAAAAAAAAAACTATGTGTAATATATTATTATATATGTTTATATATACACATATGTATGTGTGTACATACAAAATTGTTCCTAATTATTCCAGTGTGAAAAATGCCATGATTAGTTTTCTATTCCTTGCTACTCAAAATGTGAAACATAAGCCAACAGTATTTGTATCACCTCGGAGTTCATTAGAGTTGCAGAACAATTTCAGGCCCCACCCCAGGTCTACTAAATCAGAACCTGCATCTTAACGAAATCCCAGTGATGTGCATACACAGCAAAGTTGCAAAAGCACTATTCAAAATCCAGTTAAATCTAGCTATGCCCGGTCTAGGCAGTAGGAGTGGGAAACCCAATTTTATTAGTTTGCGGAGGCCTCTTCCTCTGTCCTTGCGATCCTAGGCCAACCTTGGGGCTTACATAGTCTAAGAGACTTAGAGAATGTCCTCTGCTGTTTGAAAAGCATCTCAGGGGTTACCTCAAGATGTTTCTCGTTTAAACAGGCATAGCCCATTTGAAGGTGGCAGCTGTTCTGTTTGCAGTATCCCCTCTGTCTACACCCCCAGGTCCTTTGCCTAGGGACAAACATCACTTAGTGTTCTGTCCTGGACACTCACACTGCCATTCCCCTGCCACCCAGTAGGCCTGCTGTTTCTGTAACATGGCACAGGAGAAGGCCCGGGTCAGCTCCTAAAGATGGCTACACTTCTCGTTCACCATGTCCCAGGAAATTCCAGCCTCCTCCCTGAGAAATCCCAAGTCTTCCAAACAAAGACTTGCTGGGGGCTTTCTCTGACCACAAAAAAATCTCAGAAAGCTCAGTATACAAGGGGTGCCTGGGTGGCTCAGCCAGTTGAGCGTCCGACTTCGGTTCAGGTCATGATCTCACAGTTTGTGGGTTTGAGCCCCACATCGGGCTCTGCGCTGACAGCTCAGAGCCTGAAGCCTGCTTCAGATTCTGTGTCTCCCTCTCTCTCTGCCCCTAACCCACTCGCATTCTGTCTCTGTCTCTCTCAAAAATAAATAAACATTAAAAAAAAAATCTAAGAAAGCTCTTAATTCTCCAGAGACAAGGTATGCCAGAATAGACACTGCCCACGGTTGCAAAAGGGTGGAATCATAACTTTTGCATCTTTTTTCAGTCTCTTAATCAAAGACAAAATATGTCATTTCAATTAATTCTCTAACATTATATTCATACGTATTACGTATGTGCAGGGAGAAATTTTAAGCATCTTCAGGAATTTCTGAGATTTCTACACACATAAGATCAATCAATATTCCACTTACAAATTAGCACTATATCTTATCATAAGCCTCCTGATTCTACAATCAGGATAGTTTGAATGAATAAGTGAATGAACAACTGAATGCAAAAGTGAATGAATAAGTGAATGAAGAAACAAATGAACTAATCAATGATATGTTCCAGCCATAATTATATCATTTTTAGTTTTTCCCTGAACATCTAAAGGGTACTCATACTACCCTTCTCTCAATCAACAATATAGTATTATAGTCTTTCCTCCCATTTACTTTCGATACGATTGTTAATGTTAATATCAGCAAGATTCAACCGCAAACATGAGATCTAGGGGCAACAATACATGCCTCTCCAGACTCTGTCCATACCTGGCTCACTGTAAAACAGACCTTGACACATTTATAGGCATGTTAAAATGCTTTGTGGTTTTGTGATTCAGATAAAAAAGGTCCAGCTCTGAGAGACTAGAATCCATCAACAGTTTCTTCCACATGAAATACTACAGAGAAAACCTAAAACCCAGATCTGCAGGGAAAAAGGCAAACTCTCTCATCCAGGATACAGCCATCTTAAATGAGTACGTGTCTAAGGAAAGCACACTGACTGCAGTAGCTTTGGGATTTGTACAGCTCACTGTCCTTTCTACAAACCAGAGTAACGATCTAAAGTGCTTTGACCCTAACACCTGCCACACAAAGAACAGATGACTCAACCCAGAGGTCGTGATTTTCAACAGAATGCTTGTGGCTCAAATTATTCATGGAGTGAGTCTGCTCTGGTGATTAAAGCAAAGTGGTAATACTTTGCATATGTCTGTGCTACAGGCATTTTTCATGGCATGACTGCACACTTCTTATAGGAAGACGCAGACTAGTGTAGGCAAGAGGGACAAATCTTTCAACTTAATAAAAGAGGGTGAATTTGCAAGAAAACCTTGTTGGCTGCAAGCCAGAAGCTAAGAGTGAACACAATCATAACAAAATTCTGCATGTAATGATACAGAAAGGACAGAAAATAAAATATTTCCACTTAGCGTGTCTCTTAATTAAGTCCATGTTTGTACCTTCTACATATATTTACGTATCATGAACTCACAGGAGTACCATGCTATCCTCAAATAGACAGTCTCCCCAGTGAAACAAAATTGAGAGCCCAGAAATAAACCCTCACATACAGAGTCAACTAATATTTGAAAAGGGAGCCAAGAACACTCAGTGGGGAAAGGATAGTGTCATAAATAAATGGTGTTGGGAAAACTGGGTAACCACATGCAAACCCTATCTTACACCACTCACAAAAATTAACTTGAAACAGATTACACACTTAAACATAAAAAGTGAAATTGTAAAACCCCTAGAAAAAAAGCACATGGAAAAAGCTCCCTGACAATGATCTTGGCAAGAGTTTTTTGGATGTAACACCAAAAACAAAAGGAACAAAACCAAAAGCTAGTAAGTGGGACTACATCAAAGTAAAAAGCTCTGCACAGCAAAGGAAGCCATCAACAAAACGAAAAGGCAACCTACAGAGGAAAAAAATATTTGCAATTCACCTATCTGATAAGGGGTTAATATCCAAAATATGTGAAGAGGGAGGGAGGGAGAGAGAAGGAGGGAGGGAGGCATGGGGAGAAGGGGGGGGGGGAGAGGAGGAAAGGTGGAATAGACATTTTTCCAAATAGACATTTTTCCAAAGGGGACATATCAATAGCCAACAGGTACTTGAAATGGTGCTTGGCATCATTAACCATCAGGAAAATCCAAATCAAAACTACAAGGAGGTACCACTGCATACCTGTTGCAGTGATAATTATCAAAAGACAAGAAACAAGTGTTGGTAGGATGTAAAAAAAGGAACCCTTGAGCACTGTTGGTGAAAATATAAACGGTACAGCAACTATGGAAAACAGCATGGAAGTTCCTCAAAAAATTAGCAAGAGAAGTACCATATGATCCAGCAATTTCACTTCCGGGTATAAATCCCAAGGAAACAAAGACAGGATCTCTAATAGGTATCTTCATTCCCTTGTACACTTGCACACCATTATTCACAATAGCCAAGATATAGAAACAACCTAAGTATCCATCAACAAATGAATGGATAAAGACGTGGGATCTATGTGTGTGAGTCTCTGGGTGTGTGTATGATGGATTCTTATTCAGCCATGAGAAGGAAGGAAATGCTGCCACTTGCAACAAGATGAATGAAACCTGAGAGCAATATGCTAAGTCAAATAAGTCGGGGAAAGACAAATACTATATGATATCACTTTTATGTGCAATCAAAAAAGCCAGGCTCATAGAAACAGAGAGCAGAATAGGGGTTCCCAGGAGAAATGGTAAGATGCTGATTAAAGGGTAGAAACTTTCAGTTTTAAGATAAGTTCTCAGAATATAAGTTACAGCATGGTATTACATTTCATAAAACCATATACTTGAAAGTTGCTAAGAGAGTAGATCTTAAATGTTCTCACCACAGAAAAAGAATAATGATGTGACATGATAGAGATATTATTAAGTAATGTTATGATAGTAATCATTTTGCAATCTGTTAGTGTGTCAAATCAATACATTGTACTCCTTAAACACACAATTTTACATGTCAATATCTCAGTGAAGCTTAAAATGAATAAATAGGTTATCAGAAAGTTATCAAATAAAATGTATTCAAAGAGGGGAGAGGGATAGATGGATGGACACATAGATAAATAAATAAATATGCATATGTGCGTATTCTCCTAAAAAGCTGGAGTTTATTCAGTTTTTTTCCTAAAATGGAAGTAATGGTGTGTGTTTTTAAAAGATAATAATTTCATACAAAAACTGTTTTCCATAAATTAAATACATAGCCTTTATTTGGTATGGTTTAGATATTTTGAGTTTTGTAATTTCCTTAAAAGAGGGCCTTGCCTAAAGAATATTGTGTGGAAAATTCATTTCATACACTATAAACTTTCCAGCAATTGTGTTGGAGTGTAACTTTCCACTTCTCTAGTTGGATATTGCAAACCATACAAAATATATATAGGAATGTACCTGGAAATTTTAAAGGTCTTGAGTTTTAAAGAAAAGCAAGTATTTTTCACAAGTCTTCAGCATTTTCTTCTCAGGAGAGCCAGAGCAATAAAGACCTTGTAAACATCATTCAGAAAATTTCCTGAGAGTTCAAATAAATTAAGGAATTTTGAAATATCAGTAGAGGTTTCACTAAACCAGAAATTCTCTAAAATACTACCCTTGCCAAGTAGTTAGTATTTCTATTTTGTTTAAAGTTTAGGAAACTAGAAATGACTCCCCGGCCAACTCACCCAAACTCCCATCTGACATATACCATCACAGAGAAGTATCTCAAAAATGCAATCAATTATGTGTGGATGCTTAAGGATCCTATGGATCCTTCTATCCATGTAGATTTGCTACCTCTTGCCCATTTGTTACCAGCTGAATCTACCCAAGTATCACAAAAATTCTAGTTTACCATGAAGTCACGAGAGAGTGGTGACATTTGCATAAATCCAATAGCAGTCCTGGAAATAAGGCCTGAGGGCAATCCTTCCATATGCTGGACCAGTTGTAGGTCTACCAGGTATCAGCATACACAGGTGGTTTGTAACCTGGAAGATGAGGCCTCCACCTTACTCAACCCTGTATCTACAGCATCAAGCACAGAGCTTAGTGTGGAGATGGGTCTCAATAAATGTTAAAATAAACAGAAAGTAAGTTTTTAAATACCCATGTTAAAACATGATCAACAAATACAAAACGCTACATAAAGCTCACCACAGAACTTTTCAGGAATTTTCATCTACTCAACTGTATGCTGAATAATTTGAAACTAAAAGAGAAATAGACAATGCAGTGTCTGTCCTTGAGAGACTAAACCCAGCATTAGGAGCATGAAGACTGGAATCAGACAATCCCGGTTTCCAAGCCACTTTGGTAAGTCATTAACCATTCTGGGCCTCCACTTTCTCAACTGTAAAATACTCTGCGGGGTTATTGTCAAACTTAAGGATGATACACATGATTAGCGTGCTTAATACCCAATAGGTAATAATAGGTAACACCTAATTGGCCTTCATTAAACTGTCACTGTTACTAGATACAAAGATTTGAAAAAATTAACGCGAAACTATTAGAGAACACGCAAGATAAACATTCAACTATGTAGAACTGACTACAAGTGCAGCCAGAGTCCAGAAAGAGAATAAACCAAGCGGACTGGACAGTCAGGTAAGTCTTGATGGGAAAGGAAGGAAGACAGCCCAATCGTGAACGGAAGGCACGTTTCTGGGGAGAATGATGGTGGGAGCAGAGACCAGCACACCTAACAACAGGTGTTGGCTATACAAATGACGCCAACACTGGAGCGGAGCATGGATGTGAAGGAAAGCAGAGGAAAAGCCTCGGTGGCAGGTGGGAACACGTCAGAAACAGTCCATCTGGTTTCTCAGTGATAGGCTAACGGAAGGTTTTGTTTGATCTGTTGCTGAGTAATCAGTTCCCTAAATCCATCAAAATTAGAGAATGAAGTTGAGAATTTCTCTAATAAAAGGAATCGTAACAAAGAAAAGCAATGGCAAAAAGGATAAAGAAATTTTGTTGTCTTATAATTCTTCAGCATTAAAAACCGCCTCATTTTCAGGAACTTGATCTCTGAAGCAATATGTCAATTATTACTGATAATTCTGTTTTATCAGTGAATAGGACTTCCACACCCATGTATTTGTACAGCATCTCAATACACCAGTGTCTGATGAGGACACTTCACGTGGCCAAGTATACCAACCATGTCTACTCTGTACCCAAGTATACCCAAGGATGGCCTCTGGGAGAAGTCTACAGCTTATGTCCAGACCCAAAGAAAAACTCTAGAATGATGCTTCCCATGTCAGAGTAAACTGGGTCTAAAATATGAGCACAAGTGACAGAACCCTACATTGTATTATTCATAAAAACCAACGCTAGGGGAAAAAAAAACCCAGCAGCACAGAGTTTATGAAAGGAGAAAGTTGTTACTTAACTCACTCAATCTCTGAAAGATCCTAACAGGGAACTGAGTGTCTCGAAGACCTCCACCAGCATCTGTGAAGGTGGATCTTAATTTTTTTAAGGCTTCCAGTCCTGAGGGAACAATTGAATGAGAAAATAGAAGTGCTCACTGCCAATACCAACATTGTTCTTTGCCAAGCAACAAGAAAGGAACTTAATCCTCCTAGCATTTTCTGCTGACCAGCCCTAGCATCACAAAGGAAGACTATCCTAAAGGCAGAAGTTAGCCATTCTAATGCAATTTTCACTGGGCCATCATTTCATATAAATCAAAGGAAAGCGCAGCATGCCCCCAGCCAGCAATGTGAGCTGTGAAGTTTCAAAATACCAAAAGCGGACCCAGACTGGAATAAAGCCCTTTGTTCTTTCAGCAAATATGGTAGACTCTTAACAGAGAAATACAAGGTCCATTTTCACGAACAGGGAATTTTTTACAGCAGGCTTCTCGCCCACCCCAGATAAACTGCTGAGACACAAGAAGGCTGAGCGCTCCGTCCCAGGTAAGGATGGGGCATCCTCCATCGGGCTTTCATGTCTCAGCTCCCACCACCTGCCATCCCATATATTTTCCAAGTCTCTTTTGCTAGAAACTTTGCCAAATCTTTAGTTGTTTCCCTTCAAGATCAGAGACACATCTGCAGATGTAATTTTCGAATTACAGAAGCACCAGTATAATCTGTTGATGTTACTATTTTTCTTTTCACACACATGCTGGGAAATTGTAGGGATACATGAAAACTCACACAGGATTTTACGAGGAGAGAAAGGGAAAGGGAGAGGGGAGATGATGAAGGAAGAAAGGAGGGGGGGGTGGAGGGGAAGAGAATGAGAGAAAAAAGAGAGAAACAAAGCTTAAGCAGGAAAAAAGTTATTATAAACCTTAACTGCCCTCACCAACCTTCACCTCTTGTCAAGAGCTCCTTACAAGTTCTTACACATGAAACTTAACTCCAGCCTGTTTAGTTAATTATGAAAAATCAACATGGAAACCATTATTTCAGTGTGTAAATTTATTCACCAGGTGTTGTCCACCCAATGCCCTCCTGTTCTCAAGCTGACAAGAATAACCTGAGGCACCAGGCAGAGGGGGAATCCACAGGGAGCTGTCACATTATTCCAGAAGATGCCAGGTGGAGGAAGCAAGGCTCCATTTCCCCACCTTACTGGGTTTAATCTCAAGAAGATGACTATTCAGTGAAGGCAGGGCTGTAACCCAGGGTCAATGTTAAGAGGGAGTCTCCTGGTCTGAAGTCTGACTAAGTGTTCTGCAGGCACTTAGACACACACTTGCCTCAGGGCCAAGGCTCCTGGGGCCGTGCACACAACTGTGTGAGCTCACAGGAAAGGGCTGCCTGCCCCCCAAAATCTGTTCTACTGGCCCATCATCTTGGGTTGGGTTCCCTAAAAGCAGAAGGAATAGAGGAAGTGTTGTGGAGTCTCAGGAAAAGCCTGAGGCAGTTGGAAGAGCAGAAAAGGACAAGGGGAAGAAGGTAAACAAAGATGTGGTCTCAGCTGATGTCAGGTTTCAGCCTAATGCCCCTGGCAGCCCTGAAGCATGAATTGTAATTCAGAATGCATTTGGGCTGGACACCAAAAACCGCTAGGACCATATATGCAGTCACTGGCTGTAGGTCAACCCTGCAGGAGAGGAGAGATGCATGAACTCCCATCTAATGAGGCATTTCTCTGGACGGGAATGAAGCTGTGAGCCCTTAGCAGCCACCACTTAAGCAGCTGAGACAGTTGCTCCTCGTGCGGTCTGCCTCTTGCACGGCTCAGAGCCCTATGTTTCCCATGGTAAGTTCATCCTTCCGGACACAGCTTCTTCAGGAGTTCTGGTTAGTCAACATCTCCAGGGCAACTTATAAGATGCAGATTTGTTTGAGGAATTAGAGCCATGGCAGCTCAGTCAGTCCTGAGCCAGAAATGATACTCACCAATTCATCACCGTGCTCTACCAGGGTTCTAGATCCCTTCCCTGCAGCGTGCACTTGTGCTGATCTAGGTGATTCGACTGATGGAAGGTTCAGGTCTCACCCCTGAGGAATCTGTGCCCCTGCTCATGTCTTTATCAGATCAGAGCTGCTATAATTGCCCTTTTACAGTTAGAATTGAATAAGGCAGGGCTGCCATGGCCAATCATCTGAATGCAAAACATCTTCGTCCTGTGACGAAGCAGTAGCCCTACTTCGTAACTGTGACACAGCAGTAGCCCTACTTCCTCATGATCACCAAGGGTCAGTTACCCCAAATTCCTGTCTCTGCCTGCTCTTCTCCTGGTATAAGGGATCCCAAGTGATGAGTCGCAGCCATACCTTTCAATTTAGTATGGTTCCTGTGACCCTCATGGAAGTATTCCCCACTGGGAATCAGAACCTGGCGTTCCACAGACCCTAAAATGGCAGAGACAGGAAGCACAGATTCCCCCAAGAGGATCAGTGAAAGTGATGGGGAGCGGGACCATTTCTGCTGCCACCCCTCAGTTGCCAGACCCACGTATTCCACCCAATGGCCACAGGTCAAGATGTATATCATCACATCCTAAAGGATAACACCAAGCTCTACAGGACACTGTCTACAAGTTGCCTTTAAGAGGTCATCTCATATCATACCTGCAATTTCTAGATAGTATGGCATGAGGTAGGACCAGTAGACTCCATGATCTTGTGCTCACTTGCATGGCTCCTTTGCCACAGACTGAGTCCCTTGGTGCAAGGTGATGATTTGCAGGACCTCCTACCAGTGTTTCAGATACTCTGTGGGCCCTCAGAGAGCCATGCCAATGAAGTCACTCTGGACAGGAAAGGAAAATCCATACCTAGAGTATGTGTTCATCTTGTGCAGGATGGTTTTTCTATTTTTTCAGATGGAAAGGTTCCAATGTTACCTACTTGCCAGTGACTTGGCCAAGGACAGAGCTGGCTAAAATCCTGTCCACTTGGTTATTTAGTAACACTTCTGCAGTGGATAGTCTCTGGTGGGCATCACTATGCAGTACCAAGTTTCTCATACTTTGTTCTGCTCCCAGAGGACCATCCACATTCTCCTTCCCCAGACCACCTTCTCCCAGTCTTTCAACCACGCTCTTTCCAGGTCCCTGACTACCTACTAAGCCATTCACCAACGCCCACCAGTCTGTGTTCGCACTTACCCTGGACCACTTCTCCCTCCACACAAAGGGGATGACCAGATTCTCTGCCTGAAGTTCTTCCCTCCAGAAGTTTTCCCCTCAGCACTATTCACTCTTGGGTGGGGCTGTACCACAATGCCTGTCTATTTTTTATTTGCACCAAAGTACTGCACCAACCCATCTGTGAACTAGCTCAGGGTCTTTCCTCTTCTATCAGTTGGTCATGGAGAAACTCCGTGGGACCATAAGCGTGAGCTGAGGAGAGGCATCAGTGCAACACAGAAAGATAACATGGGATCCTTGCCATCTGTTTGGTCAGCTACCTCTGAGCTCACTCAAGTCAACCCTACATGGAACACTTCCTTCTTAGTGGGAGTCACTGTCTTAGCGGGTCTGACATACCCATTTCATAATGGACAGTTATGATCACATAGTCACTTGCTGCCCCGTAATTAGACACTCAAGTCTCTTTTGTGGCCCCATCTCTTGCCAACAACTGCTTTACAAATAGTGACTAGTTCTCTGCTGCAGATGGCAGGGCCTTGCTCAAGAGTCCAGGTGCTGGGCTGTTGTGACTCTCCACCCGGGGCTGGCCAGCATCTTCACATGACTCCTTTGCCTACCACAGACTGCTCTAATACCAGGGAACTGTCGAGCCATATACTGCAATGTAGGCCCACGCAGAGCTTTCTTTCTCTCTCTGAGACTCCCCAGCCTGGCAGCCTTCTGCCCACTGGATACAGTCAGACCAGTATCCCCAGGCATGGAATGTTTCCACTCCCTCCTGCTCTCTCTCCCAAGCCTGTGAGGACGTCAGAAGACGGAGCTGGCTCTTAAAAGCACTCAGGGCTCAACCCATGAGGCTGTCCTGCCTCCAACTGCTGCCTTAATGCTCTAGTCTTGCACTAATTTCTCAGAATAATCACAAACTTCCCTTTGAAGTTCCACCATGGGCTTCCATAGTAGGTGCAATCCAGATGCAACACAGCTACTCCAGGCCCAAAAACGAAGCCCAATGACACAGACCCACCACAGTCAACATTCAGACAGAACTGTAGAAGTAATTCAGATCATGTCCTCCCTGCAACGCTTCATCCCTTTCAGTGGCTCCCCATGCTTTCCTAGGGGGCACTCGAGACCCCTCCTAATCTGACCCCCACCACTTCCTCACCACATGCCCCATATTCTGACCACAATGACCTCATTATCTCTCCCCATGCACAATACTGCAGTGTATTTGCACTTCAGCGTCCACTTCCTAAGACGGTCTCATCACAGCATCAACTCGAAGGGCTAGTACTCATCCCCTCTAAACACAGCTCAGACACCTTCTTCTACATGGCAGAGTCAGGTGCCCCACTGCTCTGCCTGCACAGCCCTGATCATACTCTCTGGTGATCCCTCGTGTGCAAGCCTGCCCTCCTCCTTCCCTAGGCTGTAGGCCACTTTAAGTCAGACACCAAGACCTGTTTCAGCTCAATCTTATCCTCATCACCTACTGCAGAGCCTGGCACGAAAGAGATACTCAATGGATAACAAATCAAAAAATGAATGAATGTATGTAGGTGAAAGTATGTTATGTCTCACATAAGAAAAAAAAATCCACACTACAATGAAATAACTCATGAACATGTATAACTAAAACCCTCCATCCACCCCCACCGCCCTGCCCTGTCAGGCGGTGACAGGTGCCCTGTTTGCAGAAGTGGAGTATTGTTAGGCATTTCTCGTTAAGTTGTTGGAGTCGTGCCCCCCGCCTTCAAGATTTCCTACCTGCAGTGATTTTATAACTCATTGCCGCTCTATTTTCACTGTTGACCACTGCCTGCCTCACTCCACCAGTACCACCAAAATACCGCAAAACAGTCACTGTTCCTTGCTCTCAAAATCATGACTCCAGCTCGTAAAGAATGACAAGCTGGAGATTTCTGGGCTCTACTCTTTTTCTGTTCTCAGGGGCATTCCTGCTGCCTCACTGGCCACGTCAGCCACTGTCCTATTGACTCCCAACCACACAGGACAGCTTAAACCATTCCTGATGGATGGCAAATTTCACAGCTATGGTTATTCTTCAGTCCTTTCTATAGAGGGAAGTATCCCTGCTGAATCACTAGAGGCAGCTACAGGGGTTTTTTTAGTTCTTTTAAGAAATGGCACTCGAAAAATGTGTGAACCCCACAAAATCTTATTCTTAACTGACCACTGAGGCAGGGTGAAGATACTCTGTCTCTCCCCTGACCACAGGAGTGAGTTTGCCTATTCTCAGGACAGTATCACAGTACCCTGGCATTGCCCGTATTCAGGATGCAGCCTCAATCCCAAAATCTTCATGCATCTTTCTAAACAGGGCAGAAAGTCACATGTACAACCCAGATCTGACAAATACCCTCAGGTCTCCCCTAAGGTAACGAGATACCTCAGTTATTGAGGTTGACCAAGTTTACTGTTGACCAAAAGCTTACATGTTTTAATATGGTAATAATCATTCCTAATTTTATCAACATGGACTTATTATGTCTTAATCCTGGTTTTGAGAAATCCCAATGTCTCTACTTCTCCTGATGAGTATTTCAGAGTAACACAATTCTGACTGAGATTGATGTTATTAATTTTGATGTTTAAAAGGACCCTGACTATGGGCCACTTTTATGAGGCTGTGTCCCTCCAGAGACCCAGCCTTTTACCATCACTCTACCGCACACTGGTCAGACAACACTGGGGTCTGGCTCTAGTCTGGATTAC
This sequence comes from Felis catus, assembly GCF_018350175.1. Lineage (NCBI taxonomy): Eukaryota > Metazoa > Chordata > Mammalia > Carnivora > Felidae > Felis > Felis catus. The sequence goes on from NC_058380.1 coordinate 9,990,879, forward strand.
CACCTCGAGGGACAGAACATACCAGAGAAATCCAGTTACAACTGACCAGCATGGTGATTGGATCTGAACCCAGGTCTTAAGGGGAAGAGAGATTCATGAAATCAAGTAAACAAACAACAATATGGGTCACGGTCCCTGACAGGCAGTAAATCACTTGTCTAAAATCAGTTTCAGCTTCTGCATTAATTTCTTTTCATGTTCTAAGTTTGCTGAAGAAATTCGGGAGACCATCTGACTGATTTGTTTCTCAATGGTTTCAAAGACTTGCAAAAGAAATGTGATTTTAATTTACAGCTTTTAAAACTCTCTGCTTGAAGTGGTTTGCACAGTAAGGTTGTGGCTACATGTCAACACAGCTTATTGAAAAGTTTAAAATATCAGTCCTTAAGCCTTGTTGGTGGTGGTGGTTTTTTCTTTGATTGGTTATACATAAGTCACAGAACCAGTCTGACTAGTTTTCACCCTGACTGATTTGAGGGCTGAGCTTGGTATCTTTGTTGAAAATAGCCTGAGAGCTGATTTGGCTCCCAACTCCTTAAAAGTTAAACACTGAGGGCAAAGTTCACCACTCTATAAGCCACCTTCAGGCCTATTCCTTGGACTCATCATCAAGCTTTCACCAGCTCTCAAGATGGGCTTATCAGAACAGAACTACATGGTAACATTTCTATTCCTTGGTTGACATTACTCAGCAGCAGACTTACCCTATCTGTATGCTCCTTTTTCTGTGAGGGGAGATGGTGAGATGGGACATGGAACGCGTAAAGCAGGGTCAAACTTCAGCTAAATGTTGGGTTTAATTTGTCCATCTGTAGTAGAACCACCTGCAGCTCTTACCCCCAAGGTCTCTCCACCCAAGGTAAACCAAGTGTACTCTTCCATTGTCCACTTCCCAGGTTTTATTCTCTCCTCACTACATTAATTTTCATATTGACAAAGGGATACAAAAGAGAAAAACAGTTCCCACCCTGTCTTCTGTTGGCCTCTTCCTTTTCTTCCCTCTCTAAACACAACAAAAAGAACCTTTTCTCTAAATTAGTAATCATTCACAAACTTCCCCTGTTGGACATTTGCCTTCCTGATATGTTGTTTCGCCCTGTCTAGTCCCACATGTTGTCAGTACTGTGTGTCTAACGTGGGATGGACTGCCTTGGGTGGCGGTCATCTATCAATACAAGTGTTCAAACAGGTGTTGAACAACACCTATATGTGTTACTATGGAGTAGAGGGTTGTGTTACACGGATCCAAAGCCCTTTTTGACTGTGAAATTCTACATGTAACTATTGAAATCCATGTTTCCCCAGACCAATGTCACTCTACCGGGATATATGGTGTTGCATTATTACTGATTAACCACCTCAACCACTACTGCAGCCACCCGCAGTCACTGTTTACTGAGGTCTCCTGCTGAACCTCTGCTATACTCAACTGCCTATAGAGGCACTTGCTACAGTTGTGAGAACAAACTGTCCAGTTGCCTTTACCAAGTGCCCTTAACCTTGCCAGTCACTGCCATAACCTCTACGAGGTGCTGCCTGTGATGCATGGAAGCCTCCAGGGGACAAAGCAGGTCGGCGTTCTCAATGTGTAGAAGATGTATTGTAGTGGGGCAGAGGAGAGGAGCATGTCACTCTCCCAACGGGTGATTACAGTGTGCTACACGGGTACTATGGCAGACTGAATTACTGGTCTCACTTCTGCCCTCCCCCATGATAGTTGCATAAACCCCACATCCTTACCATAACCTCATGAAAGGCAGAGCGTACTTCCCTGCCCTTTGGCTTTTGCCATGACCACGTAACTTGCTTCAGCCGATGGAGAGGCCAGTAGGTAAGACATAAATAGACGATTTGGGTATGCTTGTACCTTTGGTCTGGTTCTTGTGCTTCTGTCATCACTACGAAAACCTACTCTGGGTAGCCTGGTCCCTAGCATGAAACAAAAGGAGAAGAGCCACCTCAGATGACCAGTGGACCCACAGCCTGTAGCAGAGTCACCACCACCAACCTGCAGAACCACAAGCATGAGAGTCAACTATCGTTGAATTAGGCACCGAGTTTCAGGGTGGCTGGCAGCATTATGACAGCCATAAAAAACTTGTACAGGAATTAAAGGAATGCTGTTTATAAAATGGTATTGTCATAAAACCTTTGGTTTTCAAATGATTGTTATTTTTGTCTTTGCCTTTTGCCGCTTCCATAAAACTCAGGTAAAAGTAAATGGAAGACTGGGCAGTTGACAAAGGGCATGTCAAATACGATGCTAGAGTTCCTTTTCTGCTCTGATGACTGAGGGTTTGTAACTGAGTGGAGCTTCTTGACAACGGATTCCAAGCTGAGTTCCTCAGAACTCTAGAGACTCTACTAAGGAACCAGAAAGACATTCACAAGCAATCCTTACTCCTATGTGCTAGAAATTCACAGCCATGTATGTGATACCTTCCCTATTCTCCCAATATTTCCAGACAAACCACAGTGGCCTGGACATAGTCCACGCTTCTTCATTTCACACAGAATGGCTGACCTCACTTCCATATCCAAAATGAAATACCTTATAACCCTCCCCAGTCCTTTCAGACCCTTCTTCATTCAACAAATATTTGAGCACCTACTACATGCCAAGCCATAAGCTGGGCACTGGCAATACAGGAGTGGTCAAAACCCAATAGTCCCTGAACTCCCAGATTCCATCTTAGGGTCATGGCTGCTGCTGCCCCAGACAGGTCTTTCCTTGATGGTGGAGAAGTCTTTTATAATTTCTTTAGCCTAGCGTGTGGGTTCATAATCAACAATATCATTTTGACACATGGCCTAATTTGCAAGTAAGTCTTCACTCTGTATCCTGATGCCACCCCTTTCATTCTCCTATTTGGACCCCCTCTCTGAACTCCCCAATCTTAGATGGCTAGAGAGAGTTTCTAGCACACTCTTCAGAGTGTTCCTTCCAGTCATACCTATGATACTCACAGTGGTACTCCCAACCATGTGCGGCAAAGTTCTCCACTGAATACCTTTTCTAGGTTGACATGGGCTATAGGTAGTCACTGAGTTACGTTCACACACTCGTCTCACCAATAGCTTCCCCAGACTTTTTATTACTTCTTCTGTACTTCCATATTCCAATTTCTTTTACCTTTACCTTTTCATTCAAGAGCATCTCCTAACCTCTCCAAGGCATACTCTAGCTTCTGAATCCCTGGAAATGGTACCTCCTCGGTTTTATTCCACCAAAAAGCGGCCATCTTCAATGACCTTAGCAAAATTATTTCTGATTTCCAGTGTCAGGGCTCTGCTTTAGAAGCATTCCTTTCTTAATGTCCTCTGACTTGCAGGTGAAGGTCAGTGTCTGAATGCTGTTTTGAAGAGATGGATCCCTAACTCCACTCACTGTTACAGCCCTATGTATGTGTCCAAATCTAGCCCCTTGTAAACTTGGTTTCCTCAGCACCAGAAAGTAATCTCCTTGCCAAACACAGATGACCTACTCTTCTGCCCCATCTTCCCTGCACTAGGATCACAGACATGAAAACCACAAGGACTCCAGACCTGTTCCCCACGACCTCTCTGAGTTTCGTACTCCCAAGCATCCTTTCCAGAAATGTGATGACAATGGCATATCACACTGCCACACGTTTGATGCCATTCACATAGACTCAAGCTCCTAGGTCAAGGATAGCATTAAGAAACCATCTCAGCGTCCCATTTATTCACAGTGGTAATTTGCACTGTCTTGAAATTTTATCTGCGGCCACATCCTCTGTCAGCAGGAAAGAAATCCGCAACCAATGAGTTATGTTTGCTGTAGAGCCAAGATTAGTAGTGGTGCTATCCTGATGTTGAACGTCAAGTGTAAATGATTGGGCTAGAACTTCAGTTGCTATTTCTTTCAGTGCTACAGCTTTCCTACATAAGCCTGTGATTTTATTTAAAGTGAAATTTCAAAGGATACTAACATCTCTCATAAATTTACTATACATGTATTTCTGGCAGGCCCACTCCACAGTCAGTCAAAGATATGGGGATATGTCTAAATCCTGGCAGTGTATTTTCCTGGGGGAAACACCCCACCAATACATTAAGAATCTCCAGAGGAGTCAGTGCCAGGATCCGTACTCTTTTAATGCAGGGGAAAGGGAAGTAGCTCTAGCAAACCATGATGAGTGGTGAGTTAGATTATTATCCAGCAAATAACACCTCCGTCCCCCACCTCCGTGGGCAGTTATTCCCCAGCTCCACCGATGTTAAGTTTTGTCTGCGACTTACTCCAGATGCCAGAGTATGGATGGAAGTGAAGGTGTGGCAGGTGTGAGCCCAGGCCTCGGGGGCCATCATGTGTTTCCATAATTCCTTCTGGCTGCTACCCCTTCAGCCTGAGCGCCAGAAGGAACACATGGAGCAGAGCCACCCCAGCCACCCCTCAGTGAACGTGAAAACACATGCTGATGGTTGCATGGGGGGGGGGGGGGGGGGGGCTGGAGTTCAGGAAATAGTGCCAGTTAGCTGATTGGCTAGGTCACAAGCCAAACAAAGGTGGGTTCAACCTGGTGAGCAGGTACCCAGAGGGTGGGTTGGTCCCATCAGAGGTGGGCTCTCTCTAGAGAGAGATTCACAGACAGTACGGTGGGGCTGGGCTTGGTCTAAAGGCCAAGAAGAATCCTGCTAGGAAGTCAAGGAAAAAACGGTAGGCCGATCAGTATCCACAGACCCCTCCTGCTCTGCAAGAGCACGATGTTCTTTCTCCCTTTCTTAGGGGGGGCAGGACCTCTGCCCTCAGCATGACCACTGTATGCCATGTACTGGCAAGATCCTTGGACGGTCAGTGATCTGGCAGAATGCTGCTGAAGACCTCATCAATGTGAAGCTCATTCTTTTTCCTCCCCCAGCCTTCATCCCCCCACCTGGGGGGAGAGGTCCCGTACCCACTACAGCAATGAGAACCAGCAGCCGTGCCACATGGATCTCACAACTGGAACTGGGATTGCACATTCCCAACCAAGGGAGGAACACAAAGATGCTTTCTTCTATCCTACCGGAAAAGGTGAAGAATCTGGCAACATGGACCTTCAGAGGTCTGCAGCTCAGCCATAGGCACACATTCCGTCCAGCAGGATATGGCTAAATAATCCTGGTGGCCCAATCTGTCACCACCAATTCTGAATGTCTTCACTTCAGAGAAGGACCAATCCTGCCCCTACCCTAGCAAGCCAGCCAAAGCCATGCCAGATCCAAATGGTCACTACGGACCCAGTCTGAACGATAGACCAGGGCTAGTACTTAGAGAGTAGAATCAGTGTTTTAAAAAAAAAAAAACATGAGAATATGAAAACAGGGTCCTGCTCAGCTTAGGAATGAGTGCTGAGATCCGCTGACCTCCAGGGAAGGAGAGAACATGGCCCCTCTATGTATATGTGACTCCCAGCCAGGTTATGGTGCTCTAGAAGGCCACAGCCAGTTTGGTTTCGTTTGCTGGGTTGGGGCTGGAAGTATGCAGAAGGGTTCAGGGGCGAGGGTGGGAGAAAGTATAATTTGGGTCACCTTAGGAACAAACTAAAGCGTACCCAATATGGAGAATAAATTTTCATTGGAAAACAAACTTGTTAAGGACTTTACACTCAAAGGAAGAAAGGAGAGAAGAATTCAACCCTGGGGTTGCTATATATCAACATTTACATCAGCCACTCCAGAATCATAACAGTAGGACATTTTCATACCAAAATATGAAGAGCTGGCAAGACATCCTCATTTGGGGTCTCCTAGTTGCAACTTTCTCAAAGCCAAAGCCAATCATATGATACGAAAGAGGAGGTTTCTGAAAGAGACAGAGTGAAAGGAGAAAATGAGGAAAGTCCCATAAGCATCTCCATGCGGGTTCGTGCCCTTGAAGTCCTCACAGGACCCACTGCAGCCTACAGGAGAAGGATGGACGCCCCCAGGTCAGAAGGGCACAGTTTCTCAAGGGCACAGGGTCTCAGGAAGACTCATCTGTCTCTGTCCAATGAAAAGATTATTTTCCACACAGTGACAGGGGAAACTCTTTATGATTTAAGAGAGTGAATCCCACAGCCAGCCCAGGCCGGCGTGGGTGAGAAACTTCTCTCAGCTGACAGATGAGGGCTTGGCAGGGGAGCATCCAGCTTCAGTCTGGCTGTGGCAGATAGAGGTGTAGGCAGACAGAGCTGAAGTTTATGTGGCCTACCTATTCCCCCAAGATCCAGAGGTCCTTCTCATTATCCTGTTCAATACCTGGTAGTAAGCTCAAGTACCCAATTACAAATGATACAATGGAAAGATTACAGGACCAAGTATCTTCAGCACTTCTGAGTAAGGAATCCTGAAGGAAGGGATAGGGGTGGAGGATATAAGAGCCACATGTTCCTAAGGATTACCTGGGAACTTGTTGTAGGGAACATTCCCAGACCCTCTTCAATACATTCTAACCTGAGAAATCTGGGTAGGGTCTCCTGGTAGATATTTTTAAGAAACATCCACAGTGATTCTGATTCAAGAGTACACTGCTCACACTTTGAGGGATAATGGTAATGGGCTGAAATCAACTCAAAACTAAAACCTGGAGATGCGGTCCCAGGCCTGTCATAAACTAGGTGTGGTGCCCAAGTCTCTGATGTCTCCTCGCCTCAGCTTCTCTCCATGAAATGGGGTGGTGGCTAGGCTAACTCGAGACTTTCTGGAACATCCACATGCCCACCCTGCTTTGAAAAGGGCATCTCTGCTTCATCAGCCTATTTCTAAAATGATGCCTAAGATTATGCACCCAAAAGAAGGTAGGCTGGTCTTCTGTGAAACCAATTTTAAGAGCACTACATTAGATGATCCCTTACTTCGCAAACAATCTAGAGCCTTGAGGGATCTCCTAAATCTGTTTCATTATCTCAAGTCCCTAATTTACCCAGGACTGTCCCGGTTTTAGCACTGAAAGTCCCAGGCCCATGGAAAACCCTCCTCCTGGGCCTAACAAGGCAGATTAATGTCATGCAATCCAACCACATCCGTTTTGTTAAGGAAAAAGTCTCCAGATTATCTGGCACTCTGTGCCTTCCTTTCCTGTCTCTGGCCACTTTCAAGTGGTACAAAGTTTCATGAAGCTGTTTCTCCATTCCTGCACATCCCAAAGGGGAACGTGGGGCTGCAAGTTTCCACCCTTCAGTCTCCCCAGCTCTTTCATTTATTTCCAACTGCATTACCCAACCCCACCCCCACCCCTGATATCTCTAGAAGGGACTGTGATGAGGAGTGCAGGACAGGCTCAAGCTGTCTCAGAGTAAGGCATGCTTTCTCTCCTATACTTCTGGGGTAACATGCCTCTTAACTTCTGCCCAGTGTTATACGAGCAAGACATGGAATCTTGGGACACCTGCATAAAGCAAATGAGCTGACTTCAAAGTATCCCACACTCACTTCCTCAAAATGCATATGAATGTAGAAGCCTTCACTAGAACATCCTTTACTGTCCTCTATACACACTAGTCTAGAAACATGAATCTTTCACTGGGTATTTTTCATCTTTCTTTGGAGCAAGACCAAATGAGTCACAGAATCACTCTGTGGTTTTGCAAACACGATGAATCTCCCTGACCATCATTTGTCCCTGTTCAGCTAGCTATCTTATTAATGGAGGTGGTGGGCATGGACCCAAGTAATGATCATTAAACCCTTCTTTGGAAGACATCATGATTTAGACAGTCGGGGGCAAGAAAGTAAGAAAGAAAGTACATCCATACAAAATTATATTGTTGATAGAGGATACTGTTAACATGTCTTTTTAAAAGTAATGTTCAACAACTTATGGCAAGAGAATGGGCAAATTGTGACATATTCATACAATGAAATAAAACACAGGGAAAAAGAAGGAGCGACTGACACATGCAAAAACATGCACAAATATGAAATTTGTTATGAATGGAATGCCAGAGAAGAATCTGAGCTCATTTATATGAAGCTTAAAAGGCAAAGCAAATCTTGGTGATACAGCCAAAAGCACCCTTTCTGTATTCTCAGGGATGGCGAGGTTTGAGGAAGAAGGTAGCCCTCTCTGCCGCAAGAGGGAAGGTAGGGATGACCCTGGAGAGCCAGAAGGATTCCATGACCTTAGAACATTCACTGTTCTAAGAAATTCTTCCCGAATTTCTTCCTCTGGTAATGGTGCTCTTGAACGTAAATGCAGCTGGACTCTTTTCTCTTTCCCGATAAAGGGTGGCTGTTTACCTACTTTGTAGGAACCCAGCCTTGTATGTGCCAGCCTAGAAAGTTCAATGTTGTCAAACTATTTAATAGAAGAAAGGATAAGAAAATAATTTGTGCTGCAAATCACAGGTATTACAGCCAAAGGGCTTGGGTAGGGTATTAGCAAATATACCACACTGAGGGTAAACACACCCTATTCTACCTGCTCATTTAATCTTCCCAATTAGATGGGAGGTAGATAGTATTATTAATTCCATTTTCCAGGTGGGGAACCTGAAACTTTTAAGCAGCATAAATGGGATTTAGAACAGGCAGTCTGACGCCAGGGTCTATATCCTTAAGGAGTATGTATATCACGTTGCCTTTAACCAGCTTGTTATTTCATAACATTTTTCTCCAACGTAATACTCTATTTCCTGAAATATAACAAATCAGATGGCTTCATTATACTTTATTAGACAAATTTTATCATTTTGTTCTTAATGCTAGTAGGGTCGTGACGGACTTGGATTTCTGAAGGTCTGTGTCTCTTTTCATCCCTCCCACTTCTTTGTCCTTTTTGCTCTTAGTGGGAGAAATGGAAAATCACGGTTTACTTTCCATCTTCCCAGACCACTTTGATGAAGGCCAAGCTTCCCCCAGTCAGCCAAGCCCGGCATTTCCAGCAGTAACCTAACGTGCCATAAAATGTTTCAGAAAGATATTCTTTTACTCCTCGGAGTACTGATCAAATTCTCCTACAGAGAATCAGAGTGCATTTCATACCAAACTGAGACCAAACAAGAAAAGAAGTGCAGGGTCTCTGGTTCAAGGTAGAGTTATCTGAACCCTTTTTGTTTCCCCCTCTGCAGTAAGAAAAAAAAGCGCTTTAAATCACAAACATCATTGTCAATGAGTACTAGAAAACTTAATGCACCAGAGGGCAGGAAGATCAAAGCTTAGCACCTGGAGAGTTCCACATGGTGTAGATTAATAAAACAATGCCCTCCATTACATAAATCTTGAGCAAGGTTGCTCACAGACACACACCCCCCCAAAAAAAAATTACTGTAGGGGTCAGATAACTGATATACAATACATGTAGTCTCCCAATCAGGAAGCGTTCCGTCGCTCTAGCTCAGTTGTTGACACAAAGCAGGGAGACTCTATTTTGTTTTAAGCTTCTTTTGTCTAAAACTGACATTACGGATTTTGGACCTGGACACACCACATGTGCAAGCCAGCGGAAATACCAAGATCCTGCGCAGTCCTTTGATTGTTACATTTAAGATATCATGTGTGCTACCAGGTCAGCTGCTGCAAAGCATTAGAAGCCATTACTCTGGGCTTGTAAAGTACTTTAGAAATACTATAGACCAGGATTAGAGAAGATGAGTATTCCACATGGTGTCAGGGGGGATGGTAACCAAGGGCAATACTGTACGGTTAAACCGATGCATGATCAACATGTGGGAAGCACTATGTCACGACTCCTGCTGAAGGTGTGTCTGTGAATGTGTGTATTAGCGGCTTTGAAATAAACATGTGAGTCAAGCTCTAAAGAAAGGGAAACAAAAAGTGGGGAAGTGGAGGCGGGGGGATACACATGTCCCGGCTTTTTGTAGCTTGGTCGTGTGTGTGTGTGTGTGTGTGTGTGTGTGTGTGTGTGTGTGTGAGACAATCTGAAAGCAAAACCAAAATTGAATCCAAGTATCCACTGCTGAATGTCACTTCGGAATTTGGCTGACAAGGCCTGTGGCTTTTTTATAAGTGAAAGGCAAATCATATGGAAGTCGTGAGTCCAAGTGTAAGGTAGCGGAGGTTTTCAGTATTACATTCTATGTAGGAAACTTTAGCATGTGTTGATAATGTCCTGGAAACTTTCCCAGTGATAAAAATAAGATCACTTTCATTTGCGTAGGCCATTTAATGCTGCTAGATCCCAAACAGTACGTAAAGGTCTATGCAGGTATATTTAAGAATTACAAATCCTTGATTCATTATGCTCAGATGCTTTGAGCACACAGGAGTTATTTATACATGATCATCTCATGATAAAGAGGCACCAGCACCAACTGCACATAACCTAGCGATGTCTCACGACAGTGGAGCATGACCCCCAAATGCTTTTCCCATTTGAATCTCACAACCACACGGTATGTTGGGAAAGAGAGAGATGAATTACCATACGCAGCTGACAGGTAAGAAAGCTCCATCCCAAAGAAATTCAGCCATTTGTGTAGGCTTCCGTGATTATGCAGTAACAACTTAACAGAACCCGAGATGTCCTACAAGTTCAGAGTCAATTCCACCCTACCACATTAAGGGGACAGAAGTGAGCTCTATCTGCTCTGCCCCAAGCCATGCTCATGGAACTCTGGGACTTATTGATAGTATGAGAAATGGAAATTGAGAGACTCTCCCAGAGTCATTCTGCCGTCCCTACATCTCTCAGAAAAATACGTTTACACCACCGTTTCCCAAAAGGAGTTAAGCCAGACCTGGAAGGCCTGTTGTCTTCCTATCCACCCTCATGTTGTGCAGAGAACCTGCACGCTTACTGTTTCTGTGTAGTCACACAACAAATCCTTCCCATCATATAACGCATTAATTTTTAGGTGTTTGGTGGGCAGGAAGCAGAGAATACAGAAAGGCCTATTCTGAATTTATATGCTTTATATTTACATTTTTTTTTTTGCCCATTTGCATTGTCCCTTATGAGTAAATAAGTAATACGTGGTCCCTCTGCAAAATGGGGAACACGCAGAACACAAATGTTCTCTGTGTGATTTTATATAGAAGCACATCAAAATTATAAACTATTACCCAGCTGATTTAATTTCAAAACCGTCATTTCTATTATCCCACAAGAAACAAACCCAAAATGGCCCGGTGGGACAGGGCTGGCTGTCAGGGCGAGGCACACTGTGAGGTTGCACCCAATTTCACAGGGGACGCTGCAGGTGGGCCAAGAGACTGCTCTCCAAGGCACATCCCACAGCCTCTCTGTCAGGCCTGGAGGAGGGGACTCAGTGAAAGAGAAAGACGATTCGGGTTCTAGAGGAGAGTTTGGAAACTGGCTTAGAAAATAGCCAAACAGAGTAACAGGGAACGGAGATACAAAAGCACAATTTTTTTTGAGACCTTCTATGTTCCAAGTTCTGTATTAAAACCCTTTGTTCTATTGTTTTTTAACCACCTCTGAGGTGTGACCTCTTAGCATCTGCATTTTACTGATGAGCTAAATGAGGCTGAGAGAGACCAAAGAGCCTCACCAAACACCATAGAGCTGAACAAAGTTACAGCAGAACATGAAGCTAATTCTGAAGCCACAGAAACTTAACTCTGAAGAAAAACTGATGTGTATTTAACCCAATGATCAAGAAGGCACACTCATTTGCTTCTCCCTCCTAAGTCCTTTCTATCACTTGACCCTTACCTGACTCCCTGAGGTAGTAGGTATTATTGGCCCCACTTTCATGGGAAAATTGAGCCCCCAAGAGAGTAGGTGGCTTGTCCGAGATCACCTTGCTGTGAATGGGCACAGCTGGATTGGAACCCAGACTTGATAGGCCCGAAAGCTCCTATTCTTATCACACCTATTCTCTGGCTCACTTTGTGAGCATACAGAGGCCAAGACCAGCAGTTTCTTTACAGTATTTAGCCAAGACATAGTCATTTTTATGTTCCTTCCCACTTTTCCATCAGTCAAAAGTCCACAATCACCACTCAACCCACTCAGACCCCACTGAACTGGGGAGTAAACACAGAAGAAACCTAACAAAGTAGTTTAAACCGAACCCCATCACTCAGGCTGGGACTGGAACTGTCCTGCAAATGCCATTTCACAAAGGGTGAGGCCTAACTGCAGAAGGCTGTAGAACTTTCTGAACAGCTGGCCTATCGAAGGCAGGCTGAGATGCTTTAAGCTGATGGCTTTGATCACCATTTCTTCAGCGCCAGGCCTCCCTCCTGTGAGTAACCCTCCCACTGAAGTCTCGGGAGTTTGGCACCCCTGGGAAAATAGGTAACACAGAATACGGCCCTTTGTTCTTTGGCTGGTCTGTCAAAATTCTTTAATTTAAAATAAATGCCTTTTCTCGCTTGCATTCAATTATTCCTTTTCGGCTAAAATGTCTCCATGAGTGTGTGTGATTTCCTGCTTAGTCTTTTAAGGTTTTTGTTTAAAAAAACAAGTCGGGGGGTCCTTCCATCCTGGAGAATAAGTCTGTCTTGGTCCGTTTGAAGCAGAAACCAGACTGACAGAAAGCTTTTTACTTTTTCAAGTACATTAGCTGCGGTTATAACTTCAAACCCTGGTAGGGTTTCAATCACATTGGGATACATGCAATTTATGGCAAAAATAAAATAATACCAGATCATTTGGAATATAAGAATATTCCTAATTTACCTTTTTTGCAATACTGTAAAAATATACCTTTGTGCGTAAGTGAACATATCAAGTTTTAAAAGTTCTTTTCTCCACAACCATAATAAGGGTTCGGGAGTTTGGGCTCAGGATGGCTTTTCCATGAGTTTTCAGGAAACGTGGGTTTCTGTCCAACAGTCGGCTGTAGAAAGGTTTTGCTGAACGTGCTATATTTTCATCTGCCTCCTGCCTCTAAATTCTGAAGGACACAAATTACTAACCATAAATCTGCCTTCTCTACTAAGACCAAATCCATCAAGTGAGGTCGTATCATTTTGATTTTTTTTTTTTTTTTTTTTGTCATCACCGGGTATATGCTATAGGCATTCCTTTTACTCACCTTTTTGAAAAATATTTCCTACTCCTCTAATGATTCCAATTACATATGCATTGTTTTATAATGTCCTCTAGCCTTTCATCCTGCCTTGACCTCAGTCCTTTGTAAAGAACGCTGAAAAAAGACCAGATCAGGGTTTATCGCAGAGTGAACGTTCAACATTAAGTTTTTTCAGGCTGGTGATGTGAATTCATCAGGTTTATAATCTTACTTGAAATCTACATACAGAGTGAGAGTTCAGTATTTGGCAACAAATGCAACCAAATATTTTTTTTAATCTAAACTCAGTCTTTTCAAAAAATAAAAATAAAAAAAAAAACTCAGTCTTTTCCTTTTTTAATATAGCCAAAAACACAGAGAAAAAAATGTATTCAAGTAATGTGTGTGTCTAGATTTGTGTGTATGTGAGTGTATGCAGAGAATCCATATACACACACAGAAATTATGTAATTAAATATATAATTATATAATTATAGACAGTACATTATAATCACTAATATATATACACACATATAAAAGTTTATTTCAAATCCTCAGCCAAAACTGACCATATTTCTTTACCCTTTTTAGAGCATGGACAAAGACCTTTTTCCTGTCCCCATTAGGAAAATCAAAGTCATTTCCCAGCGTCCCACCACAGGGCTGTGTCTCCCTTTCCTTTGTCAGCTAATCTCAGCCTCAGTTGAATCTGTGGACCCACCAAGTTGTCAAAATCCACTCCCTTCTGCAGCTTATTAGGCAGCACATCAAGACATGAGCTTCAGTGATGCAGTGAAAACAGAGATGTAGTGAAAAAGGCAAATGTCTTGGCAACCATTTAAAATGTGTGTAAAAAGCCCCTAATAGAACCTCATCGAATATCAACTCTGGCATTTGGGGGGGCTTGAAACCTACCCAACATCATAATTTATTTTGCCAGGAGGTAAGAAATTGACCAGGGTTCAGAATGTAATCCTTCTTCAAATATTATTTCTGGGAACACTTTTCTCACCAAGCATGACCCCGCAAATTGAATCTTGCCTTCCCATCCCAGATCTACATTCCGAAAGTTCTGCTCTAAAAGTAAATTGTTTATACAGGCAAGAAGAAAGTTGGGTCTTATTATGCAGCAAAGAAAGATTTAGGATTTTTCTATCTGATAGTTTTTCACTCGTTTCCTCTTACCCCTCCCCCTCTTCCCCCAGATTACCAAAACAACTTTTATAGCTCATGTTTTAAGTAGACTTGTGAAAAGTTGCCACCACACCAAATTCAGCACTCTTTTAATTAATCATGAGTAGGAAGAGTCAGGAAAGCATACAAAATTGCAAACTTTCAATGAAACAAAGGTCTCATTTAAGTGAATAATTTCATTTGCTTTTCTTTTTCCAACTTCCTATCTTTTTGGCCAGCAGGGCATCTGTTCAAAAGTCAATGTTAGCACACGTATTTTGATCAAAAACAACAGTTAGCGGGACGCCTGGGTGGCGCAGTCGGTTAAGCGTCCGGCTTCAGCCAGGTCACGATCTCGCGATCTCGCGGTACGTGAGTTCGAGGCCCCCGTCAGGCTCTGGGCTGATGGCTCGGAGCCTGGAGCCTGTTTCCGATTCTGTGTCTCCCTCTCTCTCTGCCCCTCCCCTGCTCATGCTGTCTCTCTCTGTCCCAAAAATAAATAAACATTGAAAAAAAAATTAAAAAAAAAAAAAAACAGTTAGCATCAACACTTACTGATTCCTTGTTTGCCAAAGACCATGTGTTTCATCCATTAACGGTCAGAGCCACATGATGAGAGAATTGATTATCCTCATTTTACATGTGAGCAAACTGAGGCACAGGGATGTAGCTAACTTCTAAGTCACACAGCTAGACGCAGTACCATTTGACTCAGTAATCGTATTGCTGGGAAAAGAATAACTCAAAAGGAAGAAAATAACTATATATACAAACAGATTAATGGCTTTAAGATATTAAATAACGTGCCCCAGATCATACAACTAAGTAGTGGAAGAAGTGAGATTAGAATCCAAGCAGGCTCCACCAGAACCATATGCCGAATTGCATTGCTACACTACCTGCTCCAAGCTCCGGTTTATAAAACCTGGCATTGTACGTTTAAGTACTTGTAGTACAGCACAAGGGATAATGTCAACAGGAAACAATTAGAAGACAAGTAAAGGATGAAATGCATGGCAGATACCATAGTGTGATTGGGGTGGACTATCCGGAGAAGTCAGAGAGCTGTGGGAGACAGGAAGGCACGGCAGTGATGAATAACAGTTAGGTAGTATTCCCTTTCATCGGGCAGTTACTGTGTGCCAGGCCCATTTCTAATTGCTTCCCATTTGCCAACTAATGTAACCTAACAAGATATAATCCTTCTGTTCACCGATGTTCCACATCTGGGGGTTAATGTTACCAACTGAAAGAACCAGCTTTCGACTTGAAGATTAAATCATAGAAAAAGACCATAACTAGAACTATACTGTATGTTTCTAGCAATATATATATATATATAGTCTTAGTAATTGTATGTTTCTAGCAATATATGTATGTGTGTGTATATATATATATATATATATATATATATATATATATATATATAGTCTTAGTAATCCCCCCCACTCATCAGTTAGCATTTGGAGATGGCACAGGAGGGCTGAGGAGAAAAAACAAAAGATGATCCCATTTTCCAGACTCAACCCAATCAGCCTTCCAAAAAAAGCCATCCACGATTTTCCTTGCCCAAGGGGCATCTATCCTCCTGGCTTCATCATTTTACAACCAAATCCACCCATACATTTGAATTCATAGTAGATTGTTGGTATTATGAATGGTTTCACAATCAAGGGATATATATAAATATTTTTGACTTTAAGAAAGGTCCTCACTAGACTAATACACTTAATAGATGCTTAAAAATGAATGCATATTATCTTTGTAGAGCTGAATGTTCAATACGATTCTATTAATTGTTTCATTTTACTAAAAGATTCTCTAAACATATGTGTTGCCATTGGGTCTGTCAGATAAAGATGCGTTAAAGAATCAACCATGATACTACCAGTTTCTCCCCATGGCTCCAGTTTGTTTCTTCAACTAATTTTAGCCTACATTATTCCATGTAAAGATTCACAATTGCTATACCTGCACTGTGAATTATACATTTATAAGTATTAAACAACCCTCCATGTCAAGCTTGAATATAACTCTGACGTTCAAAATTTGCATTTGACAGCAAACCCAAATAAGAGTGACTTGAACAATGAAGGCTTATTGAGATAGGTTGCTGACTATAGTTCTACAGAGGACTGACATCAGCCATCACAATGGAAAATAAAAGTCCCTCACCCAGATCTAATCCAGTCTACTGATCTAGAGCCCATTGATTGGAAGGTGCTCTTAAGGAAGGATCTTGCAGGGCAACCACAAGTATAATGGCCCATATTCCTCTGATATTTCTCCAAGGAGTTTGCAATTCTTTGCCATGATAACTGTGTACTGGGGAAAGGGATAACTCGGACTTTTTGAACACCAATAGATACAGAGGCTGAGCTAACACTAAAGCAGAAGACTCAAATGCCAATGTGGTGCTCTAGTTAGAGTAGGGTCTTTGGAGGTCAGGTGTTAAATGCCTATACATCTTAATTTTATCTCATAGTTAGTAGTATGGTTTTTTCCCCCAAGCCATTAGTGTATAGTTGGAGTATAAATAATTAGTGGCTTTCACAATATTCACATTTGTTTCCTTACATGTTGAGTAAGAGCCATCATGACAGGTAAGGTCAAGAGGAAGCACATGAAGCTACTACCCTCCCCCAACCTGCCCAACCAAGACAATGAGAAGAAATACCTCAGTACCATAAAAACATATAGGATACAGTATGGCAATCTCCATCATACCCCTGTTCGACTCAACTGACTCCTGAACAAACTAGATTAACTGTGGCAGATGATGGTGAATCACCAAGAACTTAAGGAAGCTGTCCCAATCGTAGCCACTCTGGTAAATGTGCTATTTTTACTAGCGAGGTCAGCATAGCTTCTGCCCCTTGCTGTACAGCTATCAATGTGGCAAATGTAGTCTACTCCATTCACAACAGGAAGGTGAATCAAGATGGCTTGACTTCACAGGACAAGAAAAGCAATACACATTCACAGTCTTGCCCCAGAAGCTGTTCACTCTCCTGGTCTCCATCATATAGTCTGTAGGGGCCTTAATCTTTCTTGACATTCCACCAAATTTTATGTGAGTCCACCCTATTAATGGCAATATGCAAGATGCCCTGGTAGTCACCTGTATGCCTGAGGACTGGAGCCTTGAGAGCTGCCACAGTGATAAAGGTTTTTAGTGATAAAATAGTCTGTAGGTATTCTAGGGTATCTCCTCTATGGTTAAAGAGCTAGTTTCCATGAGCTAGTCATTCCAGCTTGCATGTTATACCTATTAGAAAAGGTTGTAGTGCTTTCTGGATCCCTTTGGATTTTGGAAGCACTTACTACATGTGAGAATACCACTCTTGTCCATTTATCAGATGTGAGAGGCTGGGTTCCCCTGAAGCACACTCTACAATGAGGATAGGAGTACACAAGCAGTTTATTTGAAAAGGGATCCTAAAGAAGTGATAAAAGAAATCCAGGAACACCATTACAAGGATGTGTTATCAAGAAGATCACCATTGTGGACACCTGAGGCTCAATCCTACTAGGGAATTCTGGGACACTATATATAACCCACATTGGGATTATCCCAAATAAGCAGTGAACCAATCAGCAATTGCTTGAGTGCAGCTTGCAGGGGCACTGTTTCTCCAGGTTTTGCTGTGAATAGACTATGAATGCTCCCAAAGGTGCTGAAATGCCTCATTCAGAGAGTCAGGGGTATTCACAGTAAACCGTTTTTGGTGTTTAAAAATGACTACCAAGGATATTTGGGCCAGGTACTCAGAGGATTGGCTCTATCTGGTGACTTACAATGCTGCCAGTTTCAAATGTGGCAGAACCCAAGGGAAGTCCAGACTATGGTGCAAACTGCACTCCCTACCCACACACGCACAGAGTCTGTGTGACCCAGTAGACACAACGTTGATGAAGGTATCCACAGTGGATAAGGATGCTCCATGGAAACTCTGGCAAACCTCGGAAAAAAAGTTGTGGCCTGTGCCCCCCAACGCTCCAGGACAAAGCCTTCTTTAGCAGAGAACTTTACTCCATTTGGAAAACAGTTACTGCACAGAATACCAATCGACCACACTTGGAGCCCCCCATCATGAACTGGGTATTACCATACACACCAAGTCCTAAGACTGGGCAGGCAAATGTATTGTACATATTTACTGTATAATGGAAATTATATATTCAGAATTGGGATCAAGAAAATTCATACTAAATTTCAGGGACAGGGGACTAAGACTCTCATCCCTGTACTGCCCTAATATCCACGCATTGGCTCTTCTTCAGATTCAATTTGTCCCATCAAGCTCAGGGACTTCACCAGCTCTTAATTGTTGTGTAGACTTTCAACGTTTATTTATTTTCGGGACAGAGAGAGACAGAGCATGAATGGGGGAGGGGCAGAGAGAGAGGGAGACACAGAATCGGAAACAGGCTCCAGGCTCCGAGCCATCAGCCCAGAGCCTGACGCGGGGCTCGAACTCACGGACCGCGAGATCGTGACCTGGCTGAAGTCGGACGCCTAACCGACTGCGCCACCCAGGCGCCCCTGTAGACTTTCATTTTGACTCAGAGTGGTGGCTTCCTACTGAGGCCGGGCAGCCATTCAGAGAACAAGAGAAAGGCTTGGCTACTTCAGACACCCTTCCAGCAGCTCATCAGGGTTCAGTAAGACACAAAGATAACATATTTAAGTTCCAGCCTCCCTTCTTCCATGAAAAAGCATCTATGGGAAAAGCTGTCAGCAAATCCAAAGCACTCCTTCTGGGAAGTGCCCTTAATGAAAATAACAAGGGTCTAAACGAACTCATGTGGAAAGAGTTTCTGAAAGGTTTCCAAATATGTCATTATTTTCCTGTCTTAAAGCTGAGAAGGAATTTGTGCTTATGAATAATGGCTCCACTTACACCAACCTGTATGAAGCATTATGTGTTTTACTTATTAAATCTTAATAATCATCCTACAGTGGAGGTAATTTTAGGCCTATGTTACAAGTGGGAAATGTCAAAATCACAGAGGAGGCAATGGTGTCAGGATTCTAGCCGGGTCCGAGACGGGATGCCCGCGCTCCATCACTACACTGAATGCCTCATTAGATGGTCACATTTCTGCCTGCTACAATCACCTATTCAGTGCCACCCTCGGGGAAATCCTGTGCTAAACAGAACCTGCAGTCAATGGCACAAGCATAAAAAGATTGGTTTTTCCCTCTCACAAAAGCAAGAGGCACCAAAGGCTGTTCTCATTATTCTAGACTCCCCAAGTATTTCCCACATTAAAATTCCAGAGGCAGAGAGTCACAATCCGCAGAGAAAGAGCTTCCTTCGACTTTCTTGTTCTGCCATCCTCAATACATGGCTTCCCCCTCACAGTCCAAAATAAAGACCCTGAAATCGCTGTGTCACTTCCAGAAAGGAAGATTGATGGAGGACAATCCCCTGGAGAAAGGGAAAGCTGTGAGCCATTAGCTGCCAATGCTCTCAAAGGCTGGGGGGGATGGGGGTCCCAGCCCAGCAAAGAACTGAGCAGGGCATCAAGAGTGTCCACTATGGTGTCCAACCATCACATCCACACTCTGGACTGCAAAAAGCAGAGAGGGAGGTCCTTACTCTCTTTAAAGGCTTTTCCCAGGAGGAGCAGGTACTGCTCCCAAACACATTCCCTTTTAACATGGCAGCAAACAGCGACAAGGGACATTGCAGAATACCGTCTTTATTATGGATGGCTATAAACCCACCCATAAGTTGGTCGTTCAATTATTTAAAATAGTGGGTGATAATTGGTCTGTAGTCCAAGTTGTCAGTTTGATCTTTGATGCGTCTCTACCACTGTAAGGCATTTGCCCTTGCCTGTGGACGTCCAGCCATTCCAGGCATCCTTCCCACTGACCTGGCACTGGCTCCAACCTTGAGGTGGAGGTTCCCACTTTTGTCTTTGCCTATTCGGGGCCTTTTACATGCTCAACTTATACTCTTGACATATCTGTGCTCATGAGCCACCCACCTTCTCTGTCTCCCACTTGGCGACCCGTCTCTCAGTTCTGGTTTCTGAGTCACTGAGACATTTCTCTTCCTCGCGTGATTGACAGAGAAATACAACATCACTTGTAGGAGAAAATGGCTCCTCAAACATATTTTAATGTAGCTTCACCCTTACTTGCTAACAGTTAGAACGATTTGATAGAAATTGTAATTCCACGTGCAGAATAGTGAGAGAGTGGTTTCCTTACACATGGAGAAGACCAGCAGTTATAAGGTTGCTCTGTACGTGGAGAATACCTTTTTCCCCCTAATTCTAAGCTTAAGAACTGATTTCCAGGCAATATATTCTACTAAAAAAAGGGGAAATAGTGGGCATTCTGCACCAGATTTTTAAATTATAAACCAAATTACACAAAGATATGAAACCTTAATGGGAAAACGAGCTGAGGATGTGAAAGAAAGCAGAAGTACAAAGGGTCAACAGATCTAGGAAGAAAGATTCAACTTCTTCATCGCCTGAGAACACAGTTTTGGACAGCAGGGAGACACCTCAGTCTTCGGTCTGACTGATAAAGATTAAAGGGAATCCTACAGACAGAGAAAATGAGGCGCAGGCAAACGCCACTGGCTGAAGCTGAAACATAGAGTACAACCTTTTTTGCGAGAGCCAACTTGGGAAAATCATCAAAAACCTTTGTCAGAATGCCCTGCCCCCAGGAATCCTTCCAGCTGGGAGATGGAAACATATGAACAATGTTTGTACAAGACTCTGTTCATCTCAGATTTGCTCATAATAAAAGAAAACCCAAATGTCTAATGCTAACGGAAGGGTTACATACAAAATGGAATACTACGCGAGCCATGTGAAATTCTCAAGAAACTCTACAGTCACTGACATCAAACAATAGGGTACATTTCAATTTAGGAAAAACATGCAGCTTACAGAATAAATGCTCTGTATCCAATGCCACTTTTTTTTTGTAAAATGTGTGTGAGTGTATATTTATTTTCCTGCATTTACAGTGTCAATAGTATGAGAGGACATACACCAAAAATGTTACCTAAGATTTTCTCTAAGGAGCAGAATTTCTGAATATGTTATTGGTTTTCTTTCTCTCTCTCCTTTATTGTTTTTATTTTTGGCTTACCTGTATATTTTAAGCTTTCCTCAAAGATTTTACATTACTTGACAAATTGCTCTTAAATCCTAAAAAGTCTCCGAGATTAAACATTAACCAATTCCTCCCAGAGGAAATGACTTTCTAAGAGGTGGAAATCACAGAGGAAAAAGACTCACTGGTTATTATTTACCAAATATGACAGTTTTGGTATGTCAAACAAAATAAAAAGAAGTCTGAGGAAAAATAATATTCACAGCAATACCTAACACTAAATTTCTTTCATATAGTACAAGCAGAAAAACACTAATTTTTAAAAAATAAGAAAAAAAAATCAACTATGTAACAAACAATTCACAAAATGGGCACACCAGTAAGAAACACATTAAGAAATAAATTCCATTAATTTAATAAAAATTAAAACAATTCTAAAATTAATAATTATTACATTCAGAATTGTGTGAGACTGGCTCTATTGTACAATGTTTTTAGGTAAACAAATTAATCCAATACTTTTGGAAAGTCATTTGGCCATAATCATCAAGACCTGGAACACTGATCCAGTAATGTCCTAATGGTACAATCCATTAGGACATTTGATCCAGTAATGTCCTAATGGTACAATCCAATTAAAGAAAAAGCTCCATACAGGATCTAGGACAGCACTTTTATAATAGCAAATTCATGGAAATAACTGAAATGTTAACCAAGAATGCTTAAATATATTGTTGATAAATCTACTTAATGGAATATAAAGCAATTATTAAATTATGTTTATGCAAATTATGTATATATGATGAAAAATTCCTAAGTGCCAAAAACAGGATACTGAATTGCACAGTATTTTTAGAGTATAGATAATAAACATTAAGACAAAATATGCAGGTATGCTCAATTACAACTTTTTCTAACAGCTATTGTCAACATTTTCCTTAAAAATTATGTATTTTTAAATTTTTTTTAATTAAAAAAAATTTCTAATGTTTACTTATTTTTGAGTGAGAGAGAGAGACAGAGTGAAAGCAGAGGAGAGGAAGAGAGAGAGGAAGACAAAGAATCCAAAGCAGGATCCAGGCTCTGAGCTGTCAGCACAGAGCCGAACATGGGGCTGGAACTCACGAACCTCAAGATCATGACCTGAGCCAACATTGGATGCTTAACCCACAGAGCCACCTAGGTGCCTGTTAAATCATCTCTTTCAAGTGATGGCTATGAAGACTATGTAGCAACATTGGAGATTATAATACGGTGTTATCTGAAGAATGTGTATTCAGTTGTATGTACATGTGGATTGCAACATGCTTTAAGAAAACAATTGTCTACTACAATGATAAATTTAGGGGTGAATTTTCATCTCATCTAGTCAAAATTGTCTAATTTTATAAATATCACTTTAGAAATAAAAGTAAATATGGCACAGCATATCAATAAATACACTTTTTGAGCCAAAAAAAGAAGATGTATGACATAAAAACACCTAAGAAACTTAGATCTTGACTTACTGTCTTTCTTTCCTTCTTATGTTCAAAACCTACAAGCCATTAATGAGCATTTACATTTCTTACACAGAAAATAGTTTGGCAATGATTTCACCAAGAATATAGGAAAGAGAGAGAAACAGCCAGACATTAGTATTTTGCAAACTCCTGAGTGGCATTAAATAGCCTGAGCTCCTGAGATGAGGAAATGAGAACAGAAATGGTACCACTTCCTAGTTCCTGACAATTTTGCCATTGGTTTTCTATGATCAGTCCTCCACAAGCCTGGCCTGGGTCCCAGAAAAGACAATACACAAACTTTCAACTTGTTCATTGGCCCTCAATCCAACTAGTGAAAAATTTTAAATGATCTGGGGCTGCCGTCTTCCCCTAGTGAGTACTTCCAACATGCCAACGACTATTCACATGTGGCTTCTAAACCTTCTGCCTCCACAAGGAGCATCTGACAGGATTTGCAAACTACCAGTAATTCCTGGGAAATGGAACTCTCCTGGCTGTCCTTCCTGATGAACAAGGAAACACCTGTCATGACAGCCCCCCCCCCCCCCCCGCCACGGGCATCCAGGGGGCATCCTCTCCTCCCATGCATCATAGAGGAAGGGAAGGACCCCAACCCTGACTTCAAGCAACCATGTATGTTATTCCCTGTTCAGCACCACGGCTTTCAAGATTCACATGAGAGAAAGTGGACAACAGGCAGCTAAGGAAAAGGTCGGTTTCCTGACAGCTTGGCCTGTGAATTTAGGTAACAGCGGTGACTTACACAACTGAGCTGCACCATGGCAGTGATCTTTCCCACAGGGCCATCATGAGGTTTTCAGCTGCTTGGTAAGATTTAGTCCCATTTGCTGACACCATTTCTTGGGGGCTATTTAGGTGCACAGGTACTTTGCAAGCTGACTGGTGGCTTCCTCCTTTTCTCCATAGTACTCCAGGCCCAGCAGTTGTCAACACTGTCTTAACAGTGACACAGAAGGGGGGGGGGGGTGCCTGGGTGGCTCAGACGGTTAACTGCCCAATTATTGATTTCAGTTCATGTCATGATCTTGCAGTCATGGGTTCGAGCCCTATGCCAGGCTCTGCACTGAGTGTGGAGCCTGCTTGGGGTTCTCTCTCTCTCTGCCCCTCCCCTACTTGTGCTCTCTCTTTCAAACTACATGAACTTAAAAAAAAATGATACAGAAGACCAGTGACTTTTGCCCATGGGAAAAGTCACATCGGAAGAACCTCCCCCTCCCCCAGAATATCTGCAGAGAAGTCTAACAGTAATTTCCAATCATAACTCCTCACGATGCCTCTAAGTGAAGGGCCAGCAACCTTGCCTCTCTCACTCAAGGAGGCACATAGAACCTGAGCTGATCTGAGCAGCAGACCCGCCCCACTGGGAGACCCCTCCACAGTATTCAGCAAGAGGACTCAGGTCCTCTGCAGAAAGGCAGAGAAAAGCCTTCTCCCCACATACAACCAATTTCAATGATGAAGCTTCTGCACACACCAAAGAACCCGACTTGTAGAAACGTCATGGGGCAGGGATAGGCAACAAGATGACTAAGGAAGAAATCCACTGTGTCCTACTTAATTTTTCAACAACTATGCAAAGAATCAAGAAATGCAGCCATTCTCGTTTCCAACCATCTGCTTAGAGGTTATGAACAATCAGGCCAGGTCCTCCCCTAGTGAGAGTTTGAACCAATCAGTCTGTATACACTCTGTGTACATAGCCAAAGCAAAAAATCTCTAATTTGTCTTCTGTGAAGCAGTTAGCTTTCAAACTTTCATGACTTTGGTCCACAATAAGAAATCCGTTTGACCAGATGGCCTTGAGCGTGCCAGGCATACAAACATAAATAAAACTGAAAAAGGATTCACAGCGTTTGCCCTTACTTCATGTAAACAGCTGAAGCACCTCACAGCTTCATCTGGCTCACCTTGACCTGTCTGCAATACAGGAGTTAGGAAGGGGAACAATGCAGAAGCATGAAAGTGCAACAGCTTCTGTAGGTGGCCCGCTTGGCTGGTCCCTTTATAGTCCTGTTCCTCATCCACCGGCACCTGGGAGTGGTGGCTGCTCCCTTGTCTGCATAACAGCCCTTGGCCCATAAAGCCATCCTGGCAAGAAATGCCCCAAAGGTTATACCCCACCCCAGGTGTAGCCCACAGCCAATGACTGACTGACATGGGGTCAAAATCCCAGTCCCACTGCCTCAAGATGGGACAACTCTGTGATGCATCTGTCCTCCAGTAGCCTCTAGATATCAGGCTGAAGCTATACTTGAGCAGAAGCCGGAGGAGCACACTTAGCTTCTCCCCTGCCCTACCCCACCTCCCTCACTTGCTTAGTGATTTCTCCTGGAACCCTCGGTAGAGCACTTGCACAGGCTCGGCTTCCAGGGGGCCAAACCTAAGATCAGCGGCTACAAGTCAGGAAGGAAAAAGAAGTATGTTTGAGATAGTCCACTGCCTCCCAGGAGCTCTCTCTTCTATCTTGGTCACCATCTCTAGAGTACAACTCTTGCCATATTAAGAATACTTCACAGTTGAAGGAATTATCATGAATTATCACAGTTGGAGGAAGCAATGATTGCAAAAGGTGTACTGCCTCAGTCAATTAAATTCCTTCCTTGTTGATGAAGAACCCATTGTTCAATTATTGATACATTCCATAAGTTAGCTCTGCTACTATAACTTCCCGTACGCATTAGGCTTTCATTTGGTTAGCGGATCATTTAACTTCTCCCCTGCTAGCAGTCTCCCTGCCTTGTGTAGAAAAGACAAACGACCAACCAAAAGAGAATATAGAAAAGGTCAGGAAAGTAGAAATTGTGGCCATATTTCCTGGGACAATGTATGAAGTGTGATTCAGATACATCATCCCCTCAGTGAGAAGGCTAACAGCAGAAAATACATTCTTTCACATTCTAGCAACACTCCGGTCATTTAGACTAAACAAATGGAAACTCAGAACACCTAACCAGCCTTGACATCTGCTGCCCCTAGCCTTCCTTCTACAGCTGAAACCCTTAACATCCAAATTAGGTAGCATATTGTGCAACAATGCTTTCAGGGGTAGATTCCTTAATGCCCCTTACCCGTTTAGCCCACCTCCCCCATAACCCCTCCCAGTAACCCTCTGATTGTTCCCCATATTTAAGAGTCTCTTATGTTTTGTCCCCCTCCCTGTTTTCCTATTATTTTTGTTTCCCTTCCCTCATGTTCATCAGTTTTGTCTCTTAAAGTCCTCATATGAGTGAAGTCATATGATTTTTGTCTCTCTCCAATTTTGCTTTGCCTAATACTCTCCAGTTCCATCCACGTAGTTGCAGATGGCAAGATTTCATTCTTTTTGATTGCCAAGTAATACTCCATTGTGTGTGTATGTATGTACGTAGGTGTATATATGTGTGTGTATACATATATATATATGTATACACACACACACATCCCATCTTCTTTATCCATTCATCCATCGATGGACATTTGGGCTCTTTCTATACTTTGGCTATTGTTGATAGTGCTGCTATAAACGTTGGGGTGCATGTGCCTGTTTGAAACAGCTGGTATCTAATATTTTTAATATATTTTATCACAAGGGATCATGCCACCAAGTGATGGGGTGTGATTTCACTCTCAAAATCATCAGAATGCATAAAGGTGACAGTTCCTCTTTCATATCAAGAGCAGGAAGCTCATAATTTAGACTGTGGGCTGTGGAGGGGCACCTGGGTGGCTCAGTCAGTTAGGTATCTGACTTCGGCTCAGGTCATGATCTCACAGTTTGTGAATTCAAACCCCACATTGGGCTCTGTGCTGACAGCTCAGAGCCTGGAGCCTGCTTCAGATTCTGTGTCTCCCTCTTTCTCTGCTCCTCCCCTGCTCATGCTCTGTCTCTGTTTCAGTCTCTCAGTCTCCCAGTCTCTCAGTCTTGCTAACTCTCTCTTTCTCAAAAGTAAATAAGCATTTAAAAATTTAAAAAAGAAAAAAGTGTGGACTGTGGAGAAAAATGTTCCCAGGTTCAAATTCCAGGTTTGCCACTTACTGGTTGAATGAACACAGGTAAATTGTTGAACCTCTCTGAGCCTTGCTTTCCCCAGCCATTAAAATGAGGGTAAAAGAGGGTGCCTGAGTAGCTCCGTTGGTTAAGCATCCAACCTTGGCTCAGGTCACGATCTTACGGTTGGTGGAATCGAGCCTGGCATAGGGCTCTGTGCTGACATTGTGGAGACTGCTTGAGATTCTCTCTCTCCCTCTCTCTCTACTCCTCCCCACTCACTTTCACACTCTCAATCCATCAATAATAACATGAGGATAAGAGATCTACTATTTTGATGTGGTGAAAATTCATTCTCGTATGGATAAGCCTTTAGTAAAATAGCTGATGCAGGGTGTTCAACAAACAATATGTTATGCTTACTTTTCAAGACATGTGTTTATAATTAAATTTAGTTATACGTAACTTGATTTTATAAATATTTTCTTTTAAGTTACACATGAGGGGCACCTGGTTGGTTCAGTCAGTTAACTGTACGACTTGGGCTCGTGTCATGATCTCATGGTTCGGGAGTTCAAGTCCCACATCAGGCTCTGTGCTGACAGCTCAGAGCCTGGAGCCTGCTTCGCATTCTGTGTCTCCCTCTCTCTCTCCCCCTCCCCTGCTTGCACTCTCTCTCTTTTTCTCTCTCCTCCAAAAAGAAATAAAAATTAAAAAACATTTTTTTTAACTTACATGTGACAGGGGCACCTGGGTTGCTCAGTCAGTTCAGCATCTGATTTCTGCTCAGGTCATAATCTCATGATTCTATTCTCGGTTGGTGAGTTCCAGCCCCCAGTCAGGCTGTGTGCTTTCACTGTGGAGCCTGCTTGGGATTCTCTCTCTTCCTCTCTCTGCCCCTCCCCAGCCCCCTCTCGAAAATAAACAAATAAACTTAAGAAAAAAAAAAAGTTACATGTGAGCCAGGTGAATACACGTTACCAAAGAGCACCCACTTCCAGTACCACTCACGCCAGGGCTTTCCCTTCCTGTGCAAGGCTGCAGCTGCTGCTGACACTGCCCTGTGGCCCGCACTGGACTGTGGGCATGACAAGCCTTAGGTGAGCCAGCCCTGCTAGCTGTCCTTCAAAGAGACCGACCACAGTCATCCACATCTGAACCCGGCTATACTAGGACAGAGGGCTCCACACGCCTCAGGCCAAAAATCAAAAGCTAACTGGTTAATATGATACAATGATTAAACCAAGGTTGTAAGGTGACAACATCCCTCTCCTACAGACCACAACTCCCGGGAAATAAGGTTTCCTCTGCTCTTTTCCTTCTTCCCTCCCTGCCTCCTCTCCCCCTCTGGGTTCCAGGAACCAAAAGGCCCTCTTTCCGCCTTGGGCCAAGGCGGGGAATGACCCCCCCATGGTTACTAGCCTCAAGATATTGTAACAGTCCTTCTTACCTTCCCTAAATTGTGCTCTTTTATAAATAGGCCCTTTTTATTAGTCTCTCCCCAAGGTGTGCAATTTGAGTGTTCTACCTATTTCTTTATGGGACTCTAACTAAATACATTTAAAGAAAGTCAAGAGAATAAAGGCTGAGGATCTGATGTACAACATGGTGATTACAGCTGTTCACATTCTACTGTAGAACAGAAACTTGCTAGGAGAGTACAACTCAAGTGATGTCACCAAAAGAATAATAATAAAGTATATTTAAGAAAAAACAAAGTCTCAATTTTGTGGGAGGGAATTAATCTTAATTGTATTTCTAAATGGCCCAGGTCAATGTTCTCTTCCAACATATGTCAATCTTTTCTCGCCATTGCACCCAACAGGTCCAGCAACCTTGACTCCGGAACTGAATCACTTGGAGATCCAGTCTTCCCAATAGCTTTATTGTTTTCCCTATGGTGATAAATGATCAGTTTAAATAACTGTAGTAGGTACTGATCTCAGACAACAAAACTGAATCTAAGAGAGAAAGCACATCTTTCTTTTCAAGGAGTCAACTTTGAAGTTGGGCTCTCACCGAGCTGATAGGAAACCATCAACAGTGATAGCTCCTCTTTTCCTTACACGAAATCTCAATTCCTATGGCAGAGAACGGGGAAAGCTTGTTGGCAATCAGTCATTTGTCCACACAATTTGGCAAAGAGACGGCCACTGTCTTGTCCCTAGAGCTCCCTGGGGCCTAATTGCAGTCTGCCATTTCCATGGTCCAATAACGCAAGTTTCTGTGAGAATGTCTCCAGTTTGTCTACCCAGACGTACCTTCTGGGGTCTTACTGCCTCTGCAGCAATCAGCCAGGATGCCCACTTCTCTAGGACTTCTCATTTCCTCCATGCAGCCCAGAAGAATATTCTCGTCTGCAGCAAGCCCTTCTATGAACTCCTACCTCGGCCAGGTCACTCTGCTTCCTCCTGAGAACCACTCTCTGTTTTCTGGTTTTTGCTGGATACTTCAAAGCCTCTCAGGGCTTTGCTCTTTAAAACAAAACCACCAAGAGGTGACAAATTCCTCTGTCACTTTCAACCCTGCTATTGACATCCCTGAGAAAAGGGAAGTAACTACACATACATGGGAGAGAAAGGGGAAACAAATTAACCCAAATTGGCATCTGAAAATACTTCTAGCTACACAATCAAAAGCCATTAATTCGCAAAGTAAAAATGCACCACGTGGTCTCTGACCTTGCCCTCAGCACTTGCATTTCAGTTTATGTGCATAGCACAGCTTTCACCCTGCCACACTGGACTGTCCCAAGTAGATGGTGTGGACCTGAACCCTGTGGTCCACACATAAAAACTTATGAAGAGATACAGACACCTGGATTCAACAACAGTGTTCCACTCAATCCCATTTTCTATTAAAAAATATAATTTTCGGGGCGCCTGGGTGGCGCAGTCGGTTAAGCGTCCGACTTCAGCCAGGTCACGATCTCGCGGTCCGTGGGTTCGAGCCCCGCGTCGGGCTCTGGGCTGATGGCTCAGAGCCTGGAGCCTGCTTCCGATTCTGTGTCTCCCTCTCTCTCTGCCCCTCCCCCGTTCATGCTCTGTCTCTCTCTGTCTCAAAAATTAATAAACGTTAAAAAAATTAAAATATATATATATAATTTTCTATTTCATTAGTTTCAAATAATTAAACTGCCATTACTTCTTTTCTTTTCAATTGTCAGAAAAAGATTTTAGAAGCAGGAAACCTTAGGTCCCTACCTCGAAAAGCTTGATTCTACCTCTCCTTCATGTCAAAACCTCTACAGCCCTTTCCAACCTCAAGAAAGTTGCTATCCCCTTCTCAAAAAAGGCAAGATTTCATTACAAAGATGATTACCAGAATCATTAACTGATTACTGAGTCGTTAATCATTACTCTAGCAAACTTCCAGTTCTATTCCACAATGAACTTCAAGCTTTAAGGAAAAGGTGTCCTGTTTTTTTCCAGATCAGATGGCAGCTTTTTTATAAAGCAAAAATGGTTAATTACAAATTTTCTAACACAGCATCACACAAGATATTACCCACACATGCATCAAATTGATTTTTTTTTTTTAACTTTTCAGCAATTGCGCCCTTTTAGTCCTTGCTGGCCAGCCAGTGAGAGACATGTGGAGAACTGTCGTGTGGCAATACCAACGCCAGACCCTGCTGACTCTGAAGGGAGCACAGAAGGGCGGGTGAGGATTCTAATATTTAAGCACAGCAGGAGTATGCTAGGGCCCCTACAGAGCCCCCACAAGATGTGACAGGATTCCCTGCATTTCCTGATGAAAATGCAGCCTCCTCCAACCTCAAATATCCTCCAACCTCAAATGCTTAATTCTTCAAGTATTAAGAAAGCCCCCACTCTGGCCTTTTAATACCGCTGACGTGACCCATCTGCCCCCTTCACTGCAAGGCCCTTCCCGAACCCATGGTGCTGTTCCATCTTGGACTGGGAAGGGTAGCTACACTTGGGTTAGGCTCTGAGCCAAATCCCTACGTTAAGAACCAGCCTAAAATGACCAATCACAGCAGAGTGCCACAGATCAAAAACCTTGTGATTTAAATAGGACCTTCCAGCAAAGGCACTCCCAAATCCTACCTTCTCCTGTGGGCTGAGTCCAATCTGCTAGTCTTCTTTATTCGCACTCTAAACAGGCAGAGTGCAGGTACCACGCAGGATGGCTAGCTGGCCAAGGCACACCTAAGGAATGGGGTCACCTACCAACTGCCTTTAAGGCTACAAATAAAACTGAATTCTTACACAATCTTTAAAGTTCCACGGAAAATCTGTCCAGCAGGATCCTTTCCTTATTCAGGACATGTTCGCCTCTCTGTGTGTTTTATGCACCATGGAACTGGAGGCTATTATCCAATGATGCTTATAAACCCCGGGCTTTTGATCAAATTTCTATGTAACTAACGCCCTTTTGGTAGTTGTTCGCTTGTCTTGAAGACAGGATAACGTGGAGTCTCTTAAGTCTCAGAAATAGTCATTTACCAAATTCTTTCCACTTGTTTGAGTTTATTTACTGTTTTGTTTTGTGTTTCTTTAAAAAAAAAAAAACTTCTTAGTGTAACATTCCAGAAACCCCACCGACACTGTTCTCCAAACACCTGGCTTAGCTGTCGAAAGGAAGAGTGGCTCGGGGCACGAAGACTGAACTGAGGGAGCCCTGGCCTGTTTTCATTTATGCACTCCCCTCCACCAGGGAGCTGACGGAGAGGCAGGACTACAGAGACTTCTTGAGGCATCAATCTGTTTGAATTAATGTGCTACACTCCAGAATCTGAATGTGGACTGTAAGAACCTGCATTTGGGGAGAAAATGCCATGTGTGTCTGAGTATGCGGTGTAGACTGACAGGGAAACCGGGGCAGCCATGTGGCTGACTTTACAGAGTATATCAGGGTGCTATAAATCACCAGGTTCACACATGTTACTTAGAAGATCTAGAAGGAGGGAATGCAAGCATTATGACAGTATTCGAAGCATGTCCCCTTCCAGGGAATTTTATGCCTAGCTCATTGAATTAATTATATACAAATCATTTTCAGGTCTCTTAGTTGTTTGACTTAACATGTTCCAAAATTAATGTTATTTGCCTATTTGCCCAACAAAATTAACTGAAATTTTCTTTTTTTTTTTTTTTTTAAGGCTTATTTTTGAGATACAGACAGAGCACGAGCAGGGGAGGGGCAGAGAGAGAGACAGAATCCAAAACAGGCTTCAGGCTCTGAGATGTTAGCACGGATCCTGATGTGGACTGCAATATCATGACCTGAGCTGAAATCGGACGCTTAACTGACTGAGCCACCCAGGCACCTCAACTGAAATTTTCTTAGAATTAATAAATTTAAGTGTTTAATACAAAACACATATGCAAGATTGAATATGTTTCCTACCCAGCTGAAAAAAAACAAGGAAAACTAACTCTACTTATATTAATGATAATATGCACTTCCAAACTGTGAATATCCTTATGAAGAGAACTTCCAAACTATATTGGGGAACGTTAAAACTTTTTGGCTAGATGAAGATATATATCCGCATAACTGGATGGAAAGAATGAGTATTCTAACAAGACCAAATGTTCCCAAATGAATGTGAAGATTTAATGTATTCTAATCAAAATGCCAATTTATTTTGCAGAAACTGATGAAGTGACCTCCAAGTTCATCTGGAAGAAAAAATAATAAGCAAGAATAACTAAGAACTGACAAAGAAATGTCATGTACACCGGCAGAAATGAAAACATAACACAACAAAAATTAATTATGGCATCAGCACAAAAATGTTAAAATAATCAGACAGAATTGAATACTTACCCAAAACATATCCTACTCTCTGTACATTTTTTTAAATGTGCATTTAATGCATGACATATCAATGATGAAAGGTGCTGGGACAACTGGTTTAAGTCCCTTTCAGTCTGTCACTTGTGGTCACTCAATCTCAATCTTACCTTCCTATAAATTTTTAATTTCCTACATTCTCAGGACTGCTTTCTCAAAGTAATTTCCAGAAAAATCTCTTTCCTAATCAGACGCAGCCACCTAACACTTTTCCTCCAAAGTAAGTGAGAAAGCCAGGTCTAAATATGGCCTGGTCTCAATTTTGCTGGTAAGGGTGTGAGCAGAGAGAGGCAGCCGCGGACTCCTCACCCGGCTGTGTCTGTGGCACAGTTCTGAGCACTGTTGCTGGAAGTTACTCCCTGAACCCAGAGATCTTGTGGGCCACACAAAATCCTTAGACTATTATGCATCTGCATAAGCTAGCCAGAATGGATTCTATTGTTTCCAACTAAGGTGCTGATAAAAACTGGTTACTGATTTCAAGAAAAAGCTACGTAAATCCTCACCTCTACAGCACATAAATAAACTGCATGCAGATCGAGGAATAAATCTGTTTTGAATCAGACCATTTTTCAAATCTAGAAAAAAAATACATAGATGAATTCTGGATGGAAAACAACTCCGGAAAGACAGAAAGCAAAAAAGACAACAAGAAAAAGAAATCTACTTTAGCACTTAAAATGTTATACTCCTACACTGCCAAGGGTGGGAGATATAAAGGGCTAATACATATGTATTTGTTTGTTTACAGATTTTTTTAAGTTCATGAATAATTTATTTTTTTAAGTTCATTTATTATTTATTGGGGGGGGGGGGGCAGAGAGAGATGGAGAGAGAAAATCGCAAGCAGGCTCCGTGCTGTGAGCACGGAGCCCAACGTGGGGCTCAAACCCACGAACTGTGAGATAAAGACCTGAGCTTAAATTAAGAGTCAGACGCGTAACCAACTGAGCCACCCAGGCACCCCAAAAGCTCACTAACAACTTAAAAAATACAGTGAAGTGAGATATTTTTACCTATTAAGTTGGTGAGATCTTATTAGGAATAATATTTAATTCTAATAAAAATTTATTCATTTACTCAAGTGGCAGGAAAGTGAATTGGTACAAACTTTCTAGAATACATTAAAGGTCTAAAATATTTATGCTCTGCAAGAAGCTAGCACTTCTCAGAGTCTGTCTAAATTATGTTTTCTATATTACTTTTATAAGCAGAAAAACAAAGGTAATACAAAAGTACTAATATCAAAAAAGAAGATACAAGGAAATCTTCCAGCAAGACTGCTTTAACATAATACGGCCTGCCCCCAAACATTTAGAATTACATGTACCTGAATGAAAGAAGGGCCTATTTAGTGTCTAAGTCAGAAACTTATAACATCAAGGTAACTTGGGGGAGTCTGGGTGGCTAAGTCAGTTAATCATCCAACTTTAGCTCAGGTCATGATATCACGGCTCGTGAGTTCAAGCCCAGCCTCAGGCTCTGAGGGGCTCTGTGCTGACAGTTCAGAGCCTGGAGCCTGCTTCCAATTCTTTGTGTCTCTCTCTCTGCCCCTCCATCCTCCTCTCTCTCAAAAATAAATAAACATTTAAAAACTTTTTTAATAAAAATAAAAGGAAGGTAACTGTCCCTCAGGCACATCAGGAGAAAAATCATACACATAACCATATTCTCTCTGGAAAGCAGGAGAGAAAGAAACCATAGGTGGGGCTCATGGGTCCCCTGTATTCCAGGAACTTGCAGGGGAAAAATCAAGGAAGGTTTTTAAGTACTCTAAGGATTTCCTTCAGTCATGGACTAAGACAGGTATTTGACCCACACTGCCCAGAAATACCATAGGGAAACCGAATTATTGAGAAAAACATTTTTCTTCTCTAAGCTAAAAGCTGTAATAATAACTCTAAGCTAAGATTTTTCAGTAAAAGTTATTTACTCCAATCTAAACCCAAGACAACAACCTCTCCCTGGAAGCTAAAGGTGAAAAGACCAGGAAGCCAACTGGAAGTCAAGATCAGAAGGACCACAGCATTATCCGCGTGAAGCCAGAGCCACATCCAGGGGGATACTGGAACCAGGTCAGCCAGGGAGATCAGGAAGATGAGAAAGGAGGAAGAAATTAGGTTCTAAATTAAAATTGAGGACACATAATCTAACAGCTCTCACTGTACTTACAGAGACTGTGAGACAGAACATTTAACACTGGTACTATCCCAGAACACCCAGTCACATGGTCATTATATGACTCTGACGTCCTCTAGGTACATACACAACGGCAAGCCAAGTAGGCGTGTCCTACGGCAAGCAGGGATATTTTCTACTGCTTAGACACTCCTATAGTACAGCCCGTGTCTTCGTTTGGTCACAGATAGAATTAGCTATAGACTGGGGCACCTGGGTGGCTCAGTCGGTTGAGCATCCAACTTCAGCTCAGGTCATGATCTTGAGGTTCATGGGTTCCAGTCCCACATCAGGCTCTGTGCTGACAGCTCAGAGCCTGGAGCCTGCTTTAGATTCTGTGTCTCCCTCTCCTTGCCCCTCCCCTGCTCACATTCTGTCGCCCTCAAAAATAAATAAATAAAAAATTTAAAAAAAAATAGCTACAGAGTGAGATCCAAAGTTTAGTATAAATGGAAGTTTTGGAAGCAAAAGTAAGACAATTCTGGATCCAATGAATCCAAAAAAACAGAGTGAATAATGGCCATTTGTGACCTTTCATTAATCGTGCTGATGCAATCACTTAAATCTGGAAGTTACTTCTTTCAGAAACTAGATACTTGAAAATTGGATAATTCTCCAAAGACCTTCAGTAAATTATTAATTCCATTCCCCATGTCGAAGTCTCTTATGTTTATTTTTAGCTATCACCCCGATTTCTAAAAAGACTGAGTGAGACGTGTAGGTCAGTCATCTTCAAGAGACCACGAAACATCAGCACGCAGCAGAGAACCATCAGATAAAACAGTTCAAAGGGGCAAAACCCCAAGAGGGATGTGGGTGCAGCTGGCAGGCCCTGTGCTCTCAAAGTCCGGATGTGCAGCATCGGGTTTTCTAACCACACCCTCATGATCCGGAATTACCAGGAACATCTTTAACATCCTCTGAAGACATAAAGACAGATTTGAGAGGGTTTTGTTTGGTTTTTATTACTCATTCTGGCAATTCTAAGTTTTCCCACTTTGAATCTATCTAAAGCTAGAAACCTAATGGATAACATAACTATTAACTTCGAGTGGGACTCAGCAGGCCTACGGCAATGACCACAATTGATAAGAAATCAGAGCAGGCACCTGAGAGACACCTGCCATGTCCAAGAAAAACAGCAGCACGTAAATGACCCACTCCTGACCTGGGGGCAGGGAGTGACAAAAAAAAATGACAATACAGGATTCTTTCAAGATAGAGATAACAATGATTCAAAATGCCACAATGTGGCCTGTGGTATTACTGGGCAATAATGAATCATCATATTCTTTGGGACTCCCCAAGGAAATGATTATGGGGTTTAATTGAGGATATATTCCATATAGCTCAAAAAAAATTTTAGTAATATTTTTGAACATAAATATCTATCCCATGTACACATTCATACCAGAGTCAGTTAATTATTTCATCAGTCAATGAGAAATCTTTAATCTAACATGAAGGTCAATCCTCATTCAAGGCAGATTTAAGAGGCACACTGGGAGAAAATGCAGGGCTGAAAACCAGGCTATCAAGATCTCTCTTCCCAAAATGCATACTTCTCCTTCTGACTGGACCCTACTCCTCAGCAAGTTATTCCCCATTCCCATGCCCCTCCACAGGCCCCAAAACAAAATAAAACCTCTGGTGTGAAGGAGATTCATCTGTTTTCAAGGCCCATCTTGATATGCATGCTGCCTTGCCCTGTTTCCTATCCCATATAAGCCCTTTTAGCTCCTTGAAACTAATTCTTGAGGATCCTGGCCACTCTCAGCCTTTCCCCCAGGGCTTCTCAATTTCTGATATTTGTAAGTTCCCTAACACTCAAACAACCCTCCACTGCCAACCAAGGCTTCCCCTGCCACCCCTACAGCAACTCCAACACCTGGAACTCTGGGAGTTCCCAGGCCCCCCACCGACTTCCTGAGCCCACCAGGATGGAGACAAGGACATTGGCAGCCTTGCCTCCACCCCCCATCTGATAGAACCAAGAACTAAGTCAGCTGTATAGAGCCCAGGTACCCAGTAAGGCTCTTTCCAAACATAAGCTCCCCCCCTCTCACCACACAGGGTATCTAAAGAGTAGGGTTTATACCTCCATTTCCCTGTGTGGTACTGTCTTTACTCATCAGTACTAAAGCCGTGCCCATCATAGCCTGGGCCTGAGAACCTGGGACAGGGAGATGCGTGGACATCTCCCTGTGGGCTGGATCTGGCTGTGTCCTCACTAAGGCCAGATACAAACAGACAAATTAACTGTCACTGAACAGCTGCCATCTGGCTAAGTTTGGATATATGCTGGTGAGTATCTGTTTTCCCCATAGCCCTATCCACCCTTCACCCTTCCATGCCTTGCTCTGTGCCCCCCAGGAGCCTGACCTCACAGATCCCCTCACTGCTGTCCTCAGACTGGGCTTGACCAATGAGAGCCAGCAGGAGAAGGTAGGAGGGAAGGAAAGAAGTCAGATTATTTCACCTCCACTCTTTCTGCTATGGTCTGAGTATTTGTGCTCTCCAAAAATTCATAATGCCCAATGTGATGGTATTACAAGTTAGGGCCTTTGGTCATGAGCCTGGAGCCCAGATGTGTAGGATTGATGTTCTTATCAAAGACCACCGAAGAGAGTTCCCTTGCCCTTCCATCATAGGCGACATGGGGAGAAGTCTGCAGCCCTGAACGGGACCCTCCCCCAACCATGCTGGCATCCTGATCTTGGACTTCCAGCCTCCCAAACTGTGATAAATTTCTGTTGTTTATAAGCCACTCTGTGGTGTTTTGTCAGAGCAACTAGAACAGACTAAGACACCCTTCGGGTTGGGGTCCCACGATCCCAACACTGGACAGGAAGCCCCTTCCCTACAGCTCCCACTCTCACTGGGCTGCAGAAACATCGTGTCTCCATTTGTTTCTTCAGACGCAGAATGGAAACAGCTCCCAGATGTGGCTAGTCTCTGAGTACTTCATCCTTTGTTGGCTCCCTTAACCCCATCCACACCTAAGTTTTCCCTTCACCATCATCATCTCTCCAACCATATGAACTGGGTTCTGTTTCTTACAAACAGAAGTCATATCTACCTAACTCATATCTACCACCACGTCATCTCCTGTCACCTCGCCTTCCACGTGCCATGTTTCCCCATCCACTTCCTTCGGCATCTGCCCTGTGGACAGGATTCCTGGCTTCGGTATCCCACCAAATGCTCCAACCATGCTATATACACCATGCTATATACACCATGCTATATACACCTTAGGCATTAGGCTCTGCTCTTTCCAGGACACTACACGGAGCTCTCTGTACACTTCAATTACATAAGCAAGACACCCATAACTTCGCTGCCTACCTGGGCCATTGTTGACCTATGAGTGTCCCCATGTACACTGTTCACATACACCCTGGTTCTGATCCACCTTCTCTTCATCAGTACAGCGGATGTACCGCACTCTGGGTTCTTTCCCTTGCAGTGAAACCCAGCTCTTACCGCACTACTGGGCTCCAAGTGCTACTCAGAGTCCGGGCTGCCCCACATGTGACTCTCCATCCTAGAACTCTGCTCCCACTGGCACTCCTCTTTGTAATCCATTGTAGTCCCAGCTCTGCCAGGAGGAACTCTCTATCCCTTTCCATCTCTCCTCCACCTCTCTCCCACCTCACCCCATTCCTCATCTTCCTGCTGTTGTTGAAGCTTTAAGACCTTCCAATAAATAATGGTCCTTCATCAGAGGACCCTCAAACTCTGGCAGATTCCATATCCACAAAACTGAGGTATATTGGGGATATTCAAAAGCATCACGGTCTTGGGTGACTTCAAAATTGCCAATAATAGTTAACTCTGAGAATTCTAGATTTGGGGGACTTAAAAACTTACTCTTCTTGATACAAAGGTCTTTGTGACAAACTGTTAGTGCCTCCCTAGTCCAGGGCCTGACCTCACTCTCTGGGAGGCCCACCCCACTCTGGCCGTATCTATCCCAGCAAAATCCAACTTCTCTTGCTCCCTGAGAGCCTGCCTCTTTGCTCTCCAAAATGCCACTCCCTTTCTGCTGAGCCTCCCAGGCCTCCCGCTCCAGAACATCAGCCCTCATGCTTAATAAATAATTCTTACATCTTCCTCCAAAACTCTTCCTCTTTTCCCCTTGCTGCTTTCATTTACATACTGATGTCAAAAGGAGGTGGGGGTAGGGGAGGGCTATGGCCAGGAGGGAAGAAGATACATTACCTTCCTGGCATTTTACTAATAGGGTCTTTTTTTTTTCTCCTCCTTTCAAAATTTGAAGGGAGCTCCACAAGCTGGAACAAATTTCTTTCAAGCCTGTTTAGCCTTTCTTGTGCTTTTTCCATTATCATTTTTATAGCGGAGATTTCAGTGAGGATTCACAGTGAGTCATTTTATGAGGCAGCTCCATCCGTACCATCTGCAGGCATGACTTTCCCATCACTCTAGACATTACGTATCTCCTTATGGCAGCCCGGACAGGGGGTGGAGATTGCCAAGCCAGGTCACATGCCAGGAGTCCATCACTCATCTGAAGGGGGCGGGAGGGTCTGCTTACAATTAGATTCAACTCCTGGTTCTGGATGATATGTCCCTCTGGCTTCAAA
This sequence comes from Felis catus, assembly GCF_018350175.1. NCBI lineage: Eukaryota > Metazoa > Chordata > Mammalia > Carnivora > Felidae > Felis > Felis catus. Next base: position 10,030,169 of record NC_058380.1, read on the forward strand.
CTCTTTCTTACCAGCTCCCTGCTGGGCCCAGGAGGAGCTGGGGTCCTGCCTTCTTGGTTTCTTTCCCTCTTCCCCTCTGACCCCCAGCCCTGTCTCCTCCTTTCTCCTTCTGCATTGACCCCAACTGCCTTCTTCTCTTTTCATGATCCATCTGTATCTGTCTTATGTAACTCCATTTCTTTCTCCTACACCATCTTTCTCTCCTTCCATCCCTCTACTGACTCTCTCCCACTTGGCGTTGTCCTTCATCTTCCTGCTGTTGTCTTTCTTTCCTGTCCTTCTCGCCACCTCTGGCCCTTTGCAAAGAAAATTTTCATGTCACACCAACAAGGTTTCTCACAATGTAACCAGAATGCCAGGATGAAAAAATATGTTTAAGTTCATCTCCCCAAGGAGAGAATCTCTTATTTAAAACTCATCAGGGCTTGTGCATAATGCTAACTGGTAGGGAAAATATATGTATGCCTTTAGGGGTAGACTAGGAAAGCCATGGTAACTTTGGGGAGCAGTCGCCTCTGTATGAGGAAGTCAGACTCCTCAAAACAGTCATTTGAAAGCTATTAGTCACTAATATAGCTTAATATTTAATTAGATTTCCTTCATCTCAATCATCTCTCCTCCATTCTAGTCCATTCATCATAAAACATCACAGTCAGAAATGAGGGGCTTAAGTAGAAATACTCCTGTAAGTCACATTCATTGGCATTTACTTTGTATCTTACTTGTAAAAGCTACGTAAATACCTAAAGACTTCTAAATCTTCAACACTGTCAATTCAATTTAAAGGATGTCTAATGCTGGCCAAAAAAAAATCCATCTTTTAATAACTAGTCCAACTATCATTAAACAGATGAATCTACTTTATGATTTTCTTCTGATACCTACCCACAGTAAGTCTTCTAAATATCAAGGGAAGTCATGGTGGCTTCTTATTTATTAGCTTCCAGAGATACTCATATAGGTTGCATTAAGATCAAATCAAAAAACAAACAAACAAGCAAAGGGGGGGGGGTGCACCTGGGTGGCTCAGTCGGTTAAGCGTCCAACTTTGGCTCAAGTCATGATCTCACAGTTTGTGGGTTCGAGCCCTGCACTGGGCTCTGTGCTGATGGCTCAGAGCCTGGAGCCTGCTTTACATTCTGTCTCCTTCTCTCTCTGCCCCTCCCCTGCTCATACTCTCTCTCTCTCTCTCTTTCAGAAATAAATCAACATTAAAATTTTTGAAAAAAAAAAGGATCAAATCACAATTAATATAAAAATCTATCAAATTGATATCAAATACACATTCAAATTCCTGCTTTGCTAGCTTACATATTAAATGATGGTTACTTTACCTCTAAAAGTCTTGGTTTCCTCATCTGTACAGTGTACACAGTAATACCCACCCAACAGGGTCCTCAGGAAAATCTAGTGAAACATTCTGCCTTCGTTAGCAGAACTTACTAATGAATGCCTGACAGCTCTTCCCTTTCTCAATAAGCTACTCTGCTAGGTTCTATGCATTAGGTCCCAAATTGATGAAATCATTCAATTATATATGTAAATGAATGAGTAACCGTGTCTCAGTATTATCTGACAGCCTTTCACAAAATGTATTCCATTGTCTCACCCTTCGAACTTCAGGGATGTTAATATTAAGAGCTAATATCTATTTAGCCAAGTGTTAGACTGGCTGTTTTATGCACAGTATTTCATTGTGTCTCACAACAATGTTTTCAAGTAAAAATCGAAACCACCGAAGAGCATCAAGTTGAACAAAAATCAAAATGGCTGCGCTAATGAGTCGGCAAAGCTCGACTTTAAAGTAACCTTTTTCCTCTTTCCTGCACACCTCCCCCTCTCCCTTCTGAGCCTTTTGTTTCAGGGACACAGTACCACCCTCCAGACACAACAAAGGAGGCTGGCAGCAAGCACACATCTGTCAAAAACCAGCTAGATCCTCTATTTCCCTGTCAAGTGCCCCAGCTCCTTGCTAGGGTCATGTTTGCAGTTTTTGAAGACCCTAGTCCACAGCCATTTCCTTCTCCTGGTAAAGCACTAAAGCTGTTGCTCCTCTTTATCCACAACTCTGCCTTCATGTTCAATTTTGGCTCCGAAGCATGGAGGTCAGTTTTCGACAAGTTTCTTCCTCTTTTTTTTTTTTTTTTTTTTTTTTTACAAAACTGAGGCTCAGACTTGCCTAAAGTCACACGACATGCAGCACAGCTGGCGTTTTCCAAGCCAGGCTCTCATCACTAGGCAACGGTGTAACAGGGGGGTAAGGTGAAGAGCTGGGCTCACTATTAGGGCCATGAGAATAATCCTATTCCCTCCCATTACTAGGTGACTACTGAACGCTGTCATCGCAGTTGCTTTGCCTGAAAGACGCCTGAGGGTTTTTTTTTTTTTTTAATCTATCAACAATCTAGAAAGCAAACGGCAATGTCTGCATTTTTCGACAACAATAGTGCAGCCTCGGCATTTCTCCACTGTGAGATCCAGCGTCAACTCTGACAAGGTAGGAAAGCCATTTTAAACAGAGCCTGGAAGACAACCTAAAGACCTAAAGACACAAAAGACTCCAGGAGAAACTCTGACCTCCTCCCACCAACCGCCTAAAAGAAATTAGACAGAGGACCTGTTCCAGGAAAAGTGCTCTCGCCATAGATAATTACATTATAATATAAACTATGGGTGGAAACATGGAGGCATTAGGCCAAGTCTGTTTGTTAAAATTCCTCTGTACGCCCCATTGTTTCTGAGCAGCATAGCAAACATTTGTTTACCCAACATGGACTCTATTTCATCTGCCCATGAATTGTACTCCTTCCCTTTGAAGTCCCAAGCCCCTAGCCCCCTCCCCTCAATTCAGGATGAAACATGTACCTTATTTTGCCTGACTGCCTTTAGCGTCTCATGTCTGTGTGGCTTCCCCATATGTACGTAATTAAATGTGATCTTCTTCTGTAACTACACGCACACACACACAGTGGAGTCCCAGCCCTGGGTGTGAGTCCTGGCTTTGCCTGCGAGCTCTGTGCCCATGGCAACACCCCATTACCTCTGCAAGCCTCCGGTTCCTCAACTTTCAAATGTTAAAATAGGACTAGTACAAGGAGGTGAGGCTGGAGCTGAATGGCATCTGTAAAACTACCTTTCACATAAATGAAAAAGTATCTTTATTTACTAAGACAGTTCTTCCAGACAACAGAAAGACAGTGTAGAAAAGTTAAGATGTCCTGAGGTAAGTGTGAAGGTAAAAGATAATTGGTCTGCAGGCCACTTGACTAAGGCAAGAGCATCATAGCTGCCATTATCTGCCACATAAAATTCATCCAAGGTGGGGGCGGGGGGGTGCCTGGGTGGCTCAGTTGGTTAAGTGTCCCACTTGGGCTTAGGTCATGATCTCACAGTCTATGGGTTTGACTCCCGCGCCAGGCTCTGTGCTGACAGATTGGAGCCTAGAGCCTGCTTCAGATTCTATGTCTCCGTCTCTCTCTGCCCCTCTCCCACTCATGCTCTGTCTCTCTCACTTGCAAAAATGAGTAAATGTTAAAAAAACTTTTTTTTAATTCCTCCAAGGGAAGGGGGTTGGTAAAAATCTTGGTAACACACCAGTAAGAAACAAAATGTATGCATTCATTCACGACCAAAAAAGAAGTGTAGTTCATGGCAGGAAAAAAACAAAACAAAACAACTTTTTCTATATATTACTATGTATATGCTATACATAATATACTTTTTCTATACATCAACATTTTTATACACTTATCTATACATTAACGTAACACTATTATTTATGGAGTTTAACCTGCAATTTACTCCAAGGCCTAGAAAAAGAAATGGAATCTAAGACTCCCGTGGAGTTTGGTTCTCTTTGCCCAAAAATGCTTCATGGCTATCAACAAACTCTGGCTTCATTGATCTCAAGCATTTGTCGATTCACTTGACAGCCCTTGGAGTGGGGAGAGGAAGATAAGTCATTCTTCCATAACCTTTGTCTCTTCTCTACTGGGAACCTCCAAAGAATCTGGGGTTCAATGAAAGCTTTCCTGGGCCCTATGGTGGGTGGTGCGGTTCCATTTTGTCATCACCCATTCAGGATTCAACAAAGGTGAGAACATAGGATCCAGGGGGCAAGATTTGCTCCCTCAGTCATGTCTCATCACAAAGTAGCTGAACTAGGAAGAGGAAGAAGAAAAATAGTGTGCTAATAACCAGATGGATGGAAAACTGTTCTTGGATGGCATCATCTAGTGGTGAAAGATCAGCATCCTGGAATCCCAGAATCTGATCCATAACTCTCTGTGTATCCTGGACAAAAGTTCCTGAATTCTTCTGAGCTCAGCGTTCTCATCTGTAAAATTACAGGGGTCAACAAAATGGTTTCTAAGTCCAAGACTCTAATAATTGTGGGGGCCAGCTGGATTCAACAATACTAAAATATTTTTATTTTTGAGCAGACCCATTTTATTATTGACTACCAGAAAAATAGATTAAGAAAAACAAACCGTCAGCTCTGGAGAAATAATGCTGATTTGCTTTTCATCGTATCTAGCCCAAGATGGACTTTAGAATTAGAGCACTGAGCGTAATCTAACACTGCAATGAAACACGGATTGAAACAGCACCCGACACGCTGTCAAACCCAAGCAAATGTTATTTCCCCTTATACAATCTTTCCCATGATCTTCAGTGTATTCCTCAAACTGAAAATGTGAACGCTGCCTAAATATCTGCTTCTAGAAACTCATCTCACCCATGCAGTGCCAGCACTAACGAAAGAAATCCCAATTTTAATGCAGATGTTGTAGACGCTCATGGCTGTTTTGCTCCCGGCACAGAAACCGTGATCTGATACTTGGGGCATCATCTTTCCTTTGCAAAAGAGGAGCGCTGAGGTCTTTGCTGAGCAACAGAGAAATTGATTGTCTCCAGGATGGCACACATGATTACAAGAAAAACAGTGTAAGTGAGGGGAGTTTCTTTTTGTCTTGGGGGTAGTCTTACAGCAGTCCTCCCTGTCCAAATGTAATTTCCCTACTAGGAAGGGTAGGAGCGTGAAATGGAAAAAGACTACACAAAATTAGGGCGACTCTGGAGACCAGGTATACTAAACACTGAGCTCCTCCTGCTCCACCTTAAGAGAGAAGAACACAGGGAGAAGAAATCAGGATAGGGTCTTCTGATATCTTCTGCACTGCAATAATGAGATAGCTCAGTATCAGAACTTTCACAGGAGAAATTTCAGGCCAACTTGCTCACCAGGGGAACGAATTACAAAGCACCAAAGCCAGATTCCAAACAGTTTCTCTCATTCTTGGACTCAGATTCAGAAGCAAAGATTCATGATGCTGATGGAACCAGTATCTGAATGATATAATTTTAATAAGAAATGCAAAAGATCAATAGACAAGAAAGCAGCCTCCTGGTACATGGACTTGTGGCCCAGGCCAGACATAACATTTTTTTTTTGAGAGAGAGAGAGACAGACAGACAGACAGACAGACAGACAGACAGACACAGAACGTGAGCAGGAGAGGGGCAGAGAGCAAGGGAGACACAGAATTGGAAGCAGGCTCCAGGCTCTGAGCTGGCAGCACAGAGCCCAACGCGGGGCTTGAAACCATGAACCGTGAGATCATGACCTGGGCCCAAATCAGATGCTTAACTGAGAAGCCCCCAGACAATAAACATTTATAACAATAGTGAAGAAGCCCACATTCTACCCTGAGTTCTGATAAAGTAGCCCAATCTCAGCTGATGAAAGATGTCGATGAACCACGGCTCCTTTCCTTGGCAGAGGCCAGAAAAGGAGCGGCCTGTCACCTTCTTTGTAGCCCACACTTACTCTCCACAGCCCCATTCAGTCGCAAGGCGGCACCGTGGACACCAGGCGATAACAGAACTGGTTCCGCTCCATGAAGGTCCCCTGAGCACCAACTGCTCAGGGGAAGCCAGGAGTCAACAGACCAGAGAAGAGAAGGGAATCCCTCACCAAGACAGCACCCCTCACTCTCCTCAACATAAATACTCTGTGTCTACTACAGAAAATAGACACAGGCCGATGTTGTAAACAATCAAAGCCACCCATATCCTTACCACCCAGAGATATGCGTCTTGGCGTGTTGATACAGGCCCTCCTAGAATTCACTCCCAAATACGTATGTATACATGCATTTTTATAAGGACAAAATCATAGCATGCATACATATTGACTTGCAACTCATTGTTTGGGTTTAATAATACATAATATTCTACAATACTTTTTAAAACATCAAACCCCGGGGGTGCCTGCCTGGCTCAGCCAGTTGACTTCGGCTCAGGTCATGATCGCATGGTTTGTAGGTTCCAATCCCGCTCGGGCTCTGAGCTGAGAGCTCGGAGCCTGGAGCCGGCTTCAGATTCTGTGTCTCCCTCTCTGTCTGCCCCTTCCCTGCTCATACTCTGTCTCTCACTCTCTCTCTCAAAAATAAATAAACATTAAAAAAATCGTTTAATATATATATATATAAAGACATATATAAATATAGGTAAGTATATATTTTTATATAAATATTTTTATATAAATATATACGTATATATTTAACACATCAAATCCCCCATTTTGGCAGACACAGGGTGTTCCCAAACTTTCCTCTGTTACAATGTGTAGACACATACATTTGCATGGCATTTATTCTGGAAGGATATATACAAAAAATATCACACTACGATCAACATCTTTGAACAAGCATCTATTCAATGAAAAGCCTTTTTCTGACATCCTTTCTTTAAAATATTCCAAGAGGTAGAATTACAGATGCCAAGTCTACACATGTTCTTAAAGCTACTGAGACTTATCCCCAAACTGTAGTGCATTCTTCTTTAAGGGAGTCCCTGTGCTTGGCGTGGGGGCATATGCAGGATGCCCAGGACAGGATGTTAAGTTGCATGCAAATCCCAACTGCCAAGAAGCCAATGGAGAACAAATTGGAACACTTTCTAAAGCATTAAGGTGATTATTGCTTAGTGCCCAGAGATCTTTCAGCAATTTCATATAAAATATTCCTTCACGTCAGACCCATAACCACCTTTTCAAAATTGTGCCGTGGAGAGTCGTCGATATGTGTTTGGTGTGTGGGGCATAAATCTCTCCGACCCAAGCTGCAACCTGGAGAGCCTCCCTCCCGCAGGAGAGGCGCTGCACCGAAGCCAGCCAGGGCAGCTGAAAAGCATATGTTCTGGTCCTCCCCTCTCACCTCCCTCCCTGCGCCCTCCCCCGGCTTCCTTCCACCTTTGGGCCTACATATTTCTCTTTGATAAATGCTTTCAGAAAAAATATATATATATTTTACAAGATGCTTACTTATGCAAATCTGTCTTTCAAAACCATACCCATCATCAAACCTAACCTCGCAAAGACTGCGCTTACTGGAGGCCTGGAGGGAACGCGGGGATGACCAAAGCTGTGGTGATTTGGGGAGGGCAGACGAGAGCCCAGTGCCTTTCTGGCCTCCGTCATTTGAGCAGAGGGGTGGAATGCAGTTGCTTTGCCCTTCAATTAATGACCTGCACATACAGAGACCAGGTGGCAGGTGGATCAGACCAGAGTCATCTCCCTAGGAAGCTGGCCTGGAAGCTGACATGTGCAAGGGGACTTTCTCTCAGTCCTAATGTGCCCCATCATCAGATGTGACACCACTTCCTTTGCTAGAAAAAAAGAATCTAAGTGCAAACAGCTTCCCAAACTCTGAGCTAAGGAGTCTAGCTCCTCCAAAAGCTGCCAGGAGTCCCCATTCATGTTTCCCGGAATTCTCTGCATGCCGACTGACTTGGCTGCCCTCACTTATGTTACCGGCTTGCCCTACCCCGGCTTGGCAGCCAGCAGGCAGCACTCAATGGCCCGGCAGCACATCAAGTAGCTGTGCAGTGATTTCCACTGTGGTCTTGCAGCCACTGCCAATTGATCTACAAGCATCCGAAATGCATCCTGAGGGCTATTTAAAGTCCCTGTCCGTGTGGGACCCGGAGTATTTGAGGAAGGTCCCTAAATGCCGTGTGCTTTGGCCAGTGCCTGTGGTCATCCTAAGTTTATCGCAGCCCTCAGATATCAGAGCTCAGAAGCAGCTGCCGAGGTCAGCCAATCGGCAAGGGCTGTGGCCGTCTTATAGTCACTGTACAGAACTAGCCCTTCCGTGGCAGGTGGAAAGGCAGGCCGGTCTGGGGGCTCTGGAGGCTGCTTAAACAGAGACACCATATCCCCACTAAGTGACCTTTCTCCCACCAGGCTCTCAGAGGAGAATTCTCCTCTCTCTCTCTGCCCAGCAGCTCCAGAGTGATCACACGCTTATCAGGGAGATGCCCACACTCAGATCAGTCTCGGTCCCTAAGCACCACTTCCTGAGTCCCGAACCCACCAATGAGTAGACAGCAGTTGCCACGGGCAGCCAGCCAGATCAGATGGCGGTGATCACAACCTCAACAACAGCAACAGCACCTGAGACACGTGGGGCTCTACATACCACTGTATGCTTCAGTGCACCCAACTTTACGTCATCTTCCAGCACCTTCGTGAAGCTGGCGTTATCAGTCCTCCTTTTACAGGTGACTGTCCGGAGGCTCAGAGATGCTACAGTGACTGCCCAGGTCACACAGCTAGTAAGTGGCAGAGAAGGGTTTGCATCCAGATCTGTCTGACTCTGAGGCATGGGCTCTGAACCCCTGTACCAGGCACACACCTGCCTGCCCATTTAGACCCAAACACCAGCATACCGGTGGCATTTACGAAGAAGGGAAGACCAGGACACTCACAGTGATTCTCATGTTAACAGTCTTCTGTCCCTTGACGGTTCACCCAGGCCCTATCCCCAGTGGTATACTGGACCCTATCAGTTGAATGCTCCCCCAAACCCATACCACCACTCAGCCTGGACCAGACGAAATCATCCTCTTTCCTCCATATCATTTCTTTCTTTGGCTTTGGCCATGGAATCATTGTTATCCACACCAACCAGGTGTGAAACTACAAAGTCAGGTTTATCAAACACTTCTTCCTCACCCCTATGTTCTTCAAGACAGGTGGTCATTACTTCCTTATTTATAGCCTGAGAGCTGTGCTCTCTGCCTCCAGGTCCCAGTCTCTCTAATCCACTCTGAAAATCACCTCCAGAATAGACTTCCTTCAGCAGCACTTCTGCTATGCCATACCTTCCCTGCAGTCCTACAATCTCAAGTCTAATTTCATTTGTCTAATTTCATTTGTAGGGGGTTATCAAGACCCCCTACAACTGGCCCCTCCAACCTTTCACTACCCCTCAAAGTCACCCTTTTGACTGTACTAGTCATAAATCTGTACTAGTCCCCATAAATCTGTACTAGTCCAATCCAAACCACTGTTCAAGCACCAGGGCAGGCCCTATTTCCGCCATGAAACTTCTTTTCTTTCTCCCCACCATCGCTGCCCCAACTTTTCTGTGATCAGGACTTCTGGTATACTCAGCCCAATTCATCATTTATGTACCTTCTCACATCCTTCACTAACTGCTTCCTCATTCTGGGTCTATCAACTGGATAGCTCTTAAAAGGCAGAACTACATCTTTTATTTTTCAGACCATACTAATGAAGTAATCAATAACCCTGTTTTATGATTACACAAATTTGAGATTATTCGATTTCACAGAGTACCCCATACACAGGTTCAGTCAAAACACCCATTTCTAAATTAACTATGATAAAGTCAAGACAATTTTCCTGAATCAAGAGGTTTGGCTTGACCTTGTGTGAAACAGACCTTAGCCTTTAGTAGACCATAAGTTTAAGTGAACCAGATGAAGGACAGAGTCACTGAAAAAGTCCATTCAAGGCAATCCGGGCCTGGGTCATCTGAATCGTGGTGCCCACATCATCCTAAAACACTCTGCACTAACCAAGTCACAACCTGTGTGATGCAGGCAATTCTGAATGCCCCATTCAAATTCTATGTACCACATGGTCAAGCTACTGATCATCCATTGCACTGGGATAAAACTAAGGAAGGGATATGGGAATGATTACAAAAGAAAAACCACTGAAGGAATCAGTACATTCAGAGGACTATCTGATATAATGGACATTCTAAATTTTTGAGAGACAGAGCATGAGCAGGGGAGGGGCGGAGAGAGGAGACACAGAATCTGAAGCAGGCTCCAGGCTCTGAGCTGTCAGCAGTGTCTGACGTGGGGCTCAAACCCAAGAACAATAAGATCATGACCTGAGTTGAAGTCGGACACATAACCGACTGAGCCACCCAGTCACCCCCAATAGAATGGACATTCTAGCAAAGACAATTATGTTCTATGTTCCTCCATGGGGCAGAACAATTAGGTAGAATTTTTAAGTAAGGGAAGCAAATGATCCCAGTTTGTGTATTAAAAATATATACAAATAGTTATTCCCCTGTCATTCCAAGTGTTGCAGCAAACATTAAGTGTCTATGCCCAAAACATTTTTAAAATGATTTATACATTGAATAGAAGCTACAATGAGGTGGGGTCCAGTAAAGGCCCTAATATCGTCTTTGCTTCTTCATTTTCTCATATGGAGGAGATCCCAAATTTCTCATCTCCTAAGAATATGAGTCATTTAATTTCAACATTCACGAGCCACACCACCTTCTTTTCTGAACCAGCCACAGTGAGCTCTGACAACAGAAAATTCAAATGCCCATAGGCAGGCAACTCATTGTCTGCATCAAATTGAGAATAAAATAACGAAATAGTAGAGAATCCAGTATAGAACTAGTAAGTGCATATACTACTCAAAGGTACTGAAATTACAGTTATTTAAAATACTGTGCCAGGCATAATGGAACGACCAGTTTACAACCCTTGAAATAATCATAGTACAGAATAAATTACGGAAGGATTTTGATTTGTTTTGTTCTATCTCATTTTTGCTGTGGCCATAGATCATAGGAGTTAAGAGCATGGACTTTGAGTCAGAATGACTGGGTTCAATCAAATAACAGCTCAGTCATTTCTAAGTATTTCACTTAATTTCCTTATCTTTAAGACAAGGATAAGTATATTAACCTAACTGGGTTGCTTTGAGAAAATAATGAAATAATATATATTGTATACTTAGAGCAGTGCCTAGAGCTCAGTGAGTATTCAAAAATAAAGCTTTAATTGGAACCATATTCTAAAAGGCACCTTTTTTAGAAACCCCCAAGCGGTTCAGCTTATCTGAGAACACCATTTGCTACATCACAGTCCTTGAAAGACTTAGTAAGTATTGTTAACAAAGAGGTTTCCATGATTAATTTTGAGAAATTATACACACTAATGAAATCATCTTGAAAATTTATAATTACATTAGATAACTATCATCACCAACAGTGTATTAATTTGGTTTAACCTGTTTGGCCACAAAACCTTAATTCTTTGACACATACATCTAATACCAAAAGATTCAGTCTTCGTATGAATACACCTTGCAAATACCTCCTTGTTAGTTTCCACTTTTCTTTCTTAAAATACTTACTCTTTCACCATTCACACCCACTTCTACTTCCAATAATGATTTTAATCAAATTCTAATGGAATGAACGAAACTCCTTTCTCTTGAGACCTCAATCTCCCTCAATCTTCTTTCCTCACTAGACATCTTTCCTTCCCCAAGCCTACTACAAAACTTCAAAGCCAGTGTGAGTATCCATTTCTTTTCTTCCCCATTCTTAGTGAGAAATAACTGACATATAACATTTTTCTAAATTTAAGATATATAATGTGCTGATTTGACTTACTTTGTGTGTGTGTGTGTGTGTGTGTGTGTGTGTGTGTGTGTGTGTGTGTTTTAGTATATTTATTTTGAGAGAGAGAACATGAGCGGGGTGGGGGCAGAGAGAGGGAGAGAGAACCCCAACACAGGGCTCGATCCCATGAACCGTAAGATCATGACCTGAACCAATACCAAGAACTGGACGCTTCACAGGCTAAGCCACCCAGGCGCCCTGATATACTTTATATTGCAAAATGATTGCCACCATGGCATGAGCCAACACCTCTATCCTGTCACGTAATTATCATTGTTTGTGATGAGAACGTTGTACTTGGCAATTTTCAAATATTTAATACACAATTGTTAACTGCAACCACCATGTTGTGCATTAGATCCCCAGAACTTATTCATCTTATAACTGGAAGTTAGTCCCCTTTTGATCATCTCCCTGTTTTTCCTACCCCCACAGCCTCTGTCAACCACCATTCCACTCTGTTTCTAGTTCAGCTTCTTTAAGGTTCCACATGTAAGTGACATAAACAGTATTTGTCTTTTTCTGTCCGACTTATTTCACCTAGCATAATGCCCTCAAGATCCATGTTGTTGCAGAGGGCAGGATTTCATTTTTCTTATGGCTGAATAATATATCATTTATTTATAATAATTATATATATATATATATATATATATATATATATATATCACCTTTTCTTTAACCATGAATCCACTGACAGACACACGTGTCTTGGCTTTCGTGAATAATACTGTAATGAACACTGCAGTGCAAAACATCTTCAAGATCCTGTTTTCATTTCCTTTGCATATGTACATGGAAGTGAGAGTGCTGGATCATACAGTAATTCTATTGTTAAATTTTTGAGAAACCTCCATACTCTTTTCCATAATGGCTGTACCAACTCATATTCCCACCAACAGTGCACAGGACTCCCTTTTTCTCCACATCCTACCATCACTTCTCTCTCCTGTTTTTGAGGACAACCATTCTAACAGATGTGAGGTGATGTCTCCCTGAAGTTTTGATTTGCACCTGATGACTAGTGATGTTGAACATCTTTTCATGAACCTGTTGGCCATTTGTAGGTCTTCTTTTGGTATCTATTTCTTGAATTCTGGATCAAGAAAGTCTTAAAGTCTACATACTCCCTGCCTAAATAATCACCTCTTCTGCACTACCGAATATCTAAGGATATCTAGGGAATAGCCCTGCCTTTCCTAAATCCTTGGGCCCTTTACATATCTCTACATGGCCTAATTATTCCAACCATTAACCTACAAGTCATAAAAGACACAAGAATGGTATTAGACACATGGTCCCTGACCTCACAGAGCTTACTGGAGGATCCAGATCTAAACTCAGGTGAGAATCAGAAAGGCTCAAAATTAACAACCCACTTCTGTGACAAATGATCTGAGAGGTCTCCCTCCATATTGAGATTGACTTTCTACATTAAATTTTCAGTGGAAAGTTGACTGAAAAGATTAATAGCATTAATGAGGCAACAGTGACCTCTGTCAGGGGCAACTAATGGGCACATAAGACCTCCAGGCATTAGTGAGATGGCTGAGCCTGTGCTGCGTGTGGCCTACTGAGAAACATGGAAGGTGTAAATTCCTGTGGGTCTCCATAAATAGCAGTTTCCTCACACTCACCCAAAACTTGCTTTGCTTCCAGAGGCTCAGGAGAAAAACAGTTTCATGATATGGTCTAGAAATCAACTGTGGAATTAACTGGAAATTTTTAGTTTGGAGCAGTTAGAATAGAGTTTGGGGTGGTCCAGATTGAACCTGGGCAGTTCCTGTTCAGGTCATCCTGTGAGATTCCCAGTGCTGTGTGACTTTGGGGGCTAGTAGCGGTTTGTCAGGACACAGGGTGGACCACACCTGAGTTACAGAGCAGATCAGTCCCTTGAAAGTGACCAGGCTCAACAAAAACTGCCCTTCAGTGAGTTAAGATGCAATAAACAGTCCTGTTTTTCCCCATCACTTGGAGAGCTGCGAAGAGTGGAGGAAAACCCAGAACAAGAATAGTCAGGGCTCACTCACTCCGCGGGGGACAGTTATTAAATGAACATTTATGAAGCAGTATCACAAGCACTATTTAGTTCCCGCAAGTTTCCTTGGAGTTGACGTCCCGGTGTCCATTCTACAGATGGAGACACCACAGCTCAGAGGCAGAGGTCAAGTGGTTTTCCCAAGATCCCACAGTTCATAAATGGCAGGACTGGGACTCAAACCCACATCCTCCTGGACTCAAATTCCATGCTCTTTTCATCTTCCTAACACCTGACACCTCTGCTTCCATAGGTGGTAGTAGAGAAGTCCACTCAAAAATTAAATGTGAAAAGACAGCAAAGGTTTTCCAGGTCTGCTAAACCACCGCGGCAAATGACATTCCAGTGTCCGCCATCAGACGAAAGCTCCCACCTGCTCATGGCTCATGCCGTTCTCCAAGTCTGCCCTGTTGTTTGTGACATCCTTGTCTGGAGTAAACTCACCATTCCAAACTCACATCAGACAGTGAAATATGATTCAGCACTAAAAAGAAATGAGCTATCAGGCCATGAAAAGACACAGAGGAGCCTTAAATGAATATTACTAAGTGAAAGAAGCCCATCTGAATAGGCTACATACTGTATGATTCCAACTCTATGACATTAAAGGCAAAACTATGGAAGCAATGAAAAGATCAGTGGTCATCAGTGTTGGGGGAGGGAGGGATGAGTAGGCAGAGCAGAGGTGATTGTTAGGGCAGTGAAACTATTCTCTTTGATACTGTAAAGGTGGATTATGTATCATTATATAATTGTTTAAAAACTTAGAATGAACAACATCACGTAAACCGTGGACTTGGGGTGACAATAGTGTGTCCATGTAGGCTCATCAACTGTAACAAATGCATCGCTCTGGTGGGGGGATATCAATAGTGGAGAAGGTGTGCGGGTGTGGGGGCAAGAAATCTAAGGAAGATCTCTGTACCTTCCAATTTCACTTTATCAAAAAGCAAAGACTATTCTTTACCCTAGTAAAGAATATACCCTAGCTGTTCACACACCCTAGTTCAACATACACTAGTTGTTCCAAACACGCTTAAAAATTCTCCAATGACTGACTTGTGTATTTTTTAAATTCAGATTAGTTAAAAATAAAGTTTCACATTCAAAACGCAATCATATAGGGGTCACCGCAGAACCTCATCCTCATTTTTTTCTAATTACAAACTTCTTTAGAAAGAGAGAGAGAGAGAGAGAGAGAGAGAGAGAGAAAGAAAGAAAGAAAGAAAGAAAGAAAGAAAGAAAGAAAGAAAGAAAGAAAGAAAGAAAGAAAGAAAGAAAGAAAGAAAAGGAAAGGAAAGATAGAAATAAATAAAGAAAAACTTCTTGCAGTCTCATCTTCTTAGGAACAAGAGGACATTTTGAGAACCCGTTCCCTAGACTAGTCAAGTCTCTTCACAGTCCAGAAGCTGTACATGAACATCCTAGCAAAAGTGAGTTGCTGATGATGGAACATGACCCAAATAAGGCACCACTAAGAGGTCTATGCTCCCCTTCACAGCATCACCCCAACCCCCAGGATCAGCAGAAGAATCTGGGGAGCCCTCCTAGGCAAGTGGGAACACTCACTGCCAGGTGCATGAGGCATCCTGGCCCAGCAGGCATCTGCTTCTTCCACCAGAATATGGATTCTTCTTCTCCTCCCTCCCCATCCACTCCTGGAAAACACCTCCTAATGGCTGTGGATGGTGCCCAGGAGAGGAGAAGGAGGGGGTCACCTTCCTGACCCGACAAGCCATCTGTTCACACCTGGCAGCGTGAGCCTTGATTATCCTCGACTCAGGTTGTATAACTACAGATGTCTCTAATTTTCACAAAGCAAAGGAGCTCTTGTCTGGAATAAATGAGATAGATAAATTAGAGGGGGAAGGGAAAGAGTCAAAGGTGTCTCCCCCTACTTTTCATCTGTGGCAATCTGGCGCTCTAATCTATTGTACAAATGTCTGCACACAGCATGCCAACACTTGCTTGTAAACTCACAGGAGAAAAATCACCTGGAGACAATGAATAATGTCTGTTTCATGCCTTTCGCCCCTAATATACTTTTTGTTTTGAAGGCATCATATGGATTAAGTTAGTAACACCCATCCTCACGTTTTCAAGACGCTATCTCCCCCTAAATCATCTCTTTTTGGAACTTGACAGGTTATCACACCTTGTCTCATTTCATGCTCCAGCTTCCCACGAGAAGATTAGTCTTGCTTCACAAATCACAGGCTCCTCTTCCTGAGTGAAACACCTTCAAAATCATAGCAACTTTTCCCAAGGGGTATCAAAGTTCTTTTGGCCAAGGTCTATGGTGTTCCACAATGGGACTTCACTGTTCTGGAGCACCACGCCTTGAGTCAACTCCTGGGCAGAGGGGATTATAAAAAGAGCCAGAGGAGAACTCACCAAGCCCATGATAACTTCATCTCCTCGTTTAACAGGGTGTCCTCCAGGCAGGGCTCCAGGCAGCCTCAGCCTCCTGAGCCTTCAGAGGGGCAGGCAATGCCTGGAGCTGCTCTCCCAGGCCCCAGGCGCAGAGAGAGATGAAAAACAGGCCATCAGCATCTTCCAAGCGGTTCTGCGGTTCACAGAGTTCAAGCACAACTTCTTGCAATTTGCCGACTCATTCCAAATGATGGTTAAACCAAACACAACCAGATGCGGCAATATTCGTGCAAACAGACACCACAGAGGAGTCACAGAATTTGATTGCTTCTTCCCAGGTCTGAGATGTACTCTGTACTCAGAGCAGCCGTCTGTCACTTCTGTCTGCCCAATATCCATTGCTTTGTCTTGTGGTAGCACCTCGTTTTCTCCTGGGGGATCGCATCTTAGCTGATACAATTGGGGTGGAGCCCACCTCAGGATTCTAGCACTGAAGGTGAGCATTTGACCAGGGCTAGCCAGTAAGAGGACGCCATCATCCTGACACAGTGATTAAATCAGGGATAAGCATGTGACCCATGTCTGAGAACTTCAGGAACTAGCAGGAAAGAGACGTCCCCTTTCCA
Source organism: Felis catus (assembly GCF_018350175.1). Taxonomy (NCBI): domain Eukaryota; kingdom Metazoa; phylum Chordata; class Mammalia; order Carnivora; family Felidae; genus Felis; species Felis catus. Next base: position 10,046,959 of record NC_058380.1, read on the forward strand.
CGAAAGTCTGGATCCGCTGGTAGACATCTTGCCATCATCGGGTGAGGTAGAGGAGATCCTGTGTGAGAAAGGTGCCCCTGAGGAAGAAAGCACTGACCCAAGTGAGAGACATACACAATGGCACTGATGCCTGGATCCAGCTTTGCCTGAATTCATTGCCGTATTTTCATCCCAAGAACCAATCAACTTCCTTTCTTTCATAAGGCAGTTTTAGCTGGGTTTCTCTCTTGAACCACAAGAGCTCTCATAAACACACTACCCAATAACTTGAAAGAAATAAAAGGTACCAGTTGCCCCAAATAAGTCATACAATTGCTTATTTTAAAAGCGTATACTGAACATCTAACCTATGTGAAGTTCTAGGTGTGATGTTAGGGACACAGAGACATGACAGAATTCCTTGCCTTAAAGATTTCACAATCTAGTGTCCAATTTGGCAGCCAAATCCACAGTGTCAAGACTGCAAGTGACAGTGAGGATTCTTGAGTTTGTTTTTATTAAATTACACAGCATGGATTAGCATAAGGATCTAGCAAATTTATGTATCTCAGATCAGTGTGCCAGTGTATGCAGCCTGTTTTTCTTACACACTTTTGTGACGAGAGCTAAATGCCTATCGAGTAAGTCCTGGAAAGAGGAACACGGTGACCACATGTTGTTTAGGTGTGCACAGAGCCCATTCCTTCTGATAATGACTTTTCAGAACCACCTCCACCACTGCTTGCAGACTTGCTGTGGCTGTCAACTTAGCCAGCCTGTTCCCACTCCCAGACCAAGGCATGGCTATGAGCTACAAGTCTGTCCAATCAATTAGATCACTCCTTCTCAGTCCCCTCGTCAAGTCCTCCCCTCCCTGTGCATGCCTCACGCCTCCTCCCTTTTCCTTCTACACTCAATCCCAACTCACAACTTTAAATTTCACACACTATTATCTCCCATGTTACTATCTCCAGCACAGACCTCTCTCCCCGCTGGATCCAATGTCCCACCTGCGTGTCCAAATGCCTACTCCTGATAGTGCCACCGAGGCTCACCCTTAACACACCCAAACCAAGTCCTAGACCCCCACAAACTTTTGCTTTCCTGCAGTCTCTCCCATCTTAAGAAATGCTCAGTCAACAGAAGCCTTCTTTCATACCCCATATCCTGACTTCCTTCAAATCCTGACAGCTCTGCCTTCAAAAGAGACCTAGAACCTGATCACTCCTCACCATTACCTCCACTGACATCACTCTGACCCAGGCCCAACCATCTCCCACCTGGCAGACTGCAGAAGCTTTCTCATTGGTGACCTGGATTCAACTTTTGTTCCCCTTCAGTGTATTCTCAACACAGCAACCAACAGGATCTTTTTAAAATGTGAGTCAACACTGTCCCTTCCACCAGGGAACTCTCCTGGAGTTAGCACAGATTTACTCTGGGACCAGGGCCCAGAAGAGACCGTGCTTTAGCACCTGACTCCAAGATCTTCTGAGCTGTCCTTCTACCTTCACTGAGGCTCCATTCTGCTTGTCCTTCAGTCCCATGAGCTCCTCTACAGCTGGTCAATTTCCCCTCTGAGGCGAGTCAGGATCAGTTTCTACCACCTACAACCAAAGACTCATGGCTGATTTAAGGAGCCAACCATCTGTGCTCTTACTACAACACCATTTACTGCCATGAATGCTTAGAGATATGGTTGTCTGGTGCCTTGGTGGTCCTCTTCCACGACAGAGGTAAGGTTTGCTGCAAGAAGAGGTGCTTGCAACATAAAATCACACAAAAAGAGTAATGAGAAATGACTTCTGTCTGTGTCTTTCCTGAAATGAACATTGTGTCTTTAAAAAAAAAAAAAGACCGTGTTAATTTATCAAATGCTTTTCCTTATAAAACGAAGATGTGTGCACAAATATACTAGAACTGCTTCGTAAGATAATGATGAAAAGCCTATTCATGAAGAAACCAGAGTAGATTCACCTCCACATTAGCAAAGAGAACCCGAACATCACCAAGTCTGATGAGATAAAACATGAAGGATGTGAAAACAGCATGTATGTCTTTAAGCAGATTTATTCCACATTTTACAAAAAGAGAAAGAAGAAGGATATACACTGGAACATTAGCAAAGGTTCTGTCTAGGTAGAGGAATGGTGATATTCATATTTTCTTATTTATCCCTTCATGAATTTTTACAAGTTTCATAGTTAACAGAATTATCTTTAATAAAAGAATAAACAGGGGTGCCTGGGTGGCTCAGTCGGTTGAGCATGCAACTCTTAATTTTGGCTCAGGTCTTGATCCCAAGGTCATAGGATCAAGCCCCACTTGGGGCCACAAGCTGAGCGTGAAGCCTATTTGGGATTCTCTATCCCTCTGCCCTCTCCCCGACACTCTAAAATAAGTAAATAAACAAAATAAAATTAAAATTAAAATTAAATAAAATACAATAAAATACAATAAAATAAAATAAAATAAAATAAAGGAATAAATGGTATTCCTGTAGAATGTGAAAAAAAAATGTATTTTTAAAAAAAGAGGAGAAGAAAATGGTGTGCCCTTTGGTGAAACTTCCCAGCTACTAACAGAAAGTCAGAGAGATTAAATGAGATCCTCACCTTCTGAAATGCCTTTCCTTCTGGCAAGCCCCAGAACAATGACACAGGGAAGGAGAGGAAATAAGAAAGGAGAACAGACTATAGGTCAGCACTTCTCAAATGACACTCAGAAAGTTGTCTGCAACAGGATCACCAGGGCACTTGTTAAAAATGAAGATTCCTGACAGCCATCCCATGCCTGTTGTACCAAAATCTCTGAGGGTCAAGCCCAGGAATCTGCACTGAACAAATTCCCCCGAGTGGATGTGATGCCTGCTAACATCCAAGAACCACTGGAAAGATGAAGGAGGCTACTTCAAGCTCCTTGAGGATTCACCAAGCCTCTGCTTTAATGATTTCAACTGAAATATAAAGCTTAACTCAGTAGAAAGAGAAAAATTCAATCAATCAGAACCATCACCAGGTTTCTACTTTGCTTTCTACTGTGTCCACATAATCTATACCATATGCCAGTAACATAACATTTGCTATTCCAACCCCCCCCCCCATAAATCCATCAGCCAGTTGTTGGATAATACAGTGGAATCTTCATTATGAAAGCATACTTGACAAGTTCTAACAATTGATAGTTAACCATGTTTCCCAGAGCAAGACTATCATCAGTGAAAACCCAATCTAACCCAATTAGCCCCAAACATATTTGTTGGTCAAACATATTTGTTGGTCCTCTTCCCAGTATTTTAAAAGGACAGCACTTTAGTATTTAATCATTTTGATACTTTCCTGGTCTTCCTCATCTTTTTAGCAGACATTTTTCAGCCAGAATTACCCTCCACACTATTCCATGCCTGGCTGCCTAGATATGCCACATACATTCCCACCTCTGTACTTCCCATGGATGGCCCTCCCTTCTCATGTTGTTCTGGATACTCTCGTTCACGGCCCTGTCCTTTAGGATTTGGCCACCTGGAGCAGAAAACCAGTGACAGTGACTGAACCCAAGAGGCACTGGCTTTTCTCACCCACCAAGGATTCTGAAAGTATACTTCCTGGGACTGGTACAGGTACTCAAGGACATCACTGAGGATACAGACCCCTTCCCTCCTCCTGCTCCACTCTGCTTAACATGTAGCTTTGTCCTTGTGGTTCTAAGATGGAAAACCCACCCCTGAGCATCACGTGTGCATTTCAGACAAAATGATGGAGATGAAGGATACGGGCAAAGTCTGTATACTAGCTACCCAGAGAGAGGGAGAGAGAGAATCCCTGACAGGCTCCACACTGTCAGGACAGAGATGGACATGGGGCTCGAACCCACGAACCATGAAATCATGACCGAAGCCAAAATCAAGAGTTGGACACTTAACCAACTGAGCCACCCAGGCATCTCTCTTTTTATCTTTTTTAAAAAGAAAAAAAAAAAGGTTATCATCCAGCAATTCCACTTCTGGGGATATATCCAAAGGAAACACAATCACTATGTCTGCACCCCTGTGTTAACTGCAGTATCATTTAAGATAGCCAACACATGGAAATAACTTAAGTGTCCATCAACAGACAAATGGATAAAGAAAATGTGGTATATATGCATAATGGGTAATTTTTTTAATTTAAACTTTAGTTAATACACAGCATAATACTGGTTTCAGGAGTAGAATTCAGTGATTCCTCACTTAGATACAACACCCAGTGCCCATCACAAAAGTGCTCTCCTTAATGCCAATCTCCCAACCACTTCTATCCATTAACCTTCAGTTTGTTCTCTATCGTTAGGAGTCTCTCATGGTTTGTTTCCCTCTCTTCTATTTTTCCCCCTTCCTATATGTTCATCTGTTTTATTTTTTAAGTTCCACATTTTAATGAAATCACATGAAATTTGTCTTTCTCTGAATAATTTATTTTGCTTAGCGTAATATACTCTACCTCCATCTTGCAAATGGGAAGGTTTCATTCTTTTTGATGGCTGAGTAATATTCCATCGTGTGTGTGTGTGTGTGTGTGTGTGTGTGTGTGTGTGTTGTGTACATACACCACATCTTCTTTATCCATTCATCAGTTGATGGATGTTTGGGCTCTTTCCATTGTTTGGCTATTTATAATACTGCTATAAATGTTGGAGTGCATGTACCCCTTCAAATCCATATTTTTGTATCCTTTGGGTAAATACCTAATAGATGCCCAATGGATGATTCTTCAGCCATAAAAAAGGGGAATACTGCCATTCACACCAACATGGACGGACCCTGAGAGCATTAAGTGACTCAGGCAGAGAAAGACAAATACTGAATCATTTCACTTACATGTGAAATCTAAACAAATTCACAGATAAAGACATGACATCTGTGGTTGCAAATGGCAGGGGTGAGAGGTCGGGGAATTGGGTAAAGGTGCTCAGAAGGTACAAAACTTCAGTTATAAGACACATAACTCCTCAAGATATAATGTATAACATGATAACAAAAGTTAACACTGCTGTATGTATGGTGAAAATTACTAAGAGTAGATCCTAAAAGTTTTCAACACAAGGGGGAAAAAATTGTAACCATATGAGGTAACGGATGGTAACTAAACCTACTGTGGTCATCATTTTGAGATATATATATGTATATATATATATATATATATATATATATATATATATATATACACACACACACACACACACACACACACACACATACACTGGATATTCTCTCTCTCTCTCTCTCTCTCTCTCTCTCTCTCTCTCTATATATATATATATATATATATATATATATATATATGTTGGGTCATTATATTACGTACCTTAAATTTACACAGTGTTGCACATCAATTCTCTTAATAAAACTGGGGGAGTGGGGAAGCTTCCCGGGAGCCATTCCTTTTTCATCTAATGGCCAGAAAAATGTAATACTGCCATCCAAGTTGCAAGGGGACTAATTTGTTAGTTGGAGGTGATTAGTAAGAAAATATGGCAGAAAGGGGCACCTGGGTGGCTCAGTGGGTTAAGCATCTGGCTTCGGCTCATGTCATGATCTCACAGTTGGTGGGTTCAAGCCCCACATCAGACTCTGTCAGATCCTGGAGACTGCTTCAGATTCTGTGTCTCCCTCTCTCTCTGCCCCTCCCTTGCTCATACTTTTTCTCTCAAAAATAAACAAACATTAAAAAAATTGTAAACAGGAAAAAGAAAATATGGGAGAAATAATTCAGAGGTGGCAACTAGCATTTTCTGCCACAAATATCATACTCGAATCTGCAAACTCTTTGGACTCCTTTTTCCAGAAAGATCTTTCCTACTACAAAAATCCCTCAGTGTTCACTACCTGTTCTCCTCCCATAAGGAGCCCATCCATGATAATGAATCTGATATAGGCACTACCCACACAAATAGTCAGCATGAACCTCAATGTGTAAACTTACACGTTAATAGAGGCCTATTGTAAACTTACAAAATAATCTGATTTTGTATGTGTAAACTTACAAAATAATCTTATTCCAATTTCTTGAACTCAGATTCAACCTCTTGACTTCATCACCATGGGTATCAGTCACTATGTGAAGTTAAGGACACTCCTAAGACACAAAGACACAAGACTTGTGCATTACTATGAGTCATTCAACATAATACAGTTCCTACTGGCATTCCTGTTGTCCAAGCCCAGTCTACTGCACTGGCTTGGGAACACTACATGCAAGTCACATGTGGCTACGGGAATTCTCACGGAGGTAAGAGCACAGAGCCAGCCTCACTGAGGGTGCTCAACCGTTACTTCCTCTGACACCCTGCACCACCACAGAGCAGGATATATGCCCCATTGTTCCTTTACCCACCTCTGATTTTCTGGGGCTAGGGGAGGGCCCAGAGTCTCACAAAAATCCCTTTCTGTTTCCCTCAATGTGACGCAGCAGCAAATTCTTTCCCATCTGCTCTGCTCTCCCATGAGCCTACCACTTGGGAAAAGTAAAGGAAGCAAGAGATGGGTCTTAAAGTCAGCCTCTGAGTTAAGATCTGTAGAGGCCTAAGAGGGGCTTACCTACCTGTGCAGAATACGTAAGGAAAAAATGCAGGAGGGGAATGAAAACACATCTCTTAACATAGTTTCCTGAGACATCTGTAGGACTTGTATCCACATCCAGGGAGATGTTCCCACTCTTTACAAGACACTTTGGTCTTTTACAGCTAACATGATGTCATGACACAGGAGCCTGCTCAATCCATGTTTATCCCATGATATTAAACTGGTCACCCAAACTTCTGCTCGGTCACATGAGCAAGAAATGAGGAGCCTATGTATAGCATCTGACAATGGTTAGGCCTCTATTAGTTTGATAGGGAGGTCTTTGGTGCACATTTTCTCAGACTCAGCTGTAAGCAACAGGCAACGTCATAAGTAGAGGCTGCAAATCTTAAACCCAGTGAGCACTGATTAAGAGAATGGGGAGAAGGCATTGAAACCAAAACCAAGATGTGAAAACAAATACAGGCCAGGTCAACTTTGTTTTACAGAGAAAAAAGCACGTGGATTTCAGAGGTCAGAAAGACCTGGCTTTAAACCGCAGCCTGTGAATAAAATGCTGAGCCTCTCTGATCCCATTTTCTCATCTGTGAAGTAAGGAGAAAACCTTGAGTGTTTCCAAACAGCATGCGTTACCTGGCTCAAACAAGGGCGGACAGCACAAAGACTGACATAAGAAAGCAGCACAGGGCCCACGGACCAGGAGTTGGTAGATTCTACAGGAAATATTTATTTCCCCTTCTACTTTTCCTTCTCCTATGATTTACTCTGAACTTGGGCTCCTATTCAGCACAGGACACTGTCAAAATGACTGCCTTTCGATTCAACCTTTCTGATTAACCCTTTAAGTATCAGAACCAGCATTTCCCATTGAGATGAACCCAACGAGTCATCAATAGAGTAATTCCTCCTATCTCTGGGCACTTTCCCTTGGATGTTCCAGAACCTCCTGAAAATCACCTCTGAAATTAACCTGAGTTTAATTAAGCATCCTCTTCATCAAAACCCCCTCCTCGGATTCTCCTTATGTCTCTTGGTTCCCCCTGGCTTCAGAAACATTCACCTGGGTTTTCTCCCAGCCCCAGGCACTAGGCCTGCCCATTTTTTCCTTCCTAAAACGTCGCCCTGTTACCCATTCTGCTCATTTCCTTCTACCACATCCTCAGTACCCAATCCCTTCACCTCATAACTACAGTGTTGCCAAAGCTTCTTCATCGCTTTGCTCACAATGACGCCTGATTCGAGAACTGTCTTTCACCATGTTCAACTCTTTGCACCTCGTCAGAACAAAGGAAAAGTGTCTTTTATGTTTCCTCTGCACCTACCAAGTGCAAGAGCATTTGGTGCCTCAAAAATACCTGATGGGTTGGTATCACTGTTCGACCCGTGTGATGTCAGAGATGCACTGCAACTGGGGAGCTGGGCTTGTAGGAAGCAGTGCTTTTGGTTTGCATCATGGTTGTTCCGGAAGTTTGTTCACTAGGCCAGAAGCACACCTTCCAAATAATGCATTCTTTTCTTTTTTTTTTTATGAGGAATGTTTTGTAATTTTTATTTGCAAATTCCATATTTTTCCCTATTTTATTTTTTTATGCAATTTATTGTCATATTGGTTTCCATACAACACCCAGTGCTCATCCCAACAGGTGCCCTCCTCAATGCCCATCACCCACCCCCCATCAACCCTCAGTTTATTCTCAGTTTTTAAGAGTCTCTTATGATTTGGCTCCCTCCCTAATTTTTTTTTCCTTCCCCTCCCCCATGGTCTTCTGTTAAGTTTCTCAGGATCCACATAAGAGTGAAAACATATGGTATCTGTCTTTCTCTGTATGACTTATTTCACTTAGCCTCACACTCTCCAGTTCCATCCACATGGCTACAAAAGGCCATATTTCATTCTTTCTCATTGCCACGTAGTATTCCATTGTGTATATAAACCACAATTTCTTTATCCATTCATCAGTTGATGGACATTTAGGCTCTTTCCATAATTTGGCTATTGTTGAAAGTGCTGCTATAAACATTGGGGTACAAATGCCCCTATGCATCAGCACTCCTGTATCCCTTGGGTCAATTCCTAGCAGTGCTATTGCTGGGTCATAGGGTAGGTCTATTTTTAATTTTTTGAGGAACCTCCACACTGTTTTCCAGAGCGGATGCACCAGTTTGCATTCCCAGCAACAGTGCAAAAGTGTTCCCATTTCTCCACATCCTCACCAGGATCTATAGGCTCCTGATTCATTCATTGTAGCCACTCTGACCGGTGTGAGGTGGTATCTCAGTGCGGTTTTGATTTGTATTTCCCTGATGAGGAGTGACGTTGAGCATCTTTTCAAGTGCTTGTTGGCCATCTGGATGTCTTCTTTAGAGAAGTCTATTCATGTTTTTTGCCCATTTCTTCACTGGATTATCTGTTTTTTGGGTGTGGAGTTTGGTGAGTTCTTTACAGCTTTTGGATACTAGCCCTTTGTCTGATGTGTCATTTGCAAATATCTTTTCCCATTCCATTGGTTGCCTTTTAGTTTTGTTGATTGTGTCCTTTGCAGTGCAGAAGCTTTTTATCTTCATGAGGTCCCAATATTTCATTTTTGCTTTTAATTCCTTTGCCTTTGGAGATGTGTCAAGTAAGAAATTGCTGCAGCTGAGGTCAGAGAGGTTTTTTCCTGCTTTCTCCTCTAGGATGTTTGACAAAGCAGGAAAGAGTATCCAATGGAAAAAAGACAGTCTCTGTAACAAATGGTGCTGGGAGAATGGAACAGCAACATGCAGAAGAATGAAACTAGACCACTTTCTTACACCATTCACAAAAATAAATTCAAAATGGATAAATGACCTGAATATGAGACAAGAAACCAATGCATTCTTTTCAAAATAAATGTACCTTTCTTTTGTTTAACAATCGATTCACATTAACTTTAAAAAACAAATCTCCTGGGGTGCCTGGGTGGCTCAATTGGTTCAGCGCCTGACTTCGGCTCAAGTCATGATCTTGTGGTTCATGGGTTCAAGCCCCACATTGGGCTCTGTGCTGAGAACTCAGAGCCTGGGACCTGTTTCAGATTCTATGTCTCCCTCTCTCTCTGCCCCTCCCCCGCTTGAGCTCTGTCTCTGTCCTTCAAAAATAAACAAACATGTAAAAAAATTAATAAAAAAATAAAAATAAATAAAATGTGAAAATGGTACTGCTGAAAAAGTCAGGTTCTCCCAAAAACATGGGCATAGTTTCACTTGTTCATCTCCTTTTGTCCCTCAACACAAAGTCTGACCAACTTCGTTATCTACTTCATGTAATGTTTCAGAGAAAAATATTTGGGGAAGTTTGCTCTGTAAACAGTACTTTGTGAACAACTTTAAAAAAGAGCTTAATGTCTATCCATAAACACCTCCTCTGTGATTGCAACAAGGGTCACGGTTGTAAACAGTTTATGGTCAATTACTTGATCAACAGTTCTTGAAATAAAAGGTATCCTGGTCCCTTTTTGTGCCTCTGCACACCACAAAATGCTCGCTTCCTCGGCAGAAAAATGCCTTTTAACCAACTGCAGAAAGACTTGTTCACAAGTGTTTCTAATTCAGCTAAACATCTTGATAGGAAATATCATAAATTATATGTATAAGCCTGTCAGTACAAGTTTCAACAGGAGTAACATGAGTTCAGTTTGAAATAAAATGAAAACTTCAGACCCATTTTTGAACTTGCTACTCTAAATTTTAATCCAAAACCCATTTGTGTAGAAAGAGAAGGCAAAACACTAGTCCTCTTGGATAAAAACCTACCACTGAAAAAGATGCTCAAGGTACAGTCAATCTATTTTTCATATTTTTCCGGTCACTAGAGGAAAAATACGCAAAAGCACATAAATGTTAACATGGAAAACCAGATCCAGCAAGACCTTCAGTGTGCTTAAGTATCACTGCATTACTTAAGTTCAGGCTTGGCTTCCACTAAAGGGATCCTGTGGACTTTCTCCATCCTAGACAATTAGAAAAGGGTCACCAAAAGGCAACAGTGTGACCCTACTGAACACTAAATATGGAAAAAGGAAGGGACAGGCTAGATTAAGACTAATGATCTTGAATATTAATTCCTTTTTCAAATTTATTTGCATTAACACAGCACAGTCAGCATATAGCAATCTCTCTCTCTCTCTGTTGCCAGACTGTCTAGAAAGAAAAGGAGCATAAAAACAGCTGCTTCTATAGAGCAAATTCAACTTAACCAAAAAAGCAGTGTAATATATAAACACAGGAAATACACACTTTCTCTTTTTGGTTCCTAGTGCAAAGCTGACATGCTTCTTTTTATTTATGCATGAGGTAAACAAGACTTCCTTCGACTCCCTATTCCTAGAAAATAAAGCTATATAAATGAATTTCTTTTTTAAGATGTAATGAAAGAAAGGTTCAGATTGACAGGTTGTGACCAAACAGAATTTCTCTTCCACTTTCACTCACAGACAAAACCTAGCTTAGAAATCATTTGGGGGCCATTAAACTAAAAGGCTAAGATTACAGAACCAAAAAAATCCATCCAAGAAGATTCAGTATAATTGATCCCAATATTTTCCTTCTTCAGAAGAACAGTTTACATCAACTTTGGAATTCCAATCCCACAAGTTCAATGTAACCATATGGACCACAGTCCAGATAACCATGGAAATTAGATTTGATCTTAATTATATGTTTGTTGCATGTAGAGTAAAAACTCATCAATTAAGATTTCATTGGCATCTAAACCGCAGTTGGGGGTGGGGACTGAAATGTACTGTAAAATACCTATTACACCCTGTGTGATTCTATTTCTGTGACGTTCTTGAAAAGGCGAAACCATAGGAACAGAACACACATCAGTTATGGCCAGGGGCCAAAGAGGGGGAAAGACAACTGACCACAAAAGGGCAGGAGGGAACTTTTTTGGGGTGTGGGAACTGTCCTATGTCTTTGTGGTGACAGTGAAGTGAATGAACACTTTTGTCAGAACTCCTGGATCTATAAACCCTCATAATGTATGAAAATCAGACCTTAATAAACCTGGCTTTCAAGAGTGTCTATTGAGAAAACAAGTATTGACAGTATTAATAGATTATAAAAGAAAAAATTACCCAAGTTTCCCGAGCAGATAAGAAACAGTGCTTGCATACTAATCGTGCAATTCACTGAAACGTGAGCGTAAGGAACAAAGATTAGACTATTACTGATACGTGCTGATGGCGATGCTTCCTTCACGAAGGAACTCTGCCAACAACCAGTGATAAACATAATCTCCCTTGGCGCACATAACTGGAAGTGAAGATAATTTCAATTTAGAATACACTGCAATCGGGGTGCCTGGGTGGCTCCGTCAGTTAAACGTCAGACTCTCGAGTTTGGCTCAGGTCATTATCTCACAGTTCTTGAGTTCAAGCTCCACATTGGGCTGTGTGCTGCCAGTTCAGAGCCTGCCTGGGACTCTCTCTCTCCCTCTCTCTGCCCCTCCCCAGCATGCTCGCTCTCTAAATAATAAACATTTTTAAAAATTAAATAAAATTCACTGCAATCAAGTTTAGCTTTTCCTCACTTGCGTGAATCAGTGGGGTCTTAGTCTATGCCAGAAGTTGGCAAACTTTTTCTGTATATGGGCTGAATGGGTAATTTTGCAACTATCCACCGAAAGAACCACAGAAAATAACAAAGGAATGAGTGTCGCTGTGTTTTCAGAAGACTTTATTTATGGACAGTGAAATTTGAATTTCACCTCATTTTCGTGTGTCACAAAATTTTCTTCTTCTTTTGGTTCTTCACAGCCTGTTAAAAATATAAAAACCTTTCTTAGTTCCCAAGCTGTGCAAAAAACAGGCAAGGCCTAGAGTTGACCAAGGCTATTCGTGGTAATCGTAAGGGCTTCTTGGATGCACAACTCTCTCATGCACGATGAGCTTCTTTCTGTTAAGGCTGGTCACCCCAAGAGCCACTGTTGTAGAGTCACAAAACTGTACACACACACAACTACCCAGCTCGCCTTGGCTTAAATATCAGAGAAGACAAAAGGTGAGGAGCCTCTAGAAACATATGGACCATAAAAAAGACATTCTGTAAAAAAAGGAAGCAAAAAAAAAAAAAAAAAGAGTGGATCCACACCCTTCCAACTAAGGGTTTGCAAATTCTAAACTAAAAATGCCTAAGGAGAGCAGGTCTGCTTTGCCTGCCTCCCCCGCCCAGGGTAAGGGCTTAATGTCACCTGTTTGAGTAATGAATTGCTGATGTTAATATTCTTTCAAACAGTGTTTAGACTGACTATAACTTATGAACATGTATTTTTAGATATACAAGATGGTTTGGGAGGGGTTGGGGGGGGGAGGGTTCTGTCCTAGTGAGGACAGGAACAGGGCACATTTATCCGAAACACATTTGTGTGATGGAAACATTTCCAGCTGCACAAATGCTGTAACATCTACACCCAAATTAGCTCAGGAGTCAACACATCTCGTTTGGTTATTACATTTATTGCATCTATTATCTACAAATGAAATACAGCTGCGTCGTCAGTATCCCCGCAGCCAAGCATCTGCTTAATGAGCTTGCAAGGTAGGGCAGATCGGGAGCACATGGCCAACAACAAATCGGGGAAACACAATCCTCCGGCCCTGGACAGACACTGCCCAGCTGAAATCCCTTTCCTTTATGGGCAGCAGGAGTCATATTTTAAGAGACTCTCATCAGGTATTTATCCTAAACACAAGCAGCAGTACATTCGATTTATTTGCTAAATAGAAATTGGGTAAGTCTGGCGTCCAAATCACAGTCACCGCTTTGCCCGCCCTGCTTACAGTCCAAGGTCACTTGGGTTGCCTTGGGGCAGGGGAGGTTTGGGGAGGGGTGGGGGGTGGGGCGGACACGAGGCCGAGGACAAGAGCCACATTTCCAGCTGCGCAATGCCCAGTCTGACGTTTTGACAGAGTCTCTAATCTTTTTCACATTTCTTTCTACAAGACGGGATGGGGGAACCAGATGCTCCCGGTCTCCCTGCAAGTTTTTTGGATTATGTTTTTTTAAAAGAGATGAGGCTGGAGGCCTGGGTCCAGGCAGAGTCAGAGTTGGGAATTGTCTCCATACTTCGACCAGGCGAAAGAACCTCCAAGGATCTCCCCCATTGCCAGTATATATTTTATAGGCACTGGGTAGACACCTGTTTTCAATCACACCTTCACATCAGAGGAGCCCTCGAGGAGTGGCCTGCAAGCACAGGCCTGGCTGAGAGCAAAAGCAACAGTTGCCTGCCCAGGGCTGTCTTTTCTGTTTGCTTTGTAAATGATTTCTGAGCCACGTGTGGGAGAAAGGCCTGCCCGGGCTCTCGCTGACATCATGCGTGTGGAACTCGAGTCTCGCCGTAGGAATGCTACAGCAGCGGACATGTGTTTAAGCCGCTGGTCAGCCGGGGTCTTCCTCATTGCAAATGGATTTGGGCTCATAAACTACGGGAGATTAGTTTTAAGCCCTCACAGTAGACCTTGCTGAGCAGACTCCAGGTGACATGAAAGGCAAAGGAGAGGCAGCAAGCCGAGCCCAGCCCCACACCCCTTCCAGATGTCTGGACTCAGAACCCAGGGTGTGGAAACGGACGTCCAGGGCGGTTGGATTGTGAAGATGTAGCCAGGGCAGGTCCCATCTAATGGCACCATGGGTAACATGCCTCCTCCCAAAGCAATTCACTGAAAACCAAAACCTTTCCTCTCAAGGTGTAGATGGGATTGCCATCAAGGAGCCAGGCCTCTGCCTCTGGTGGGATCTGAACGCTAAAGCACACGATGAGAGACTCCCTAGCCATCAAGTCTCTGAGGATCAGGGAATAGGATTAAATTACCTTTGTCCAGATTTAGAGAAACATGGGTTCACATCTCACTTTCTAGGTCTCTGACCAAAGAGAAGCCAACTTTATGATGTCTACACGAGTACACTAACATCAATTCCTTACTGCAGATTTTCCATAAATGGGGAGTCTAGGGTGCGCTTGGAGCTCTCAGACTCCCTGAACAGATCCCAGCAGAAGTTGGACTTGCATTATGTGCCATGACATGTGGGAGCTTGGGGGGTGGGTTACCCTTTCCTTCTCCCCACCTTCCAAACTCCCCTGTTGCCAAACCCTGGACTTGACCATCTCTGTTCCCCACAGTGGAACTCAGCTTCTCAGCTTGGGTTAGGCTCTATACCGGAAAGCCTCAGATAAACCCATCCTGTACTTGTCTGAGAAGAGCTGAATAGGACCTTTACAGTAGACCAAGAGAACGGCTGAAGTTCAATAGTGAACATGATTATAGCTTCAACCTTCAACCATAGGTGGAAGGGGACATGGAGAGGGAGTCCAAACCCTTCCTGATAGCTTTTTGCGGGTCCCATGTTGTCTTTTAGAGAAGTCAAGGACAAAACATTATCAGAGACTCAATTTGAGAGCGGTCAAGACAGGAAAACACGTACATGCTAGAAGCCCCTGAACCACACAAACCATCTTGGCCATATCGAGCTCTTCCTCTTGCAATCCTTCCAGACTCAGGAGGGCTGGAGAGTCAACAAGCGGCAGTATTGGAAGGGATAAGTGAGAGACCTGCCACCCTGATACCCCAAATCCAGATGCTACAGCAGAAATGACTGCTTCTGCCACCTGCTCTCCGCCTCACTCTTTCAGATGCTTCAGAACGCTTTAAGCTTTGGATGATTTAAGCCATTTTCCCTTCCCCATCCCCCACCCCAGTCTTTCACTTCTCTTCCTTGCTCCCACCAAGGAAGAGGAGGACCCGAGCCTGGGATGGATGAACTATTGATCGTCTGCGTCCACCACCCCCCAGAATTTCTATGGTGAAACCTAACCCCCAGTGTGATGGCACTAGGAGGCGGGCCTTTGGGAGGGGATTAGGTCCTGCATGGGACTAGTGCCCTTAGAAAAGAGACCCCAGAGAGGTCACTGCAAAAGGACACTGTCTGTGAACCAGAATGTGCAGTGTCACCGGTCACTGAATCTGCCAGTACCTTGACCGTGGACTTATCCTCCAGAACTGTAAGAAAATTTCAGTTGTTGGTCAGGCACCTCAACTACAGTATTTCTGTTACACCGGCCTGAACGGACTAGAATAGGAGGCAAACGTGGCAACTGAGCTGATAGGAATTGAGCCCCTAGCGTTAGAATCTGCCATCTCTGCCCAGGCTTCCCTCACGCTCTTCTTGGCAGGGTTTCATTTTGGTTTTGCCCAAAATGGGAAAGAAAAGCTCCATGCCAGAAGGCTCAGTAAACTTGAGAGGCCATGGCTCAGAGTAAAGTATGTATGTGGTTTTAACTGACACCCATTTTAAAAGCGTCGGTTACTGATAGCAAAACACCCACACGGTTTACATTCCTGCTCACAAAGGGTTTCACACATGAAACCCATGGTGTTTTCCTTCCTATTATCATCTTTTCATAGCATGTAATCCCACTCAACTTTAAAAAAAGTTATTTTGCCTTCATTTGATCTGTCATCATGGGGTGGTTTTCCTTCTCTCTCACACACCAAAGCAACCCCTCCTTTCTCTCTCTCTCACTACACACACACACACACACACACACACACACTTCAATGTGGGCTTGCCCTTCAAAAGCCAAAAACAACAAGATCAAAAAGTTGTTAGTGGAGCAGATGTCAAGTGGTCCCCCTGGACTCCTACTTAACCCCTTCCAGAGATCTGACTGGACCCTGACAAGGAATTGATTTGGTGAGGAAAGCAGAGGGCTTGGTAAACATGGCCCCACCTCTCCTTATAAATCTCCAAAAGGACCGACTGCCATGATTCGACACAACTGCCATCTTCTCCCAGGGAAATGTGCACACAAACTGCTTATCAAAAGGACACTTTAACTGTGAACATGCTTTGCTAACTGGGGTTGTTTATGACTCAACGTAATAAAACTTGATGTTGCAAACTGGAAGCATTTTCCTTGTTTTGTTTCCTTAGACCTTCCTCTCTTCCTACTCTAGAATTGTTACCTAAAACCAGGTGTGTGAAATGTATGAGTGGAAGTTAAGCAATCGGGGCCTTTTATGTACATGACAGAGATATATGGGGAATTTTAAGACCTAATGATTACAAATGGGCAGGAAATTAGCATGAAGGAACTTTTCCTTATCTTACCTCTAAACACAGCATGTATCACCGAGATATCATATTAGACTAGGGCCATATTGAGATGATCTGTAACTCTTTCATACAGTTAAAAAAAAATTGCCAGCTGTTGTGAAGGTCCTCACCGGCATCATCTCAAATTGCAGCTCTTTCCAAAACTAGGGGGTTATTAACCAAGTTGCATATATACAATTAGATGGCAAGATGGCCATTTTATGAAGGTGCTTTGTTGGAACAAGCTTCCCAAATACTGACAGTAATCAGAATGATCAAGTTATTTTCCTATAATCAGATAACTTTGACTTCAAATGAGTGAATACTTGGTGAATTAGCAACTATGTTTGTAAGTAAAATATGCACTGTGACGTAGCATGGGACCAATTTCCAACCCCCTGAACCAAAAGTTCTGTGGTCACTGCATAGCCCTCAAAGATGTAAGCAACCTCCTTGCCTTAAAAAAAGAAAGCCACCTTCCATGTGGCTTTAGATTCATGCTCTTTTTAATCAAAAGCATTTGATGGTCATTAATTACATGTTTGTCACAAACTCCAGGCTGTTTCAAACAATGTTCTTTGAACTGGAGTATCATGTTCAAGTGCACTCCCAGTCGACACTGGGTTTTATTGCGCTTTTACTTCACCTTTTCCCCAGTGTCAAGCGATTCAGGTTGCAAAGGGGCTGAAAAGCGTCAGCAGGAGGAAGTCTGTGGGGGATGATGGACAGTGGGGTTTGTAACTTTCCAAGATGTGGGCTGCCATATTTCAGGGGGCAGGCCCCAATCACAGGTCTGCTTTCATTTACTTGTGCATGAATGCTTTGGTCCCAGAGCTCAGTTATGGAGTTTGACATCTCCCGAGGTGCTCCATAAAGCCATTTTCAGGCCAAAATGGGCCAAATGACAACTTAATCATAACCAGGAGATGCAGCATGACGATGCAGTTGGCCACCATGAGCACCCCTTTCCTGAAACCCAGTCTGCCACCACTGGTCTTTGTTGGAGGCAGAACATAAGCCCGTAGGAGCAAGACGAACATGAAAGAGGCCACAACAGTGCAACAGAAAGGTAAGAACCACCCACACATAAGGGAGACTACAACCTAGAATCCTAGGTTCTGTCCTAACACCAGGCCATGTCACGTTCAGTGTCTGCTGTTCCCTTAGCCAGACCAGTGGCAAACAGCGAGCATGGCCACTGATGATGACGGTAACAGCGCCCTACAGCTTCTGTCCTCTGTGCCTTTGCTCAAGTGCATTCCTCCTCCTGGAATCCCCTCCTCTTTCTCCTGTCTAAATCCAACCTGTATGTCTAGGTCCCAGCTCTCTCCCAAGAGCTTTCTTAACATCACCCACACATCCTCTGGGGTATCTTTCTCCTCAGGGGCATAGTTAGATTTGACCCAGTGCCTAGTTCCCTATCTTGGGTTGGCATGAAGTTCTCCTCCCAATAGCCACCAGTTCCCATCACTCAGATCTTCCCACTTCACCCTCCTGGTTGTGCACTGCCTCCAGGATATCTCCATCCTGCCTCACTTAGAGCCAGAACATACAACTCAGTCCAGTAAACATATGTTCATGAAGCTTTTAAGCACATCTGTAGGCATTACTGAAGGTTCAGCAGTTCTCAGGGAAGAATTACATTCAGAAGCATGCAACCTTGGGTTCCTCCTGGCTCCGAGTCAAGCTCTGTCTCTCCTTCCCTCCTTCCTTCCCCCACTCTTCCCCTGTCCCACAACCAACACATTTTTTGCTTTCTCCTACATAGGGCAATTCATTCAGGACACCTGTGATCCCAGTTTCCACCCACAATTATTTGTCAAGAATCTTGGAAAAGTAACATTCTTGAAAGAGAAAGCAATTACCCTGAACAAAATTCCTCTGAAAACCATTTTTACCACTTGCGTTGCCTTCAGATTTAGTATCCCTCCCAACGTCCCATGTTGAATGCCTGTATGCCACTGACCTTTATCTAACAATATATCATCTATTTTGTATCTGAGCTTTTTATACGTGCATCTTGTGCTTCTGTTATTTTCAGAGTTCTGGGAAGTACAAACCCTGCACACTCATTTTTGTATTTCTTTAGAGTACCTAAAGCCCATTGTTTTAGCCCTATAGGATTCTCAGAAATTTGTGGAATTGTACCAAAGTGTAAAACGGTGCATCATTCTTCCCAGTAACCACCAAATAGTTGAGTTTTCTTAAAGTGGCATTCTTAGAAAGTAAGCTCAAATACCACCCACCACCACTGCCATATAATTAGAATCCAAATAGAACAGACATAGATGTGGTTTGGAGAAACTAGTCAAATATGCTATTAAAAACAATAATAAAGTTTTTCATTTCAAATAATTCATCTTTCAGATTCAATCTAAATCTAATTATCCTCTTTGGTTTAATATTCCCTCCATAAGTTTTTAAATTGACCTTTAATTTCTTTATGATAAACACTTTATATATTTTATATAAATTTATATATTATATGATATATATATGATATGTTATATATTTACATACCTAAAAACACCAGTATCTGAAGTTTTTCTGCTATATGTTGTTTCCACTCATTCTTACTTACAATGACTTTCTCCCTAAAATGTTTAGTGAATAATGACAGTAAGTTGCTTATTTTGCTAAATGGAATGAAAGTGGTTTTCTCAAGGCAGGATTTACATTTGCTTCTATCAGAAGATTGGGTAAGGGGACCTACTATACTGTTACCACTTTAAACTGAATTCTTAGGTGTTGGTCAGACCATACAAGTAGTGTGAATTTAGGCTGCAAATATGACTGAGGGCACTGTGGTTACAACTTCTCAGGAATTTTTATTTTTCTTCCTTTGCTAAACAATTGAGAAATTTCCCTCCAGTTCTCAGTGGAGGGATGTGAGGTGGATTGGGAGCAAGGTTTGTTTTTAGTTCCTCCTAACGCTGAAGGTCAACAAGTCCCAAGCAGGATAATTAAAAAGGGACCCACACTGAGGTACTTCAGAACACCTAAGTCTAAAGGAAGATCTTAAAAGCAATCAGAGAAAAAAGACTAATTGTATTCAAGGGTGTGGCTGTTTGGCTGAAAGCTACAAAGGAGGCTGAACAAAAGTAACCGATGTTCAATATTCTGGAAGTCAAAAAATTGCCAACCTCAAATTCCATACCTGACAAACTATCCATGAAGAATGAAGCATGAAGAATGAAGACACTTTCAGGCAAACAAAAACTTAGAGAACTTGCAACTAGCTTAAGTAAATTCTAAAGGATGTAATTCAGGTAGAAGTAAAGTGATTCCAGATGGCAGATTAGAGATACAGCAAGAATGAAAAGCAAAGAACGTAACAAATATATGGGTAGAGTTAAAGGAACATGAGTCATATTAAATAAAAATGATAATATCTTTTGATAAAAAATAAAATATGCAATCATAGTATATAATTCAGGAATAGGGTAAATGGAGTTAATGTCTTCTAAAGGACTTTTTCTTGTTTGAAAAGAAGATATGGATTGATTTACCTTAGTAAATGAGACATGAATGTACTAATTTCACAACTAATCACTACAAGAGCAGAGAGAGTCTAGTAAAAGGTAAAATGAAAACATGAACTCAAAAAGGCCAGCAAAGAAAATAAGAGAGACATATCGTGGCTCAGTCAGTTAAACCTCCAACTCTTGATTTCAGCTCATGTCATGATCTCATGGTTTGTGAGATTGAGCTCTGTGTTGTGCTCTGCACTAACAGAGCAGAGCCTGCTTGGGATTCTCTCTCTCTCTGCCTCTCCCTGCCTCTCCCCTGCTCACACTCCCTTTCTCTCCTTCTCTCTCAAAATTAGTAAACATTTTTTAAAATGCCTTTAAAAAAGAGAACAAAAGACCAGACTAATAGACCAAATAAAACCTACAAAATATGATATAAATTCAAATGTATCAATAATTACAGGGGAGCCTGGGTGGCTCAGTCGGTTAAGCAGCTGATTTCAGCTCAGGTCATGATCTCACAGTTCAGGAGTTCAAGCCCTGCATCAGGCTCTGTGCTGACAGCTCAGAGCCTAGAGCCTGCTTTGCATTCTATTGTCTCACCCTCTCTCTCTGCTCCTCCCTCGGGTGTGCTCTCTCTCAAAAATAAACATGTAAAAAAAGAAATAATAACAATAATAATTACAATACATGTAAATGGACTATATGATCCAATTAAATCAAGATTTACAGACCAGATTTTTAAAGCAAAAATACAACAAAGGTATTTTCTCACCCATTATATTATCAAAAGGAGAACTAAAATCGATCTACAATTACACTTGTCAGAGAAACCATACTCAACATTTTGTTTTTCCTTTTAACTTTTTTCACAAAGGCAAACAAACATCTTTCTATATTATAGTATATAAACATTTTCTGACTTTTGTCTCTTAAAAGCATCATGAATATATTTTCATAGAGTTAAGACTTTCTCAAAAGTTTTATACTG
Source organism: Felis catus (assembly GCF_018350175.1). Lineage (NCBI taxonomy): Eukaryota > Metazoa > Chordata > Mammalia > Carnivora > Felidae > Felis > Felis catus. Next base: position 10,068,077 of record NC_058380.1, read on the forward strand.
AGATTAATGTATGTAAAATAAATACAGAAAGGCTGTACATTTATTGCCATCTGCATAATATTTTATGATATAGTTATAACTATTTAACCAGCTTCCTATCATTGGACATTTTGGTTGTTTCCAATGTCTCATTAAAATATATGCATATATTAATATTTTATTTTTATATAATTTTATTATATAAATTTATATATTTTATATAATATATGAAATACTATACTTTTTATTATATAAACTTATATTTTATATATATTATGTTATATATTTTATATAATTATATTGATATATTATATAATATTTATATGTATTTTATTTAATTATATTAATTATATATGTATATATCATATATATATATATATATATATATATATATATATATATCCTCAAGGAACATACTGACAAACATACTTTTAGATCTATATCCTTTAGCTACATTTCCTAGTATACACATTGGATGCCTATTGCAAAATCACTCTCCAAAATCTTTATACAAATGTTTACAAAATGTTTACAAAAATTTAGTCTTCAACAAGAAATGTGTCCATTTCCCCTTGTCCAAAAGGAGAGATTATTTCCCTTACATTGCCCACAAATTAAAGAGGCAAATACAGAAAATTTTCTAGATCACTGGATTTACTTAACCCCTCTAGTTTGTCCAAACCTTTAGGAGTCAAAAGCAATAGACACAAAAGAACTGTCAAAAAGGAGCAAACTCTCTTTCTCCTTCAAAAAAACTTTCAAAAGATGATTGCCAACTTTACTTTCCTACTTAATCTTCTCATACTCACCTCAATTTAAACATATTTTGAACTTAAAAAATCAAGATGAGCTTACCTTTATTTGTGCATTAGAGTCTTATCTAAGCAAAGCCAAGAAGCCAAGTTTCAAAACTGATAGTTTACATCTCAGAGTTCCATGGACAAAACTCCATCTGGCATAAGCCCTTTGTCCTAGTGGTTACCTTTTCTTTCTTTCTATTCATCACCCTATTCTATTCTGTGAGATGATCTGTCAGGAGCATGGTCTTCAATTGGAGGAAAATCTAAGTCCCTGCTCTACCAGTTTCTAGTTGGGAAGGCTTGAGTAACTTAACCTCTTCATTTCAGTTTCTTCCATACAGCCTATTGTTTATAAGCAGACTCAAGAGTCAAAGATAGATAGTCATAATCACAGGTCTATCATCTACAGCAGTGTGCCCTTGGGCAAGATTAATTATTCCACACCTGCTTCATCTGAAAAATGAGTTTATTATGAGGTTATTAGAAATAAATTTCTTAATTCAGTACTTGACTCACAAGAAAGTACCCAGAAAATGCTATACAAGTGATCTTTAAGGGCGCCTGGTGTTCAGGTGGTTGGGCGTCCGACTTCAGCTCAGGTCATGATCTCATGGTTTGTGAGTTCGACCCCCATGTCTGGCTCTGTGCTGACAGCTCAGAGCCTGCTTCAGATTCTGTGTCTCCGTCTCTCTCTGCCTCTCCCCTGCTTATGCTCTCTCTCTCAAAAATACATAAACATTAAAAAAAAATTTTTAACATGTTTTCTTCATTATTTGTGAATTTTGTACTTGCAAACTTACCCACTCAATAAATTTTTTTTTGTAATTTCAAAATCAGTACTCATGGTGCTTTCGTAGTCATTCACAGACATGTGCAACCCAGTGAAAAATGTGAGTCAAATCGCATATTCTCAGCTCAGGCCATGCTCAGCCCTCTTGTTTCAGCTCTTATACTATAGATACAAGTCCTTTTCACAGTCTAGCACCATGTTTTTCACATTTCTAATGCTTTTTCTTTGTGATTCTGCTGTTCAAAATGCTCCCCCCAAGCTCAAGGCTGAAGTGCTGTCTAGTATTCCTATGCACAAGGTTTTGATATACATTATGGAGAAAATACATGTGTTCATGAAAACTATTAGATATTAAAGCAACTAAACACTACACAAACAAGTGTTAATATATTACATGTTCACAGATTGGAAGAATATGGTTAAAATATCCATACTACATAAAGCCACCTATAGATTCAATGCCATCCCTACTGAAATTTCAATGGCATTTTTCACAGAAATAGAATAATCCTAAAATTTATATGGAACCACAGAAGACCACCAAGGAGCCAAAGCAATGTTGAAAAAGAAGAACAAAGCATCACACTCCCTGATTTCAAATTGTATCACAAAACTATAGCAATCAAAAAGTATGGTATTGGCCTAAGAACAGACACATAGAACAAAACAGGAAGCCCAGAAGTAAACCCACTCATACACAATTTATTACAAAGGAGGCAAAAATATACAAGACAGAAAAGATGGTCTCTTCAGTAAATCGTGTTGGGAAAACTAGAGAGCCACTTGCAAACAAGTAAAACTGGACTCTGACACCATACACAAAAAGTAACTTAAACTGGATTAAAGGCTTGAATTTGAGACCTGAAACCATAAAATTCCTAGAAGAAAACATAGGCAATAAGCTCCTTGACATCAATTTTGATAAGGATTTTTTGGATATGACACAAAAAGCAAAAATAATCAAGAGGAACTATGTCAAATTAAAAAGCTTGTGCATGACAAAGAAAACCAACCACAAAATGAAAAGGCAACCTGTTGAATGGGATAAAGTATTTCCAAAACATTTATCTGAAAAAGGGTTAATATCCAAAATATATAGAAGAATGTATAGAAATCAGTATCAAAAAAAAAAACAATCTGATTAGAAAATGGGCAGACGATCTAAACAGACATTTTTCCAAAAAAGGCTACAGATGACCAATAGGTACATGAAAAAATGCTCAACATCCCTAACCATCTGAGAAATGCAAATCAAAAACAATAAGAGATCGCCTCACACCTGTTAAGATGGCTATTACCAAAAAGACAATAAATAACAAGCATTGGTGAGGATGTAATGAAAAGCAAACATGGGGCGCCTGGGTGGCTCAGTCGGTTAAGCAGTCAACTTCACCTCAGATCATTATCTCATGATTCTTGAGTTCAAGCCCCGCATTGGGCTCTGTGCTGACAACTCAGAACCTAAAGTCTGCTTCAGACTTGTGTCCCTCTCTCTCTGTCCCTTCCCTGCTCACATTCTGTCTCAGTCTCTCTCAAAAATAAACATAAAAAAATTTTTTTAGTAATAAAGAAAAGGGAATACTTGGACGCTATTTGTAGGAATGTAAATTGATGAAGTCACCCTGGAAAACTGTATGGAGTTTCTTCAAAAAATTAAAAATTTCCAGAGACCATGGGGGAAGGGAAAGGGAAAAACAAGTTGAGAGGGAGGGAAGCAAACCATAAAAGACTCTAAAAACTGAGAATAAACTGAGGGTTGATGGGAGGGAGGGGAAAGTGGGTGATGGGCATTGAGGAGGGCACCTGTTGGGATGAGCACTGGGTGTTAGATGGAAACCAATCTGACAATAAATTTCATATTTTTTAAAAAAGAAAAAATTGGAGGAAAGAGATAATTAAAAAAATCCAGAGCTAACTACTTTTAACATCTTGTAGTAAAAATCATATGTATCCATATTTGCTCATAAAAAGATATAAAGCAAAAAAAAATTAAAAATTATACCACATGATCCAGCAATTCCACTTATGGGTATTTATCTAAAGAAAACAAAAACACCAACTCAGAAGGATATTTGTACCCCAATGCTCACTGCAGCATTATTTACAATAGTCAAGGCATGGAAACGACCTCAATGTCCATCTATAGATGAATGGATAAGGAAGAGTTGGATATATACACAATGGAATATCATTCAGCCATGCCAAAGAATGAAACCTTGCCATTTGACAACATGGATAGACCTTGAAGGAATTATGCTAAGTGAAATATGTCAGACGGAGGAAGACACATACCATATGATCTCACTTGTATGCACAATCTAAAAGCAATTTTTTTAAGAAATTCTTAAAAAGCTCATAGATCAGCTTGATGGTTGCCCAAGGAAGGGTAGAGAGGGGGCAAAATGAATCCAGTGGGTCAAACGGTATAAACTTCCAGTTATAAAATAAATGAGTCATGAGAATGTAACATACAATATGATGGCAATAGTAATAATACAGCATTGTATATTTAAAAGCTTGCTGTCACGCAACTTGCAGATGGGTGCACTATGACCACCACGGTCAAAAGGAGTCCATCCTTCATCTTGTGTTCAGACTTCATGGTGGTGCTAGGAACTCATCTTCTACTCCCAAAGAAAGTAAGTGTAAGAGATAGAAGGATAAGTTGGCGGTCCTGAAATATTCTAATATAGAGGAGAACGGCAAGATCAATTGCCTTCCTCATACATACCCCTTCAGATCAATGGGGTGCTCAGCCCTTTATCGGCAGCCATTTTGACCGCACTGTGGTGAATGCTTGACTTACTGCTTCAACAAACGAGAAAACAAGTCACTATCTATGTGTTAATAAAATAAATGAATTTAGGAAAAAGGCAGCCTTCATTATCAACATGTTCCTCTACCTCAATGATAAAACCCAGACGTGCTGGTTTAAGCTGACCACCAAATAGCTGCAGCCTACCCATCCCTCCACACCCCTATATGAGTCCTGATACAGCCACATAATCTCATCATCGGTCCCCAGGTACCTGTCTCCCTGCCCTCATTTAGTAACCACTTTCCTCCCTTTATGTTTCCTCTTCATTCTGTCTAAATTCTTCCCATCCATCAAGGTCAAGTTCAAGTCCCCATTTCCTCCATAGAACAGCTTTCCGATTACACCAATACACTTACTGTCAACAGGCAGATCAGGAAAAACTGGAACAAAAAAAGAAAAAAAAAAAAAAAACCAAGAGGGGACCTCTCAATCGATGAAGGGAGCAAGGCAGCAAAAAACAGGGGCAGGGGGTGGGGGGGAGGGGAAGGGGACAATGTGCCCAATTTAAATTTTCCAGTAAATCTTTGTCTTGCTTCCCAACTTGGCTGTTCATTCTTTCTATCAGTTTTTTCTCCATGGACTGCTCCCTTAATTCTGGGTCTTACAATTGCATACTGAATATATTGAATATATTGAATATCCATATTTGCTTTCTGAGTATTCAGGCTGTGTCCCCACTTCCTCATTTTCTACTCTGTGGTCTACTCACTAGGCTACAACCTGACTTCCCCAATCCACTAGTAATAGCTCACAGAACATCAGAAATTTGGTCCATATGGTACCATCATGTATTATGTAAAAAATACACAAGCTTAACCCCTGTCTTACCAACTAGATTACAAATTCTTTCAAGGTAGCTTTTTATGTGCCCACAGTTTTTAGACAAGGTAATGATAATGATGACATTAATAATAGAATATAAAACATCTGAGTTCTTGCTGTGTCCCTGAAACCATGCCAAGAGTTTTATAAGCATTACCCATTTAGCTCCCATAGCAAATTTTCCCAATATTATTGTTCCTTTGTTTTCTATTCAAGATGAGAAAATTGAAGCCAAAGAGTAAATGATGCCAGTAAGATATTTAAATCTAATTAATAAACATTTACAATGAAATAAGAAAGAAATATTATCAATTTTTCTTTCAGATTCCCAAAGAGAATACATACAACCCTATAACTTTTTTATCTTTTCTTGACAACTTCATAAAATTATCATAGAGTCAAAAGGGAGGGATTAATCTCAAAGGAATTTCCAGCTTTCTGAAACAGTCAACTTTACAAAAATGTCCTAAACCCCCAAATACAAGAAAAAAAGGTCTTTAGTCACATAGGGAGCCTTAAAAATCATATATATGTATATTGTTTAAGATTTCATTACTATAGTAAGAGCTTCTGCTTGCCATTGAAATGAAGAAAGGCTGTGCCATATAGTACAGTATTTAGTAAAAATAATTTTAAAGAGATGTCCTCCACATTTCTCAGTGAGTACTAAAGAGGGTTGTTACAGAAAGAATTGGGTCTCCCCCAACCCCACCAGTTCCTAACTTGCACCCCAAACCATAATGTGGCTCTATCAGAGACAGGGCCTCCATGGAGCAAATGAAGGTTGAATGAGGTCCCAAGGGTGGGACCCAATCCAATAGGACCAGTGTCCTGATAAGAAGAGGAAAAGGTATCAGGATGTACACAGGCACACACAGAGGAAAGGCCATGTGGGGTACAGCAAAAAGGCATCCGTCTTCAAGACAAAAACACAGACTTCACCAGAAACCAACCCTGCTGGCAACCTGATCTGGGAATTCCAGCCTCTAGAACTATGAAAAATAAATAAATTTCTGTTGTTTAAGCCAACGAAAGAAAGGGGTAGAAAGAGAGGGAGGGAGGGAGAAAAGGAGAGAGGGAGGAAGGAAAAAAGGAAGGAAGAAGGAAGAAAGAAGGAAAGGGAGAAAGAAAACATGAAGACAACAAGTTTATGAGAAAGTACATTCTCTTTTTCTAGGTAATAATAGTCTGTTGACAAAAAAAAAGTTAGATCCTAGACTTGTACTTCACCTCAAATAAATACTGCGCAAGTTCAATTCACCACATTAGCATACCAGAGAAAAACACTATAAAAGTATTCAACACTTATCAGGTATTTTTCTGGCAAAGAGAGCCAAAATATCTATTTGGTAAGCAATCTATAGCTTTCAGCAACGAAAATGCAATCTAGTCTGTGAAGCTACGTAACTCCTTCCCCAAACAGAACTGGACTGCCTACCTACCTACAATACTCATATGTCCTTGGCAAATCATGCTTTTTTTTTGTTTGGACAGTACCATATGTTTTTGGTCCAGCATGAAGCTTAGGAAAATTGAGGGGTGGCAGACATCCGTATAGCTAGCCAGTCCACTGGAATTAGCACCAGTGACCACAGCCTCAACGTGACACTGGCTTTGCACTGGATGATGATTATACAGCCTTCATTATATAGCATTGGTTATACTGCTCCCAAAGGGGCTATACTGTTCCCATATGATTTCACTTAAGACGAAGAGCTCTTCCAGGTACTTCTAAAGATAATGCCAGTAAATCCCGGAAAATAACACTTTCAAGTAATTGTGACAGCAAGACCAACAACAAGGTTTCAGAATTTGAAGTGAATAGCAATTGAAGAGTATACGCAGTTCTGATCTACCACATTGCCCCAGTGTACTCCCTTCCAGAATGTAAGATGCCTGCGCTTAGTATTCAGGTGACTGCTGGGAACAGTGAGTCTTAGATGACCTAGGATGTAACTGTAATTCTCTTCCCGCTCAGGAAGGTGGGGGGAAAAAACTGAGTAAAATCTGAAGAAAGTCATATCAAGAAAAAAAGCTAGAGATTTTTTCCTCTATGTTCTAAATCAAAAGTCACCAAGTCAGTTTACTAGTAGGTAAATTCAAAACCCAATTTCAGATTTGGCACTAGCAATGTGAAGTGAACCAGTGAGCTCAGTGAGTGGATAAGTGAGCTGTATTCTGGTCTCTCCTCTCCTGAACAAACCTGTATTGGTAGTAAGTCAATGAGATGTGTTCCAGCAAAACAAATCAACATTTCAATCATCTTCCCAATGTGTGGAACCACCAATTCAATCACCCAATAGCTAATGAGAACCGTCATAAAACTACCCAATGATGCCTATGTCATCATTTGCCTTTTATTATAGCCTACATTTCCTGGCACCAAAATAAGGACAATATCTATTTCTTCAGGACAGCAATAAGCTAGATAGTAATGGTGGAGATATCTAACAAGTGTTTCTTATCTGCAGTGTTTCAAAAAAAAAGAAAGAAAGACAGAAATTATATAAGTTGTAGAGTTGGCATCAGTGGATTAAATTCCCACCAGATCCAGACAGAGAGTTGGATGCATGTTGCTTCAAATTTAGATTTATTTATTTCACAGAACTCCTCCAGTTCACGTGTTGTGAATGGCGTGACCAGCTCTTTCCAGCTTTCCCGGGACTGTCTTGCTTTTAGTATTCCAAGTCACACATGCTGGGCCCCCAGTTAGGGTGACCACCTTGACCCGGTTTGTCGGAGGTGGGATCAGTTTTAAAACTCCAAGTCCCACCTCCCAGAAATGCCCTCAGTCCTACAAAAACCAGGATGGCTGGTCAACCTAGTTGCAACACACACAAAAATAAATGTATGTTATAGCCCTTCATTTTACCTCTCTTGAAAAATCTGTGCTTTCCTGGTACCTATAAGCATGTATGAGCAATGATAGTACTAGACAAACAGAATGCACAACAAACCCTAATAGCCCTTTTTGTGTGCGTAATTCTCACAATAAACTTGTAAAGAAGATAAGCAATGTAATTTCCACGTTTTATAGATGAGACAACTAAGGGGCAAAGAAGGAACTTTTTCAAAGTCAACTTATTAATTAGAAAATAAGCTGGAGGAAGTAATGCTGAGACTCAAAGATGAGACAGATCCATTTTCTCCCAGTTAACAGGAAAGAGACAGACAGGTGGGCTGGGATATGAGAACGGCTCTGTACCATGTGAATTCAGAGACGCGGCTTCCTCCTACTTTGCTCCACCATTCTGTATGTTGCAGTCCCCATCTGTGTGATGGGAGTTGGCTCCTCACTGCCACGTCAGCGTTTCAGCCCAGAAGAATGAGTACAGGTAAGGGGTGAAAGGCTAGTGATTTCCTTTAAGGAGGTGAGGCTGTTATCTCACATGTCACCTCCACCCACATTCCAAATGGTGAGAATTTTGCCATTTGCCCACACCCCAATTTGAAAGGTCTGGGAAATACTGTCCCAAGGTGGAGAGCTATGTGCCTCATTCTTCTACATGCAAAAGAATGAAGGGGAAATAAATACTTGGGGATAATTAATGATCTCCAGCAATTACCTAGCTGGTGTTTGGGATTGCTGGGATCAGAACCTAAGTCTGTCAGAATCTACAGACCACACTTCTTCCCCTATGCCTTGCTACCCCTACAACTATTTTGCTGTTTTGCAAGGAAGTATGTAAGCCAACAAAAGTGCTTCCCAAAGCTTATCTTAAAGAAAACAAGACATTCCAAGCACCCTGAGACCACCTTTCCTTCTAAATTATCCTGAATAAGGCTCACACAAACTATATCCTTTCACTTAAAATCTGACAGAGCCCTGCGTCCTGAGTGTGAAGTGAAACCCAAGGCCTGTCAACTTTAAAGTGTGATGTTTACACAAAGATGTGAGCAGCAGAGAGCACGGAGGGTCTGGTGGAGAAAGAGCAAAATATTGCGGATGGTTTCTCTAGCCGAGTCCCTCAGGAATGAGGAGGTGGGCCTGGCGGTGGGCATACCGAGGAAACAAATCCTGCCAGTACTATCAATAAGGGAACAGTTTAGGACTCAGCTCTCACTGGGGACGTTACCCAGAAAGAATATTCCTGATGAGAAAGTGGGTTAGGTTGCTTTTTAGATTTTTCAATTACTTTTGAAGGTAACATGAGCCTGAAGATGGAATTTCACTTTGAGTTTATCCTAGCTTCTGTTGCTCTGAACAAACCTAATTTACACGAGACAAAGCTATCTGTTGTCACTGTTATTCTCATCCCACTTGGTTTTCTCATTATTCATAGCAGTTTCCAGCTCCTTCCCTGCACTCTCGACTCATTACTGAACCCCTTAGAATTCCAGCCTCTAACACACCAGCTTTGTAAGACTGCTGTGAGGAAGTAAGGACTCAAAAAGGATGGGTCTGCAAAACAGTCACTCCTTTAAAAAGGACAAAGAAAATCAGAGGCTTGTTGCTGGAAAAGGTATCAAGAAAGAATCTCACAGGCTACATTTTTTTTTCCATTTAAAAATAACATTGGTTTCTAGAGCCCCATGGAATAAACATATATTCTTATCATGTTGTACACACACACATGCACACATAGCATACACCAAGCCAATGACAATTGCACCATGGGATGGTAAAAGGGAAGAAACAGCCTAGTGGAAACCTCTATTACCAAAGAAGTGTTTCCCCAAGCTGGCCCAACCACCTTTATCGGAACTGTTATGTCAGCAATCCTACTTCTGTTTGCTTGTTTTTGATAACAAGAGAAAATGAGAAATCTCTGAACCATTTATTTAACATTACTAATAGTAACAAACATTTCCAAGTAGCATACATCCGAATAAATGGGATTCCCTTTATCAGTACTCATGCCTACCTGGACGTGTTTACAGTTTCTGTAGATATCACCTACACACATACACACCATCATTTCTTCGTCATTCAAAGCCACATTCAGATTTTTCACACTTGCTCCAAGGACCAACAAGCTATCTTTTGACTGGTCTACTAGATAGTTTAAATTCCTTTTCCCATATAATGTTTTGATGATATAGGCTTTTGAAGTCATGGGAAAAAAAAAAAGACATGTTTTCACATCCCTTAAACAAATGTCTACAGACCCTGTGCCTATGTTTTAAGGTTGGAGCAATTTGTTTTCCTCTCGTAAAGGCATGTAAGAATATAAAAATGGAGAGGCAGAGCAGGAAGATGGGGACAGAGTAGGAGGACCCTAGGCTCATCTCATCCCACCAACACAATTAGGTAACTATCAAATCATCCTAAATACTTCAGAAATTGACAAAACAAATTACACAACTAAAGGTAGAGAACAGGACACACTGAAGAAGGCAGGAAGTGCAGGGACATGGTTTAGGGGAGAAAGGAATCACAGCTGCAATGGCGGGGGGGGGGGGCAGCAGGCAGGAGCTATTGTCATAGAGAAGGGGAAGAGGGAGGGGGGAGAGAGGGAGACAGAGGGGAGGAGAGAGGGAGAGAGAAGAGGAGAGAGAGAGAGGGAGGGAGGGAGGGAAGGAGAAACACACAGGAGAACACACAAAGAAAATGTTTCCCCAAAGCCACTGGATTGGAAAAGAAAAAAGGCTAAAATTCATGAGTTCTTGCAAACATCAGGACTCAAGGCCTGGACTTGATCAGCAAGCTTGACTCAGAGACCAGAGTGCATTGTGCTGCTCCAGGAGAGAAGACAAACAACCCAGGGGGTACACAGCATGGAAACAGCCATCAGTATAATGCCTGGGACACACAGGAGAGACATTATTCACTCTCCTCGGAGCACATCCTTGAGAGACAGCATTCACAGAGACAAAGGAGCGGGCTCCAGAAACAAAGAAGCTGGCCAGTGGCATTTCCCTCCCCCACTCCTCAGCATAAACACAAAGCCAAGGCGGAAAGCAGCAAAGTGCTGACACTGTCGGCCTAACTTGCTTACACCAAGCCCAAAGCCCCTGGGCTCCAGTGGAACCGCCCTTTTCAGTCATGCTTACCTCAGTCCCAGCCCAGTAGGCCCCTCCCCCAAAAGACCCGCACAAACCTCTGCTTACACCACATTTCCAACCAGAGTTCTACAGGGCCTCAGTTCTGGTGGAGGTAGTATCAGGTCTCATTTCACAAGCAGACCAGAGCACACCTAGTTAAAACTCACCACATTCAGGACAGGGGCTAAACACTGCCCACAGCAGGCAAGAAGAGCCTCTGCAGGTGACTGGCCTGAAGGACAGAGAAGCCAGAACACAGTAACAGAGCATTATGTGGCAGACACCAGAGACACTCCCTGAAGCACCAGACCCTGGGCACTACATGACCTCTTCTTCATAAAACCATTACTTTCAGGAGCAGGAGATATAACTGGCTTTTTCTAACACAGAAAAGAGGGCACAGACTTAGACAAAATGTGTAGACAGAGGAATTCACCCCAAATGAAAGAACAGGATAAGGCCATGGCCAGAGATCTAAGTGAAAGAGATATAACTAACATGCCTCATGTAGAATTTAAAGTAACTATCATAAGGATACTCAATTGGGCTTAAGAATACAAGACATCAGAAAGAAAAAAAAAAAAAAAAAAAGAACACAAGACATCTGTGAGACCCTTACCACAGAGATAAAGTTAAAAAATATTCATAGGGGCACCTGCATGGCTAAGCTGGGTAAGAGGCCAACTCTTGATTGAAGTTCAGGTCATGGCCTCATGGTTCATGAGTTTGAGCCCTGCATCTGGCTCTGCGTTAACAATGCAGAGCCTGCTTCAGATACTCTGTCTCTCTCTCTCTCTGCCCCACCCCAGCTCATGGTGTCTCTCTCTCTCTCTCTCAAAATAAATAAACTTAAAAAATAATAACACAGATGAAGAGTGAAATAAATGATATTAAAAATATGCATGATGCAATCAACAGCAGTCTGGAAGAAACAGAGGAATGAATTAAAGGCCTAGAACACAAAGTAATGGAAAGCAAGAAAGCTGAACAAAAGAAAGAAGAACGATGCAAAATAAAAACAGACTTAGAGAACTCAGTGACAAACATAGTAACTACCAAACGTAGTAACATTCTTATTATAGGAGTCCCAGAAGAATAAGAGAGAAAAGTGGGCAGAGTATTTGAAGAAATAATAGCTGAAAACTTCCCTTACCTGGGGAAGAAAATGAATATCCAGATCCAGGAGGCAAAGAACTCCCAACAAAATCAACAAAAGCAGGCCAACACCAAAAGACATTACAATTCAATTTGCAAAATAAAGTGACAAAGAAAAAAATCTCAAAATCACAAGACAAAAGGAGTCCTTAACTTACAAGAGAAAAACCCCTAAGGCTAGCTGGAGATTTTTCAACAGAAACTTGGGAAGCCAGAAGGGAGTGGCATGATATATTCAAAGTGCTGAATGGGAAAAATATGCAGCCAAGAGTACTGTATCTTGCAAGGCTATCTTTCAGAATAGAAGGAGAGATAAAGATTTTCCCAAACAAAAACTAAAGGAGTCCATTACCACTAGACCAGCCCTGCAAAAAATATTAAAGGGGATTCTTAAGTGTAAAGGAGAGACCAAAAGGCACAGTATAAAGGCAAGAAATGCAAAGGCAATAAAAATGAGTATTTCTGTAAAAATCAGTCAAGGAACTCCAAAAAAAGGGGGATATAACATGTACCTAAAATGTGGGGAGGACAGAAGAAAAGAATGGGTTCAAACTTGAACAACCATCAGCTTAATATAGATTGCTATATGCAGAAGAGGTATAAATAAACACAATGGTAACCATATATCAAAAACCACTAATAAACATGCCAAGAATAAAGAGAAAGAAATCCAAATATATCACTCAAGAAAAACAGCAAAACATGAAAGGGAGAAAGACAACAAAGGATCAGAGAAAGTCTCCAGAAAGAATCACAAAACAATAAAAATGACAATAAAAACAAATATTTATCAATAATTACTTTGAATGTAAATGGACTACACACTCCAATCAAAAGTCTTGGATGTCAGAATGGATTTTAAAAAACAAGACCTATCTATATGCTGCCTTCAAGAGACACATTTTAGACCTAAAGACACCTGCAGATTGAAAGTGAGGGGATGGAGAAACTGGGTATCAAAAGAAAGCTGGATAGCAATATGTGTATCCAACAAACTAAACTTTAAAACAAAGACTGGGGGCACCTGGCTGGCTCAATTGGTAGAGTATACAACTATTGGTCTCAGGGCTGTGGGTTCAGGCTCCATATTGGGTGTACAGATTACTTTAAAAAAATAAGATCTTTAAAATAAATAAATAAATCACTAACGAGACAAAGAAGGGCACTATATAATCGCAAAGGGCACAATCCAACAAAAAGATATAACAATTGTAAATATTTAGGTACCCAACATAGAAGCACCCGAATAGATAAAATAATCAATAATAAATTTGAGGAACTTATTTGATAAGACAATAATACTAGGAGACTTTAACACCACACTCACATCAATAGACAGACCATCTGAATAGAAAATTAAAAAGGAAACAATGGCTCTGAGTGACACACTGGGCCAGGTAGACTTAACTGATAAATTCAGAACGTTCTATCCTAAAAACAACACAATACACATTGTTTTCAAATGCACATAGGACACTCTCCAGAAGAGATCTTATTTTTGGTCACAAAATAGGCCTCAACAAATACAAAAAGACTGAAGTCATACCATGCACCTTTTCTAACCACAGCGCCATGAACTGGAAGTCAAACACAAGGAAAAATCTCAGAAGACCACAAGTACATGAAGGTTAAACAACATGCTACTAAACGATGAATGGGTAAACCAGGAAATCAAAGAAGAAATTAAAATACATGGAAACAGGGGCACCTGGGTGGCTCAGTCAGTTGAGCATCCAACTCTTGATTTCAGCTTGGGTCATGGTCCCAGCGTCATTGGATAGAGTTCCTCATCAGGCTCTGCCCTGAGTATGGAACCTGCTTGGGATATTCTCTGTCTGTCTGTCTCTCTCTCTCTCTCTCTCTCTCTCTCTCTCTCTCTCTCTCTCTTGCTCAGCCTCTCTCCCTGCTCATACATATTCTCTTCCTAAAAAAAAAAAAAAAAAAAAAAAAGAGGAAAACAAATGAAAATTAAAATACAATTGTCCAAAACCTTTGTGATACAGCAAAAGTGTCCCTAAGAGGGAAGTATATACCAATACAGGCCTGTATCAAGAAGAAAAATCTCAAATAACCTAATATTACACCTAAGGGAGGTAGAAAAAGAACAACAAATGAAGCCCAAAGCCAGCAGAAGGAATGATGAACATTAGAGCAGAAATAAATGATATAGAAACTAAAAAAAAAAAACAAAAACAAAAACAATAGAACAGATCAACAAAACTAGGACATGCTTCTCTGAAAAAATGATAACCCTCTAGCCAGACTTCTCAAAAAGAAAAGAGAAAGGAACCAAATAAAACCACAAATCAGAGGGGAAAATTAACCAACAACATAGAAACACAATTTTAAGAGAATATTATGAAAAACTATCAATGAATTGTAATGACATGTAAGCTGCTCATAGCCACTTACACGCACAGTAAACATCTCTGACTCACAGCACTACAGCATTCCAAGACTGCCTCCCTGGAAGTTCTATCACCTCCCAGGTCAAGCATCCAGAAATGTACCCCTTCTCTCTGCCTTCGTGAGCAACTAATTCTTAGCTAAGCCTTCCTCCATAAGAACTATTAAGCAGGGTGCAGGGGTGCACCTGGGCGGTTTAGTTTGTTAAGTGTCCAACTTCAGCTCAGGTCATGGCCTTATAATTGGTGAGTTTGAGCCCCACATCCGGCTCTGTGCTGACAGCTCAGAGCCTGGAGCCTGCTTTGGATTCTGTGTCTCTGTCTCTCTCTCTGACCCTCTTCAACTAGTGCTCTGTCTCTCTCTCAAAAACAAACATTTTAAACATTTTTTTTAAAAAAGAACTATCCAATGGGAACCGTGTATACTTTGAGAGTGATTAAAGGATATTTTCCAAGCCAAATGGCTTTGTGAGAAATTATTTATTCTAAAAGAGGCATGGAGCAAAGTCCAGATATATATGGCCAAAGACCTTCCCTTCTTCCCCACCTTCAAGTTCTCTCCACTCTTAATTCCCACACATTCTTGGGGAAACTTAATCTGCAAGTTTCATATTCACTGACAGTTGACTCATGCAAACACCCTTCCATTAAGACTATTGACAGGTAGAAAAATCATATGAAGACTCACTTTCAATCAGAAAACTGGATTTGCCTAAGCTGTATAAAGGCCACTGAATCTCCCAAAGCTTCTGAGTTCCACCTCCAAAATCAAATCCCAAATGTAACCACTTGCACATATAGCTTGTTTATAAATAAAATATTCTTCTAATATTCTAACTGGATTCTATCTCATTACTCTAAGTAGGAACTATTTTACCTACCATTTTACCATTTTACACCATTTTACACATGATATTCCCCAAGGCTCAAAAACTTAAGTAGGCAAACTATGGTCCATGAGCCAAAGTCAGCCCCCTGCACCTGTTTTATAAGGTTTTATTGGAATACAGCTGCATCCATTCATTTACACATTGTCCACGGCTGTTCTGGCTATAATGTCAGAGTTGAGTAGTTGGGACAGAGACCATATCACGCACAAAGCTGAAAATATTATCTGGCCCTTTACAGAAAAAGTTTGCCCACTGCCGCCCAGAGAGATTATCTCACTTTCACAGTCACACATCAGCAATTTTCCTTGAACCTGATAAATTTCCTAGGGGAAGTCAAACAACATCTCTAGTTCAACACATCTGATTCTTTCCATTATGTCACACTGCCTTTTCAGGAGCTGGTCAGTCTCTAGAGGGCTCTCTGGCTGGGCCAGTAGAACCACAGGTCAAATCACCATTATAGAGCATCACACCAAGGAAACACCAGGCCTGTACAAGATAGAATACAGAATGAAAAAAGAAGGGTTAATCCATCCAATTATAAAGCTTTTCCTTGCAAGTTGTAGCAAGATGCACATACCCAAGCCTCTTCTAAACAGCACCCATGACCTTGGCCTGCAGACCTTAGTGCCCTTTGCTGGTTCAGCCCTTGAAGAAGAGACCTCTTCAGGTGGTCTCACACAAACCATTACATATCATTCTTAAAACTTTGAGTGTTTGGTTTTCTGTGTTTTTTTCTGTTGTTAATGCTATTGTTGTGGTTTGGTTAGCTTTTATTGGCTTTTAAGTCTACTTAGTGAGTCCTGCAGTTATAGGAAAAAAATTGATAGCTGCTTATTTAGTATGTGGATGCCACTGCAATGTGGAAAAAGACTACTGGAACTGAAAACTTCCTATTTAAAAGTAATAAAATGCCAGGGTGCCTGGGTGGCTCAGTCAGTTAGGTGTCCAATTTCAGCTCAGGTCATGATCTCATGGTTTGTGAGTTCAAGCCCTGCATTGGGCTCTGTGCTGACAACTCAGAGCCTGGTGCCTGCTTTGGATTCTGTGCCTCCCTCTCTCTCTCTGCCCCTCCCCTGCTCACTTTCTGTCTCTCTCTCCTTCAAAAATAAACAAACATTTTTTTAAAATGTAAAAATAAATAAACATTTTTAAAAATAAAAAAATTATAAAATGCCTATATATGCGACTAGTAGTTCAAACATTATTTCTTGGGCGCGGGTGGGGGTTGCTTTGTTTTTAAGGAGATGTGCAAGAAACAAAAAGTGGGGCCAGGGAGCACTAGACTAACCACTTTAGAATAGACCCATGTTCTCCTAAAGACCAAAACCCAACCATTTGACAAAGCCAGGCATCCCCAGTAACTTAAATACATACCTGGTGCTATGGACCACACTACTCCCGATAGTGGAGACATGATGAGAAAAATATGTATTCAGGGATATACTGTTCCTGAAAGATTTCTGCCCCAGACACACTTATACTCACTCATTAGGGTTATGGTAAAAGAATTTTCATTGTTGCAACTAGTTTTAAAGGTTACAAGGATTTGTGTTCCAATTTTTGCTTGATCTTGAAGGTCTGGGGTTTGCAGTCTTTTGATGTATCTTCTGATTATGATGTAGTTATTTGTGTTATAGTAGAGTATATTTGAAGGAGTACCCCTTGGTAGGTATGGTCAACTGAGAGAGACAAAAAACACAGCTATTTCAATCTCCTAAGGTTATGAATTACATCCTGGGGAGGCTGCTTTCTCCAAGAACTGCATCCCCCCCCAAGCATTTAAAAGTGAAACTCTGGCACAAGGAGTCACCTGGTAACAGGAGACCCAACTAGAATCTCTGTGCCCTGGGATTCATTAATTCTTCTGCCATAACTCTCCCAACACACATTATCTGACATATCAGCAGACAGGGTATCTTATACCTCCAGGTAAATTAGAGCTCACAGGTACTGCTGCACAACTAATCTCTAACGTACAAACTGGACAACTCTCCCAGGAGAGGCAGGAGAAAAGAATAAAGATAAAGTATGAAGGAGCATTTAAAAAATTAAAACATGGGCGCCTGGGTGGCTCAGTTGGTTAAGCGTCCAACTTCAGCTCAGGTCACGATCTCGCGGTCCGTGAGTTCAAGCCCTGCGTCGGGCTCTGGGCTGATGGCTCAGAACCTGGAGCCTGCTTCCGATTCTGTGTCTCTCTCTCTCTCTGCCCCTCCCCCATTCATGCTCTGTCTCTGTCTCAAAAATAAATTAAAAAAAAAAAAAAGTTAAAAAAAATTTTTTAAATTAAAACAGAATTATCATATGATCCAGTAATTCCACCACTGGGTATTTACCCAACAAATACAAAAGCACTAATTCAAAAAGACACATGCTTATGTTTATTGCTACATTACTTAACAAGAGCCAAATTA
Organism: Felis catus; assembly: GCF_018350175.1. Classification (NCBI taxonomy): domain Eukaryota; kingdom Metazoa; phylum Chordata; class Mammalia; order Carnivora; family Felidae; genus Felis; species Felis catus. The sequence goes on from NC_058380.1 coordinate 10,086,135, forward strand.
TGGAAGCAGCCCAAGCATTCATGATAGATGCATGGATAAATAAGATGTAAGATCCTGCCATTCATAACAACATGGATGGACTTACAGGGTATTATGTCAAATGAGTCAGAGAAAGACAAACACCACATGATTTCACTCGTACGTGGAATTTAAGAAACAAAACAAATGAGCAAAGGGAAAAAGAGACAAACCAAGAAACAGAGTCCTAACTATAGAGAACAAATAAACGGTTACCAAAGGGGAGGCAGGTGGGGGTTTGGGTGAAATAGGTGATGGTGATCAAAGAGTATCCTTACAAAGATGAGCACTGAGTAATGCACAGAACTGTTGCATCACTGTATTGTACACCTGAAACTTATGTCACACTGTATGTTCATAATACTGGAAAGTTTATACACACACACACACACACACACACATATATATATATATATATATATATATATATATATATATATATATATATAGTTTTTAAAAAAGCATTTTAGAGATGTAGGAGGAAAACCTGCCTTTGCTTGATAATGGGATATTTAGGAAAAAAGACAAAGAGGAGAAAATACGTGAAGAAATAATAGAAATAAATTCCCTACAAATATAGCTAAAAGACCTGAAATCTAAAAGGCCCATAGGACACCAAACAGAAAATATAAGTAAAGGTAATCCTCTGTCTAGAGGTAAAAGTTATGACTGTCAAAGGCAAACACAAACTTTTTAAAGCTTGTAGACGGAAGAAGTAGATCACCTACAAAGGAACTGGAATCATATTTTAATTACACCTCTTAACTCTAATGCTAGATCCAAGAAATCAGTGCCTGGGTGGCTCAGTCAGTTGAGTGTCCATCCAACTCTTGATTTTCAGCTCAAGTTGTGATTCCAGGGTCGTGGGATTAAGCCCTAAACCAAGCTCAGCACTGAGCATGGAGCCTACTTAAGAGTTTCTTTCTCTCTCTCTCTCTCTCTCTCTCTCTCTCTTTCTCTCTCTCTCTCTCTCTCTCTCTCTCTCTCTCTCTCTCTCTCTTTCTCTCTCTCTCTCTCTCTCCCTCCCTCCCTCCCTCACCTCTCCCTCTCCACCCACCCCCCACCTGCTCAAATTCTTTAAAAATAAAAAAAAAGAATTAAAGACAGATATATTTAAAACCAGAATTTTCTAGACAAATTGTCATTCCAATGTGAAGACATAATAAAGTAATTGGAACACATACTCTTCTAAAATTTTGCTACACAAAAACCCACATGACTTATCATGAAGTAATGGGCTGTCAAATTCCCTGATAAAATATCCCATTGTTCTAACTATAAAAGACTTAAGAAGAGAAAGTATGTCTGTAATGAACTAGAAATAAAATTCTAGACAATATCAAGATGATGGAGCCAGTGGCAAAGACAAGGTATAGGAGTGAATGTGAATGCACTGCTCTTGCTATGAGTACTATATAAAAATTGATTCATTTAAGGAGGTGATGGAGGTAAATGAACAGGAAGCTTAGGATGAAGGCAACCACCAAAAAGACAAAAAATAGAATGTGTAACTTTTCAACAACAAAAAAAAATTCCATCTATTCAATGGAAAACAGGAAAGAGGGAGAAGAAACACAGAATGGAGAATCCAAACCCTTGTTCTTTTCAGTTTACCTACAGTAACTCACATAATACTCCAAGGTCATGAAGACATTCTCTTCAGTTAACTTCCAGTAGCTTTTTTGCTTTACTCTTCATACTTAGGACTTTAGTCCACCTAAAAGTATTATTTGTATAGGGAGTGTGGCAAGCATCACTTTTTTACATTAAAAAAAATCACTAATAATTCAAAAGATCATCCGATCCCTACCGCTCTTCAGTGCTACCTTTGTTGTAAATCAAGTGGCTACATATAAAAATATTTTCTAGATGTTCTATTCTGTTCCGGTGGTTTATATGTATGTTTGCACCAATATCATACTCCCTTAGTACTGTAGTTATACAATAAACCTTGATATGTAAGAGCATTAATCTTCCTAATTTAATCTTGAAGAATATCTTGGCTATTTGTGGGCCTTAGCCTTTCTATGTATTTTTAAAATTAGCTTCTCAAGGGGCGCCTGGCTGGCTCAGTAGCAAGAACATGCAACTCTTGATCTCGGGGTCATCAGTTTGAGCCCCATAATAGGGGTAGAGATTATGAAAAAAAATAAACTTCAAAAAAATTTTAAATAACATTAACTTGTCAGTTTCTACATACATACATACACACACACACACACACACACACACACACACCTAGCATATTGATAAGGATTCCATCTTCACATTATTGAGTCTCCCAATTTAAGAATATGGTATATCTTCCCATTATTTAAAACTTCTCTAACTTCTCTTAAATTTTTAGTTTTCAGGGAAAGGGTCTCACAAATTTTGGTGAGATATCTATGTACATAGTTCATATTTTGAAAATTAAATATTTTTTCTTTTTTTAATGTTTACTTATTTTGAGAGAGCGTACACATTTACGTGGGGGAGAGAGAGAGAAAGAGGAAAGAGAATTCCAAGCAGGCTCCACACTGTCAGCACAGAGCCCGACATGGGGCTTAATGTCACAAACAATGAGACCATGACTGGAGCTGAAATCAAGAGTCAGACACTCAACTGACCTATTTTTCTAATTAATTATTACCAATATGTAAAATATGCAATTGATTTTTTACATTCCCCTTGTGTTTGGCAAATACACTTCTTCATCGAAATTATATAGTATTTTGGATTTTTTACGAATTTTAAGTTTTACTTCTTTATAGGTTTTTTCCTTTATTGTACTGGCTGGCTAGGCTCTCCAATGCAAATATTGGCTATAAAATGGTAATAATGGAGATACTTGTCTTATTTCTCATTTCAAAAAGAAACAGGCACTTTTAATATCTCACCATTGAATATAATGTTTGCTAGATGTTATTTGTGGGTACTCAACCTGATTAAAGAGGTCTCCTTCTTTTTCCAGTTTGTAAGATTTTATTATCTAAGTGGATGTTAATTTTTATTCAGTGTGCTTTTCCATCTATGGAGATAATCCTATGACTTTCCTCCTTTGTCCCTTCATCCAACGAATTACTTTGATTTTTTTAAATGTTGAATCAGCCTTACATTTCTGGCTCCAAAAATAAACTCTGTCCCAAGATAGTATCCTTCTCATGTATTGCTGGATTTGGTTTTCCAATACTTATTTTAGATGTTTTAATCTGCATTCATGATTGAGACTGAACTGTACTTTTACTTTTCTACAATGTCTGTACAAGGCCATGTTATCAAGATTAAGTGGCCTTACAAAGCAAGTTCAGTTGGTTACAGGGAGAAGGCTTCATGCCCCACAGAGGAGCCAACAGCCACCAAGCTGACGCTGCCTGAGAGCCTGAGCCACACCCAGCTGTGCAGCAAACTGGTGGCCCCTTGGGCCAGCTGGTGGCAGCGAGCAGATGGCCACATAGGTAACTGTGGGCTGTGGCTACGGGAAGGGGAGGTGGCCAGGGCAGCTGGCTGGGGCACGGACTACTGAGCGCTCACTGTGACCTGTCTCTCCTCTTATCTGTATGGAAGTGCCATACTCCCAGCAGAATGACAGCTTTTGCCTCCTATTCCTGGGCTTTTGTCACAGAACCCAGCAGACTTGCAGTTCCTCAAGTGCCAGTTCTGAGCTAAGAAACTTCCCGCAGAGACTATAAAAATGACAGACTCTGAAACCTTCTGAGGTTATCCACCAAATTGTCACTAAATTTCCTGTTTTATCCATAGTGAGGCTCATTTAGCATACCATGCCCTACGGATATCCACGTCCCACGGCGTTAGTCAACACCAAGCCCACCACCTTAACTTTGGGTGAAAGTGGGCTGTGGCCCAGCAGACAACGGTCCCTCTCTCCCTAGTTAACTTACTGCAGCAGAAACCTATTATGAAAACTGTATAAACCCTCTCGGTTGGAAATAGGAACCAGCCTTTGAGAGCTGTCGGCAATATCAGAGATGATAGTCTCCTACAGAACTAGCTCCCATGTTCAAAGACCATGGCTGGGAGTGAAATTTTTCCATTCTACTTTGAATACCATTCTTGTGAAAGAGACTGTAAACAACATGCAAACAAAGGAGTGCCCTGCTTGACAGTATTTCTTAAACTTGAACCTCACAGACAAGCAGCCAAGCTGTAACACTCCTAATGACTTCTCTGGCTATTCTTGAATAAGGTGTCCCCTCTGCGTTTATCTTCTCATTTATGAAATGATTCCTGAAATTTCTAATGACCTTTTTCAAAGAAAAAGAGAAATGATTAGAGAAGTATTAGAGAAATTATTAGAGAAATAATGGTCCAATTGATGCTTCATCTAAAAGACCTTTACACTAAAGCTCGGTTGAGCACCAAAATGAGAAACCATATAAAGAATATATGGAGCCTCTTACATTAATAAGGTCTACTACTGGGGCAGCAGGGTGGCTCAGTCAGTTAAGCATTCGACTTCAGCTGGCATCATGATCTCACAGCTCATGAGTTCGAGACCCACATGGGGCTCTGTGCTGACAGCTCAGAGCCTGGAGCCTGCTTAGGGTTCTGTGTCTCCCTCTCTCTCTCTCTCTGCCCCTCCCCCGCTCACTATCTGCCTCTCTCTCAAAAATAAATAAACATTAAAAAAAAATAGGAGCACTTAGGTGGCTCAGTCGGTTAAACATTCAACTTCAGCATCCGGTTATGATCTAACAGCTGTTGAGTTTGAGCCCCGCATCGGGCTCTGTGCTGACAGCTGGAACCTGGTTCGGATTTGTGTTTCTCTCTCTCTCTGCTCCTCCCCCACTCACACTCCGTCCTTCTCTCTCTCTCAAAAATAAACATTAAACAAAAAAAAAAATTTTTGTCTATTACTGCCCTATTTAAGAGCGAAAGCAATGGGATGTCATAGTTCATATTATAAAAGTTGCAAATATTATAAATTAAATGGGTAGTCATCTTGCAGATGAACTGCTTAAGTTACAGTGCTCATTTAAGTATCTTCCAGAAGCTATCACTAAATTAATACATCAAAGGTGTTTTTTTGCTAAAAAAAAAAAAAAAAAGAACCTCACAGTTTTATATAGGTTATTAATGGAGAAATGTGTCTAATGTTATCTTATCTATTCAAGCGATGAATTATCTTATCTAAAAGGTGAACTACTTGTCATAAATGACTGCCTACCTAGAGGCAGAAAGATGCATTCGTTATTAAAGAAACATTTGTCTCTTACTCAGTTATTGAAACTCGAAATTGTACTTTTAATGGTGTAAGTAACTTTATGGCCATTTCAATGAAGAAAGATGTTCCTAGACTACTGTTAATTTACTTGAAAAAAAAAACAATTATTTTTTGCTAATCAGAGGGGCTAGAACCATTTTAATACTTAAAATGTCCCAGAACTTATTAAATATTTTCAGATGGTTAAAACTACAAAATAGGGTTTAAATTTTTTAAGTGAATTGATATTTTATTTGCTGGATTTTTAAAACACTGGACATATTAGTTTTCCTTCTTTTTCTACTTATTAAAAAAGATTATATAAAACTGGTATTATTTCTTAAGCAACTGGTCAAACTCATCAGAGAAGCCATCAAAGCCTAGAGTGTTGAGTGAAGGTTTTTACTTATCGATCTAATTTTTTTTCTTTGAATTCCTGTAGAGTTCTTTGGATTTTCTTCTTGTTTTGGTAAGTTGCATTTTTTTCTATGACTTTTCCTTTTCATCCGAATTTGGTACTTTTGTATTTCTAGGAAATTGCCCATTTCACCTAAATTTTCCCATGTATTGCCATGAAGTTGTTCATAGCATTGTTATAATTTTATTTCACGTCTGTAGAATATATAGCTAAGTCTTACATTTCATCTCTCCCTTTTTGTTCCTCAGTTTGCAAGTGTGTTTATTACCTATTACTCATTTCAAGGAACCTGCTTTGGACTTCAATAATCTATTACACAGGGGCGCCTGGGTGGCGCAGTCGGTTAAGCGTCCGGCTTCAGCCAGGTCACGATCTCGCGGTCCGTGAGTTCGAGCCCCCAGTCGGGCTCTGAGCTCATGGCTCAGAGCCTGGAGCCTGTTTCCGATTCTGTGTCTCCCTCTCTCTGCCCCTCCCCTGTTCATGCTCTGTCTCTCTCTGTCCCAAAAATAAATAAACGTTGAAAAAAAAAATTTTTTTAAATAATCTATTATACATTAGGAAATATTTTCATTAATTTCTGCCCTAATCTTTACTATTTTTCCTTCTGTGGCTTTAATTTACTGTTCCTTTTTCCTAATGTCTTGAAAGAGATACTTAGATCATTTACCTTTTTCTTTTGTGATTTATGTGACTAGGGCCATAAACTTCCCTTCATGCATAGCTTTAGCTGCATCCCACAAAATGACATCAAAATGTCATCTTTTCATTTTTATTTAGTTCAATATATTTTCTAAATTATATTGTGATTTCATTTTTGACCTATAGATTTTTAGAGGTATAATGTTTAACATCCATTAATGTTTGGAGGGTTTTATTTATCTTTTGTTTATTGATTTCTTTCCCTTGGCTTAAATGATACTATTCATATCATTTTAATTCTTTGAAACTTGTTGAGACTCATTTTTTTTTTATTTAAAAGCAAATTTTGGGGGTGGTCTAAGTCGCTTAGTTGGTTAAGCTTCCCACTTGGCTCAGGTCATGGTCGTCCCAATTTGTGGGTTCAAGCCCCGTGACGGTCTCTATGCTAACAGATTAGAGCCTAGAGCCTGCTTCAGATTCTGGGTCTCCCTCTCTCTCTGCCCTTCCCCTGCTCGCTCGCTCTCTCTCTCTCTCTCTATCTCTCTGTGTATCTCTGTTTATCTCTCTCTCTCTCTCTCTCTCTCTCTCTCTGTATCCCTCTCTCTCTGTATCCCTCTTTTGTTCTCTCTCTCTCTCTCCTGAGCATGAGAGAGGGAGACAGAGAATCCGAAGCAGGCTCCAGGCTCCAAGCTGTCAGCACAGAGCCTGACAAACATGCTCCAACTCACACACACTGAGATCATGATCTGAGGTGAAGTCAGGACTGAACCACCCAGATGCCCCAAGACTCATTTATTTTATGACACAGCGTATGTTCAACTTTGACATTCTTCATGTGTATTCAGGGAAAAAAAATGTGGATTTTGCAGCCATAGGGTACAGTGCAGTATACATGCCTATTAAGTTTTACATTGTGTTGCTCAAATCTTGTACTTTGATTTGTTTTGTGATTTGCGTTTAATTTTTTTTCACATGTTCTATCAGTAACTGGGAAAAGATACTAAAAATCTTCCACTAAGATGGTAGATGTGACTTTTTCTTTTAACTTTGTCAATTTTTGCTCTATCTATTTTGAAGCTAAGTTATTAGGTACATGTACATTTAAAACTATTCTATCTTCCTGTTGAATAAAACTTGTATCATTAATATTTTTCTTTTAAGCAGTATTTTTTGCTTTAAGATGACCTTTCTCTATTTGTATTTTATTAGTTCCCCTGTTCTAAATTCTGATTTCTATCCTTTCTTATCTTCTATTAAGTTAGGTAGTGTGTATTATTCCATTCTTCTTCTCCATTAACTGATTATATATTCTTTTGCTGTTGTTTTAATGATTATCTTCGAGATTGCAATGCATCTTTGGCTATCTTTTACCACTTCTCCAATGCAACGACTTTATAACACTTTACCTCTATTTACTACACACTTGACATTTACTTTAACTGCATATATTATATCTCCAACTTTGAAAGACATTTTTAATGAGTATAAAATTTTAAGTTGGCATTTTCCTGCAGTACTTTAATGAGATCATTCTGTCTCCAATTTTTACCGTTTCTGTTAAAAAAAAAAAAAATCAACTGTCATTATGCTCCTCTGATGAAAATATACCTTTTTCTTTTGCCTGCCTTTTAGATTTCTTTTTGTCTTTGGTTTCCAGCAGTTTTTCTTTAATATGTCAAAACATGCTTTTCTTTTTATTTACCCCACTTGGTGTTCATACTATTTCTTGAAGCTGTGGCTTCCTATTTTTTATTAGATCTGGAAAGTTCACAGCCATTATCTCTTAAATGTTTCTCCTGCTGCATTCACTCTCTCTTCTCCTTTTGGAATTCCAAATTCAGGAATAGGACATCTTTTCATAATAATCCATGTAATTCTTCATCTCTTATTTTTCATCTTTTTGTCTCTCCATGGTTTATTTGGATGATCTTTCAGAGCTATCTTTGAGTTTACTCAAGTTCTTCCTGAGCTTGGTTTAAGCTGCCATTAAATTCAATTCACTGCATCATTCATTTTAAGTATCTTATTTTTTTTCCCTGGAATCCCTATTTGGTTCTTTTTCATTTTTGGCTGAAATTTTCAATTCTATCTTAGTTCCTTAAGCATGGTTATTCGCACGTCTATGTCTGATGATTTCATTATCTGATGCCCTAAAAGGCCGTTTCTGTTACCTATTACTTCCCTTCATTTATAGTCCAGCCTTGCCTACTTTTATGCCTGGTTGTTTTTGCTCAATTTTTGATCACTAAAAACAGCGAGATGACTTGAACCTTTGCAGAGGTCAGCCTCCTGGAGAATATTTACCTTTCTCCTGGTGGCCAAGGAAGTTGGGGCATCACAATCCTCAATCACTATAATCCAATCGGGGATCGAGATTATTCAAAACTAAACTGCACTTTCTGTAAGGCCTCGTCTATTTCTGGGTGCACCCTTACTCATGTAACAATGCTACACTCTGTGGCTTTAACCCAATGATTGCAGTATTTGGGGACCCCTTTCTTTCCAAGGGCACTCAAATCCAATTTTTGGCATCATAAACCCATGAATCTCTCAAAAGTTCTGTTCAGCTCTTTATCAGCAAGTGAAATAAGCAAATGCCTCCAGGGTAAAATTAGTCCCACATGCCGGACTCTTCTGGATGGCTTCTTTCCCAGATCCTAGCCCTGGAATATTTCAGTGCCTTTCTTATAGATTTACATGGCCTTTAAAAAAGTTATTTAAAAATACTTGCCCAGCCTTTCTAGCTATCCTAAGTAGGAAAGTAAGTCTAAAACAGACCACATGTCATTGTATGCCAGAAGTGGAAGTCTCCCCACTGTATCTTTTAAAGCTCAAATCACTCAATAATATCCTTTGATGCCACTTAATTTTTAAAAGCTTTTATGTATTTCTTGACATCCATTTCTTCACCTTCTACACACAACTCAACCCATTCTAATCCTTTGCCTCAATGATCCACCAAAAAATATGTCTGAAGTCATCAATGACCTCTATTTTGCTGAACCCGTATGAGGTTTCTCAGTCCTCTTCTCCTTCGACTTCTCGGCAACATTTATCCTATGGGTATCTCCTTTTCCCTTCCTGAAACATTCTCTTTCTCTTGTTCCCATGCTAATTTTCTCCCTTTGCTAACTCATTCTCCTCTGCCTAGAAAGCATTTTGTTACTCAAGTGTTGAAATATCTGGTTCACACTTGACACTCTTAGAGGATCTCATTCATCCAAACAGAGTAACTTATCTATTTGCAGATAACTCCTATGTTTCTATGTCTAATTCAGACGTCTCTTCTGTGCTCAGATGCATAAATCCAAGGATCATAATGGTACTTCAAAATCCAAAGGACCAAAATCAACCTTCTAATTGCCCACAATTTAAAAAAGACGTGTCTTCTATCCAGTTGCTCAAGCATCACATCTACTATTCTCTTTGATACCTTTCTCTCCTACCCACATACTGATTCCACTTCCAGATACAAAGTTATCACTCAATTCCTTCTATTTCTCCTCATCTCTACCACTATCAACCTAGTGCCAATGACCATCCTTTTTTCACCTGGACTATTGCAGCAGACTTTTAACCAATCCATCTATGTTCCCTCCTCCCTCCACTAATTCCATTTGGTTACCCACATCGCAGCTGGAAAGATTTATTTTATTGACATGTATTTTCATATCTGATAATGTGTCACACATTCACTGCTTAACTCTTTTAATGGTTTCCCACCTCTCTTGGGAAAAAACATACCCTTTAACATGCCACTGTTGTCAAAAACTTGCCTCCCCCTCCAGCCTCATCTTCTGCCTGGGCCCCTTCACCAGCAACCCGTTCAGCCTTTTCTCTCCTGCTAGAGAAACTTTCTTTTGCCCCTTTCCAAGGAATGCTCTTTCTTCCCCTTTTCATTAACTACTATTCACTCTTCAGATCTATTGCATTTCTCTCAGGGAAGCCATCCACAATCTCACTAAGTCAAATCATCCTGATACAAGCTCTCTTAGCACCTAGTATCTATCCTTTAATAGAATCTGTCACTGTTCTAATTTTCCGTTTATTGTTACAATTTTATAATTGTCCTCTTAAGTAGATTATAAACCCCATAAGGACAAGAGACAGGTTTGTTTTTAGTCATCACCTTGTCCTCACATCTAGCTCCATGCCTGGCACATTTTACAAACCCTCAATAGTATTTGTTGGGTGGATAGACGAATCTTAGCCGGCCCAAAAAAGACAGGAGGAAAAAATCTACTGAAACAAAAATTATTACATATGCATAAAACACCTCTGAAAAAAACACCCCAAAACTAGGTAACCTTGGTTATGTTGGTGAGAACTAGGTACCTGAGAGGTAAGAAAGGGACTTTTCAACATATGCTTTTCAAATTTTCGAACAAGTGACCATACAATCTATTCAAATATAAATAGATTTTATAAAAATAATCCAGTGCAGGGACGCCCGGGTGGCTTGGTCAGTTAGGCATCGGACTTTGGCTCAGGTGATGATCTTACAGTTTGTGAGTTCCAGCCCCGCATCAGGCTCTCTGCTGTCAGCACAGAGCCCTCTTTGGATGCTCTGTCTCCCTCTCTCTCTGCCCCTCCCTGACTTGTTCTCTCTCTCTTTCCCTCCCTCCTTCTCTCTCTCATAAATAAACATTAAAAAAGTACAATAATCCAAGCGGCGCCTGGGTGGCTCAGTCGGTTGAGAATCCGACTTCAGCTGAGGTCATGATCTTGCAATTCTTGAGTTCAAGCCCTGCATCAGGCTCTGTGCTAACAGCTCAGAGCCTGGAGCCTGCTTCAGATTCTGTGTCTCCCTCTCTCTCTGCTCCTTCCCTGCTCATGCTCTGTCTCTCTCAAAAATGAATAAATGTTAAAAAAAAATTTTTTTAATACAGTAATGCAGTATTTGAGCTAAACGCATTGAATTATTGTATTTGTAATGCTTATTTATTCAAATACCGCAGGAAAGTTACAGCAGATCTATGTGCCTTCTTGCTCCCACTATTTCAGCTCACTTGCTAGGGAGACAAAGAGGAGCAAATTTCGAAGTTCAGTTCTGTCTACAACTGCTTTCACTAACGTGTCCTAGAGTAAGAATGCAAGTGTGAGACAGGAATCTGCTGTTGCCTTCTTGGCTCCCACGTGTCTCTCTGGTTACCCGTCCATCACTCCACATGTAATCCTCATGTTTGAAAATACACCACCTATGCCCTGGACAAATATCCCTAAAATGTAAGCAAGCTAATCCATTTTGTGCAAAGAATTGTTCTAGCTCAGATAAAGAAAAAAATATATCTGTGCTGCACTTCTTGCAAGATAGTGTATCTGTTTACACTCTTTATGATGCCAATATGGATTCAAGGGATTTTCGCTCACGTTAGGACCATATCCCACAATATAGAACATAATTGCCCCAAAATGACCGGAAATTTGTACACTCAAGTCAACAAATATATACTGACAGCTTAATGTTTGTTAGGGACTTTCTAATATCTGTTAGGGGCCCAGGAAGCACACAAATTTAATGTGAAGCATAGATACAAAATACGAGTTATAAACCAATGTGATCAGTGCTACAATGGTAGTCTGTAGAAGGCTGCAGGAGGCAGAGACACCCCTGCTGCTGAGGGCTTTTGTTTCCTATTATGGTGAAGCAGCTCACTGCCTTCAAAGATCAAGAAATCAGTCCCAGTTGCCTTCTAAGTTTGGGGAAACCCAATGCTGCATTCCAACATATATAAGAGCCATTGAAATGGGAGACTCACAGAGTAGTACCTGGATTCTGGAGCTCTCAAACCACATGTCAGAGAGCTGCATTAAATATTCTTCCTGAGCTCTCCTGCCATGTGAATCTACAGTGACCAATTTCCTGTTAGGGCCCTCCAAATAAGAGGCCCAGTGGGAAGTCTTCCCTATCAGAGAAGTCTCATAAAATTCGTATTTAATTGCCTTCTCTATGTCTGGCAGCCACCAAGCAGCTATCATGAAGTTACTCTTTTACTGCCCCTTCACCTAACCACTATCAAGCAGGGGATAGTGGATGCTCCTGGGACAGAGACATAAAGGCAGCAGATTTTTAGGCAGGTATTTCTAAGGGTCAACTCTGCCCTCACATTTTTTTTTTAACATTTATTTTTGAGAGACAGAGAGAGACAGTGTGAGCAGGGGAGAGGCAGAGAAAAAGCAAGACACAGAATCTGAAGCAGGTTCCAGGCTCCGAGCTGTCAGCAGAGAGCCCCACGCGGGGCTTGAACTCACGAACCATGAGATCATGACCTGAGCCGAAGCCAGATGCTTAACCGACTGAGCCACCCAGGTACCCCTGCCCTCACATCTTCACTGAATGGGTCCCTGCTGCTGGGCAGATTTAAACAGACCCAAGTTAACTAGCTCAGATTCCTGATGCCAAAACACATGCTAATATTTGTGCCCTGTGAGGGAGTACAGAGAAAAAAAGTAACTAAATCTCTGGGGAGAGGAGGGGGCATTTTGGGCTCCGAGAGAAGAGGTTTCTCAGATTGTTAAAGATAACTAAGAATTCACAAAGCAGATGGAAATTGGGGAAACAACCTTTCAGGCAAAGTCAAGTCATGGCCAAAGGCATGGAAGAATGGTATCAATGAAAAATGCACCTTTTTAGAAAATGTATATTTCACTTATATTTTATCATTAGGTGAGACAGGGTGGAGGGTGGGCAGGTGAGAGGATGCTTTAGAGAGAAAGATACTGGAGTTCATTTCACCCACTTCTCCTTTTTCCCCAAAGTTCCGCCAGTTCTCCACCCAGGAAGTTCAGCAACATTCCTGACCTGCCCATAATGGACATGTTTCCTGGACATTGGTCTGTAAGTGCTTGCACTGGACCAGTCCTAGGAAAATCAGGACAGTTGGTCACCCAACCATCCAGCCAAAGCCCAAGAGGGCATGACCTCCCAACTCTATTAAAACAAGGGTGACCTTGTACTAGCAAAAGCTGAGTGAATTCCCCACTCAACTTTTCAATTTTCTCAACTGTCCTTCCACTCACAGCTTTAAGGAAAAATACCAGATAAACCCGGACAAAGATTCAAAGATAGCAGGATACCTAGCAGAACACAAATAGAGGGAGGAATTAGGGATCCTCCAGGCAAAGTCCTTCTGAATTACTAACAGCAGGTCCCATCATGGATTCTGAGCACTTCCGTGTTCTTCCTGATCCCTTCTTAGGGGAGTACAAGTAATTATTTCATTTTTCCCATGAAAAAAAATTCTCATGAAGGGCACCTGGCTGGCTTGGTCAGTAGGGCATGGGAGTCTTCATCTTGGGGTTGAGTTCGAGCCCCATGTTGGGTGGAGAGATGACTTAAAATCTTTAAAAAGGTATGAACCAGCAGTTTAGTAATGTACCGCTCATATTTTCCAAACCCATAGCGCCCCCCCTCCCATTTGCTATTTGGACCATTCATTCTAACACATGGTCCTGCATCTCAGATTGGGATCTCTCCCCAGTATCTCACTTCAAGCAGTTCACTGAGTGCCAGTTCACTTTCGCCAATGCTCTAGAAAAACAAATCATACAATACAGCTCCTGCTCTCCAGTTTATGATCTCATTGGGAAGGTATGACAAAAACCCCTTCAGGGCTTGAACAAAGCAGCATAAATACAAACATATACTTTCCTTGCTCTGCTATTTAACATTTAGCTTCATGAAGTCCTGTTCAAACTGGCTTACATTGTGCCACTGATGACATTTGTGACAGTTTATTTTTAAAAGTGCCGCTCAGAAAAATGGAAGTTGAACATTCCAAGGACAAGGGAACCTCAAGTTCTACTCTAACACTCTACCAGTTTGCCCAGCTGGAAAAAAAAGGTGGGGGAGATGGTGACAACTACCTACAATCAGAGATAATTGAAGGTGATTTCAAATAGAACAAGAAAAAAAAGGTATCTTATCTGTCCCTTCCTACGACTCAGTTGGACATGAAAAGTGCAGCAGTCCAGAGCAACAAGGAAAATTATCTGTGTAATGGGAGCGGACCCAGTTGCAGAAAGGTCAGCATTATCAATGGAATACAGTAACCTCAGAATCCAACAGGTGAGAGCTACTGCTTAGTCGGCAAAGATCCAGGAAGCAGGCAGGGGTAAGCAGGGGGATACTGCAAGGAGATACAAGATCCAGGCACTGAAGTTTAGCTCAGTGACAATTCTGTGCATTTGGGGTGGGATAAGACATTTATACTAAGTAGGGGAGAACAACACTAAGAAACAAAATCATTTTAAATTGTCTTCAGTATTTTAGGGAAACAGTACCTTTCAGTAAGGTACTGAAAGAAACCTACTTTAGAAATCGTGGTCGGGGGGCCACCTGGGTAACTCAGTCAGTTAAACGTCCAACTCTTTATTTCGGCTCAGGTCATGATCTCACAGTCATGAGATGAAGCCTGGCATCTACATAGAGCCTGCTTGGAATTCTCTCTCTCTCCCTATCTCTCTGCCTGTCTCCTGCTCAAACACACACATGCACACACATATGTGAGCACTCTCTGTCTCTCTCTCCTCTCTCTGTCTCAAAAGAAATAAACTGTAAAAAAAAAAAATATATCAGTCAGGGCATGTTCCCATGGGTGGTACCATTTAAGCTGCAGCACAAAGGATGAGAAAGAGCTAGCTAGCCGTGTGAAAGGAAGGCATTCCAGACAAAGGTGCAGCATGTGCAAAAGCCCTCAAGTAGGAAAGCAGGTGGTATATCTGAGGAGTTAAGACAAGATCGGCATGGGTGAAAACTCCAAGAGTGGCTGTGGGAGTCCAGCAAGGGCCAGCTCATGAAGGGTCTTAGCATGGTAAGGAACTTGGGTTTTATTCCAAATTCACTGAAGGAGTTGCCAGTAAAGAATTTTATGCAAAAGAGGGATGCAATATAATCTACAAAATGAGAATATCACTTTGGCTGCTGGGGAGAGAACTGACTAGAGGAGAACAGGAATAAAAGTGGAAAAACAAATCAGACAAACGATGGCAGGAGACCAGACTCAAGGAAATGGTGGAGCGCAGCTAAGGGGGCAGATTTAAGATACCTTTTGGAGTCTGATTTGAGGACTTGCAGCTGGGTGGACTTAGAGAAGCCAAGAAATAAGGAGAACTTTTGGATTTCAGGCCAGAGCAACCAGATCACTGTTACTGTCGATTTCCGTCTTGGAGAACATTAGCAGGGTGAGAGACATTTGGAGGGCAAAACGGATATGCTACCTTTGAAATATCTCTAAGAACTCCAAGTAGAGGTACCAGAGAGACAGGTTTGTAAATCTGGAGCTCAGGTGAGAGGGCTGGCGAGTGATTCAAATTTGAGGGTTAGTACTCTGAAAGGCTACGCACAGGAATGCCATGAGAGAGAATTAAGCAGGGCAGGGGCGGGGGAGGGGGAAGTGGTGGGAGGAATTAAGGATCAAACCCTAAGAAATCCCCTAAGGTAAAGCACAGTCCGCCTGACTTCACAGGAGAATCACACAGGAATCCCTGAGAAACGGTCCTGTAGCCATTAGCGCCCTCTTTTGGTAACACCCAGTCCTTGCTCTCAAGTTCTTCTGGATTCCTCTAAATACATTAAAGTCCCAATAAATGGACCCCCAAAATAAGTGAAGTTGGACAAGGTCTATCTGGAAACACAGATATTTGTAATGACTTCTGCAAGGAAACTTCAGTCCTTGGCTTTAGAGGATCTGGGTGTTGGGTCGGTTACTGAGAGATCATCCACCCACAGGCCTCAGTTGGTGCCAAGACTTCTGCGTAGTCCTGGAAGCTCCTCAAGCTCCCCAGTCCTAACTGGGGCTCGGGATCTGGTTGTGGAAGTTGGGGAGTTGCCTCAAACATGAAAGAACAAAGAACATATGGACCAAGAACCACAAGAGTCAACAGGCTTAGAAGAACAGATACACAAATGAGAATGAAATATCAAAGGTCAGTTTCACATCAGAATGGAATTAAAGCACGGAGGAAACAAAATTCTTCTATCCGAAATGGGATTTATGGACCCATTCATTCAACCAATACTTCATTTTCTGGATAGACTGTAGACTCAAAAGTCAGGCTGCCCAATTTAGCAAGCAAATATGCAGGACACTGGTGACCTGGTATGAGTCACCTAGCCAGCCTCGTCGCCAAGTGGCAATGCCCTCTTTCTATTAACTACATATTCTTGTTCTCTGTATTCTTGATGCTCTGGCATCTGGGGTCTCAATATCTGGAAAGACACCACCCCCACCCCCCCGCCCTGTGGTTAGCTAATTCCTAGAGAAAGCCACAGCTCACCAGGGAGCACACCTCTCATATACAAACTAACCAATCTGAAGCCCAAACCCTAACCACCTCCTTTATGGAGCTCTCGGAAGCCAAGCCACCCTCTACGTGCCCTCATCACCCCGGGGGACCAGGTATCAGAGAAGCAGGAACAGATACTCTGTCCAGAACCCACCGAAATTATTCTAACTCACCAATCCTAAGCCTGTTCACTGTGCTGCCTTGCCTTGCCCATGGAACCAACAGTAAAGAGTGTTTCCTTGCTCCTTCTGCCCCCCTGGCCAATTTGGGTGTCTCCTAAAGTATCCCTGCAGGGAGTGGCAAGCTTCCTCCTTTTGGGAACAGTGGGGAACCATCTTTTCAGTCATCTCCTGAGCTGTTAGCCTCACAACACCTGAAAAATAATAAAACCTCCATTTTAAAACATTCTTCCCCTCCAAGCATTCAAAAACCACCCTGGAGTGATTTAAAAACAATAAAATGTTTTCAATTCTTGGACAAAATGACCTCCAAGTTAGGAAATGTTAAACTTCAGTTGCAGTTGAAAAGCAGTTCCTTGGACTCTAAGCAGATACACAGAAAGCAAAGGATTCTCAACAAGATAATGATTTGGGAAGATGGAGACCCTGTACAAACCTGCCCCCAAGAGGGTTTCAGAAAGGTTTGCAGACGTGACCCTCTAAGATCCTCAGTGGCCCTGTGGCTCCACAGCAATGTGTATCGGAATAAAAAGGTGTTAAAAGAGATTTCACCATCATGTTGAAATATACAGCTAGATCCTTATCAATGTAGAAGAATAATGACTAAAGCTTTGCCTACACCAAGTACAAGCATTCGGCTAAAATTTAAGACCTAAAACCTCTGGATCATTCTGCACAGCAAAACCCAGCTTCGGTATACGAACACCCCCAGCTACTACTCATCAAGTGTTTATCATGTGAACGCCCTCTTCTCAGGTGGTTCGCCCACATAATTCATCCCATCTTCACAAGTACCTTTGACATAAGTACTATTATAGTTCACCAACAAAGAAACTGAGACACAGAAAGGACAAGTTAATGTTCACAAGTGAATAGAGCTGGTGAGGATCAGAGCCAAGATCAAGGCTGTCAGAACCTGCACATACAACCATGAACTACATTTGTGTCTTGAGAAGGAAGATGCCAAGTTGACTGTGTATGATCCTCACAGCACAAAATTTAAAGTGGACTGAACAGCATCAGACTATTTGCTTTCTTTCTTCAAAAAACAAAACAAACACCAGTCTTCTCTTTGAGACAGCTTGCCTTAAGGTTATGGCTCTCAAACTGTGGTCCCCAGACCAGCAAGATAAGCATTCCTCCAGAAGTTGCTTTCATGCCCGTTCTCTACTCAATCAGAAACTTGAGGAATGAAGCCTGCCAATCAGAATCATGATTTTCCAGGCGAGTCTGGTGCATACTGAGAATACCTGTCATAAATGTGCTCAGCTCATGTATTAAGTATGATTTGCACCCTTATCACATAGTTTCTGATCATCTGTTTTTTTAATGGACTCTCTGCATATAGTTTAAGAGGGATTTTTCTCAGGAAAACCTAGGGATGGTGGTGAAGAGGGAATTACAGACATTAAAGTATTGTGCTCAAAGACCTTGTGTGGTGCCCCAAGTTCAAATCAATAAAATCTCAAAAAAGATGTAAGACCTCAACAGGAACAATGTCATTCTAGCAATTTAATTACCTAAAGTCATAAAATACACAAAGTTTAAAATCAAATTCTTGCGTTTTAAATTAGCCGACTTATCCTTTTACGCCCACTCATTGCGACCCCTCCGAATTGACCCAAATATAGCTTCTTTCTCTAGGGTCTTTGGGCTTCCTAAAGACGGTAATCATGACTAGTTTTTTGATGCACCTCTACACCAAAAACAGTGCCTGGCTCATTTTTGGTGTTCAGCAAGTGACTCTCAAACATAATTGCAGCCTCCACTCACAGATGTTCCACAGCCTGGTGTAAATCAAGCCATGAAATTAGCATTTTTTAAAACCACATCTACCTTTAGTTACTTTCTGTCCCTAGGGAAGGAAGCAACCATAGAATTCACAATTTAACTTGGGGAGGAGACTATTCCTTCACAGGACACAAGTAAAGTTCTGGCCAAAGATCTTGATTTATTGGACACCGGGAGAATATGATTACTACATATTTATAGCAGTAGCTAGAGATAAGTACATTCAGGAAAGTGCTACTGAAATGTGTTTCCTTCATTTCCTTGACAGCAAAAGGAAGCAATGAATGCTTTAAATCACAGAAAATATTTAGAATACAAAAGACAAATGGAAGTCACATCTCCCTCAACCTGCAGAATAGCCAGTATTATACAAGGTTCACCAAGAGTTTGTGGGAAACGGATTCCTCTTCCCTCTGCTTCTAGAAGAATCCATGAAGACTCAGTTCATTTTCCAAGCCCTGGTAAGAAGTTGTCAACTAAAGAGATAAACTGGATATCAAATAGATGGTCACTGCTTAAAAACAGGCTTATTCTTCATGCTTCGCTTATTTTTCAAGGACTTAAGATTTTTAAAACAAACTAGCCACCTGTTCATTTTATTCCCCTTGATTCACCTGTCCAACCTTTGAAACTACAAATGTTAAAATGGGACTTCATTTTGAGTTCCACTGTTTTAAATATTTTTAAGACAAAAAAAATCAAATATTGAAATATACAAAAAAAAAATCCTGGGCCCCCCATCACTTTAGACTCTTCATCTCAAAATCATAAAAACCATACACAAGTTAGAATGTACCTTCCACATTTTTTCTACCAATCTGTTTGTGTATGTATACTTATTCAGACACTGCATATATTTATGTACATTTTCCAAATGCCATTATACTCGTCAACTACCTCACACTTTTTTCTCACACATTTTATTCTTAAAACAAGATTTTTACATTGAGTTTTTCTCCAGCTTTGAGATATAATTGACACAAGATGCTAAGTTTAAGGTATAGAACATGATAGCTTGTGAAATGACTATAACAACACATCATTCTCAAAGAATTACAATCTTTGTCCTTAGAATAGGTAAGATCTACGCCTAGCAACTTTCAAATATTCAAAGCAGTATTAACTATGTCACCATACTGTATATTAGGTCCCCAGAACTTATTCATCTCATGACTACAACTTTGTACCTTGTCATCAACATCTCCCCATATCCCCCACCCTTGGCCCCCGGCAACCACCCCTTTACTGTTTCTATGCATTTTTCCCCTAGATTCCACATTATAAATGACCTCATACAGTACTTGCCTTTCTCTAACATTTCACTTAGTATAACCTCCCCAAGGCCCGTCTTTTATGTTGTCACAAAAGGCAGGATTTCATCTTCCTATGCCTGGATAATATTCCATTGTATATATTTAACCCATCTTCTTTATCCGTTCATCTGTTGATGAACACTAAGGTTGTTTCCATAACTTGGCTGTCGTGAAGGATGCTGTGATCAACACAGGCATAGGGACCTCTTCAAGGTCCAGTTTTCATTTCCTCTGGATATATACACAGAGGTGGGATTGTTGGATGATGTGGCAGGTTTTTTGTTTGTTTGTTTGTTTGTCTGTTTTTTTTGAGGAGCCTCTACGCTCTTTCCAAAATGGCTACACCAGTTTACATTCCCAGTAAGGGACAAGGGTTCCCTTTTCTCCCTACCCTCACCAGCACTCATCTGGAGTATTTCTCTTAGAGGTTGTCCTAACAGGTATGAGGTACTGTCTCCCTATGATTTTGACTTGCATTTCCTCTTTGAGTTGGATGTTGAGCACTTTTTCATATACCTGGCGGTGATCTTTTTGGAAAAAAATGTCTATTCAAGTCTTCTGCTCATTTTCATTGGATCATCTGAGTTGGTTTTTGTTGGTGTTGTTCTCGAGTTGTACATGGGTTCCTTACCTATTTTGGATATTAACCCCTTACCAGATAAAATTTTCCCATTTTACAGGTTGCCTCTTTATCTGGTTCACTCCTTACAGATGCTTTTTAGTTTAATACACTCCACCTCTTTTTTTTTTTTTTTTTTTTTTTGCTTTTGGTGTCATACCCAAGAATCATTGCCAAGGCCAACGTCAAGGAGCTTTCTCCCTATATTTTCTGAGGTTTTATTTTTTCAAGTCTTACGTTTAAGTCTTTAAATGATTTAAAGTAACTTTGAGTGGTATAACGTAGGGGTCCAATTTCATTCTTTT
This sequence comes from Felis catus, assembly GCF_018350175.1. NCBI lineage: Eukaryota > Metazoa > Chordata > Mammalia > Carnivora > Felidae > Felis > Felis catus. Next base: position 10,106,907 of record NC_058380.1, read on the forward strand.
GTATAGGAATAACTAGTTTTTCTCACTCATTTAAATCTTAATAACCCCAGTCAAGTTGAATTCCAAAAAGGATATAACCCAGTTTATAGTTCCAAAAACTGTAGATAATTCCCCCTTTCACCCACACTGTCATTATCTGATAACTACATGATAGGTACCTCATTGTTACTTTTAATTTACCTTATCACCTGAACTGTTGGTTTATTTTTCCTGGTAATTTGTACAAGTTTTCTTATGTCAGGTCTTAGTATTATATGAACCCTCTTGGGGATTTTTGGTATTTTGAGGCTTACTTTGGACAAAAAGTGTATCTTTATCTATGTAATATTCTCATCTGAAAATGTACGTTTGTTTTATTCAAGGCTTTTTTTTCTCTCTAGACAATTGTACCATTTTCTTCATGCAAGCCTTACATTTCCAGTTTATGGCAAGATTTGTGAGGGATTTTTTTTTTTTTTGCTGCTTTGAATTTTTTTTTTCTGCTTCTTTATTAGTTTTAGTTAAAATGTAAGAATGGTACCAGTTTGACATCTTGAACTTCCTCTTACTAATTGTAGTAATTGCTAATTGATTGTCCACGATCTTCTTGCTATATAATTGGCTGATCTGTACACGTAGTTTTCATCTTACTTTTTCCCCCCACCCATTTCACTGACTGGTATCTCCACAAAAATGTTCAATCCTTACCTTATTCTTGACTTTAATGACAGGGTTTCTATTATTTCATTAAGTGTGTTGCTGACTGCAGATTTCTCATAGGTTCCTTTTTTCCAAGTAACCCTTCTACTCTTAGATTACTGGGTATTTGTTTTAATGGGATTGAGTGCTGAATTTTAACAAATGCTTATTTTCTATCTACTGTGGGGAAAAACAGTGAATTACATCAAGAAGTTTCTTACTGTGAAATCTCTCTATATCTTAGGACACATTTGCATTGGCTTCTGACTCACTGTAGATGTCAGTACAGGGTAGACTTGAAAAGAGATCAGGAGAAAATTCTCTTCCCCCCATTTGGAAAAATGCATTCCTCAGGACTCAGTAAAGGATCAGAGTCTGCCATTAGTGTATAATTATACTGATTTTGGTTATACTGACTCTTCTAGCTCTGTTGTCCTGGATTAAAGCTGAAATAATAGGTCAATGGCATACTAAATAGTGTTATCTTGGAAAAAACAAGAGGGAAAAGTAATTGCCTTTGAATAACACGAACCAACAGAAATCATACCAAGGAAAAAAATCACTCAATTTACAACACTGTTCACTCAACTGTCCTTAGTACTATGACCAGTACTTGTGAAATCTTATCCCCAGAAACATTCTATCCCATATTACTCCCCATGGGTTCTCCTTTCAATACCAAGCTCCCACTGGACTTAGATCTCTGACCTTAAGAAAACAAAATAGAAACTAGTGACAAAGGATGCTGTTAATTTCAAGATGTGATGGGTTCAGACCAGTGGAGACAGAAAAAAGATCCCAGAGTACTTCTTCCCAAAGCCAAGGAGGTGAAACAACCACGGGACAGAGCACCTTGGGACAGACTGGGCTAAAGTAGTGACATTTAGCAAATGAAAATACAGAATGTCTGTTTTAATTGAGCCATGCAATATTTTGGTCGTACTTGTACTAAAGGAAAAATTACATGTTGCTTATCTGAGGCTCAAATTTAACTCAGTGTCCTATATACTGTAGCTCATGCTAGAGTTATTAATTAACTTGCCTGAATTTCTATCCTGGTCCCACCACTTAGTAGCTATGTGACCCTAACATGTCAGGAACCCACTCTAAGCCCACTTTCCTCAATGGTAAAATGCACTCCTTTGAGGATTAAATGACTTGAAGCACATGAAATGCTCAGCACATCCCCCAGAATTTAGGAAACAGGCAATTGCAGACAAACCTTAGGGTTGAAGTAACGGTGACACAGAGGATTTCAGGACGTGAAGAGTACTAGAACAGGAGTGGGGAGCCGGGTTTCGGTCCTGACTATGTTTCAGATTAGATGTGTGCCCTTAAGCAAGTCTTTGAACTTCCCTGGGCTTCAATTTTCTCATCTATAAAACAAGAAGGTTGAATTAAATGGTCTCTTCCCACTCTGAATAGTCTCTGATTCTTGAACCCCTATTGCTTGGACTTTGGAGAGACATCAGTATTGTCAATTCCCTTTAAATGAATTCTTCCCACAGAGCCGTACATGATTAATATCTTTTGAATACTACTGAGAGTAAAAATATGCTGAGTTGACATTTTAGTAGTGTTTGCTTTGAGGAATACAGGTGCAATTGGTCATACTGATTCTCAGACAAAAGTCCATGTGGTTTCATGGTTTCACCTCAAGTTATAAATCAATTCTGGGAGCCTGAGCCTAATCCAAGACCCTGAATGCAAGTTACACTATCTTCAGTGTTAGCACAATGAGCAATACGGAATCTTGGTTGTCACTGCAAAGTGGTTTATGGCAGAAAGAGAAGTCATGGGGTTTTCAAATAAAGAGACATAATATACCTTTCTAACAAATACCATCCTCAAGTTTTACTTTAATTTACAGTTAATTTTCCCCCCTATAAGCCACTAAAAAGCTTTTGATTTTTATGGTGCTATTGTTACTGTTGTTCAATAGGCCAAGAGGAAAAGAGGAATCTATAGGAGCCATTTAAACTCAGGAGCTTCTGATACGGGGAACTAAAAAACCACCTTCCCATGTATTATGTCTATAGAGCAAGCCAAAACACTCATACATACATGCAATGTCTCCGTGAAAATTATTACTGAAAAGCTTTCATTTTGGGGGATCATGTAATGTTAGCACAAGAAAGAAACAGTGATCTAGTCTGATTCTTATTCTACAGATAACAAAAATCAGATTCAGAACAGTTATATGAATTCTCCAATATCAGAAAGCATAAAGTCCATCTTTTCTATGATGTTCTCTTTACTCTCATTTAAGTTGTTAGAGAAGAGATGATGTAAGAGTTTCGGCTGACCTACCCAGGAAGTCCATGACCCTCTCAGCAACTACTTTACGCTGGACACTATGCTAGGCAACTGGGATATTAATAGTGAGTAACACAAGGTCCTGTCCTTCTTCCTATTAACTGAAAAAAAAAATCACTAAACCAAGCCACTTGTCCATTTCTTATCCACAGCAATTTCAGGACATGGTCTTAAAGGTTATTATGGCTGTGAGGTTCCTGGGAAACCATTGGAAATAGCCTTCCAATGCATGGTTTGAAATCCTATTCCCGAGAGCCAAGTTTGCTATTTCAATAGTTTCTCCTGAACTTATAATTTATGTTGTTACAGGCATCCATCCAGGTAGCACAGCATAGTGAGAATCAACATGGGTTCTACTCCCAAAAGTGCCACTAACAAACTGGGTCACTCAGAGTAAATGAAAACTTCTTTGGTTACCAGTCTCCCCATCTATAGAATGAGGAACTTGATCAACAGGACCCAAAGCCTCCTGTATGTTACAAAACTCTATCTAGGGTACGATAGATACAGTCAAGGCACTAAATGGAGAAGGATCAGCAAGCAGTCAGTGGGGGGTCAAAATCCAACTAGCCAACCTCAAAAGTCCTAGTTGGGATACTCAGAGTATGACATGTAGTTCCTTCCAAAGCTCATCCCAGAAAGGAGCTCAACAATTAAAGAATACTCTTAGGTCTCAGCAAGTTGATGTACCTCATTCAAGATCCCAGAAGTGGTTAGGGACTTATTAATGACACAGTTGGTGGGGAGGAGGTCACTCACTCTTCAGACAAACAACCCACTCCATTACATCTCACTTTATCACCTAGCCATCCACCTACCTTCTTCCATCGCGATTTCTGAAGCTATTCTCACAGTTCCGAAGATTTATTTTGATCCAATGGGGAAAAACATTTGCCCTGAACAGCATGCAACACCACTCCAGATTAAAATCAATATGCCATACTGGAAAGGAGCAATCTGCCAGAACGTTTTCTTCCTTACATTAGCATTCCAGGAAAGTACTTGAGGTTCCCAGCTCTTACCTGGCCCAGACAAACTCTTTGCATCCTACCTCAAGCAATGCCTAATCTCATTGTGTCAACATGGTGCTGCCTCTACAAATCTGAGACCATCACATTTCATGATAAGGAAGCTGGATTTCTTCCTGGTCATTTTCAGATCCAGGCTAGGAAACCCTGCTGATGGGGAACCAATTTTTCACGCTTCTTAATAAACTTCATCCTCACAATCATCGGTCTCAAGAGAAAAACATACTACTCTCAAGTTGCAAATACCAAATGCTATATAAATAACAAATCAATTCTTTGCCACAAGATTTATAGTCACTTTTATTAGTAATGGGGCTCAGGGGCAAGAAAAACCAGCATTGGCCTTAAGGTCAGGCAACTTGATTCAAGGCCAGCTCTGGAAGCAAGTAGCTTTGTGACTTTGCAGGAGTCATTTCACCTCTCAGGTCTCAGTTTCATTGTCTGTTAAGAGTTGAGTGACATAAGCTCAAAGACCCTTCCACCACCACCCACTCTAGCACTCATGTCTTATGACTCTATATTCTTTTCTCTCAGTTGTTGGCCAATTACCTGCTTTGGAAGATGTATTAACTCTTCTAGGCCACTAGGGTACAATTTAACACATTCCTGATCAATAAATCAACAATCCTTCTTTCCCTCTGCATTAACCTTGCATTTGTTATATCACTCTGGTCATGGAGGATTACATATGAGCAGGTGTCTCCAATGTTAACAGCAGGGCAAACCCTGGAGCTGGAACCTCTGATATTGGCACTCTCATCAGTTTTCCAGGGGAATTGGAATCATGGTTCTGAACCTTAATTGTCCATAAAGAGAAAACGGACTTAAGTGATATTACTTTACAGGAAGTCTAACACCCAAACAGGGGACGCAAGGATGTGGTGGCTTGGGGTCTACAAAAGGGCTTGGTGTCTTTATTCATTCATTAATTCATCCATCCATTCATTCATCCCTTCTCCCAAGCCTAGGACTGGCTACAGAATTTTTGAGACCCAGTGCCAAGTGAAAATGTCATGTTCCTTGTTTAAAAAAATAAAATAAAATGGGAGAGAAGAGAGAAGAAAATCCATTAACATTTCTAAAATAAACATCTTCTTTCCATGGTCTTTCCTTTGACCTGGCATGATGTTCTCTATTTGCTACTTAAGGTCATGCTCCCTTAGACAGGGAGAGCTCAAGCTCACACAGGCACCAGGGTGACTAAGAGCAGGTGCAGCCCCTGGCTGCCAGTTTTCCCTTCCACCGGCACAGGACTGAAGTGCCACAGTACAGGGAAGTCAAACCAGGCCTTCTCCCTTCCCACAACCTGCAACCGCAAACCATGGCTGCTGGGCAACCCCTGGGGCCAGGATATACTAGGTATCCGGCTCAGGGTGGTCAAGAGGCTCACTCCCACCAAGTGACCTGGAAAATGCACTGTGCTGCTGCCACATCAGGGCAGGGATGGCCACCATTATGCCCTACTCCAATATGCAGTAGGGCACGTGCACTTACCCAAACATGTGCAGCACCTACACCCACAGGTCCCTGACTGGCGGGGGAGGCAGAGGGGAGCCAGGCAGGCCACCGAACCAAGAGGTGGGAGGCAGGCGGCCAAGATCATTCCCTTTTAGGGAGACAGGGTAGTAGGCTGTGAGACGCAGGACCAAGAGCCAGCCACCACTCCAAGCCTCCAGCACACACTCTTTTGTCCCAATGACTGCATCTACAGAGCACAAACCCAGAGAAATAATTACCGCCAATCATCCATCAAAACCCTTGAGGGCATCACCTCTCCTGGGAAGTCTTTCCTGCCTGCGCTGCACCAGGCAGCTGGTTACACTCTCACTGGCACCTCCATATATCTCGGGCATACTTCTAATACCATAGTATCACACTTTATTTCAGTTTGCCTGTCTGTTTTCCCCATGAGCCTAAGAAATTTGGAGGCCAAGCCTATAGTTTATTCACTTTTTATGTCCCAAAACGTAGTAGGTGCTCAGCAGAGGCACACACAACAGCAGCCCACAGCCAGGGATCACTGCGGAAGTGCTCTCTCTCTTAGCACCTCAGCCATGACTTCTCCATCCATTTGAGGCAAACGGATGCCCAGAGCAGAATAGAGAGCACCAGATATCCCGAGTACTATTGTTCTGCTGCACACATTCTCTCACTCACCAGTCAGGAGTTAAACATAATGGCAGAGCAGCATCATGGAATGGTCAAGAACACTGACCCCTAATCCTGCACAACAGGGCTTAATATTAGGAGAACTTGTCGCTATTCTGTAACTAATCTCTTTTTTCATTTTCCACCAAGAAACCAAGAACAGTTTAAAAGGGGAATGGGAGGGGCACCTGGATGGCACAGTTGGTTAAGTGTCCAGCTCTTGGTTTTGGCTCAGGTCATGAACTTATGGTTTCATGAGTTCAAGCCCCAAGTCAGGCTCTGTGCGGACAGTGCAGAGCCTGCTTGGGATTCTCTCTCTCTTCCTCTCTGCCCTTTCCCCACCTGTGCTGTCTCTGTCTCTCTCAAAATAAATAAACTTGAAAAAAAAATTTTTTTAATAAAAGTAAAAGGAGAATTCGATTATTCTGGTAAAAGACCATTTCATCAAGATGTTTACCCAGGGCCAGATCTTTCCACGTGCAGGAGATGAAGTCATAAAAGGTAACACAGGAAATTCAAAGACTGTAAGGGTAACTGTGGTCTGACAGAAAGTGCAGACTCTTCCACAGGAACGTGGTGCTGCTTCTTTAATTTCCAGATTGCCTGTTGTGATTCCTCCTTCTAAAAAGATGGTGTCAAGTTGGGACATTCATGCGCCTAGAAAAACTCACTTTGAAACAAATGCAAATGGATTCTTTTCCCATAAGCCCCAAGGTACAATGTGTCTTGTGCCAGGTGATGGATTAGAATTTTCCAGCACGGGTTTATGTTGTCAGCCCCTATCAGTACGGCACCAATCAGAAGAGATTAGTCTCACATTGTCAGGATTCTTGTCCAACAACCATAGCTTAGAACTTAAAAGTGTGCTGTCTTGCCTTCTATCAACTTCACTGTACAGGTACAGTGAATCAAGAGACAACTGTAGTCAGAGAATAATGTGATACGCAACTTTGAATTTAACAAAGAAAGCCTTTTAAGATGTCACTGCACTGAGATAAGAAAACATGTCTTGTATCACCTTTGACCACGTAGATGTGGACATTTAAGTATTCAAACACCTCCTGGTAAGGTTTCTAATTTCTTCGACGATGACATTATTAACCTATGAAGGAGAAGCATTTCTCTTTTCACCAACTTAATCCACATGGTCTTTAGAGTATTTGATACTTTCATTCATGTTCTTCTTAGTCTCACCCCCACAAAGAGCAAGTAAAGTATGTACCTGTCGCAACAGACCTTGGGGATCTTGTTCCTTGAAGCTCCTTAATCCCTTGGAACTTCAGAAGTTGAACTCTGGCTCCTTGAAGAGGCTTATATAGGCCATTTCACAAACATCTGTCCAGACATAGCCCAAAAAAGTATCCTTTATTCTGACTACAAGGAGAGAAGAGCCTTCCCCAGGCTGTTAGCATCCTCACAAAAGATCAGCCCTGGGGTTGCAATCTGGTTCAATGCCATGCAGCATTACAAACTTCTATGGCTTGGGGGCACCTGGGTGGCTCAGTCGGTTAAGCGTCCAACTCTGGGTTTCGGCTCAGGTCATGATCTCAAGGTTCTTGAGGGCAAGCTCCACACTGACAGCATGGGGCCCGCTTGGGATTCTCTCTCTCCCTCTCTCTGCCCCTTCCCTCACTTGTGCTCACTCTCTCTCTCAAAACAAATAAACTAAAAAACAAAACTTCCATGGCTTTCTTGCCCACAGGACAGGGTCTAACCTCCGCAACCTATTCTAGAATGCCCCTTGTGATCCAATCCCTGCCTTACTCACCTCTCACTGCCTCCCACCTCCATTCTGCCAGAATTCCCACAGTCCAGGCACTGACCACTGATGACCGCTCTCCCAACATCTCCATGGTCTCCGGGGCTTTCTCACTCTTGTTCTCTCTTCCTGAAGTTCCCTTCCTCTACTTCTTCAGCATAAAGGTTTATACTTCTCTGTGAGGACTTCCCTTAACTTCCCTCCCAAGAATACGTGTACACATGCATGCACACACACACACACACACACACACACCCCACTCTCAGGCAGTTAGCTTTAGTGTCCTTCTGTCACCAAAGCTCTTGCCAAAGCCTTTAATATAACCGTTGTCACACTGTGCTATCATTTGTCTCTGCCTCTCTGGAATCGTCACTTACTCATCTTTAACCTCCAGCACCCAAGCTAGTACCACTCAGCTGTTCATTCAAAAACATTTGTTAGCATCTAGTAGGGTCTCCTGGCTGACTCACTCAGAGGAGTGTGCAGCTCTTGATATTAGGGTCCTGAGTTTGAGCTCTAAGCTGGGTGGAGAGATTATGATAATAAATTTAAAAATTTCTTAAACATTTCTTAGCATCTATAATCTGCCCTGCTCAGTTCCCTCAGGTCATCCTGAGGCTTATAGGTTCCACAGTGGATTCCATGAATCCCCGTTCTGGATCATGTTTAGAAGAAACATCTGCTTCATCTGAGCAAGGCAACCATGGAAACCCTCCAGGCTGAAGGTAGCATTAGGGATTACCTACTGTCACCCAACTCACATCGTCAAGATGACGAAACCGAGACCCAGAGGGAGGAAGCAACATCCTCAAGACCAACACAGAGAATTAGGGGCAGTTCCGAGACTACAACACACATCTCTTGAGTCTTAGGAGGCTCAGTGTTTTCTCCCTCATTCAAACAGAATGCCTCCTCCCAATATTATTAAGTCACTTGTAAACATCAAATCCGCCCCCACAGGTGACAACACTCCCGATTTGAAAGACTGTGTTTCCACTTCTACAGTCACTTCCCAACAGGATAACAAAGATTAACATGACTATCCATTAAGGTTGCCAGCGGCACATAAAAGAAACTGACCCTGGATGACAAGAGGAGAAGAGATAGGATAAAGGGTGGCTAAGAGAACCCTCAGGAATTGGAAACGGTCAGGATCAAAAAAATAGGAGGGAACGATCAGGGCAGAAGACTGCTGCTGGTGCCTGCCACTACCCAGTGCAGCTGGCCCCACTGCTGTCCTTGCTCTGGACACCAGATACTGCTACAGCCACCACACTTCCCTCAGCTCTCCACTGTCCCCCCACCTTGACACCAACTGCTCCAGATAGGAAATCAAGATAGAGTGCCTGACAGGCCACGTCTGTGCACACTGGATAAGTCATGCACCCAGGCTGCATGGCCAGAAGGAGAGGTGCTCCTGCATCAACTGCTGTACCAGTGACTCCTCAGCTCAGTGGCTTAGAAAGAGTTTATGATCTCTCACCTATCTAAGGGTTGACTGGGCTCAGCAGGGCACTTGTCACTCAGGGCCTCTGGAGCAGTCAGAGGTCAGCTTGGGCCGAAGTCATCTGAAGGCAGAGTGGATTGACTTCTAAGGTGGGTCCCCCACATGCGGGCCATGGAGCCTGGTTACCAGCCAGCACAACTGCACACGATCTCTTCAAGGTGCTCGGGGTTCTCCTAACATGGCATCTGGGCTCCCAGAGGAAGTATCCCATAAGCAAGCTTTCCAGGAGATAGAAGCATTCCCATGCTGGGAGGCATGATTCACTGGGGCTCACCTCGTGAGACTAGCTACCATCGAAACAAAATCGAGATCTGATTCTTACAGGTCTAGGAAGAGCAGGGGGCACACAGGAGAGGTCAGGGCTAGACAACAAAAAATACTGAAAAGCCATTTCATTATGATAAGTATAGAATTTCTTAAGGGCATAAGGGTCCCATTGGATTTGTTAAAAGATCAGCCACAGAAAGTCATTGCACCATCACAGAGAAGCACATTAGGTCCATTTTGAGCAGGAATCAGGAAAAGCCATCTGCACCCCTTCACAACTACTGCCTCCCTGAGGGCTGTCTATTCCCCAACACCACAGATCCCTCCAGGAATCAGGACTCTGAAAAGGGCCCCAACTTGCTCAAAGCAAATCCAGCCCACCAGCAAAGCCCACTGCATCCCCGTGTTTGTTGTGCTTGTTCCGTGGAGTCTGAAAGCATTATTGGGGAAGACACTGCCATCTGCACATGGAAGGCAAAGGAAACAAGGAAAAAAAGAACCAAAGAAAAGAAAAATTGGAAAGGGGCAAAAGAAAAATTTCAAGGGCTTACTTGGAAAGAAAGTGGGCCCAGAAAAAGCCAGTTGTCTTCCTGTACTTGTCCCATCCAGGCTTTAATTTTCTTGAATTTTCTATTTCAATTAGAGACCCAATAATAGCCTAATATCTTTGATAAAATTATGGGAACGTGGGGCACCTGTGTGGCTCAGTCAGTTCAACGTCTGACTCTTGATTTCAGCTCAAGTCGTGATCTCACAGCTCTGTGGGTTTGAGCCCCACGTCAGGCTCTGTGCTGCTAACGCAGAGCGTGCTTGGGACGCTATCTCACCTCTCTCCCTGCCCTTGCTCTGCTCCTATGCTCACTCTCTCAAAATAAATGAGCTTTTAAAAAAATTATTGGAACGTTAGGAGTATTTCTTTCTTGGAATATTATATAATTTTGATCAAAGTCCTCAGGGTGGTAAAAGAAAATTTACGTAGCCCTGTCACTCAGGTAATATTTCCACTCCACTGCCCACTGCAGTGGGATTTCCTGGCCGAAGTGAAGCTACATATCCACCTCTGTGATGATGGGTCTATGGTTGTTCATTCAAAGAACATTTATTTGATGAGAGCATCAAATCCAGAGAGCATCTGGATTCCCAGCAGTATTCTGGGTCCAGGAAGCAAAGACTGAATAGTCAAAAGCCCTCGACACCTGGCTAGAGAAGGGATATCTATTCCAAGGACACTCATGATCAAGATTCCTATTGGGTTTATAGGGGTGACTGGGTGGCTCAGTCGGTTAAGTGTCCAACTTCAGCTCAGGTCATGATCTCGCGGTTCATGAGTTCAGGCCCCACATCAGGCTCTGTGCTGACAGCTCAGAGCCTGGAGCCCACTTAGGATTCTGTGTCTCCCTCTCTCTCGGCCCCTCCCGTCTCTCTGTGTCTCTCAAAAATGAATGTTTAAAAAAAAAATTTTTTTTAAGATTCCTACTGGGTTTACGCAAATCAATGGAAACAAACACACAAAAATGCCAATAATAGCCATTTAGGACTACAGAATCATTCATGATTACTGCCTTTATCTTTGTTGACAGTTTCTGAAAGAGATCCTGTCTGAAAAGATACTTTTGTTATGGTTTAAATAAGTTCTTCTAAAAAAGATGTCAAAGTCCTGACCACCAGTACCTATAAATGGGATCTTACTCGGAAATACAGTCTTTGCAGATGTTCAAGATAAGATGAGGTAATTAGGATAGACTGTAAGTTAATAGGACCATATCATTATAAGGAGAAGAGATTTTAGCATTCAGTCCAATTTAGACTCAGGTCATGATCTCACAGTTTGTGGGTTCAAGCCCTGTATCAGGCTCTGTACTCATAGCTCAGAGCCTGGAGCCTACTTCAGATCTTGGGTCTCCATTTCTGTCCTTCCGCCACTGGTGTGCTCTCTTTCAAAAAGAAACATTTTTTTTAAGTTTTTTTTTAATTAAAAAAAAAAAAAAAGCCCTCTGCGTGGGGCTCTGTGCTGACAGCTCAGAGCCTGGAGCCTGCTCCAGATTGTGTATGTCTCTCTCTTTCTCTCTCTCTCTCTCTCTCAAAAATAAAGAGTAACAAAAAAAATAGAAAAAAAAAAAAAGAAGAGGAAATTTGAACACAAAGACACCAGCATGATGGGAAGACCAAATGAAGACCCAGAGAGAATACTACCTACAAGCCAAGAAGAACCTGAGGCAGCCAGTAGTTATAAAGGGGCATGAGACGGATTCCCCTCACAGCTCTCAGGAAGAGCCAACCCTCCCAGTATCTTGACCTGGAGCCTCCAGAACCTTGAGAGAATAAAATTCTATTATTCCCAGCCACCCAGTTTGTGGTACTTTGTTATGACAGCCCTAGGAAACTTCTAGAGTTTTCACGATTAAATTTTGTTAAATCTTGGTAAAGGTGAGTTTTTATTGGCTTACTCACCAAATAGCTACTAAGAAAGCATTTTGAGGGGCACCTGGGTGGCTCAGTTGGTTAAGCATCTGACTATTTTCAGCTCATCTGATTGTCTTCATTTCAGGTGATGATCTCATGGTGGTGGGATTGAGCCCCAGGTCAGGCTCCATGCACAGCATGGAAGCAGGAGTGGGAGGATTCTCTCTCTCCCTCTCAAAAACAAGGAAAAAAGAAAAAAAAAAAAAAGGAAACATCTTGAGAAGCAGAATGGGCTGAGAAAGTCAAAGAGCAGAAAATTTTGTAGTTTACACTAGAAGGGTTTTTTTTTTAATGTTTAGCTATTTTTGAGAGAGAGAGAGACAAAGAGAGAGACAGAGAGAGAGACATAGTGTGAATGGTGGAGGGGCAGAGAGAGAGGGAGACACAGAATGTGAAGCAGACTCCAGGCTCCAAGCTGTCAGCACAGAGCCCAGCGCGAAGCTGGAACCCACAAACCGGGAGATCATGACCTGAGCCCAAGTCGGATGCTTAGCCACCCAGGCGCCCCTATACTAGAAGTGTTCTGAAGGCAGAACAGTTTCAAGATTATCACAAGGCATACAGCCTCATTGGATTTCGGTTTCGGAAAAATCAGTCTGTAGAAGGAACGGATTCAAGAAAAAGAAGCCTAGGGGCGCCTGGGTGGCGCAGTCGGTTAAGCGTCCGACTTCAGCCAGGTCACGATCTCGCGATCCGTGAGTTCGAGCCCCGCGTCGGGCTCTGGGCTGACGGCTCAGAGCCTGGAGCCTGTTTCCGATTCTGTGTCTCCCTCTCTCTCTGCCCCTCTCCCGTTCATGCTCTGTCTCTCTCTGTCCCAAAAATAAATAAACATTGAAAAAAAAAAAAAACTGAGACCCTTAGGTCATAAAACTTAAAAAAAAAAAAAAAAAAGAAGCCTAAAGACAGGAAGGCCAGTCAGGAGACTACAAAAATGGACTAGTCAAGCCGTGCTGATGGTTTGGATAGGGTGGAGCCAAAGAAAAGGAGAAGTAAATAAATACGAAATATACTTAGAAAGGTGAATTAATACAACTCAGTGACTGACAGGTCATGAGGAGGAGAAGGACGAAAATGATACACAAATTTTTAGTTCTCATAGGTGGCTGGGCACCAAACCGCCTTTTCTATGACCATTTCTGTACAACCAGGATGCTCTCTGGTTCAATGCACATATGGAGATCCTAGCCTGACCCAACCTGTCACAGTCAGGGTCCAAGGCTCGCCCTCTGACACACACTAGTGAACCTCATTTTTCACTCTCCCGAACAAAACCAATTCTGAGTAAGAGCTACATCTCTTAATCCATCACAGTCTGAGGGCATGTTGGAGCCATCCTGCCCCAGCATTTGCAGGTTAGGGCACACGTGCTGGCTCCAGAACTCTGAGTTTGGGTTCCTGGCTCTACCAGTATAGGACCCTAGGCAAGCTACCCAAATTCTTTGTGCCTCAGTTTTCTCCACTGTAGAAACATGGTAATTGTATTCACCTCACAGCTGATGTTAGTCAGTCAGTATCCACAGAGTACTTAGAACAATGCTTGACTCACACAATATTCAGTAAATACAATTAGTTGTTGTTGGTAATGATGACCAATTTGGTATTGCTTACCTAAACTTAAAATGCTGATCTGTGATGAAGTTTATAAGTCTCCCAGTGAATGGTCAGTTTAACACTTACAGCCGTCTGCTCTTCAGGAAGAAGTGCTCTGTCTCTGTGATCATGGCCTTTCTATCTGGTCAGAGTTGGAGTGGTAAAACTATCTTTTAAAAAAGGACAACGATAGAAGATAGTTGGTTTTAAGAATGGACATTAAAAAAAATACCCCAAGTCGGGGCACCTGGGTGGCGCAGTCGGTTAAGCGTCCGACTTCAGCCAGGTCACGATCTCGCGGTCCATGAGTTCGAGCCCCGCGTCGGGCTCTGGGCTGATGGCTCAGAGCCTGGAACCTGTTTCCGATTCTGTGTCTCCCTCTCTCTCTGCCCCTCCCCCGTTCATGCTCTGTCTCTCTCTGTCCCAAAAATAAATAAACGTTGAAAAAAAAATTAAAAAAAAAATACCCCAAGTCAAAATTAATAGCCCTAGGTCAATTACCAAAATAAATTTTCTATCTTATTCTATGAAATCCAGAAGTCGGAGAATCCCTGATGAAGGTAGTGATAGCATAAGGAAGTGAATGTCACCAAAGCTGTATTGTACTGAGGAAGTGACGCCAGATGGTAACTCAAAATCAGATAAAGAAATAAAGATCAGAAATGGTTAAAAAAAAAAAAAAAAAGTGAACAGACTCAAATATCTATCTTCCCTTTCTTCTCTCAGCTTTTTTTCCAAGGCATAAGATTATATAAAATAATTGTAACATGTATCATTAGATCTTCCATAGACATAGGAGTATTATCAACAACATTGTCAAGTATATTTTACTTGAATTAAATCTCAAGTAGGGGTACCTGAGTGGCTCATTCAGTTAAGTGTCCAACTCTTGGTTTCAGCTCAGGTCTGGTCTCATGTTTTGGGAGTTCGAGCCCCACATTGGTCTTCACAGTACAGTATGGAGCCTGCTTGGGATTCTCTCCCTTCCTCCCTCCCTCTCGCTCTCTGCCCCTCACCCCTCCCTGCTTGCTCTCTCTCAGAATGAATACATTTAAAATATATAAAGTTAAAAAAATTGAAAGTAGATTTAAATAATTTAATATGCATATGTTAAGCCATAGAGCAACAGATAGCAAAACAATGCAAAAAACCTATAATAAGGAGCACCAGCGTGGCTCAGTTGGTTAAGCATCCAGCTCTTGATTTAGGCTCAGGGCAAGGTCTCACATTTCATCATTTCAAGCCCCATGTCAGGCTCTGCATGGTCAGTTTGAAATTCTCTCCTCTCTCTCTCTGCTCCTCTCCCACTCACACTCTCTCTCCTTCTCTCTCAAAATATAGACTTTTAAGAAAACCTACAATTAAAAAATTAAGTGAGCTACAATGCTACACTAGGAAAAAAAACCCACTTAATACAAAAGAAGGAGGTAAAGAATGAACAGAGGAACAAAGTTCGCATGAGGTACATAGGAAACAAAAGAAAAATAGCAGATGTAAATCTAACCGTATTAATAACATTAAGTGGAATTGAACTCAACTGTCTCATCAAAAGGTAGAGATTACCAGGGACGCCTGGGTGGCTGAGTTGGTTAAGCACCCGACCTCACCTCAGGTCATGATCTCACACTCGGTGAGTTCCAGCCCTGCGTCAGGCTCTGTGCTGACAGCTCAGAGCCTGGAGCCTGCTTCAGATTCTGTTTCTCCCTCCCTCTGACCCTCCCCCATTCATGCTCTGTCTCTCTCTCAAAAATAAATAAACATTAAAAAAAAATTTTTTTAATAAAAAAAATATTTTAAAGGTAGAGATTGCCAGATTGGGGGGAGAAGGGGAATTACAATCCATGTATATGTTGTCTACAGGAGATGCACATTACTTTCAAAAATACAAATAGAAAGAAAGCTAAATAATGGAAAAAGGTATACCATATAAACAGGAATCATAGAAGAATCTGAATAGATACACTATTAGCAGACAAAGTAAACCTTAAGACCAATTTTACTAGAGATAAAAACATTTCCTAATAAAAGTTAATCCAACAGGAAGATATAACAATTACAGACCTATGTGCACCTCTCAGGCCCAAAAATACATCCAACAGAAGACAGAAATGAAGGTAGACATAGACAATGAAACAGTAAGAATTGAAGATTTCAGTACTTGAGTTTCAGTCATGGGTAGAATAAGTCATTTGAATATTGAAGTGGAAAAAGACTTCTAAGTCATTATAAACCAACTAAACCAACAGACGTCTAGAAACATCTACAGCACTCTAGGCAACAACCACAGAATACACATTATTCTCAGACATACCTGGAACACATGCAAACGAATAAAACAGTCTTCAGTAAGCTTAAAAGGATTAAAATCATACAAAGTATCTATTCTAACCACAATGAAATTAGAAATCAACAACAACAAAAAGAAGTTTGAGAAATCCACCATTGTGGAAATATAACACCACACTCCCAAAATCAACAATGGTTCAAAGAAGAAATCCCAAGAGAAAGTAGAAAATATTTTGAGATGAAAGGAAACAAAGATACAGCATGAAAATGTAAGGGATGCTAGTGAAGCAGTGCTTAAGGGCAAATGCATAGTTGTAACAGACTGTATTGAAAAAGAAAAAAATCTCACATCAACAATGTTAGCTTCCACGTCAAGATACTGGAAGCAGAGCAAACTAAAGCCAAATTCAGTAGAATGAATAAAGACTAGTATAGAAACAAGTAAAAAAAATTTTTTTTAATATGGCAAGATCAATGATATTAAAAAATATTTGAAAAGGACAGATTTTACAAAGAACCCTTCAGCTAGACTGACCAAGAAAAAATACTGACGACTTTCACTACTAAAATTATAAAGGAAAAAGGAAAAAGCATTACAGACAAAAATAAAGAGGAATTTAAGGGGATACTATGAACAGCATGCCAATAAATTAGACAATTTAGATAAAATGGACAAATTCTTGCAAAGATTCCAACTACCTAAACTTTACCAAGAATCAGAAAATCTGAGCAACGTGAATTATTAATTTTAAAACAACCCACAAAGAAAAGCCCAATCCCTGATGGCTTCAATGATGAAATCAAATATCTAAGAAGTATACCAATCCTTCATAAACCCTTCCAAAAATAAAGAGAAAACAATGACCAATTAAGTCTAGAAGCCAATATACCCAGAAATAGGTATCACAAAAAAGAGAACTTCAGGCCAATATTCCTTATGAATACAGACATAAAAATCTTCAACAAAATACTAGCAAAATGAACCCAACATATAAAAAGGATTATACACAGTAACCAAGTGGATTTATCCCATGAATACAAGGTTGTTTAACATCCAAAAGTCAATTAATATAACACCACTATCAATAAAGAAAAAAATGCATGACCATCTCAGATGCAGAAAAAGAACTGACAAAATTCAACATGTCTTCATGTTAAAAACAGCCAACAAATTAGGAATATAATGGAACTTCCTCGACCTTATAAAGGACATTTCCACCCCCCCCAAAACAAAACCCACAAGGTGTCTATTTTACTTCTTCATACTTAATGGTGAAGAACTTAATCCTTTCCCTCCAAGATTAAAAGTAAGACAAAAATGGTGAACAACTTCTATTTAACAATGTAATGGAAAGTCTAGTGAAGGCACTTCAACAATAAAATGAAATAAAAGGCAGCCATATTGGAAAGGAAAAATTAGATGTATTCATAGAGGACATGATATTGTGGACATGACTAATGCTTAGAATCCACTAGAACTCTATTTGAACCAATGAATGAGTTCAGTAAGATTGCAGGATATAAGATCAATATGTAAAAATAAACTGTATTTCTACACAGTAGCAATATGCAATCCAAACATGAAATGAAGTAATTCCATTTACAATAGCATCAAAATAAAAACACATTTTAATCAAAAAAGTACACAAATATTGTGAAAACCAACACTGTTTAAAGAAATTTAAGAAGATATAAATAAGGGGAAAGACATTTAAGATCAGAAGACGTAATACTGTTACAATGGAGGGGCGCCTGGGTGGCGCAGTCGGTTAAGCGTCCGACTTCAGCCAGGTCACGATCTCGCGGTCCGTGAGTTCGAGCCCCGCATCGGGCTCTGGGCTGATGGCTCAGAGCCTGGAGCCTGTTTCCGATTCTGTGTCTCCCTCTCTCTCTGCCCCTCCCCCGTTCATGCTCTGTCTCTCTCTGTCCCAAAAATAAAAAAAAATAAAAAAAAAACGTTGAAAAAAATACTGTTACAATGGAAATACTCTCCAAATTTATGTATGGACTCAACACAATCTCTATCAAAATTCCAGCTGGCTTCTTAGCAGAAACCCACAACTGATTCTAACATTCATTTGGAAATGCCAAGGACTCGGAATAGCCAAAAGAATCTTAAATAATAGTTGGGAGACTCACACTTACTAGTTTCAAAACTTACTACCAAGCTACAATAATCAGTGTGGTACTAGCATAGGGCAAACATACAATTCAATCAAACAATATTCATAGTCCATAAATGAAAGCTCACATTTATGGTCAACTGATCTTAAACAGGAGCACCATGTCAATTCAACAGAAAAAGGATAATCTTCAAAAAATGGTACAGAGAAAACATGAAAAAGAAGGAAGCTGGGCCCTCACCTCACACCTTATAAATAAAACATATCCCATTATTAAATGCTTTAAGTGGGGCACCTGGGTGGCTCAGTTGGTTAAGCAACTGACTTCACCTCAGGTCAGGATCTCAGGGTCCATGAGTTCGAGCCCCACCTCAGGTTCTGTGCTGACAGCTCAGAGCCTGGAGCCTGCTACAGATTCTGTGTCTCCCTCTTTCTCTGTCTCTAAATAAACATTAAAATTTTTTTTAAGAAAATGCTTTAATTGCTCATTTCATTAGCCTTTAAGGCAATGTAAATCAAAAGCACATCACACCTATTAGGATGACTAAAATTTAAAAAGATACAACACTAGTATGTGTCAGCAAGGATACAAAGAAATTAAAACCCCCATTCATTGTCAGTGGGAAGGTAAAATGGCAGAGTCATTTTAAAAGACAATCTGGAAGTTCTTCAAATTGTTAAACACAGTCACCATATGATGCAGCAATTTCACTTCCAGGTATACATCCAAGAGACATGAAAACATATGTCCACAAGAGCCAAAAGATAGATACTTGGGTAGTTCCTACCATCTGATGAACGGATCAAATGTGGCACATACATACAAAGGAATATTTGGCAATGAATAGCAAGAACATGCTGATACATTCTACAACTTGGATGAACCTTCACAACATTACACTGGGGTGAATGAAGACAATCTCAAAGGCCATTTATCGTATAATTCCATTCCTATGAAACGTCCTAAAAATAGGCCAATCTATAAAGGAATTATGTATCTAGATATAGATAGATCTCAATATAGCCTCTAATGGGTACAGGGTTTCTTGTTGGGGGGGATGCAAATGTTCTAAACTTAAACTGTGGTGATGGTTACTCACTGAATATACTAAAAAAAAAAAAAAATGGAATTATACACTTTAAATTGGAAAATTGTATGGTATGAGAGTGTTAGGGATTGTCTGTGTCCCCTCAACATTCCTACGTTAAAGTCCTAACCACCAATAATGGTATCTGAAGGTGGAGTCTTTGGGAAGGACTTAGGTTTCCATGAGGTCATGAGGGTGACCTCATCCCTTCAGCGTGGGATCAGTGCCTCCTAGGAAGAGATCCCAGAGTGTGCACGCTCCCTCTGCTACGTGAGGACACAGCAAGGAAGCTGTCGTCTGCCAGCCAGAAGGAGAGCTCTCACCAGGGACAGAATCTGCAAACACTGTGATCTTCCAGCCTTCGAAACTGTGAGAAAGAAATGTCTGTTGTGTGAGCCACTCAGTCTGTAGTATGTGTTGGAGCAGCCTAAGCTATGACAGGGAGTTATCTCCATAAAGACATTTTTAATGGGCAAGAACCACCTGAGCAGAGAGGAAGGAAGAGAAATGTATCCTATGGAGACAGGTTTTAAGCAAAGAAGCAGAACAGAAATACCCAAGAGACCCATGTAACTAGTGGGCAATTAGTAAGGAAGACCAGTCAGAGAAAAGGTTGAAAATGTAAGTCAGTGTCAGACGTGGAAGCCTTCCGATAGGCAGAGATGTTTTGTGTGTTTTCCTATCAGTAACGAGGACATGTGGCTTGTTGCCTTGCCTCTGTAATATTTCCTCCCCCAAATAAACGGAACCCTTTGCTTTTGAAGGCCTAAGACCAAACGCTGTAACTAGGGTCAGAGGGTCTTTCAGAAATAGAGTATATAGTAAAACAATTTGCCTACGAACAAGTACCTTCCTGTAGTTGTTTTGGATTTATCTTCCTTTTACCCAGCTGCCCACTGTC
This sequence comes from Felis catus, assembly GCF_018350175.1. Taxonomy (NCBI): domain Eukaryota; kingdom Metazoa; phylum Chordata; class Mammalia; order Carnivora; family Felidae; genus Felis; species Felis catus. Next base: position 10,127,061 of record NC_058380.1, read on the forward strand.
TGCCCACTGTACTGTTCCCATATGGACCACACTCCTAAACCCTTTGCTTTGAGCACCACAGATTGTATTTGCACTGAAAATGGTGGAAACAAAGTATGTGGGTGAGTGAAACAAATTTTGCTATCTTCCCTTTCTTCCCTGCCCCCATGTACTAAGCTCAACTATATTGGCTTCATTTTCTTTTACCTCCCCTAAGAAATACCACCAGTCGTAAATATTGTAGCTGTCCCCGAGACTCTGGCTGACATTTCATGCAAAATTCATTTTAGAGAACATCCACCTTTTAGTGATTTATAGCCAGGGTGTTAGGGATTTCAGAAAGCCCAAGATTTGAAATACTACCAAACAAAGACCTCACCTTGTCAGTCACTGTGTGCTCTTTTTCCGGTGGGTGGTGGTGCATCAGAAACTTATTGTTCTGAAATTAGAAACAGAACAGAACAAAACCTCTATGTTCTTATGGAAAGGATTTCACGGTCATTATGTGAAAGATAGAGAGGAAAATGCCTGCCTGCCTGCCTTTCTATCAATCTGAGGGCTATTTCAGTATGGGAGGGAAATCCAGGGTCTTAATGGTACCCCAACTTTATAACTGGGTGTAAGATACAACCAGAGCAAACCTGGTGGAGGTTTCCCCAAGAGTCGCTTTAAAGAAGCCAGGTGGAGGGGTGCCCGGGTGGCTCAGTAGGTTAAGCATCTGACTCCTGATTTCAGCTCGGGTCACAATCCCAGGGCCACGGGATCAAGCCCCGTATTGGGCTCCACATTGAGCCTGGAGTCTGCTTGGAATTCTCTCTCTCTCCTTCTCTCTCTGTCTCTCCCCAAAATAAATAATTTTTTCTTTTAAAGAAAGGAGTCAGGTAGAAAGGAGGGGTGGAAGGAGGAGAGGGATCCTGGAACCTTAAGTCTAGGATGACTTCTTTCCAGTTTGGATCCTAAACCACCTAACTTTTTTGGCTTATAATTTAACTGCCCTGGACCACAGCCCTCAATTGTGGAATGGAAACCATCAAACTAACCTATCTTGTACTGCACAGAAGACTTAGGAAAAAAAAAAAAAAAAGAACAAACATTCAAAAAAAACCTGTAGGAAGAAGCTAGCCCACATAAGGATGCTTTGAGCAATGCTGACACACACTTCAGGAGTAGTTTGGGGTGTAATGGGATTATTTGTGGATACCCCCACACACCCACTCTCGCCCCGTATGAAGAACCAAAGGAGTTCCAATTAGGACATTCAGAAAGAAACCACTGGCTAAGAATGTAGCTCACATAATCTCCCTACCCTTGACTTGACTGTCACTTTAACTGTTTAGCCATTTAAAAAAAAAAAAAAAAGGCGCTTCAACACCTGCGGTAGAGAGAGAACATTTCATTTCCCTACCAGAAAAACAATCAAGCAAATTTAAATAGATCAGCTCCATGTATCTCAAACAATGGCCCCGCTGCCTGGTTATTTGTCCCTGACTTGCCATGAGATTTAACTTATCCCTGCCTGGTCGATACATCTAAACGAAAGCACCAAGTGCTGCTACACACATTGCATCTGAAAGGCTGCACGAGGCGGGGAAGGACTTGGCGAGAGGGGAGACACAATCTCTCTTTACACACATCCCTAGTTGGGTGTCCCCTAGCCCATGCCCAGTGGCCCAGCTCCCAGCCCCCAGGCCTCCGTCCACACATTTTCTCTCACCCACATACTCTCAACAATGCTGTCAAAGAGGGGTTCTCTGAGCGAGGTTCCCCAAAAACAGGAGCATTAACATCACCTGGGAACCTGTTAGAAATGCAAATTCTCAGACCTCACCCAAGACTTACGAAACCAGGATCTCTGAGTGAGACCCAAAAATCCATAACTTAACAATCCCTTCTAGTGACTGTGATGTGCCTTCAGTACAGGAACCACTGGTACAGTTGAAGGAAGGAAGGAAGGAAGGAGAGAGAAAGGAAGGAAGGAAGGAAGGAGAGAGAAAGGAAGGAAGGAAGGAAGGAGAGAGAAAGGAAGGAAGGAAGGAAGGAGAGAGAAAGGAAGGAAGGAAGGAAGGAGAGAGAAAGAAAGGGAGGGAGAAAGGAAGGAGGGAGGGAGAAAGGAAGGAGGGAGGGAGAAAGGAAGGAGGGAGGGAGAAAGGAAGGAGGGAGGGAGAAAGGAAGGAGGGAGGGAGAAAGGAAGGAGGGAGGGAGAAAGGAAGGAGGGAGGGAGAAAGGAAGGAGGGAGGGAGAAAGGAAGGAGGGAGGGAGAAAGGAAGGAGGGAGGGAGAAAGGAAGGAGGGAGGGAGAAAGGAAGGAGGGAGGGAGAAAGGAAGGAGGGAGGGAGAAAGGAAGGAGGGAGGGAGAAAGGAAGGAGGGAGGGAGAAAGGAAGGAGGGAGGGAGAAAGGAAGGAGGGAGGGAGAAAGGAAGGAGGGAGGGAGAAAGGAAGGAGGGAGGGAGAAAGGAAGGAGGGAGGGAGAAAGGAAGGAGGGAGGGAGAAAGGAAGGAGGGAGGGAGAAAGGAAGGAGGGAGGGAGAAAGGAAGGAGGGAGGGAGAAAGGAAGGAGGGAGGGAGAAAGGAAGGAGGGAGGGAGAAAGGAAGGAGGGAGGGAGAAAGGAAGGAGGGAGGGAGAAAGGAAGGAGGGAGGGAGAAAGGAAGGAGGGAGGGAGAAAGGAAGGAGGGAGGGAGAAAGGAAGGAGGGAGGGAGAAAGGAAGAAAGGAAGAAAGGAAGAAAGGAAGAAAGGAAGAAAGGAAGAAAGGAAGAAAGGAAGAAAGGAAGAAAGGAAGAAAGGAAGAAAGGAAGAAAGGAAGAAAGGAAGAAAGGAAGAAAGGAAGAAAGGAAGAAAGGAAGAAAGAAAGAAAGAAAGAAAGAAAGAAAGACATCACACCTGCTTCCAACCCTCCTTCCAGAATGCTCACATATTACGTTCGCCACCCTGAGACCATTGTAAATCACCTTCGCTGGGAGAATTTTGTTGGCACCTATAAAGCGGTTGTACACCTGCCCAGAAGTCTAAAGCTGTTTGGGTTATGCAGGGTTTGCGGCTGTTTTCCTGCTTCTGTACACGAATCATCACAGACACCAAGCAGAGATACCAATCTCCTGTGACAAGAGAGCGGCTGACTGAGATCCTCACATGCCCTCTCGCTTGAGCATTAGGCACAGAGACCTTTCTTCAGATGCCTGCCACTTAAGCATCTTCTCGGCCAGAAGTGGGCCTGGGAAAGGGAAGAACAGAGGAAGCCTGTACTCTGGAAAGCCTGTTTCATTCACAGGCGTCACCTAGTGGGCATTGCTGAGAGGGAAGTGGCCTCTGAGGCAGGCACACGCTGACGTCTGGTGACCCGGCTTCAACCACGGACATTTTACTCCCCAGCAAAGCAACTCCAGGCCCAGCTGGCTACAAAGGGGGTCTGGGGGTTCTAACCAAACAGCACTAAGTTTCTTGGATACAAACGGAGAAGAAGAAAAAGAATTTGAGGACACATTTAAAGTTCCATATTTAAACACAAGATCTGAGGGGCGCCTGGGTGCCTCAGTCGGTTAAGTGTCCGACTTTGGCTCAGGTCATAACCTCACAGCTGGTGAGTTCCAGCCCCATTTCAGGCTCTGTACTGACAGCTCAGAGCCTGGAGCCTGTTTTGGATTCTGGGTCTCCCTCTCTCTCTCTGTCCCTTCCCCATTCACACTCTCTCTCAAAAATAAATAAATAAATAAATAAATAAACATTTAAAAATTTTTTTTCAAAGAAAGTTCTGAGAAGTTTTGCATCCCAACTTGGGTTTCAGAAGGAAAAATCAACACACATCTCGTTTGGCTCTAGCCCACGGACACAGCCCTGCTTTCCTATCAGTGTTTGTCCTGTAAAAACTATTAGGTTGGACTAGCCACTCTGTTCTTGACTTCTTAAGATGCTGTGACTGCACCCCCCCAACACCAGGGTGCACTGACGTGGGTGTCAACCCAGGATTCCTAGGCCCTTATGACCCCTAAACCGTGGGCTCCACCTTCTACCTCTTTACCTGGTTCTGTTGCTGGCTCCACTTCTGCCCAGGCCTCTCCTCCTCCGTGACCCGTCAGTGTTATAAACTCAATTTTAAGGTGCCACTCAGACCCGACTCCAACCGTGTGGATGAGGCCGGAACATTCTTGAGTGATACAGCACAGGTTTCAAGAAAACTGGGGTGACTCTCACTCACAGAGGTGAAGAGGGGACTCCCACATGCCAGAGGCATGCCCGGTGATGGGGGTGGGACTGTGCACTGCAGTTTTTCACCAGGGATAGGCATGCCCATTAAAGGGGCTACCAAGTTTAATTTTCAGAGTTTTCCCTTCCCCAGATTTGCAAGTTAGGAGGAACTGAATGGCCATGTTTATGATTTGAGAATTTTGTCATATTTGAAGGAAAGCCAAACACACACACACACATACACACACACACACACACACACAAAACAATACTCTCCTAAAGAGATGGCTAGATTTTAGCAAGCTGGAGCAGAGTTGTGACAACCCATTACTGGGGGTGACAGGGAGAACTCCAGAATGATCAGCAGGAGCCCTGGAAACCCGTGACCCAAACTGCCTCACGCCTCCACGAACGGAGTGCAGACTAGGACAGAGCCAACTGGGCACAAAGTCCAGTGGGACGCTCACACAAAGGACGCCTCCCAGGTCCCACGTCCTTATTTCTGAGAAAGGGAGAAAGTTACCTTGCAGCAGTCTTGAGAGGAAAAGGAGATGCTTGAATAATGTCATCTGTTATTCTACAGTTGTTACACATTGACTATGATCAAATACAAGGCCTTTTAAGTATTAAAATAGCAATAAAATAAATACTAGTGTCCAGCCTAAGAAAAAGAAGACCAGCAGTACCTTTGAAATGCTCGGAGCCGGAGCCGTTCTCCATCCTCCACCGAGAAAACATGCGCTGTTTTACTCACACCCTGAAGTCAACCCCATCAGACGTGTTAACCAATTTAGCACTTAAAAGATGGGCACCTGTTTTTTTTTTGTTTTTGGGTTTTTTTTTTTTTTTTTTTTTTTTGCTGACCCAGCAGAAGTCACAAGAGGCTTCAAAGATTGGCCTCACTTCAGCTGTGAACTCTCCCACCCTGGGCACTTCATCCCCAGCCTTTCCCAATCTCTCTGACCTCCTGCCTCATTTTGAGCCCCAGGGTCAAAGGGTTCCTTGGTTTCTGCCCTAGGCTCTAGGCCCTTCTTGGTCTAGCCCATGCCTGGGTCTGGCTTCCCTTTCATTCCCAACCCTGCCTCAGTTTTCCCTGTGTTGAATCCAGGACCTCTAGCCAAGGTCTCAAGATAATGTGTATCAGAGATGGGTGAGCTCTGGCCCCATGCTGAATGGACAGGTGATGATGACATGGGACAGGGTGGGAGAAATAATCCTTGGAGAACCCAGGAGCATAGGGATACCCCCCGCCTCTTTAGGGTCTGCTGGTGTGAAGACAGTAAAAAGTTAAGCCTTCCCCAACACCAGTAAGGCCATCCCATCTCTCCCCACTCTCCATCCACCTGCCCCAAGCCAACAATTCACGCATATGTCCTCAGAGCCATTTACATGGTGCCAAGCCCACAGAGCCAAATGAAATCATCCGGCCCACAGTAATGAGAAGCCTGTTCTTAGCATCCCAGAACACGCCAAAGGAAGGGGGAGATCTAGCCCGTGCCCAACAGACGTTTGCAACACACCAGAGATATACGTCTCACTAAATATGGGTGAGGACACAATTATGGAAGTAATACTTTCTATGAGACCAGTCACAGTTGTGTAGTTGTTAAACCTATGGCTAGTGTTCTCGAAATGTGGCTCCCAGACCAGCAGCATTACCATCACCTGAAAACTTGTTAGAAATGCAAATTTTCAGTCTCCTCCCAGACCTACTAAGCCAGAAATTTGGTGGAGGGTGGGGGCGATCTTTGGTTTAACAAGCCTTCCAGGTGATTTTGATGACCAGTAAAAATTAAAAACTCCCCCACTCTGCAGCCAGGTTTCTCAAACTCAGCACTGTGGACATTTCAGGCCACATAATTCTTGCGAAGAGTGCTTCCTTTGTATCGTGGCGTTCTGAGCAGCATCCCTGGCCAATCCCCACTAGATGCCAGTAGCAACCCACACCCCAGTCACGACAAGAAAAAACTGTCTCCAGACATTGTGAAATGTTCCTGGAAGGCAAAATTACCCCTGGTTGAGAACTATTGCTTTATGGTACAGTGTTCCCTCGTGTGAGTGGAATTATTAGACGATGAAGCTATAGAGTATCAGTAACAGTGCACAATGCAAGAGCATACAGTGGAGCTTTTCTATAACACCGAGGGGAGACAAAAGTTTGCACAGACTCCCCAGAAACATCGAGTCAACCCCAGCTCCTGGAAAAGCGCTAGTTCCTGCTTCTCTTTGAATTACCAGAATACAGGTGACTTACTTTATCCTCTGTAAGTCTGCTTTCAAGTGTTCCACTCCACATGTGCTTTAGAATTGTACCAAAACGAAGCACTTAAACACTAGGATGTTTTTTCACCCAAAGATTCCTTCCTTTACTTCAGTTTAGCAAATAAGAGTATGAGTCTGGACTGACATGTGTACTTTCTTGCCAAACCTGCTCTCATCTGACATCTAAAGAGACGACTAACGTTTGTACACAGTGTTTTATAAGCTGCCCACTGTGTTCACATGTCTCATCGTGATGGTTATCACAACAATTCTTCTAAAAAGAGTTTGGAGCCCCAAGTTCCCTCTACCACTAAGTTTCAAATCTTTAAAGTCTAATAATTATTTCAACCATTTTCTATGCCCAAAACCAGGATCATTTTCTCCATCATAACAACTAAAAAGCTTTGCCATTTTTGGCTGTCCAGCCCCTGGAACAGACTCAGAGCATGGTCCCCAGAGCAACAGCACCAGCACCCCCTCAGGACCACCCGGGATCTAGTCAATTTCTACGCACACTCAGGTTGGAGGATCACTGACTTGGACCACTAAGCTGGTAATCTAGTAATCCTTTAAAGGCAAGCATCATTATCTTATTCACCTCTGTATTCCCCCATCATCAACACATTTGGTATTTGTTCAATAGGTCAGTTCATTGCTACCGTTGAGAATTACCCAAGCTTTGTGGCTTTAACCAAAAAATGAACCTGCCCCCTTTTTCCTCTTGGATTCTAGAAGCCAACTGCATTCCTTGACTTGTGGCCCACTAGCTCCAATTTCAATGCTCTCGGGAGTCTTGTGCTCATCCTTGTAAGGAGGCTGTGGTTGCTTTGGGTCTCTTGGGATAATCCAAAATAGTCTCCCCATTTCCACATCATTAATTTAATTACATCAGCCAAGTATAAAGTAGCACATTCACAGGTTCTGGGGATGAGGACATGGAGGAAAAAAGGGGGTGAGGAAGGTGTATAGGGAGTCGTATACCTATGACAATAAATGTTCGCTCAGTTGGATTCAAGTGGAGTAATCTATGGTGACACACTTCTTCCCAGACTCCTACTTTCTCAGGAACATCATATCTTCTCCCTTCTGGGTACTCTGTGCTTCCCACAAGTCCGTCTACCTTTCTGTCTCCTTTTCTGCTCTCCTGCCTAGACCACAGCACCTAGAGCCGGCCCCCTTAAGCTGCCATTCACACCCTTCCACCCATCTTTAGAGACTGTCACTGTCAGCACTCCTTCCCTCCCAGTGCTATTCCACCTGCCAAGGCGTGCTCACTCACCACTGCCTCTATCTCCTTCTTCTTCCCCTGCTTCCCACTGTCTTCCCCATGATGCCTGTGCCTGCCACCAGCCTGGTGGCCCAGCTACACCTTCTCCTCTTTCAAATCTCCCTGGATATTCACTTCTGCAAAAGGACTTTTAATGTTAAGTCTCTGGTAAGACACTTGGTCACCACATAGTTCCTGGGGGCAACAGGACATAGAAGAAGCTGGGATTTTCGCTAGGAAATTTGGAAAGAATGCCCTTTTCTGGGAGAGGCCAAAGTGTGACGACAGGCTACAGAAAGTTAGAGGTACAGTGGATACTCAAGGCATACAAAGGGAGAGCAAGCCACGATCCCCATACATACAGCAGAAAGGGCCTCCTAACATGACTCAAAGAAACAACTGAGCCAAAGTAAGTGAAAGCAATCTCAAGTTTCAATCTTCCGTAACACATTAAAATAATGACACTAACCACAAAAAAGAACACTGAGTTATTTAAGAAGGATAAGAGAATGCAGACTAACAGTTTTGCCCATGGTGGCCTCACTACCTTACTCTGAAATCACTAGAGGCAGAAAAAAATTACAAAGCTGGAGCAGACATATTCCACCTTACTAACATAATCCTAATTTAGTTTGGGGTAGCAATGCACCCAACTGAGACATCTTTCAGCCATGCTTGAAGCTGTGAATGCCTAAGGGACAGCTCTGGACATTGAGGTATGAACAGAAGCCTGCTGAAATCTTCTGGGAAAGTTTTGCTTTTCTGGCAAAGACGCTGACCTTTCCTCCTTGTCTTTTTCCATTTATACCTGTGTGGACGGCAGATGTCATGTCTAGACCTGCAGCAGCTACATTGTGCACATGACAGAAAAGGGCAAGAAATTGCAGATCTCAGTACTGAAATCTCTGAGGCACTGAATCAATGCCAGTAACTTTCTACCTCTCGGTTTCTTGTTGCACGAGGAAAAAGCAACTGTTTAAGCAGTTATTGTGCCCATTAACAGAGTTCTTCCTTGCAGCCAAAGGGAGTTCTTTACTGACAGAGAAGCCTCAAAGAGGAGCTAGAATGGTCATGGGCAAGCTTGCACTAATATTAGGTAAAATGACTTACTGACATTTTGCCAGCTTCACTCCCAAAGTCCATCTCCTTTGTGATATCTCTCCTCACTGGCCCACTTCTCTGAATGCTTCAGCCTCAAAGATTTTAGTGCAGTTCCAGAAAAGGACCACGCTGTTAGATTGCACTGCCTACTTCGGGACAGCTCTCTGTCCTCGCATGATTAAATTAAGCTCTGGCATTTCACAGTGTCCAAAAAGCGTAGGTAATTATTTCACTTATATTATCTCACTCCTAAAACAAGTCCATAGAGCAGTCAAGTGTGGTCCTTGGTCTGGCAACATCAGCGTCACATGTAGAAATGCAAAGTCCTGGGACACACCCAACATTCACTGAATCCAAACTCTGAAGGGTAGGTGCAGTGATGTCTGCTTTATCAAGCCTTGCAGGTGACTCAGATGTGTGCTCAAGTTTGAGAAACCTTCCTGTAGAGGATTATGCACATTTTTCAGATCAAGAAATTGAGGCTTTTGTGGGTTGTATTGACTTATCAAAGGCCTCACTGTAATGTGTTGGAGACAGGCCTTCTGGCTCTAAGCTCGGGCTGTTTTTACCACATACAAGTATTTTCCATGCAGACACACGTGTTAACTGCCTCATTCTAGTGGGAGCTGTCCTTCTGAGAAAAGGAGAAAATCTTACAAACCAACTCACTCTAGAGTATTTACATCTGATAACATGTCTGTTTGTCCTTCTCAAGGGAATTTTACACAACTGTGCTATTCCAAGGAATCCTGATAGGTTAAAGGGGGAATTGGACATTACAGGCAGATTCCAAAGAACAAGACTGGGACACATAACCTGCAGTTCTCCAGGGTTTCATAGGAAGCGTCGAAGGGGTTGTGAGAGGAAAAGGGGTGCATTAAAATTGTACAATATTGTGACTAAAAGACTAAAAAGTAATCTAAATTTATTGAATATTTACTATGTGTCAGGCTCTGAGGTAGACAACTTAAAAATTGGGCATTTTAAAGCTATTGTTTCTCTTAAGCCTCGTAATAGTGATTTGAGGTAAACCTTTTCCCTCCTGTTTCAAAGATGAGGGCACCTGGGTGGCTCAGTGTGTTGAGCAGCCGACTCTTGATTTTGGTTCAGGTCATCCCAGGTTTGTGGGATCGAGCCCCATATAAGGCTCTGTGCTGAGTGTGGAGCCTGCTTAGGATTCTCTCTCCCTCTGCCCCTCTCCCCTGCTTGCATGCACTCTCTCTTTAAAAAAAAAAAAAGATAAAGAAATAAATGCTTGAAGAAGTTAAATAACTATCCTGAGTTCTTAAAGCTAGCAAGTGATAGAGCCAGTGATCAAACTCGGGTCTCTTTCCAAAGCTCACGTCTTTCCTATATACCGAATTATATCCCTTAAAAGATCTTTAATGATAATATGAAAAAGATATGAAAATGAAAGCCAGTCAGCCATCAGAAACAAAACAAAGCTATTCCACCTCAATAGGTTACATTTGGGAGAAAGGACAATAAACCAGAAGTGAGTGATTCCAGGACTGGAACAGTATATGTATGGGTGACCTTGGAACATGTTATTAGGCCAGAAAGTGAAGGAGTCCTCATAAAACATGACAGAAATTAGTAAGTATGGCCCCTTTTCAAAAACCACTGACATATTTAGGCGACCAACATTGGACCCGGTCCATCTCTGTTTTCCCAAAAGAGTGGATTAATAGCACTCCTGAAGGGAATATTTGTCCCCAAGTCAGACTCATTAGGAGTAGAGACCTCCTTGTTGGCTTAACTGCCATCTCTTGTTTGTAAGTTTAAAAACATTATTATAAGACAGTGAGGTGTTTTATCTTTATCTTTCCTCAAAATGGTATATGCCAGCTTAATAGCTGCATCCTTGCTAAGAGTCATATCTCTGTTTCCCAACTTAATGTATTTATAATAAAACTCTTTAAGAAATCACCCCTCAGTGACACCCTGCACCTGAGGGGACTTAAAAACCACTTGATCTTTGGTTTAATCTCCAACTGTTTTCCAAAATTTTGTGTGGAGTTCAGAGTCACCTTTGGGATGTGGCTTAGGTGGTACCAAGGAAGTCACCCTGATTGTACTGTATCTAATACTTTGCTTATCAGAAGCGAATAGGGATTTTATAAGTTGTCTCTCTCTCTCTCTCTCTCTCTCTCTCTCTCTCTCTGTCTGTCTCTTTTGCTTGAAAATACATTTTAAAATGGCGTTAAAATACACATCACATAACATTTTCCACCTTAATGATTTTTAAGTGTACACCTCAGAGGCATTAAGTACATCCAGAATGTGTGTTACCATCACCATTTACCCATAGAATTCTTTTCATCTTGAAAACTGAAACTCTGTGCCTGTTGAACAATAACTCCCTACTTCCCTCCCTGCCCCAGACCCTGGAAGCCACCATTCTATTTTCTGTCTCTATGAATTTGACTATTTTGGGTACTGCATACAACTGGAATCATACTGTAGTTGCCCTTTTGTGACTGGTTTATTTCACTTAGCATAATGTCCTCAAGGTTCATTCATCTTGCAGCAGGTGTCACATTTTTTTTCAGGGCGCCTGGGTGGCTCAGTCGATTGAGCATCTGACTCTTGATTTCTGGTCAGGTCACAGTCTCAGTTTGTGAGTTCGAGCCCCGTGTTGGGCTCTGTGCTGACAGTGCAGAGCCTGCTTGAGATTCTCTCTCTCTCTCTGTCTCTCTCTCTCTGCCCCAAATCTGCTATCTCTCAAAATAAATAACCTTAATTTTTTTTCTTTTCAAGGCTGAACAATATTCCACTTTATACATATGCCACGTTGTGTTCATCCATTCATCCATTGATGAACAGGTGGGGTGTGCTCACCTTCTGGCTCTTGTGAATAATGCTGGTATGAACAATGGAGTGCACACATCTGTTCAAGTCCCTGTTTGCAGTTCTTTTGGGTGTATATCCAGAAGTGGAGTTGCATATAGTAATTCCCACCTTCTCTTCCCTTCCTTTTGTTCCTTGCATTGAGAGGCAATGTGGTGCTGAGGATTAAATTCCCTTGATTATGGAAAACTGTGGAGACAAAGCGTACTATACCAGAGCCATGAACTAGAAAGAAAGATGCCATTCACAAGAGTCACAAAAATGATAAAGTATCTAGAAATTAACAAGAAATGTATATGGCCTTTATAGAATAAAACACTAAAAATATTCTATTAAAGGACATAAAGGAAAGTCTGAATAAATGGACAAATTGCAATTATTCAAGTAGAGAATGACATATGGAAGTAATGATGTCAACGCTCCCCAAACTAACCTATACATTCATGGCAAACCCATCAAATTTCCAATGGGACTTTTAAAAGAATTCCATGAACTCATCCTAAAATTTATATGGGAAAATAAAGTTCCACAAATAGCTAAGGCTGTTTAGAAAGAGATAACAAGGAGGGATATTCAACACACCAGACACTGAGACATATTATGAATCCATAAAAACCAACATGGTTCTGAATCAGGAATCAGCAAATGGGCCAGTGGAAAAGAACAGAGTTCTTAGAAGTAGGACCACAGATATATGGGAACTCCAACTCATATAAAGTTGGTGCCATACACGATGGGCATACACGATGGGTGTTCATAAACTGCGAAGGGAAAGTGGATCACTATGATGAGGCAAATTGAGGCTGGACCTTCCAACTTCTATGAAACTATAAAAAGGCCCGCTTCACATGGATTTCAACACAAACATGAGAGGAAAACTTATACAGAAAACGTAGAATAAATATGAAGAAACTAAAAGACACATAAAGATTTCAAAGAAAATGTGTAATAGTATGTTTTTTATACAAGGGAGGAGGGAGAACTTCTGAACAAGTGCCTAAAAACACAAATGCTAAGACAAAACTTAACGAATTTGAATCTGTCAAGATAAAGGACACCATACACAACAAGGCTAACAGATGAGAGTTTGGGGGGAAATATTTGTGACATAAAAAAACAGCAAGAACTTAACGCCCATAATATGCAAACATCTCCTGAAAATCAATAAGGAAAAAAGTGGGAAACCTACTTTTAGGTAAAGTATTGGGCACCTGGGTGGCTCAGTCGGTTGAGCTTCCGTCTCTTGATTTCGGCTCGGGTCATGATCTCATGGTTTGTGGGATCCAGCCCTGCGACAGGCTCTGTGCTGAGTGTGGAGCCTGCCTAAGATTCTCTGTCTCCCTCTCTCTCTCTCTCTCCTTCTAACCCTCTCTCCTGCTCTCTCTCTCTCTTTCTAAAATTTAAAAAAAAAAACTTTTTTTAATGAGTAAAGTATTGAACAGGCAATTCTCAAAAGGGAAACCCAAGTAACCAATAAGAATCTAAAGAAACTCTTCAGTAAACAAAGAAAGTCAAATGAAAACAAGACTATTAGCCTGGAAAAAATGAAAAGGGAGGTAAGTCCAGCCAGAGATGACAGAATGTAGCACAGTAGAAACTCTGGTATACTGGTGAGGAAACTGTAAGCTGTACTATCATTCTAGAAAATTGTGTGTCCTCTATGACTCCAAGATCCTCCTCAAGTTCTAGATATCAGAGAAATTCTTCCACAGCTCCATGAGGGATCAATATAAAGTCATTTTCTGTTCCTGGGACTTGAAGACAACCTCACTGTCAATCAGTAGGGGAACGATGCAGTGGTGGTTTCTGGGGGTGAAGGGGAAGGGGAAATGAGGAGTCAGTGTTTACCAGCTGGAGAGTTTGGGTTAGGAAGAGGCAAAAGTTCTAGAGAATAGTGGTTATGGTTGTGGAACAGTGTGGAGTGTGAATGTTGCTAACGCCAACACTAAAAAATGGTTAAAATGGTAAATTTTATGTTATGTATATTTTACCACAAATTTTTAATTATTTTTAAAATAGACTGGATGTACACTCTAAAATACTTAGCAGAAGTTAAAAATATTGAGCTGACTGTATTGTAGCCTCATGATATTAGTAACAGGATTGAGTGACAATTTAAAAACACAAACATGTTCCAACCAATGCTCCATAATTTGCTAGGACATACACATCTTTAAAGACTCATTATCATCACATTAGTTTGGAAACTTATTAGTTCAGAGAGAAAACTAGGAACAGAGGCTGGGGATTAAGGGGAAAAGTAATAAACCAAGAGGGGTGTTACATGGACCAATGATGAACGACAATAAGACATTATGAACTGAGAAGTTTGCACCTTCAGCTAAAACGAAATGACATCATACACGTGAAAACACTTTGAAAGAACATAAAGTTTAACAGTTTATAGTTTATTATTTCCTTCATTTGAAGAGGAGTGAAATGAGCCAAAGAAGATTTGACTCCCAATTTTTTGGATCTTCGCTGAATTCTGAAAAATGGTGATTTACACATTGGCTAAGCATCACACGTTGGAAGTTCATCTGTATTTCATGAGCTTTTAAATATTTCCAGTGATCCCTCATTACCACAAATTTCTTCTTTCCTCTTTTTTATATTCTATTCCATACCGAGCCAGATTAAGGAGTGGGTCAGACAGGAGTTGCCTGGAGTGCTAGAATTTAAGAGGTGCTAAAAATATCGCTAGAATTATGGCAAGAGGGAAAACATTATTTTTTCTAGCACTCCTGTTACAGAGACTGCTTTGCAAGATTAGAAAGAATCAGTTATAGATGGTGTGGGGTGGGGCTGTGTGTGTGTGGCTCCTCTCCCAGGGAAATACACAAATAATAAGAGGAGTTATTTAAATTCCGGGCCACAAGGCCACACTGTAGAGTTGTGCACAACTCCAGAAGATGTCTTTTACGAATGACTGGCAAGACTGTCCATGGTGGCCTGTTTAAACTACCTCCTTAGGAGGGTTACTTAACCATGTAGGTGAACAAATGTCCCACTCAATCAGAATGCAAGGCTTTTGTATCATACATTGGGTAAGCACGCTGGGGGCTAGAGTTGAATTGCTTAGGAAGAGCAAGGACAAGCTGAGTGCTATCAAGGCACCAAGATTTTAACATCTGTTCCTGTCACCTGCTCTATCTGGCTCTACTTCCGGGACAGAATCACAGAAGTTCCTTCTTTTTTGGATGTTGAGGCCTGACCGTCACTCCCATCCTGCCAGGCCTTCAGAATTTAATCATGCTTTTCATCTGGCCGCCCTTTCTTAAATGGCAGGAAGGGGTGAGAGCAGCTGATGGCAGATGGCAGAGGCCTGTCAAGGGATCCTCTGTGGATTCCATTGGCTCGTAGAATGAAGTTGGCAAGGCTGTGCGTAAAACCAAGCCGAGAATTTTAACCTGACCCTACAGGAGGGCCTTTTTGAGAAGAGGGACAAGTGTCTTTATTTAACCCTAATTCTTAGGGAAGAGGGATGGAGCACTACTAATTTCTAAAGGCATTTGGGGAGGCGGGGGGGGGGGGGGGGGGGCACCTGGGTGGCTCAGCTGTTTGAGCATCCAACTCTTGATTTCTGCTCAGGTCATGATCTCATGTTCCTGGGATAGAGCCCTGCATCGGGCTCCTCGCTGACAGTGCAGAGCCTGCTTGGGATTCTCTTGCTCTCTGTCCCTCTCCCATTTGCACACACATGCGCTCGCTCGCTCTCTCTCTCAAAATAAATAAACTCTAAAACTTTAAAGGTATTATCAAGAGAATTGTTAGTTTGAGGATAATTTTGTGGGATGTTTGGCAACCATAACTCTTTAACTTCCATTCAACTTAATCTCACACGATTTTTTAAAATGTTTATTTGTTTTTGAGAGAGAGAGAGAGAGAGAGTGAGCGAGAGAGGTGCAGAGAGAGGAGGACAGGGGATCTGAAGCTGGCTCTGCACCAACAGCACAGAGCCCAACTCGGGGCTTGAAACCCACAACCTGTGAGATCACGACCTGAGCCTAAGCCAGACGCTCAACCAACTGAGCCATCCAGGCACCCCTCAACCCACACAATATAATCCAAGATGTGAGGTAGGCACTTTAAAAAGTATTTTCTGGCTGCTGAAGAATGAATTAGAACTGTAATTTCATACATCAATTAGCAGTTCTTTTTTGTTTTTTGCTCAGTTCATATATTAAGCTATTTAATAACTTGTGTCATGCACTAAGCAGGTCACAATATTATGCTCATTGACTCTTCAAAAAGACCTAGATACTGAAGCTCAAAGCAAAAACCAATCTCTTCTGGTGACATGTCTGACATGCCAGAGTTTCATCGCAAACTGAACAAATCAGTGAGTGCCAGGCACCATAGCAGGTGCTGAATACACCTTTTGGGTCCCTGCCCCAGTGGAGTCTGTAGTGGTGCGATTTAGCAGAAACAGCACTCAGCAAGGACTGAAACGTGTACCCTTCCAGCCCCCTCTGCCAGTCATCCCTTGGGGAAAGCCACTGCCCACCTCAAAATGGGGAAGATGGGCCAGATCACTTCAAAGGTCCTTAACTTCCAGGTTTTTAACTGGACATTTTGAATGAAACTTTAATAAATACTTTTCCAGCTTTCCTATACGTAATGAGTTCTTAAAAAAAAAAAAAAGACACCTACATTGGAACACGAGCTAAGTATTTTACACACATTATTGTCTTCTCAATCCACCCAACAGTCCTGTAAAGTAGGCATGGAAATGCCCAGTGTTGAGAGCACAAAACTAAGTACGTTCCCTGTGGTCAAATAACTAGCAGAGGCTGGGTGGAACACAATCTGGGTCTTCTGGGACAGAACTGGAGACCTCACACTGTCTCTACCTTTTTTTTTTTGTTTGTTTTACATTTATTTATTTACTTTGAGAAAGAGAGAAAGCAAGCAAGGGAGGGGTAGAGAGACAGAAGGAGAGAGAGAATCCCAAGCAGGCTCCACACTGTCAGCACCGAGCTGACATGGGGCTGGAACTCAGGAATCATGAGATCACGACCTGAGCCGAAACCAAGAGTCAGACACTTAACCAACTGAGCCACTCGGGCGCCCCTGTCTTTGCTTTTTAAAACTGTCTCTGACTTTTGTCCCCAGTTATCTGCAGCATCTTTTCCAGGCCCTGCCTGTGACCCACCAGCTGTCAAATCTTGGTATTATAGGTCTGTGCGTTTCAACAACTTATTTCCACTCTGAGCAACGAACAGCCTTCCAAAGGGCATCTGTTTGCACCATCCTCCAGCCAACTGAGCCAGCCAGCCAGGAGAGAGGCTGTTTCCCAGGATGGGCAGAAGGCCTGGATGACGGACAGCCATGCCATGAATGCTCCTCGAGGCTCCTCCCCACTGAGCCACAAGAGGCGCTCTCGTAATTTACACACTCCATTTGAAATCTAGATGCTGAAGCACCAGAATTATACATCTGTTCCCTTGACTTTTTAACCAAAGAGTGTTAGTTTATTGCTGAGCTTAAGGATAAAAGAAGCAAGAAATGAAAGTTGGGTTGTTGTGGTATTTTTTTTTTAAGTTTCCTCCCCAGTAAGTACAATCAGATGTTGGATTCTCAGAGCCTGGTGCTGGGTGGGTGTTCACTTCACTTTGCCTCTCCGTTTATCAGCTCGTTTTTTTGAGGTAACACTTTTCATCACAAAAGAAAACCGAATGGCTCTGAACACATATTTGCCGTGAAATGCATCAAACAGCCCCAATGTTGTGGTGCCAGAAAAAATAAAATAAAACAAAACAGGGATGATATCGAAACTGATTTATGAGGCTTTATAGGGAAACAACTGTCCTTTCATCTCTGGATACAGTTTACCTCTGGCCCTGGAGAAGTCACTAGAATTCTGGGCGAAGGGCACCTATTCAGAAATAATCTATCCAAGACCTGAGGAGCTCCATCACGAACCAGAGATCAAACGCCTTTTACATCCTTTCTGGTCCAGGATTAAAACAGCAGACCTACTCTATTTTAATGCACAAATAAAGAATCGATCAGGGGAATCTGCTGCCTCAGCAAACCCTTTCATCCAAAAGAACAAATTATTTGTGATATAAAATCCAATGAGTGTCTCTGTTGGGCATCTCAAAGACGGAGAGGCGGAATGAGTCTTTTCAAAGGTAGTAAGGTAAATGAATGAGTTAGCCCTTTGACATGTCTTTCCGAGGGAAAAGAAACTGTCAAAGTGCTCATGTTCACCCCTGGCTCTAAGAAATGGGCGTTGCTTTAGGATGCATGGCACAAGAAATTTCTCTGCACCTTTCCCACACTTTCTCCTGTGGCCAAGAGAATCTTTTGCCCTGGGCCCAAGATTTAGATGTGGTCTCCAGGTGTTTTCACCCAGAGTCCCACCATGTTTCTGCACCTGGAGGTCAGCACAGAAGCATATCAGGCACATAGGGTGTTTTGCAGGAAATACAGAGATGCCCAGGCACCTGGAGAGTCCTAGGACCAGGTCACTGTGATGGGCACCAAACGGGAGTCTGCCTGGCTCAGGAGTCTCTCTTCTGGTCTCCAGGAGGCTTACCTTTGCTTTGTGTCTTCACCTTCCTGGCCAAGGTTTGCTGGTTTGGGGATAGTACTCCACCCAAGCCTGACTACTCAGAGGATTTTAACTGAGGTAGGAGCAGGGATTCAGTATTCTCGGGGGTAAAAGCTATGGAATACAATTCTTGGGAGGGACCTGGTCTGCAATCAGAGAGAATGGAGAAATGTGGCAAGAAGAGATGACAGACTAAAAAGAATCCTGCAGAGATAAAGGTTCTGGCTGCTAATAATTTCTGAAGCTCAGATGTTTCCTTGCTTTTTCTGAGATTTTATTTATAAATCCTTCTTCAACTCGATAAGAAATCCTTGCATTCCACAAATTCTCCATTTCTACTTCAAGTACACGCTTACGGGTTGGGTTTCTGTCACTTGCAACACAAAGCTTTCGTTTTGTTCCAAGTGTCTATTTATATTCGTTAGTTAACATACAGTGTAACATTAGTTTCAGGTATACAATTTAGTGAATCAACAATTCTGTACATCACCTGGTACTCATCACAACAAGTTCACTCCTTCATCCCCATCACCTATGTAACCCTTCTGCCCACCTCCCCTCTGATAACTATCAGTTCATTCTCTATAGTTAAGAGTCTGTTTCTAGGGGCGCCTGGGTGGCTTGGTCGGTTGAGCGTCCGACTTCAGCTCAGGTCATGATCTCACGGTCCGTGAGTTTGAGCCCCGCGTCGGGCTCTGTGCTGACAGCTCAGAGCCTGGAGCCTGTTTCAGATTCTGTGTCTCCCTCTCTCTGCCCCTCCCCTGTTCATGCTCTGTCTCTCTCTGTCTCAAAAATAAATAAATGTTAAAAAAAAATTTAAGAGTCTGTTTCTTGGTTTTCCTCTCCTCCCCCCCCCATGTTCATCTGTTGTGTTTCTTAAATTCCACATATGAATGAAATCATATGGTATTTGTCTTTCTCTGACTGACTCATTTCGCTTAGTATAATACTCTCTAGCTCCATCCATGGTGTTGCAAATGGCAAGAATTCACTGTTTTTTAGGGCTGAGTAATGTTCCATTGTATATACACACCACATCTTCTTTTGATAAGTTAATAGATATTTGGACTTTTTCCGTAATTTGGCTATTGTTGATAGTGCTGTTATAAACATCAGGGTGCATGTATCCCTTCAAATTAGTACTTTTGTATCCTGTTGGTAAATACCTAGTAGGGCAATTGCTGGATCATAGTGTAGTTCTATTTTTAACTTTTGGAGGAAACTCCATTCTGTGTTCCAGAGTGGCTGCACCAGTCGGCATTTCCTCCAATAGTGTAAAAGGTGGCCCTTTCTCCACATTCTCGCCAACACCTGTTGTTTCCTGTGTTGTTAATTTTAGCCATTATAGTTTTGATTTGTATTTCCCTGATCAACCCAAAGCATTTCTAACACATCACCCAATAAAGAATCCCGTAAGTAGAAGTTGGAGCATAGATATTCTTCTCCCAGGCTCATACCAACTTAGGGAAGGTAGTGGTGTTTCAACAAAGCTGAACTTCAAGTCTGCACCATGATAGTAAATAAAGTTGCCCTAAATCTGTGGGGCTCACAGTCAAAATTATTCAAACTACACTGAATTTTGAGAATAAGCATGAATGGACCATGACAATGCCTTCCTCATACCCACCTTCATTTCAGTGAAGTTTATTCTGTATAATCAGGGTTTGGGTCTTCTCATGAGTAAAACACTTAAAGATTACAGCAGTAGTCTGGATAAAAGGCATACTTCCACCTGTCCCCACTTGGGAATACTTAATATCTGGCATTCTAATGCTCAGTGGGCTTCACCTTGAGTGTAATCCATTTCCAGTTATTAATTCATTAGCAAAAAGTTAGGTACTAAAAATATGGAGTTGTTCTTGGGAGTGCAACCTTGTGCAGCCACTCTGGAAAAGAGTATGGAGATTCCTCAAAAAACTGAAAATAGAACTACCCTATGACCCAGCAATTGCACTACTAGGCATTTACCCAAGGGATACAGGTATGCTGTTTTGAAGGGACACATGCACCCCCATGTTGATAGCAGCACTATCAACAATAGCCAAATTATGGAAAAAGCCCAAATGTCCATTGATGGATGAATGGATAAAGAAGATGTAATATATATATACAATAGAGTAGTATGTGGCAATCAAAAAGAATGAAATCTTGCCATTTGCAACTATGTGGATGGAACTGGAGGGTATTATGCTAAGTGAAATTAGTCAGTCAGAGAAAGACAAAAATCATACGACTTCACTCATATGAGGACTTTAAGAGACAAAACAGATGAACATAGGGAAGGGAAACAAAAATAATATAAAAACAGGGAGGGGAACATAACAGAAGAGACTCATGGAGAACAAACTGAGGGTTATGGGAGGGGTTGTGGGAGGGGTGATGGGCTAAACAGGTAAGGGGCAGTAAGGAATCTACTCCTGAAATCATTGTTGCATTATATGCTAACTAATTTGGATGTAAATTTTAAAAAAATAAAAAGTAAAACAAGTTAAAAAATAAGGAGTTGTTCTTATGCTCCTAAAGATCAGGTTTTCTTGTAATGCATTGTGTAAAAAAAATGCATCCTATATTCTCTAAGAAAGAATGCTGGATTCTGATTAAGTATTTTGAAATAGTGTAGTCTAGGAAAATATGTCTTGTTTAAAAATCAGTAGTATGTTTGGAAGGGAGATTGGAGATGGTGGACATCCATGTTATAAAAATCTTCCCTGGGGCACCTGGGTGGCTCAGTCAGTTAAGTGTCCGACTCACGTTAAGGTCACGATCTCACAGTTCATGAGTTCGAGCCCCGCGTCATGCTCTGTGCTGACAGCTCAGAGCCTGGAGCCTGCTTTGGATTCTGTGTCTCCCTCTCTTTCTGCCCCTTCCCTGCTCATGCACTATCTCTCTCTCTCTCAACAATAAACATTAAAAAAAAAAACTTCCTTGATCACAAAGGTGGGCTGTGAATTGAAAGACTTTTTCACAAAAAGGACAGGTTAGAACATAAAATATAGCTACCAGGAAATCCATTTTTGGAAAATCACAGACATGGTAAACTATTAACTTTTTAAAGGTAACTTATACTTATTGAGTACATGCAATATAGGAGCTAATATAATACGTGTGACACATCCCTGTTACGTGTATATAAGTATTTCCACTTTATAGACAAGAACAAAAAAACATAGACTATTAACAGCTTGCACGAAATTTTACAAAAGCTGTATGCATCCTAGCGAAAGGTTTATGAAACTTTTTCCCTTGGTTACCTTCTCACAGAACAGCATGCTAATCCATATTCTCAGTAGCTATCTGATCTATGAGACCGTAACTGATCACCACTACCTGGTAGCAGAAGAATCAGAAGGGAAGCAGGACTCGGAAGTTAAATTCGCTGTCTCCAACTCAATGGTTTTCCAATGATGGGGGAAAGCAGCAAAAGTTGAGTGATGAGGATCTGAATTTAGAAAGGAGTTAGATGCCATAACTGAACTTAAATATGGCCACTGTATCTAATTAGGAATTAGCACAATAACAGGACCAGATGCTAAATTTTTGGAATATTGCATGAGTTGGCCTTTCTCTCTAAAGTCTGTGATGGCTACTTCTCTAGAAGTACCTCTGAGGATAACTGAGCATTTCTCACTTTGGAGGAGTATAGGAAAAAATAACAGCAGTGACCAGTTACTCCTGAAAAATCTGTCTTTGATTTGGCCCAATGGGAAAATGCCAAGGCTCCTTTTTCTTAAAATCAGCTCTATCGAGATATAATTTACATGCAATAAAACTCACTAATTTTAAGTGTACAATTCAGTGTATACACTTTTATGACCACTATCACAATTATGATATACAACATTTTCCATCACCTCCAAAATTTCCTTTGTGTCCTTTTTCAGTGAATCAACTCCCACCACCTTGACCCCTGACAACCATGGATCTGTTTTCAGTCACTATAGTTTTGCCCACAGCTTGGGTAAGCATCAAGTAACATCTAATAACCTGCCATAATACTTCCAAGAGACTCATGATTTTTTTTTTCAGTTACGCTAATCAAGAGCCCTTGTTGTTGAACTCTGTACATTTTCAACCCTAAAAATAGCTAATGACCAAAAGTATGTGATATTGGTTTCCAGTGTGGAACATGAGGACACCACCAATTGGGAATCACTTAAGTTACTCAAGAATGTGTTGATCATCCTGCAAAATGATGCCAACATTCTAGATCCCTATCAATAGTGGACCATTTAAATAAATTGTAGCACTTCCAAATAAAAGAAAGAGACTAGCTATACTATACTGAATGTTCTTGAAGATATATTATTTAATGAAAAAACAAGATGAAGGAGAGAGAGTCATTTGCTACCATTTGCATTAAAGAGGAGGAAGAAAAACGTCTACATGTATTTTCTGTATATACTTTAAAATTTTCTCTGGAAAAAATACAGTGATTGCGCCTGCTAGAATAAACTGGGTGGCCAAGGGACATGGGTAGAAAGGCAAATTTTCATTGTATACACTTTCTTATGCTTTGGAGTTTGAACTATGAGAATGTACTACATATTCAAATTTTTTAATTAAATTTTAAAAAGAATGTCTTGAGGGGCGCCTGGATGGCTCAGTCAGTTAAGCCTTGACTTCAGCTCAGGTCATGATCTCATGGCTCGTGGGTTTAAGCCCCGCATCAGGCTCTGTGCTGACAGCTCAGAGCCTGGAGCCTACTTAGGATTCTGTGTCTCCCTCTCTCTCTGCCTGTCCCATGCATTCTCTCGCTCTCTCTCTCGCTCTTTTTCTCTCTCGCTCAGAAATAAACATTTAAAAACTTTTTTTTAATTAAAAAAAAGTTTTGACACAAGACAGTGTATCAAATCTTGTTCTAGAATTTGCTGACCTGTTGGAATAACTTATTTTCTTATTCCATTCTATTTCTCTATCACTTTTTGTCTGTACCATTTATTTGGATATTAATCATATTTTGCCTCATATCTTCTCTTGTAATTGCCCAGAGTGGTTTAGGACACTTAAAAAGTGTTTATTATTTAATACTTTAAATACATAGATCTTACCTATTAAAGTAGCTTCTTGATTCCTACAAACAGATATCATTTTACTATTTAAAATTTTATGCTTTGTTTTAGGTCAAAATTGCATCTATATTCTTTAAAGAAATGTCAGTTTTAAATTCACTAAGAATCCACGAGTGGTTTTTCCTTGTAAAACAAAAGGGTATATTGCAGTCAAGGTTAAAATTCCACTGCCTCACTCACCTTGGCCCTGAGTGAAATGTGGTAACTATTACCAGGTTAGGATGTGTCCTTCAACACCTTTTTCTGTGCTTCTACATCCACATATATGTAATCTAGCAAATAGCACAGCACTGTGTGGATATGTTTTTTTAACCTGTATGTCACAATCTATGTCCTTGTCCTGCATTATTTGTATTCAGTACTATCTTCTCATGCTTGTACATATATATCAAGCTTGATTTTTTTAAAAAGTCTGCCCAGTATCTCATGGTTTGGATGAACTATATTTTTCTCCATTTCTTATTTATGGACATGTGGATTTTTTTCCTCAGTTGCTCTGGTTTTAAATAATGCTGCAGTAAACATCCTTCTGCGTGCCTCCCTGTGTCCGTGGGTATACCTCCCTCTGTATTCCATAGCGTATGGTCTACTGTTAGCAACCTAGTAGATATTCAATATGCATTTGCTGATTTGGTGACATTTCTCTGATATATTGATCTGAACTTAGGTACCAAAAAAGTAGCCAATAATCGGTTTACGATTATTCATTTTTTAAGTTTATTTCTTTAAGAGAAAGAGCATGAGTCAAGGCGTGGCAGAGAGAAAGAGAGAGACAATTCCAAGCAGGATCTTCACTGTCAGTATGGAGCCCAACACAGGGCTCAAACCCACGAACTGTGAGATCATGACCTAAGCCAAAATCAAGAGCCAGACACTTAACTGACCGAGCCACCCAGGTGCCCCTAAAATAATTATACATTTTCACTTTAGTATGATTCTGTATTTTACGAGGTATTGGAGTGCTATAGAATCCTAGTTATATAGTAATATTTCTCCTATGAAAACAAACAGGATTTCGGATCAGGTGGGTTACATGTTGAATATTAGTCATAATATTACTGGTAGAACAGGTTATGCTTTGTTGACATTACTCCTACTGAATGGTACCATTACTTTGAAAAGTTCCTCATGGCTTTTCATCAGAACACATTCAACCAGACTCAAATGTTCTCCTCACTTTCAATTCTCTAACTTCTCATTTACCCATTTAAAAGTCCAGTCAACAAAGTATAATCCTTTACATATGTTAACTATTCCCAACAGTCATGTGTCAGCAAAGAAGGCCTTTTTACCCAGATCTGAGAAAACTTGTCTTCTTCTCGGAGAACAGAAAATGCTGGAACACCATACACAGGCAGTTTAGGCCAAGACTCGGGTCATGCAGGGGAACGGTGAGTGAAGGGCTCAGGCAGGGGAGAGGATAGAGAAGTGGATTGGGGAAGGGCAGTTTGAGTGGAGCAGACTTGTCTGGAATGGATAGCCCCAACGAACCACCAGGTAGCTCATTTCTCTGGGGAATTTAACTGTGCCCATGGGATTACAAAGCAAGGGTGGAGGCTGGCACCCAACAGAGAGGTTCATAACAGGGGCCTCTCTGTATAATTTACCCTGATTGTTCTAGAAAGCCAACCAGAGCAGGGCTCTGATGTGTTCAGACTATGGGCATTTCTTCTTAGGACTGTGTAGTATGATCTTGACACCCTGTTTGAGGGGGCACAATCTCTGGTCTTGGAAAGTGGCAGCAAAAGTGCAACACAGGGAAACAGAAGTAACATTCTTGCAGGAAATTCTTAATTCCAACCTCCCAGATGCTTGGGAGCACAAGCATGCTTATAAGATGCTCTATATAAGCATCTCTTATATAGAGACCTAGGGCTCTTGGAAAGAGGTCTCAAGAAATGGTGTTGTGGATACTGAAGAGAAATGAAAACCCAGGTTCACACAAAAACTAGCTCATGAATGTTCATACATAATAGAAAGTGGCAACAGCCCAAATGTCTACCAACTGATGAATAAACTAAATGTCTTATGTTTATACAATGAAATTTTATTCTTCCATAACAAGGAATCAAGTACTGATAGATGCTACAACATGGATGAACCTTGAAAACGTCAGGCTAGATGAAAGAAGACAGTCACAAAGGACCACACATTGCACGAATACATTTATATGAAATGTCCTGAATGCACAAATCTATACCAACAGAAGTAGATTCACGGTTGACCAGGGCTCAGGGAATGCAAAAGTTGAGAATGACATATTAGGGATGCAGGGCTTCTTTGGGGGGCAATGACAATGCTCTAGAATTGATGGTGGGGATGGTTGCACAACTTTGAATAATACTAAAAGCCAATGCATTATACACTTCAAGTGGGTGAATCGTATGGTAAATGAACTACATCTCAACAAAGCTGTAAAAAAAAATTAAAGTGCAGATCACCTGACTTCAAATCCACCATGTTCTCTATCACCCCAACTTGATTCTTGGGTCCTGACCCCTGCAAGGGCTGCTTTGCAACATTAGACGCGCAGTCCTAATGCAGAGTGGACTATGAACGGTGACGATGTGAAAATGTGGCCACAGCTGCAGTAGCTGGCCCCCTCTGGCTGGGGTCTGCCTTTTTCTGGCAGGTTGAAGGTAGCCCTCCCTGTTCACAGGTAGTGTCATGAATATTTCCACCTTCCACTCGTTTTGGTATGAGTACATTTGTGTGTATACATATATGTAGATATCATCTTTGTTTTCCTTCCTCTCTTACTCCCTTATCATGTAACATAAGATGGACTGGTTTTATATCATAGTAGTTAAGTATTGCTAATTTTACATCATGGCAGTATTTCAGTTACAGGATATCAAGAAGAGTAATCAGCACTCAAGGACTTCACCTCCGCTCCTAAGGAAGGGGCTAGTCCATTTTTGGTTGTACGCAGGATAGATGTATCATGTTAGGCACAATTAGGACCTTGTTATTAACTTCATTTGGAGATTAAGTGGGTGCCAAACTGACAGGGGCAGACTTGCAATGGTTAATTCTGTCAACTTGGCTAGGCCACGGGGTGCCCAGATTAAACAGTATTTCTGGATATGTCTGTGAGGGTGTTTCCCAATGAGATCAGTGCTTGAATCTGTGGACTCAGTCCACTGCCTTCCCAATGTAGGTGGACATCATCCAATCCATTAAGGACCTGAGGAGAAGAAAAGGCAGAGGAAGGAAAAACCTGCTCCTTCTTTCCTGCCTCTGCTTGACCTGGGACGTTCCATCTCATCTTCTCCTGCCTTCAGACTGAGATTTATACCATTGGCTCCCCTGGTTCACTGGCCTTCAGACTCAGATTAAATTATACCACCAGCTTTCCCGGGTTTCCAGCTTGCAGCCGGCAGATCATGGGACTTCTCAGCATCCATAATCACATCAACGAATTCATAATAAATTTCCACATAAGCAGGTATAGATATAGGTAGACAGTTCTCCAGTTCTGCTTCTCTGGAGAACTCGGACTAGTACATGCCCATACGCATTCCAGTTTGCTATGCTGCCTCCTGCAAGCAATCTAGGGAACAGGTTCACATTAAGAACACTGGTCACTTACGTGAGTAGGGAAAGGAGGGGAAATACCATATAAAAGGTGGACTAGAGCTGACCTAGTTGCCAAGAGCCTTGTCTGCCTCCAGGTGTGGGCTGTTCAGCATCATGGTAAGCTTCTTTAACACATCTTCTGGTTCATGCCTCAGATGTCCCCTGGACAATGTAGATCTATTCTACATGAAGTGGATTTTTTAAAGAGTCTCTTCCCAGAGGATTAATGCTACACTTGGAGCCCAAGCTGAATAGAGTGGCCAGAACCTCCACGGCTCTGATGGTTCTGAGGCTCTTCGTGCCATGTGACAAGCACGAGGCCCAGCCAGGATTTAAACTCAAACCCATTTCATCTACTCCCCCTGTCTTACAGATGGAAAAAGATCTGAGGTCCAGAGAAGGAAAAAGACAGAGAAAGCTGTGCGTCAGAACTGAGATCTCCCACCTCTCCATCCTGTATCCTTCCTCCTACACCAAGATGTTGCCATGTAAAAATGAGCCATTTTTCATTTCTGGGAGATGGCACAAGGCACTGGTTCCAGTGACTTGATATTCTTCTCTGCCTATTCACTCCCCAGATGTATGGTACTCAGCTAGCTGCTTCACTTCTCCAAGCCTGTATCCTTACATGTAAACGGAGAGGAACTATTTTACCTACTTCCCAAGTTAAACTTTGTGTGGATGAAGTGAAATAATGCATGCAAAATGTCAGACAAAAACCAAAGAACACAATAAATGTGAGCTGTTTTGACTGTTGTTATTATCTGACTTGTAGTTGGAAATGGATTTTAACGGTATGGGTGCTTCTTCTGAAGCAGGCTCTGAGCTCTTAGAGTGCAGGGACCATGCCCTACTCATTTATGAAATCAATTTGGGAGAAATATTTATTATATTCCAAGAGCCTACTATATCCAGGACTCCACTGAGGGGTTTCATACGAGAGACTGCTATGGTTTACACCATGTGGCTCCCCACAGAGACCAGGTACAGATAACTCACCTATAAGACTTGGCTGAAAGAAGACAACAGGAATTAACTGAATTCATCAGATCCCACTCTCAGGCTTGAATGAAAGGCTTACAGTATGAGGGGACAACAGATGATAAAGAAAGAAGCCAAAAGATGCACACAGAGATATAGTAAAGAGAAGCCATGATGGGAAGAAAAAAATTTAGAAATTAGAGTAGGAACCAGAGGAAGAGCAGATATAGACAGCAGACACCTCTTCATCAGAACACAAGAGCCCTCCCCTATCAGCAGAAATTACACTCAGATGTTAATAACCAAGAGCCAATGACAATAGCTCATGCACATAAAGAGATATTGACTCCCATAAAAGATGATCGAACTGAGGAAAACAATCCAGAGCTAGAATAGTAGATCCTCATGTGAACAGGCATCCTGGTTCCTTTGGTTTCTCTGCTCCAACCTCCTTTGAACATGGTTGCCAACCACAAGGTCATAAGATGCTACTAGACTTTCAAATTCCAGGAATAAAGATAGCAAAAGAGAAAAAATCCAAAGGTTCTCCTTCCTGTTGTTCTAGTCCCCCTTGGTAGAGATTTCCTGATGTCACCCAAGGCTGTGCACCTGCATCTAAATGGCCACACCAATATGCACATGAGGTTGGGAAATGTTGCCTTTTAGCTGGGTGTGTCACCAGTCTGAATAAAACCAGGGCTCTGTTATTAAAGAAGAGAGTGGATATCAAACAATTAGTACTTTCTGGTACTCTCCATAGGTCACGCCTTTCCCTGCCAAGGGAACAACAAGGATGTCAGTCTGCTCCACCAGGCTGAACCACCTTCCAGTGCCCAGGCCATGTTCCAGTCTTCGTGAGACCCGCTAAGGATCAAGAGTCTCACCTTCCTTATTTATCTCTTCTCAAACTGTTATTTTTTTTTTCAACGTTTATTTATTTTTGGGACAGAGAGAGACAGAGCATGAACGGGGGAGGGGCAGAGAGAGAGGGAGACACAGAATCGGAAACAGGCTCCAGGCTCCGAGCCATCAGCCCAGAGCCTGACTCGGGGCTCGAACTCACGGACCGCGAGATCACGACCTGGCTGAAGTCGGACGCTTAACCGACTGCGCCACCCAGGCGCCCCTCAAACTGTTATTTTTAAAAATAAGTAGGCCTCTGGAGTTTGGGGTGGTTTTATTCTACCTAAACAACACACGAGCCCAGCATCTGGCATGTATCTAGCATGCAGAAATTTCTCAGTAAATGTTCACTCAACTGAAGTACATTCCATGAACAATCACACAATCACGTGGCTCTATCCTCTACCCATCAGCTATCTGCCCATCCTGAATCTTCAGCTGCATTATCTCAGAAGACAGTGCTGGGTTTTTTTATGTTTATTTTTCACTCGAATTTTGCCAGTATTTCATGCATTAAGCCTTTGGGTGTTTTCTGGCTTGTGGATCACAATGGGTCCTTCATTGTGTTAGTGTGTGCATTGAAGAATGATGGTCCTTTGTTGATTTTAGGGCCATTGTCACCAAGCTTGAGTTTTATAGGAAATTGGGAAAATTGAGGCCAAACCCACTATTTTCCTGCAGGGAACTCCTGAGTCTACAAGTTTCATTTAAAAAGCTCTGACTGAAATAAAAAATAGAGAGTGAGAATAAAACAGAGCTGAGTCACATCCAAACAATCTGCGCCTGAAATGACAGGAAATAGCTGTGGATTCTCTCCAAGGAGGGGATAGAGGAAACAGGGATGCAGAAGGGCTACTTGCATTCACAAAATATAATAGAGAAATTGTGAACATATCTAAATTAATCTTGAGATATCAGTTTTTGAAAGCTAGGTCTTAGTCGTCTCATCTCTAAGAGCTCAACATTACTCAGCCCACTGTAGGTGCTTAGTAAATGTTTACTGAATTAAATAAAACCAGTACTTGGGGCGCCTGGGTGGCTCAGTTGGTTGAGCATCTGACTTTGGCTCATGGCATGAACTTGTTCCCAAGTTCAAGCCCCACTTCAGGCTCTGTGCTGACAGCTCAGAGCCTGGAGCCTGTTTCAGATTCTGTGTGTCTCCCTCTTTCTCTGCCCCTCCCCCACTCATGCTCTGTCTCTCTCTCTCTCTTTCAAAAATAAATAAAACATTTTTAAAAATTTATAAATAAATAAATAAATAAATAAATAAATAAATAAATAAATAAATAACTTGATTTATCCATACAATACAAAGTAGAACTGAATTTCTACTTCACTATGCTTGAACAGACTCAGACTTGATCTAAATCAATAATCTCAAATCCCTTTTGTTTTTTTAACCATATTGAATATAGTTTTAAATCAAAATTGACCAGTTATCAAAGTAGCTAAAACAGAGAAGCCACTTTTGAATTATTATCATATAGACAATAATCTTAATCCAATTAATTCCAAGAATTCATATGTAAAATTAATTTCATTCAAAAACAAACCAATTGATGGGGCGCCTGGGTGGCGCAGTCGGTTAAGCGTCCGACTTCAGCCAGGTCACGATCTCGCGGTCCGTGAGTTCGAGCCCCGCGTCGGGCTCTGGGCTGATGGCTCAGAGCCTGGAGCCTGCTTCCGATTCTGTGTCTCCCTCTCTCTCTGCCCCTCCCCCGTTCATGCTCTGTCTCTCTCTGTCCCAAAAATAAATAAAAGTTGAAAAAAAAATTAAAAAAAAAAAAAAAAAAAAAAACCAATTGCTTATTTATAATGGGTCTTCCATTGTCACAAAACCTCAAAAAACACTCAATAAATGCTTCTGGAATGAAAAAGAAAAAAGACTTAAAAAATATCATATGAGGAAAAAAAACCAACTACGTTAGGGCATTTATCCAATCTAGACATTTTTGAGACTTTTCATTTCTCAAATTGCGATTATACAGAATAAAGCTACAATGTTCTTATTCATAGTGATGTCTGATTTAAGATAGTCAGTGAGTCATTTCTTTGTGCCATCTTTTAAATTAAAAGAACAAATTGATGGTGTGATAGTCTAAAGAGTTTGGCTGGAAGAGAAAAAAAATACTTTCATCTAATCCTGTTTATAGGTGATGTCATAAAATCAGGAATTACTGGAGTTGAAAAATATTCACCTCATTCACCAAACACTCAATGGTGTGGTAGGACGTGGGACACAAAGATAAATGAAGCAGGGTCTCTGCTGGCTAACTCAATGTCATGCCCAATGCAAGGCTTCCTTCTGTGTCCAACACGAAGGCCTCCGAGTAAGCTCGTTACAAGGCACACCAGTCTATTCATGGACGACTCAAACGGAAAGACGGTCTCCCTTTTACTTAGCTGTATCTCACTCACTATAACATACTCAGCCCTGATTCCTTCTTCTAGAGACTCCCAATGGAACTGAATTGATGAATAGATTAATATGAAGCCACAAATTGAGCACTTTTCCCTTAAGATATCTCTTATCCAGCACATCATGGTGTCTCTAGGACACCAGTGTCCTTACTGTCTATAGTTAGACAAGATGTGAAGGTCTTTCACTGTCCTTATCCTTGGTTCCACTCCTATGGAATTAAGTCCATCAATATCCCCATTTAAGAAATAATGTCCAGAAGTGGACATAAATTCCCAGATGTGCTCTGACCAAGGGCAGTGGTGGGGTAAAGAGGGGTGGAGTGGGGTGGGGAGAAATACACGTTAGCATTCCCATTCATCTTGGGAG
Organism: Felis catus; assembly: GCF_018350175.1. NCBI lineage: Eukaryota > Metazoa > Chordata > Mammalia > Carnivora > Felidae > Felis > Felis catus. The sequence continues at coordinate 10,158,578 of NC_058380.1, forward strand.
ACTCTATTAACAGAAACCAAGTTTGCATTAGTAATTTCTTACAGCCATGATTCATTCTTGCTTCCTTTTGAGCTTTGTGATCCCCTATGACTCCCAGATCATTTTCACAGAAGCTAATGTCAAGTTAACTCCCCTTCAAAATATAGTTTCATAATTGGGTGTCAGTTGCTTGTAAAATTCAAATACAAGATTTTCCATTTGATGTATAGTCCCAGTAGAAGCCATCAAGATAGTGGTCAGATCTCCCAACCCAATGTCTTCTACATATTGATAATACACCCATTATATCTTCATTTGCTAACCAAGATCAAAAACAAGAAGACCTACAGATCACAAGACTAAAAGCCTTCCTCAAAATTGGCATTGACTTACTACTCAATGCCTTTTGAAAGTATCTGTTCAAATAGCTACAAATCTACCTGACTTCACTGTTTTCCAACCACAACTCTCTACCATGAAAGATTTTGTTAAATGCCTTGCTAAAATGAGATACATTTGGTCTATGGCATTCCCTTGATTCCTCTCTAAAAAACCCTGTCAAAAAGGAAATGATAGGGGCACCTGGGTGGCTCAATTGGTTGAGCGTCCGACTTCAGCTGAGGTCATGATCTCACAGTTCGTGAGTTCGAGCCCCGCTTCGGGCTCTGTGCTAACAGCTCAGAGCCTGGAGCCTGCTTCAGATTCTGTGTCTCCCTCTCTCTCTGCCCCATCCCCACTCATGTTCTGTCTCTGTCTTAAAAATAAAATAAAAACATTTTTAAAAATTGTTTAAAAAGGAAATGGTATTAGTTGTGCTTAATGGCTTCAAGTCTCAAGTACATTCCTATGATAACTTTTCATGATGATATTCTATTAAGACAATATGATGGTGGCTGATAGAAACCCTTTGGGTCATGCTACTGGACAATATCAAATGATATACTCACTAGTGAAATACTTCAATGCTTGCCAGAATGTTATATGTAATGCCCTAGGTTCCATCTGGGGTAAACTAAGTCATTTCTCATGGTTTCTTTTTTGTTCTAAAAAATGCATATAGCTGTTAGCCTATTTGCACATATGAAGTAATCACACCATTTCCCATCCCCTAGCTTGTATCTTCAGCAATGACTTAAACTCTGATTGCAGTCCTCAAACTCAAGGGTATGTGTTCTTTGGATTGACCTCAATCCAAAACAAAGAAGGTAACAAAATGTATGTTAAATCAAAAGGTGGAAGGAGAGTAATATACCTGATTGGCAAGTTTGGGATAGAGAAAGAGGGATGGGGATCTCTGCCTACTCCTCTTCCCTTCCTTGTAAGAGCCAACGTGGATCAGGAAATAGAGATACTCAGTTACTCTTTGCATGCAGGGGAGGTGTGGGGCCACTGCTGACTGTATCTAGGTAGGTAGGTCTAATTAATCCTGGAGCTATTAGAGATCAGTCCCAAAGGTTAGTTTTAGAGATGTCCTTGCTCCTGAATATAAGTCCTTCTGGGTATAATCATAATCAGTAATAAAGGTAGGTAAGGTATATTCTAATCTCCAAACACCAACTCTTTTGTCTTATTTCTTGATTGAATCCCAGGCATGTAACAGAGGTGCTAGTTTTTAGGTCTCTCAACCATGCATAATGAAATACTTAGACAGAGAGTTCCCCAGCCAAGGATGCCTGGCAGAAGCATCCCATTTCAGGGCAGAAATTATTCCGTTCTAGCAACCCTGCTTACTGTCCCTTGCTGGAAGCAGCCCACGGAAAGTGTGGCCTTGGCCTGAACACTGCAGTGGATAGAAAGGTCTGACAGCTGGGGCTGTCAATTATGCCTCACCAGTAGGTTCTCTTTCTCATTCTTTATCTCAGTTGTTCTCACAACTTCATGAAACCATGTGTGTGTGTGTGTGTGTGTGTGTGTGTGTGTGTTACTTCATGAAGTTATAGATACCTAAATATTTCTATATAGAGATATAGGCAAACACATAACATTATATAAATACATATATAATGTATTATGTATTATATATAAAAAATTAAATGTACTTAACATGTACATAAAAAATCTTAAAAGTAGATCAGACCAAGTCATGTATCCTGGGAAAAAAATTCCCCAAATTTGTGTCCACACACAGAGATGTAGATTAAACTCGTTATATGGCCATCTGCCATTCTCATAGAGAATTTATATGAGGAACAGAAGAGTTAATAAATGTGAATGTGCTCTGTAAATCAGCAGGCACTAAACACATGTTAATTATTATTATGCACATTTACCATCACTCCAAATACCAACCTATCTCCAGCTCTCTCTATTCAACATCCCCTAAATGTGTTTAGATATAACAAGGTAAAAATCAAAATAACTGAGGGTAATATGATAAAAGCTTTGTACAAACATTAAAATAAATACAAGTGGAACAGAGTTTATGTATTTCAGGATCCAGCCATCTAAAGAACTATCACCGCTCCAGATTGGATCCTAGAGGGAAATAAGCCTGAACTCACAGACCTAGAAAAATAACAAAAACAGTTAACCCAAAAATAAATAAAACCAGGTGGGCCAGTAAGAATTCTAGTACCAGATGAAAACCCAGACTTGATCCTAACTAATGTCATTATTTTACAGGGAACTGTGGGTTCTCTTTTCTTCTTTATCTTGACTCTCAGCTGTTTCTTTACTCTTTTAGCACTGCAGAGACTTGGCATAAGGAATTCCAGAAAGTTTCTGAATGCAAGTCCTTCATTCCACAATTGGGGTTAAGCTTTTAAACGCAGATGATGTGATAACACACTCACTTAAACCACATCAAAAAGTGCACAGCTGATATTGGAGCCTCTCTGGGCAGAGTGGTATTGCCTTGGTTAGTTAGGTGCACACACTGGGGGCAGGCGGTTAGTGTGGGAGGGATGTATACTTGAGAAAAACTGAGTTCCTGAAGATGGGAAGAAGGTGAAATCAGGAAGTAAGGACTAAGTGAAGAGATATTTGCACACCCGTGTTCATAGCAGCACTATTCACTGCTATGGTAACCCAAGTGGCCATGGACAGATAAAAGGAAAGAAAAAGTGAGGTCTATACAATGGAATATTATTCAACCTTAAAAAGGAAGGAAGTTCTGACATATGCTATAGTATAAATGAACCTTGAAGACATTATTCTAAGTGAAATAAGCCCATCACAAAAGGACAAATAGAGAATGGTCCCACTCAGTATGAGGCACCTAGAGTAGTCAAATGCAGAGTAGAAGGATGGTTTCCAGGAGCAGGCAGGGAGGAGAAACTTATGTGTAATGAGCACAGAGTTTCAGTTTTGCAAGATAAAAAGAGTTCTGGAGATGGATGGTGGTAATGGTTGAGCAACAGGATAAATACACTTAACATCAATGAACTGTACCCTTAAAATTGGTTACAATGGTAAATTTTACGTGATGCGTACTTTACCACAGTTTAAAATATATTTTTTGAAGTTTACTTATTTTGAGAGAGACAGAAGGTGGGTGCATGCACCCGCATGAAAGTGGGGGAAGGGTCAGAGAGAGAGAACGAGAGGGAGAAAATCCCAAGCAGATTCTGTTAGCACAGAGCCCAACATGGGGCTCGATCCCAACAACCATGAGGTCATGACCTGAGCCGAAACCAAGAGCTGGGCGCTTAACGGACTGAGCCACCCAGGTGCCCCATAAAAATATGGTTTCTTTTTGACCAAACTAAAAGATCTTCTAGTTTTGAAAAAAGAGAGAGGGAAGCAATTTGTCTCCTTTATAACTACGCCTAGGTCTTGTCCTACTTTCTGCCACCAAAGGGTTAAAAAAGGTTTTTTTTGTTTGTGTTTTTTACTTTATTGTTTTAGAACAGTTTTAGGTTCATGGCAAAATTGAGAGAAAGGTACAGGGATTTTCCATATCCACCCCCCCCCACCACGCTACCCCAACTCATGCATAGCCTCCCCCATTAACAAATCTCCCACCAGAGTGGTACATTTGTTACAACTGATGAACCTTCACTGATGCTTCATAATCAGCAAAGCCCATTTTACATTATGATTCACTCTTGATGTTGTACATTCTGGAGGTTTGGAGGAAAAAAAAAATTTTTTTTAATTTTTTTTTCAACGTTTATTTTTGGGACAGAGAGAGACAGAGCATGAACAGGGGAGGCAGAGAGAGAGGGAGACACAGAATCGGAAACAGGCTCCAGGCTCTGAGCCATCATCAGCCCAGAGCCCGACGCGGGGCTCGAACTCACGGACCGCGAGATCGTGACCTGGCTGAACTCGGACGCTTAACTGACTGCGCCACCCAGGCGCCCCGTGGAGGAAAAAAAATTTTTTAATTATTCCCATATATTAAATTATTTATGATAACTCCATCGTATTAGAAGTCAAACCCACGGAAGGGTATATTAAATGTGCATTGGACTAACAGAAATATGGAAAACATTCACTACTCAAAGTAGGCTGAAAACCAGCAACATCAGCATCCCATGGTGGGGTTGGGGTGGGGGGTAGAAAGGCAGAATCATATGCCCTTCCTCAGACCTACAGAAAACCAGAATCTGATACCCACGTGATTCACCGTCCATTAAAGTTTGGGAAGCACTGGTGTAAACCACCCATCACAGCAAACTGAGCAAAAAATCATGTAACGTTTGACCAGTCAAGATGGAAGAAAACTATGTCATTAGAGCCGCATTATATGGGGAGTTAAATCGAGGGAAAGGTCCATGTTTTATTCTTCTTTACATTCTTAAAAATAATTAAACCCAAATCCATTTATTGCCTTGAACACAGAAAATGCTTATACTGATCCACAAGTTGGATTTAATGTGTTAGTGACAGTATTCTTTGAAGAGTCTACAGAATCAAACAGTAGCTGTGATTGAAGTAAAATGATTAAAACAAGCACAAATCTCTTGTGGCTGATGGCAGGTTTGAAATCCCAAGAATTCAGCATGATAGCAGAATTAATGCACAATAATAATTCACCAAGGAAAGTACTCACCCTTATAAATGTTCAAGAACAATAAAATTCTGGTCACTGATAATGTGAGAAAAAGCACTAATACCCACAGTCAACTGGATTCACTTAATGAGATTAAAAAGATAACAGGACAGAAAAGATGTCCCAAAATGTTCACTGAACACAAAAGGGGGAAAAATTGGCCAATGTTAAGTATTCAAAATATTAAAATAGAGTAAGAAAGAAAGAAAATCCATGTTTGGATTAAGAAGGGCTTCTTCTTGGGGTACCTGGGTGGCTCAGTCAGTTAAGCGTCTGACTTCATCAGTTCGAGCCTCTGTGCTGACAGCTCAGCTGCTCTCTCTCTGCTCCTCCCTCATTGTGCTCTGTCTCTCTGTCTCTCTCAAAAATAAATAAACATTAAATTTTTTTAAAAAGTAGGACTTCTTCTTGGGATTATTTTTATGTGGGTTTATTATGATGGGTTTTCCCCATTACCTCTGCAGCAGTCAGATTGAATGTTAAGTCTACACTTAACACTGGACACAAAAAATAAATTCCTAATAGGGAGATAAAAATTAACAACCAGATAAAACAAAGATGACTGGGGGAGCAGAGGGGGTGAATGAAGTTAGATCCTGTCTCTGACACCAGGGCATTCATGACTGGAAAACATATTTCCACTTAATGAAAATAATCTTCAACAGTCATTGGGAGCCCTGCCCTCTTTCATTTTCTTTTCCTCTGGCAAACTTCCACTTGCTCTGGCTTTTGCAAGAGTAAAAATAAGTAAATTTGACTCAATAAAACCAAGTATTACTTTACAAGTACAAACTGGAAATCAATCTAAGGTTTGGCCTGTTGTTTTTGAAACCGATTCTAATTTTAAGCAACAATTCAGAGAACCCCTGGAGGTTTACATGAGCTCATCAGTAGCAAAATCATTTTTAAGTAATTTTAAATGCTTTCCAGAGCAAGACAGAAACTCCTTACATTGCCAAACTTCTTGGCACATCCCACATGCCCAACCAGTGCTCTTGTTCCCCAAGTGAGAGGAGAATTGGAAGCAACAACTTACTCCATCACAAAACTCAAGGTCGGATATTTAGCTCTGGATTTTCTGGGTTGAAAAGACTGTGGCATCTGAAGACTTCATTTGGGGTCCACAGATGAGGCTTTCAGAGAAGAAGGGAACACTCTCATAAATGTCTTACTCTCATTTTATCAATCATATAGAACAACAGTCAACAGTTTATTGAGCAAAACTAGAGGGTAATAAGGAACTCAAAACTGAAGGGAGGGGTGGTTAAGACTCAAGAAGCCACCCTCATGACATGACGAGCATCTGCAGTCTTCGGCAAACTGTCACCTGAAGCTATTTGAATAGCGATTTTTTTTTTTTTAATCTCAGAAGAGAGCTATATGGAAACCCTCTTGCAGGGGCAACAAGGTGGGAGCATAAAGCTGATACTCGGGGACCAGTTGGTCCTGACTGCACCTACCTCTAAATGCCTGCTGTCTACTGTTGAAAGCGCTGCTGTAAACATTGGGGTACATGTGCCCCTATGAATCAGCGCTTTTCAACAACAGTCAAATCATGGAAAGAACCCGAATGTCCATCAACTGATGAATGGATGAAGATGTGGTTTACATACACAATGGAATACCACCTGGCAATGAGAATGAAATCATGCCATTTTCAGCAACGTGGATGGAACTGAGGGTAGTTTGCTGAGTGAGAGAAGTCAGTCAGAGAAGGACAGATATCATATGTTTTCATTCATGTGGATCTTAAGAAACTTAACAGAAGACCACGGGGGAGGGGAAGGGGAAAAAAATAGTTACAAACAGAGAGGGAGAGAGGCAAACCAAAAGAGACTCTTAAATACAGAGAACAGACTGACAGATGATGGGGGGCGGGGGAGAAGGGAAAATGGGTGATGGGCATTGAGGAGGGCACTTGTTGGGATGAGCACTGGGTGTTGTTGTATGTAAGCGATGCATCACGGGAATCTACCCCCAAAACCAAGAGCACACATTACACACTGTATGTTAGCCAATTTGACAATAAATTATATTAAAAATAAATAAAAACAAATCAACACAAGAAAAAAGCAAAAATAAAATAAAATAAAAAATAAAATAAAATAAAATAAAATAAAATAAAATAAAATAAATGCCTGCTGTCACCAGCCCTTAGGAGACAGTGAAATACACAGGGCTGAGAGGGGGTTCAAACATACACTATCATGGTTTGAACCAACTGCACCTTACAAGTGGACCTGCTCTGTGACCCCCTAGCAACCTAGAAGTCAGAAAGTTCAATCTAGAACGGAAGCTTGAAGCCCCAGGTAAACCCTGCAATCAGGACACTGGGACTCAGAGAGCTAAAAGACATCCATCCCAAGAAGCCAGGTCATGATATGAGATCTTAAACTTGATTTCCCTGGAAATTAATTCTACTTTGTCCAATCACGTGCAATTATGACTCTATAGACATGCACATCTGTTCTGTGTTCTCTGTAAAGCTATTTTTCCCTCAATCTTGAATAGAAAAATTTACCCATCCTCCAAAATGCAAAACTAAGGCATTGTAAGGCACTTCCCATGATCCCCACTGACCATTAAGAGCGCTTGAAAATACACCAAATCCTAGAAAAATAAAGAAAACATTTCACAGACACTAGTTTTTCACCTAGACAAGGACAACTAGGTACTTCTGCAAACACTGGGTCTTTTTAGAAGACAGTGTCAACTTTATTGCTTTTTGAAATGCTGTGTAAAGCATGGAACTTTACAGTTTGCACATAAGCAATTTCCATCTTTAAGTTTAAATAGATTTATGTGGTGAGAAAAAGTACATGCATATGAATATATATAATTTTTTTAAATCATCCCCATTTACATTAGAAATTTCTTTATACAAACAAGTGAACCCTTCTTCTTAAAAAAGAAAAAAAAAAATTAGCCACTGGTAGGAACCCTCCAAGATGGCAGAAAATCCAGCTTTCTGTGTAAGCAGCCTTTCACTGAGAGACGTGAGTGATGGCAGATGAAGGCCTCTTCAGAATAGACTCGACAGAAAATGACAGGGGTTCATTCACAGAGAGTTTTGTTCCAACTTGCTTGGCGACGAAAAGGTCTTGCGCGTATCTATCTATTGTAAACGTGTACTTCTGGTTCCCCTTGACTAAACACTCTCTGGGCTTCTTAGGGGCGTCTTCAAAGGCCCCTTTGACAAATGGCGTTTTCAGCTCAGGGCCTGATGTGTCATTAAGAGTTTGCTGGAATAATGAATGGAATGGATTATGTTTAAGTGGCACAGGGTGCCTGGTGCTTTCTTTGCTGATCTTGGTTAAGACGTGCCCTTGAGCCGCCAGGGAGTCCGTGTCAACAATGGGAGAGAAATTCCGCTGGGGTGGGGAGAACGCAGACCTCTCAGGGACAGCCTGGTGACCGTGAAGGTCACTTCTCGAGGTCTGGACCTCTGCAGCATGAGGCGACACCAGCGAGCCTTCTAGTTTGGGTGGTACCATGTCGTGCTCTGCGACAAGGCCATCCTGGACTCGCACTCCCTTCAAGTCCCAGCTGGCCCCGGGTTTCAGGGCTTGAACTGAGGTGGTGGTGTTTAGCAGGCATTGCTGATAAAGAAGAGTGTCACTAATGGGGCCACACTTGGGCCAAACTAAAAATCTTGAGGACAAGGGATACTGTCTGTAAGTCGTAGCCACGCTGACGTTGGAAGAGATGAGTTCCATATTCCCAGAGCCTGAATACTGCATGGTTAGATCAAGACAGGTGGGCAAAAAATTGCAGAAGTCTTTGTTTGGAGGCTCCACTGGGGAGGGGCTATAGGCACTTTTGTAGGAGTTATATTCAGGTCCGTGCACCATACGGTTGGGCAGGAACAAGGCAGCAGCTTGGGAAGCTTCCAGCATCTCCCTCTCTTTATATTCTCTCTCCAGCATAATGTTCTCCAACTCTTTATCAGCAAAGGCTCGCCTTTTCCTCATCCGGTCACTTACCGGGGGAGGTAGGGGTAAGCTCCCTCCCACATAAGTCTCTGCTGGAATTGGGCGGTAGCCTAAAATAAGCAAGCATTGCACAGGAAAGAGATTAACAACTAGGGAAGAAAATTCCGGAAACCCAGAAGGTAACAGAGACACTGCAAATGGGCAGGACAAGAACAAGAACAATTTACAGTTCTAAAACACTAATGTTTTACACAGAAAACAAAAGTATAGGTTCAAGTGAAAAGAGTTCTCTTTGGGGAGCAGGAGATCCAGATTGTAACTTTTTGTTATTGTTGTTTTTGCCATTACAGGTTTGTTTGTTTACCTTTACAGGCACACTTCACTGGCTGAAAGTTTAATCTACTTCCCAGGCTCCTACATATTAAGAGACAAGTCTGCTCATCTTGCTTCAGTCAATGCTTTATTACTATCCGTGTCATCTTTTTCCATTATCAAAAAAGATATCTATACCTAAAGCTGATGGCATTGTTATTTTCTAAAGACGGTTCATTATGGACATTGTTACAGGTGGAGAATAATCCAAGGAGAACTAGAAAAAAGAGAAAGTGACAGCAGATTAGTGAGGAGAAAAACAGAAAAGACTAAGGAAACAGGGAAGCACAGAAAATTGAAAAGAGCTGTTAACTAGTCAAACAGATTCTGCAGAGAACAATTTAACCAGCCCCCTCCCCCAGACTTGCAGTAAAAACAAACAAAACTAAAGGCAGGAGAGGAGATCAGCCTCTCTATTGAAAATAACTGATCTAAAACATTTCTCCCAATCATGTTGGCCAGTTACCAAAATGGTTGAGCAGACAATCATTACAGTATAAACTCATTGCACATTTCACGAGCAAGGGCAGAGATTTTAAAAACCTGAGATTAGTACGGCATAAATAGAATTCCTAGTAGCATGAAATGCTTTGAGTATTTCACTATCCCCAAGCACTGAGTACTAGCAAATTTGTTTGAAGGATCCATTGTGACAAGCCCAACGCCCTCATTTGCAAATAAAATAAAATGTGAAAATTAGTGTTTCTATTTCTAAGGTAAGTTTTTGCCAGGAAGTTATTTACTTGAATTTACTATTCCATTTTGCCCTCCCACTTCTCAAGTTGTTTTGGCACCTTTTCAATTTATCCGTGCTGTCCCTACGGCTATAAATCTGTTTACCCAGTTTGCAACCAAATTCATTTTTAACGCACGCGAAACCATTCTGAGATCAGAAGTATACAGCACAGGATTAACACACGAACAAACTCTACAACCTGTCTACAACCAACTCAATTAGAAGCCACATGAGAAAAAACAGACTGCAAGTATCTACTTAAAAAAAAACAAACTGCTTTTCAACCTGAATCTTATGAAGGAGGAGTGATTACAACAAATACAAACTTTCCTTTATTTAAATGGTGAAGGGTGATCAATATATTGTTTATCAGAGCCATAAATCCCACCCCCAAAGAGAGCTGCTTTTAAAAATCAGCAATATTTTAAGTAAAATTAATGTATCCCCAAGCATTAGAGAAAGTGAAAACTTGGTAGAGAGAATTCACGCCGTTCAAATTCAAATTCAACCTCCACTTCTCTTGTTTGATTCAAAACCTTTTCCAGATTCTACAATCTTGACAGTTAGAAATAAGAAACAGTAAACCGAAAAATAAGAAATAGTAAACTGATGTAGCTAATCCAGGGAGGAATACAGTACAGCGAAAAAGAGTGGTATTAGATGATGCATCAGTCGGACTAGAGGTCTTTATTGGCGTGGGTAGCTGTTCAGCTCCTCACTTGACTTACTTCAGCTACAATTACACCCAAAGAATTTGTTCTTAATTTATTTCCTTGCTCCGTCCATGATCTGGTGGCATGCCCTCACACCAGGGCCAATTTCAAATGCACTCCACGTTAACCCCTTACCTATTAAGCAGACTACAACTATTATGCAGACAACAAAATTACCGGTGACAGAAACCTCAAGAGGTATGTGAGATCCATTTCCCCACACCCTGATTTCCTCCCTAAAGCAAAACTTCCTAATACAAAGTACCCTCCCCTCAGAGTGCTCCTTCACAGGTTAATAAAAATGCCATATGTGTGAATAATGAGAAGCCCTCAGAACTTGGTTTAAAAGGCTAAAGGAAAATTCTGCATTGCTTTACCTTCTAAAATGCTTTTGGCCAGCAAACTGGGTGCCCTGACTTGCCTCTGATACACGGCTTTGCGCTCGAAATTATTCTGTTTCCCGGAAAGCCCCTTCTTGTCCTGTAAACACAAGAAACATAATCAACAATGCCCCACAAGAAAGAGAAGGAAGGGGCATCAGCAACCCTCCCCGGTCTAAATGTATTTATTTTCCCATCCCATGTAAAAATCATTCTCAACAAATTCACATCAGCACCCCTTAACTCCAGGGCAACAAGCTACTTCAGTTGACAGGCAGTAGACGAGATTTTCTCTGCGGCCACTTTGCTAGAGTCACTCCAGATTCATCCCACAGCTAGAAGTTGGGGGACATCCCACAGTCAAGATCGTAGGAGCCAGGCCCTGAAGGAGAGCTGCGGGGGACAGCTGTGTCCGGGGCACGCGGAGGTAGGGCCAAAGGTGTCCGTGGCCTGCCATTGAGCAGTGAGGCAGGTGGAATGGGGTACAGGGGGTTGAGCGAGAGGTATGAGGGAACCTGTCTCTCACACTCTCCCGGGTCTGGCCAAAAACAGCGGGAGCCTGGGATACATGAAGGCAAAAACAAAAACCTCAGCGGCCACCTGGGGCACGGGACAAGGGGAAACCCAACTTCGCTCCCTCTGTCACCTCCTGGTTGGTGGGATTCTGGGTCCTTCTATGCCTGAGTCCAGCCCTGAACGCCCAGGGACCCTTGAGGGATGTAGGAGCCCTCGGTGCCAAGCGCCTCACTCTGGAGGAGGCCCAGCCCAGGGCCGAGGCCACCTCGGTCATCCAGAGCACTCTCCGGGCCCTCAGAAAGCTTTCCATTAGGGTCACTGCCTCCGATGAGGATGTGAACCCCTCCCCAGTCCCTCCTAGAGAAAACGTAAAAGCAAAAATCTTCCCAGGACCTGAGTCTGTAAGGGGTGGGGGGGGGAACCCCGAAGCTTCCCTGGCTCTGAGCTCTCCCAAGTGCAGGAACACATGGACACAGGAAATCCAAAGGTCAAGAAAAGCCTCACCCTTAAAGAAAACGCTGGCTCTCCTCACAGCTGGAGCCCCCCGGTGGGAGGCACCAGGGACCCCTCCACCGGCCCCTTAGCTTAAATCAGAAGCTGGCTTCAGGACCTAGGGCTTCGGGCACCTAACTTCCCACGCCACCCTTGGTCTCATCTGTAAAATGGGCGGCACTTTCTGCCTCTCCCTTTGACAGCGGAAGCTGCGCGGTTCTTTTTCGAGAACAGCACCAGTAACACAGCGACTGCAGCCACCACTGTCCTCCCCCCGCTCCCCAACACCACCAAAATAAACACGTAAAAGATAAAATATCTTTCCCCAAAACCTCCCAGACCACTCTCAAGGCCTTTCTGCCTGCTTTTAAAATTACAAAATCTTTTTGGTCAAGTTCCCCGGCGATGCCCGCGGCTGCCTCCCTGCCCCGACCCCGACCCCCCCCAGGCCACCGGGACCAGAGAAGCGTCTTCACCACCCGTCCCCCCCAGAAGCGCCACGCGCCGCGGCCCTCCGCCGGGCGGGGGGAAGGGGGCTGCCCGTCCCTTCCCACGCCCGACCCCCACGGCGGCCCGGACGTCCCCGCGAGGAGCGACCCAGGGCCCGGCGGGTACGCACCTCGGTGGCCTGCTGCCTCCGGAGCGCCACCTGGGCGGCCATGACGCGCTGGCGCTCCACCACCAGCAGGCAGTTGGCGCACTGGCAGTCGCGCCAGCGGCAGAAGCGCTTGTGGCCCTTGAGGCAGGACACCACGCCGTGGTTGCGGCAGCGCGCGCACTTGGGCGTGCGGCTGAGCTTGCGCGGCTCCGCGCCGCCGCCCGCGTTCGCGCCGCGCTCCGGGGGTCCGGCCGGCGCCGGCGAGGCCTGCGGCGCGGGGATCGGCCCCCGCGGCGCTCCCCGCTGCTGCTCCGGCCGGCCCTGCACCCCCGGGGAAGCGCCCGCCTCCAGGCCGTCGCCCTCATCCTCCGCGTCGTCGTCCTCGTCCTCGTCCTCGTCGTCCTCGCCGTCCCCGTCGGCCGACGGCGGGCTGGGCCCGGGCGGCGTAGGCGGCGGCGGCCCGCGGCCGTCCTCCTCCAGCTCCAGGCTCTCCACGTCGATCTCCCAGTCCCCGGCCGCCGGGCCCGCGGGCCGGTCGGCCATGGCGCGCGGCGCGGCGCTCGGGCTCCGGCCTACGCTCAGTCTCCCGCGCCCTGGTGGGGGGGAGGGGGGGGACACGAAAAGACCCGAAGACGCACCAACCACCGTCAGGCACCGACCCCCGGGCCTTGAGCCCAGAGCTCCTGGTCTAGGGCCTCTGGCCCTTGGAGGAGCCCTGTTCTCTTCACGTCCCTCGCATCCACACCACACTGCGTTTCTTGTACCTTTAGGGCCCCCAGAAATTCCCAACTCAACAAGGTTTCTATCTTAACTGATTCTAAGTGCTCTAGGAGCACCTGATCTTTAACCACAGACCTCTCTGCCTCTTTACACCAGCTTTCGGGACAAGTCCCGGGGTAACGCACGGATCACACACACAAAAGTATTGTGTCCAACTGGGCCGACCTAGGCCACTTGTCAGGCTTCCCCATAGCCAAGTACTAGGGCCATGATGAATATGAAACTATCGATGGGAGAGTTACTTTCCTTTGGATCACAAGGGGCCCCTTCAGACCCAGCGAAGTACCATTCTCTGCCTCTCAAATGCCTCATCCTCTTACACCACTACAAGGACCCTCTTTTGAGCTTGGAGAGGTCCTTTTACGCCCCCCACCCCTAGCAAATAGTCAACTCAAGCCCAAAAAATGTTCTTCTGTCAGAGACCCATAAGGACACCGCGCAAGGAGCTGCAGATGCCCTTCCAACATCAATAATGCTTGAGCCTCGCACGGCTGAGCTGCGCGGTCTCCATATACATCGGGCATGGTTTGCACCTTAAGGCAAGACATCCAGATAAAATAGAAAAGATAAGGAACGGCGATTTTGCCCTCCCTGACACCCGGAGCGACATCACAGCACTCACCAAGACTCTGAGGCCCGAGCTAGCAGCCGAGGCAAAAGATATCCAGCTTTAGGACCTGGCTCTTGGGCTGCTGGCTGTGCTTGCAAATACAAATCAGGGTCGCCACACCCTGCCACGAAATCGGGGGCTGACAGCTGGAGGCTCAGAGCCCAGTGGACGGGGAGTACGGGGGATGGGTGGAGAAGATGAATCAAGTCCTCAGCAGCCTCGCCCCGCACATCCCGGACTCCGCAAAGTTCTAATCGGTCCTTGGCAGCCCCGAGCGCTTCACCTCGCAGGAGCTGCTTTCTGCTTCCTGTGACCCAATCTGGGCGGGAAGGTTGGGCGGCCCTGGCCTCAGATTTCGGGCTCTCCCGGCGGGCGTACGCAGCTGCGTGCGGCGCAGCGCCCCTGGCTGCAATAGTTAGTCTCTGCTCCCTTTCCTAGTATTATCGGCTCGGGGCCCCGAGCACCGCGCCCTCTAATTGGACGGTTGTCAGGCGGTGTGCACGCTGATTGGCCGAGGCGCGCCGGCCTGGCGCTCCCCGCCTCCTGGCGGCTGTCGCGCCCCTCCCTTCGGCGCTCCTCCAGAATCCACCCGCGCAACGTTCGGTGCAGCCGGGTTGTCTGTCCCAGCGCTAAACCCGAAGTGTGACGGTGGTCTGTTGGGGTGAAGTCGCCGTTTATCTCGCGGACAATAGGAAACACACTCTTGCGAATCGCACTGTTTACAAAAGAAGGTAATGCTCAAGGCAGCGGTCGGAAAAGACTGGTGTTGGTCTCTACGTTATCATCAAGTCCAGTATTTCTGCGACTCAGTAATTAACCCAAAGTTGGGCTTGGAAATGAGGCCTTTCTAATCGGGCACACAGCTGCATCCTACTTTCTCCTGCAAGGCTAAATCAGTGGTCACCCTGCACCACCACAGCGCCAGACTGGCGGACAAATGATCTGTAGATATTTTTATGGCTAGCGCCGCTCATCCTTAAAGTGCAAAGTAGTTCTTCGTAACTTTCATCTTACCGGTGAGGCCGGCGGGTCGCCAAGTCACCGACGTCACTTACATTTTTCTCCGATGTCATTTTTCCCCGATGGGGGGGGAGAGGGCGGAAATACGTGCCATTTAGAGATTTAGGTGCAACATATCCACTCTAAGCATGTTTTAAAATGAAGCTATTTTTTAAGATGACTTTCTTTAGTGTGCATGAATGTATTTATAAAGAAATACTTTCTGTCTCTCTCAAAAATCCCTTACACAAATGTTTAATAAATTGAACTTCCAACATGTCTAAAGAACTAGTCCCTTAATCCAACGCTACATTTTATTTATTGAAGTGAATTTAAAATCACTTAGACGGCGTTTTGTCTAGTCACCCCTTTAAATAATCAATGCCTCACGGGATCGGTTTGAGAGACAAATTGGGAGACTGAGTGCTGCTGCACGGAGCACATAGTAGGCCTGCGATAAATATGCGTTAAAGGAAGGAAATCGCTGAACTGATTCTAACGTTTCCTTTCTCGGAGCCCGGGGAAAGAAGTTAATTAACCAAGTTCTGAGAGGTGGAAAGGAGGCAGTTTAGGAATTACTATGGAAGTAAGGCGAGACCCCGCGGCGGGACCCGCAGGTAGGTATTCCCAAGCCTTTGGCGGAGTTGGAAAGCGCTTTTCTGGTAACGGGACACTGGCATTTCCTTTTGTGTGGATGCTTCTCCCCAAAGCCTCTTGCAGTGTCCAGTAAAGGAAGCAGAGGAACAGTTCTGCTTATTCCAGGAGACTGCTCAGTCCCTCTGGGCGTCTCAAGAGGGTAACTTGGGAGCCTTGCGCGCTCAGACATGGGACAAAGAGTCACGCAGACCCTTCGTGCCTCTCTCTTGGCACCACCTCATGACACCAGTTTTATCACCTTTTGCGTAGTTTTTTATACTCTTTGAAATGCATTTGTTCATCTACGTTAGAGCATTTGAAATTTTGACCACAGCAGATATGCGTTATTTGCACCACCACAGCGCCAGACATTTTTCCAATGATGAAACTGTGAGGTTCAAAGAGGAGTCCTGGGTCACGCAGAAGTCGCCCAGAGAGCAAAGGAACTGGTCGGCCTCTGCCCTAAAGTCTGAGAAACTTCGCGAAGCCCTCCGCTCCTAACCAGAGAAACTCACAATGGGTCCGCGTTTTTTATTCCCCCGCTCCCCATCTGATTTTAGTAACTGGCGTCTGAGCAACCCTCATGTAAGAGGACACAGCCTGTTTTTATCAACTATTGTGGGTTGTTTTTTGTTTTTTTTTTTTTTTCTGCGTCTACTCCTGCTAGCTACATTTCTGCTTTTGCAAACACGCATATCAGTGCTTCTCCCCTGGATGTGAAAGTGAACTACAAACCTCTCCCAGAGCTGGCTCTGTGTGCTGGCGGTTGGCACCCTGGGCTTTTATTTTGTTTATTGCTTTTGGGGGGGGGGGAGGATCATTAGCCTTTCGCTAGTTATTTTGATTATTAAGAAACAAAATCAAGAAAGGTTTGCTAATTTGGGAGGGTAATAGATTGAGGGGAAGGGGTACCAGGAAGAAACAGGAGAGCAAAGGGGCGTTGAGTGGCAGTTTCCTAAACAGAAAATCACCCAAACAGCCCCTGAACTAGTTGGAGTTGTCAAAGCTGCTATACAAGGAGGAAACAAGAGGGATTTGTGTACAGTAAACCAAACGGGTGAAACTAGGACGGGAGATGGGGGCTGGGGGTGGGGGGAGGTACAGGGACCCGAGGACTGTGGCGCTGGCTCCTGGGACTCGGAGCAAACCCTGAGAACGTGGGTCGGCTGGACCGGCCTTCCCGGGTGCAGTGCCCGGCCCAATGTGGGGAGGTGGGCTCTCCCGTTTGCTGGAGGGATTGGGCCCGTGGGTTTCAGGTGGGTGGGCCCAGGACCCTTCCCTTCTCAGCACTCCCCCACCCCTAGCAGAAACCTACAGGACAGTCCCCACTGCTTCCTCTATACTTCCCTGCCTTTCTCCAGGAGTCCGCTTCCACGCTCACCCCCACCTGTCCCACCACCTTCTCTGCACCCCATCTGCCACTCGGAGGCGTGCAGCTGTAATGGTGATCCAGTTGAATTACACTTCAAACCCCTGGCCCTGAAGGCCCCCCAGAGAATCACAATTCCTACAATTGCTTCGAAGTGAGGTATGTGGGCGGAGAGTGGGGAAAGGGATGTGTTTTGTTTTGTTTTGTTTTGCTTTTTATCATGGGATGAGCTTCAGTAACTCTGAGCAACTCCGATATTACACGCGAAATTATCTTCATTTTTTCTGGGAAAATTCAAAAGGAATCTAAGGTTGCACAAACTGGTTAGTAAATTAAACGTGCTGAAGCAAAAGGATTCAGAGAGCCTGAGTTCTAGGCTGGTTGTGCCACGGACCGCGTGATCTTGGTCAATTATTTTTCTGTGCCTCAGCTGTCTCATCTGCAAAACGGGGAGACCGGCCTTCCTCGCATAGTCCTTGCGAAGACTCGGTGTCCAGGAGAAGAGTCTTGACCTGGTAGGAGCAGCTTCATGAACTTCCGGACGCGCCTTCGCATGCAGCTCGGGGAGGGTCCTGCCTCACAAGCTTGACGGAGGGCCCAGGGGATCCGGCTCCTTTCTCCACGTTCCTCTCCAAAAAGGGGTCGGCTGTGGCTTGAGGACCTGTGAGGTGAGGAAACAGAAGTCCTCTGGCTGGTAAGCCGGCACCAAATTACCAAATTCAATTCGGAGTCCTTCTTGGAAACGACAACGCAGTGGGGCCGCCCCATCGACTCTGCGCGTCCGGCTTGGTGGGGGGAGGCCAGCGGGATCTTCTCTCTTAGCGGCTCAGCGCTTCTGCCTCTGCTTCCCTTCCCTTTCCCCCAAATCTCTCTCACCCACACCCCTCCCGGTTCCCGCACAGCTCGGATCTACCGGTGTAAAGATCTCTTTTCGCAAGTCAAGCAAGGGAACTTGAACAACAAAGCGGAAGGGAGAGGGGTGGTCTTTTTCTTGAGAAGGGTGGCTTTCTTTTTTACTTCAAACACCCCTCGAAAAAGAAGAAGAGAGAAAGAAAAAGGGGGAAGCGCGTTGCGGATCAGCTCCCGGGGCCGGTGCTTCCCTCGAGGCGCACCCCGCGGGCCAGCCCCCAGCCCCGCCGCAGGCGGCGAGTGCCTGCTGCCCCGTGGCTCGAGGGCGCTTGGCCTCCCCGGCCCGGCCACCTCTCGCCCCGTGCCTTGAGGCCCCCACACCCCCGCCCCAGGCCTCCGGAGTGTAGCGGGCCGTGGACCGTTTTCTGGGAGGCCAAGCGCCCGCGTTCCGTTCCGGAGGTGGCAGACGGGGCGTAAAATGCCTGGTGTGCCGCTCCCCGGCTGGGTGGTAGCGAGGAACATCCTCCACATCCCTCTGCGCTTCACTCTCCCCAGCTGCGAAGTGGGGGGCGGACCTCAAAGCACAAGACACTGGAGATCCATCCCCTGGCTCGGTGACCGGGCCACACTGAACCTGGAGTACCTGGAAGTTGTTACTTGGATTAGTTTGTGGTTGTTATTTTTAACTCCGAGAGCTAGCCTGCAGAACGCCCCGAGGCCGGGAAAATTCGAAGCCCGATCTCCTTCCTCCCCATCGCGACCGACTTTCCAGCTTCCCAGGCTTGGAGACAGGGGCCTGGGCCCGGTAAGAACCCCGCCACCACCACCACCAGCCTGAGTCACCCGCTAGATCAACCAGCCTCGAGTGCCTGGGGTGGTGAATAACTTCTGGAAACTCCTGGGTCTCACAAAAGTGCTTTGCTGCAGCGGGTGTATGGCTCTGGTTTCTCTACAGATGAACTCGAATCCACCTCCTCTGGCGGGAAGCTACTTTTAACATTGTATCCTCTCACAACTTTGACCGGCTGTGGACGCGGCGAAATAAATAATCCCAGATGGGATTGCAGAGATATGATTTCCCAATTTGCTTTGCGTAATCAAATATACGACCTGTCACAAGCAATGGGGATGGGGGGGGGGCAGCTTTCGGAAGATAACTGTCCTCCCTTTCCTTGCTCTGCGTGTCCAAAAAAAAGGGAGGGGCTGAACAAAAAGACAATGCAATCTGGGTTCTCATCCCTCCTCCGTATGAAGCAGGGTTTAAATCACAGGCATTTGAAACCACGAGGGAACGTGATTAGCCCTGGCCCCTGGTTTTATAAATGGGAAGGAAAACTGAGGCTCAGAGAAGCTCATGGGATTTGCTAGGGAGACACACAGCTACACAGCGCCTTCACAGGACCAAAGGGACCACCAGTGACTTCTCTTCCGGCTTGATGCCTTCATACAATTAAAAAAAAAAAAAGTGCCCTTTGCAGCGGGATATGGAGTCTGATGCCCTAACTGTGAAGCAATCGTGCTGCCTGGATCTGCCAGCCTGTTTGCCCCAGACAATGTTCATCTTCTACGCTGGGAATGTGGCTCAATTCACTGGAGGGTCATGTCGCAGCTAGGAGATGAGGCAACCACAGACCTTGACTTCTCAGTACCCATTCCAAATGGTGGTCAGGGGAGGTATAGACTCAAGAGTGATAGTGGAGTCTGGGTTCCACCCCAGGGGCAGTGTCCTTGCTATGGCTGCCTTCCATCAGAGGACAAGCAGCTTGTTGCCACATCAGGAGGCCGTGTGTGTGTGTGTGTGTGTGTGTGTGTGCACTCCCGCTCCTCCTGCAGCCCCTAGGGGGCCTCATGACTAACTGAAACAGTAAACTCTTAACCCTAAGAGCTTTCCACCCCCTACTCCCATCCCATATTGGGGTTTAACACTTGGGAGGGGGCAGATTTTATCCATGCTCAAATCACTCTCAATATTTTCCCCACAGTCCAACTATACCAAGTAGAAAGAAATCGAGAGAGAGAGAGAGAGAGAGAGAGAGAGAGAGGAGGAAGCAGAGAGGGGTCAGGCACTATGGTGAAAATATAATTTCATCCATGTGTAGCAGGCATTGGGCATATCGTTTCACCGTGCTAGGCCTCTGATTCCTTGACTATAAAGTGAAGGAGTACAGCTCAGTGATTCCCAAGTTCTCTCTCAAACCTCAAAGGCTATAACAAAATTTAACTTCTGTTATTGGACTCATGGCTCATGGTGCATGAAAAAAGTCCAAGTTGGACAAGAGGAAGAGGAAAGGGAAAGTAATTAGAAACAAACCTTAGGGGCGCCTGGGTGGCTCAGCTGGTTAAGCATCCGACTTAGTAATGATCTCATGGTTTGTGGATTCAAGCCCTGAATCAGGCTCTGTGCTGACAGCTCAGAGTCTGGAGCCTGATTCAGATTCTCTCTCTCTCTCTCTCTCTCTCTCTCTCTCTCTCTCTCCCTCTCCCCCTTTGTGTGTGTGTGTGTGTCTCTATCTCTTTCAAAATAAATAAACATTTTTTAAAAGGACTTGTAAAAAGAAAAAAGAAAAGAAACAAACTTGTGTTGATTGTGAAGTCTTTGCGGGATTTCTGTTCCACCGTACTGCTAAGATTGATCCTGTCTAGTCAAAATACTAATCAAAACTGTGAGAGCAAACCTGAACCAGTGAAAGAAGGGAACATAGTTTCACAAAAGAGCCTAGACCCAATGAGGATTCATTCAGTGACAAAGAGGGTTCTCACAACTCACCAAGGCTCTAAACTAGGATTTTAAGCAGAAACTTTCCAGGGCCTTCCTATCCCTGTTCTGTGTGATATGCTCCTTCTGGGGTCTGAGTCTGGGCTTTGGGGAGAGCCAAAATATTTCCTATGCTGATAGCCCCAGGAGGTCTCTCTGAAAAGTGTCTTTACTGGCAGGAGGGATTCCTCCTAATTTTTACCAGAAACAGCCCTATGTTCAAGCTCTACCCCAAACTGGTAGACGACTCCAACAGAGTAAATTGCACAGCTCAGACGCACCATAGTGTAGGACTGGGGGTGGGGGGGAGTGGGTAAGAAGAGAGGCTCCAACTGTACTTGGCTCTGTCTTTGTTTTCACGTGGATAGCAAGTGACTGTCCATATATCCAAGTTACTGCAGGTGTGATTCCATGCCTCAAAGCCAATTGGCGAAAACACAGACACCTCTACAAAGTACTTGACCCGCCTGAAATAGTTCTGGGATTCTTTCCCTCTACGAAATAAGTAGTGAAGGAAAAAAAAAAAGGGGGGTAGTAAGGTTCTCTAGGGATTTGCTTGTCCTGTCCTTGGTTTTGCCAACTAAAGTAACCCTTGCCTTGGGCCACTTTCCTTACCCTCACTCCTTTAGGCTTCCATGTGTTATTGTGCAAAATGAAAGACCTGAAGTTGAAACAAATCACCTCTAAAGTTATGTCCCATATATTTTTTTATACCTCTAGGTGGGGTGAGGAAATGGAAATGGCCTGTGTAAAGGTTTCTCCGGAGAGGTGTGTGGAGAAGAGGCCGGAGGGACAGGGAGAGACGAAAGCCCTGCTTGAGGGCGGGCCCCTTGTAACAAAGTGCTCCATAAACTTTAAGAGCCTGGAGGAAATAACTCTTTGAAAACGCTGACCCTACAAGAGCCGGCGGGTGTTCTAAAGCAGGAAGATGAGCAGTTCCAAGTGGGCAAGCAAGGGGGAAATGTCACTTGCTTCATACTGATTTAACGCGGCAGGAGCACAGGTGCACGTCACTCCCGTCCCCTCCGCGTGGCCACCAGCCCCACCCCCCTTGGCCCTCTACTCCTGCCCCTTCTTTCGCAGAAAAATTTATTGGCGAGGTGAAGCCAGGCTAACAAAAGTGCAACCCTGGGCGCTTCGGGCTCCACAAGAATGCTTTGATCCTCTCCCAGTGTCTAGTGGTCCCCAGGCGATTGCATTGCCAAATGCCAGCGACCCCTGCGGCGGGGTCGCTGCTGCAGGACCCAGCTTCGGAGAACCCGGTGGCAGGTTCGTCCTCCCTGTGGCCAGAGGCCGCGAGGGGACGCTGTGGAGCGCGCATGCAGACCTGAGACCCAGCGGCCAGTTCGGGCCTCAGAACCGGCCTCGGAACCGAGCGGCACCCGCGGCGTTCAGTGTTCGCCCCCGCCCGCTTTTCCGGGAGGGTCTGCTGTTCCAGCGAACAGCGATTGGCTTGGAAGTTTGGAGTCACTGGCAGAGGAACAGAAGGCTGTTGGGCTCATGGGCTTGCTTCCCTGGGGACTCTGATTCCTCTCGTTCCAGCCTTTAAGCGCCTCCTCCAAAGAATAGATTCTTGGGAGGATTTTGCCAGGAAGGAAAGGAGTAGAAAGGACGCAGTTATGGAGGGTCCACCACTGTCAGGTTCTGTACCGGCGTTGTGGACTCATGCCAGCTCTTCATCGTGCAGGTAACAGAGCCAGGGCCGTCCAGAGCACAGGGTGAGGACCACAGAACCCAGGTCTGAATGTGATGCCACCCATTCTAGCACGCTCCCCTCCAGGAGTCAGCCAGAGGGGCCCAAATGAAAAGGGACGTAGGTCCCAGCTGTCCCTGCAGGAAACCCCACCCGCCCAGGCCTCCAAGTTTTTCTTCCAGGAGAAGCCAACTTGAACTCCACAAACACTGATTTGGCAAGCCCTCTTCTCAGAACTGCCCAGCCCCTACCATATCCTCGCTCTCAGCCCTTCTCCTCTCCCATACTCCACTGTTTTCACTTTGCAGAGACCGCCCTGAGCAGCAAAGAGCATTCTCAGTAAGGAACAGATTTTTAGAATTTCACTTTGTAGCCGGTGAGGAACACTGAAGGGTGGTAGTAGGAAATGCTCCAAGATGTCCACATAATGCAAACATTACAGGAAGCTGTGTAGACCAACTCAAGGTGTTTTGAAAACATAGAAGATCCCAATCATTTCTGGACCCAAGAAGTCGTGGACAAGTCACTTAACCTCTCTAAGCCTCAGTTGCTCACTTGTAAAATGGAGATAATAAATATTTCTCCTTGCCTCTATCAGTGGTGTCCTAAGTTCAAAATAAATTTAGAATTCTTTGAAAACCATAAAGCATTTTGAGCATAAGAGGTATCGAGGTTCCCTTTGACTTATTTTGCCCACTTTCAAATCAGGAACATCATGCCCTGGGTAGCAAGTTGATAAGACCAAGTAAGATGCTGTGGGTGACAGGCCACAGAGAGAAAGAGCAGGTGCTGTTTTATTGACTGTTTAAGCAATGCCCTTCCCTCAAATGAAACTGCCATTATATTCCTTCATCCACCAAACACAAAAATCCAGGGCCTTACCTCCCTTATGGCCAACAGGGAACCAAGCTATGGAATGTTTACATAGATTTCTTTATCCCTGCAGAAGCACTGAGAAGGAAATAGTACTCCCATTTTGAAAAGCAGTAGGGATGCAGAAAGATAACAAAACCTTGCTAAATAAACAGGTCGACCCAAATACTTCTCGTTTCTCTTCCAAAGAAACTCTGTGCTATTGTGTGGGAAAGAACAGGTTTGCCTTCCTCTGTTGTACCTCAGTCTGCTAAAGCTGGTTTCCAGCTGGAGCTCGAAGCTGAGCTGTTTCTTTCCCTTTCTCTTACTTAAACTTTAAATAATGACAATTTTAAATAATATACAAAAGTAGGCCGAATAGTAAAATATCCATTACTATAATCCAATTGTATAATATCCATGCTATCCATATATCCATTCGGATATATAATATCTGTATATCCATTAGCCAGAATTAGCAGTTGTCATGGGCCATTTTTTCTGCCCCTCCCTGTTCAGAAGATGCTTGAGAAAGTCCACGGCATTTCTGTCCATTAAAGCTACAGCCCCTTTGGCTGAACTGGTGTACCAAGTGGATGGAATTTCTTGGGCCTCAGATCTTATACTTTCTAGAATTCACAACCTTGTGACAAATCATTCTAGCAGAACACTGTTTGGGCACCTGGCTTGGCGCCAGTG
Organism: Felis catus; assembly: GCF_018350175.1. Lineage (NCBI taxonomy): Eukaryota > Metazoa > Chordata > Mammalia > Carnivora > Felidae > Felis > Felis catus. The sequence continues at coordinate 10,182,534 of NC_058380.1, forward strand.
GACCAGGGCAAGACACGCAGGAGGCAGAAGTGAATGGTGGCTGTAGATTCTACAGTCTAGTAACCCAATTTCTTGCAGCCTGCGTTTCCCACCAACGGTGGAGTGGAGGGCTTCTAAAACAAACAGTAATTAATTACTCCCTCAAAGGTTTAGTTTTGTTCCTCTGGAAGGGGCTGGAAGCAGCCTTGAATTTGGAACTGTGCACCTGCTGGGCTCCTCTCCCTTCAGGGAATTTTACTCTGCCCACTAATAAAAACACTCCCGAGCCCAGCCTAACCCATCTTTGCCTGCACTGAGTTCACATAAACACAACTCCATGGTCTCAAAGAACAGGGGTTTTGTTGTCGTCTTTTCTGCAGTGTTTTCCATCCCATCTTGCACAGTGCACCCAGACATCTATACACTTAACTTTCATCTACTAAAGAGTTACGAAGTCCGTAGATTTCACTTATCTTTTCCAAAAGAACCAGTACCCAGCCCAATATATAAAAGCACATAATCAAGTTCCAGTTACGGCACTCTCTATACTACTCCCAGATGCTCCACGTCATTTGGCAAATCTATAATGTAATAAATATTGATGGTTCCTTCACATGTGGTGTTAAGATTTGCTCAGCCAAGTATTTCTTTTCTGCACTCTTTAAAAAATATGTCACTAGAGTTGTTGTCCTGAAATTTGTTTGTACTCTGGCAGCTTTACTTAAATGTCAACCAGATGCAGAGTTTCATTGTAATATTTTCTTCTTCTTTTTTTTTTTATTTGTCTCTGTGGATTAGTGGTGTCTTAAAAAACATTTTTTTTACATCTTCCTAACATGCCTGTTCCTGACTGATGATAAGACATTTTTCAAATCAATGAACTTCCTCGCGTAACATGTTTTAATTTTCCTTTCTGACTACAGGATCACACTTCCTGAATTTCAAACATTTCTCAGGTCAAGACACAAGTAGAGTAACGGCTTAATTGAGTGGAGCTTAAAGTTACTGTAATGGTGACTTTTGCACCACAGAAGGGACCTGTCAATTACAACCTTTTTGCCCTGCACATTCGGTTACACATGCCTTCATTCAAAGCCCTGTTTTAACTCCTTTCCAAAAATATTATCCTTCTGGGGAGAAATTTTTCACGCATAAACTCAGTTCAGCCAATGAATTTTTTTAAAGGCAAGCTTGAGAACACCAATTCTCGGTTATTTGAGGGAGGTAATGTATACACTGGTTTTTAAACCTAAATTTGAGCACGTTGATGATTCAAAATGGAAAGAGGAAAAGAATCCACACATTTAGCCTGTGCTGAGAAAGATTCTTGAGTCCTTTGGAGCTTACCAAATACTTCATGGTAAGGGCAAAAAGTGGCTTAAAAACCATTTTACAATACAGATTCTGCAACACAACAAAATGATTTCCATGTTCCCTACGTTCCGGAATTGTAAGCATTCATTGCTATGGGGGTATATGTATTTGGTAGGCTCAAATAATTATAATTCTGTTCTCTCTGCTACAGGAAATATTTTCTTGTTTGTTTTGTTTTTTTGAATAATGCCTCTGTTTAAAAAAAAAAAAAAGGAGGGGAAATAAAAGAAATTTCCGATCACCCAGAAAATAAGTATAGGAAATTTTAGAGCATCCACTTAAAAATCCACATTGTATATAAGTGATAATTTCTAGGAAGGTATTAATTCTTAAATGTGAAATTTTATCTAGAGATTTTTAAAAATTTATATCAGAATGACATTACCCCTATATATGGTTTGCCTGTATGTTTGAAAAGCAATCAAGTTTTATTAACCAAATTTCTGATACTTGATATAAATCAGAAATAGAATTTACAAACTTGCTAAAAGTACAATTCACTTTTACTGCTGTTGCAAAATTAGTTTCTAAACACTGTAAAACTGATTAAACTGATATGAAAAATACAAAGTCTGTATTTGGGGAAGGAGACTTTTCTCCCAGGTGCTAACCATTGCATGTCTATTTCTTGTTGTGGGCAAAATTTTACATGAAAATGGACAAAATAGGCTACTTCCAAATGATTCAGTAGTTACAGTACTCTCATAAAGGAAGTTGGGAATGCAATTTATCATGTGTACCGGAGTTACCCAGGAGTGACAGGCAGGAGACTTTTCATGTGATGCCGCTTGCTTTATGCTACTGTGTTACTTGATAGCCGTCCTCAGGGACCTCGGTGCCAGTCCCACCTTCGTTTTGAGTCTCATCCAACCGAGAAGTAATTAATCTCAGTCCAAGTCAGCCCTACTAGGCTTCAGTGGAGTCATGGTGAAATTTTGGGCAGCTGCCTTCAGAAAGACCAGAATGGAAGGAAGAGCTTCCCATAATACTCTGTGAATTCATTCACTGCCTCTCTGAACGCAGATCTTAGTCAGCTTTAAAAGGCATTTCTAGGGGCGCCTGGGTGGCGCAGTCGGTTGAGCGTCCGACTTCAGCCAGGTCACGATCTCGCGGTCCGTGAGTTCGAGCCCCGCATCAGGCTCTGGGCTGATGGCTCAGAGCCTGGAGCCTGTTTCCGATTCTGTGTCTCCCTCTCTCTCTGCCCCTCCCCCGTTCATGCTCTGTCTCTCTCTGTCCCAAAAATAAATAAACGTTGAAAAAAAAAAATTTTTTAAAAAAAAAAGGCATTTCTATGACTCCATTTTTCTTCCAATCTACTGATACTCCTATCACGCAATCTACTTAACACTGAAAAACGTTAAGAGTTTCCTTCCTTTGTATGCAATCACTTCTTTTTTTATTCATCCACCAGCAAAATTATAAGAAGGATTTTCTGTCCACATGTGGATGGCTCTCTGTGATTCCAAGTCACGGCGAGATCATTCTAATGTGTTTGAGAAATAAAACTCTACCTGTCGCATAAGCTGTTACAAAAAGAACATCCAGAGGACGGTTGAGGCAACAAGCTAAGTAAATCAGAGACTCAAAGTGCCTCTAACACGTGGGTTCGGGGAGTGGGAGAGCAGACCATGTCTCCACACGAACCTGCACAGACGACTCTTACAGGCACAAGCAGTGGTCAGGTCTGTTAACCTGCCAGGGCCTCAGCGACCAGCACAACAGTAGTTCAACGCCATTACTGGGCCTCGCACATGGAGCAGTGTCTAAGCTAAACACACTTGTGAGAGCTGTAGGAGGAAGAGGGCAGGAACAGTCTACAGGAGGGAGCCCCATCCCTGACTGCAGGCACCTGGGACTAGCGGTGGGCAGGGGATGTGAACTTACCTTGCTAAACGTGCAGCCGGATGTACTCAACGTCTACAAAACATTATAAAACACTAAAATCAATGTTCACAATGTTTATTTCTTGTAATGTTTATAAAACATTCTCTCTGTCCCTCTGAAAACCAATTTAAAAATGGGAGTTGGAGCGGGGGGGGCGCCTGGATGGCTCAGTCAGCTAAGCGTCTGATTCTTGGTTTTAGCTCAGGTCATGATATCAGGGTAGTGGGATCAAGCCCCGTGTCGGGCTCTGTGCTGTGTGGAGGCTGCTTGGGATTCTCTCTCTCTCTCTCTCTCTCTCTCTCTCTCTCTCTCCTCTTCCCTCTGTCCCTCTCCCCCTCTCTCCCTGCTCACTCACACTCTCGAAATAAAAATAGGATTGAAAAAGGTTTTCAAAGACTAGGTTTCAGCCTTCTTATTTAGTTAAAGGGGCCAAGAGCCATGAAATTGCCAAAAAGCTTAATGTTAAGATAAGGAAGATAAAAAGTGACAGGTGAGCCTAGATAATGGCCAGTCTCGCTAACCAGCTTCTGTGTGATCGACTGTTTATTTTTTTTTTTTAATGTTTATTTATTTATGAGAGAGCACACTTGGCAGAGGGGCAGAGAGAGGGATAGGGACAGAGGATCTGAAGCGGGCTCTACACTGACAGCAGCGAGCCCGATGTGGGGCTTGAACTCACGAACTGTGAGATTACGACCTGAGCTGAAGTCAGACGCTCAACCCCCTGAGCCACCCAGGTGCCCCAAGAGTTTGTTTTCAAAGCCAGCCTTTTTCCCTGGTGTATGGCTCAGTCTCGCATGCCCTCGGCCTGGCCTCTCTCCATAGCCTCCTCTGTTGGCAGGCCCTCCCGCACACATCAGCAGATGCAGCATCTGATGACACAGCTATGGTCCACTCTCCAAAGCCATCACTCCCTCCTCAGTGCCCCAGTACACTGCCACCAGCCATGGCTCTTGTCCAGCTTGCAAAGCCATCCACGCCTCAATCACCACTTTTACCTGGAAGAATCCACCCACACTGGGCTCCCCGGTGCCCTCTCACACTCCTGCAGGTCTTTATATATAGATGCCTTCCCTACGCCCTTCCACGGCTGCCAGCCCGTCAGAACTCCGCCAGCCTATCATCTCTTAAGGATTTGCTCAGATCTGTGTTGGATGAAAAGCCTTCTATGCCCACCCTCACCAAGAAATTCTCTTCTGCTTTGACCTCTGATTTATCTCATTGTCTGTGCTCTTCATAATCTGCCATTTTGCATTTTTAGTTATGTTTATATTGTTTTATTTAGTCCTTATCATTTTGGTCTAAGTCATGTTTTCCAAATCTAGGCTTAAATTTCTTAGGAGTAGGGACCATATCTTAAAACTCTTCACATTCCCAACAGAACCGAGAACAATACCATTAAAAAATACATGGTCAGTGTATATTTGTTGATTAAATGAGTAAGCTGTTAATTTGTAAGTGGCAAAAAAAAAAAGGTCTCTCATTCATCCGTTGAGGATTTAGTACATGTTCAGCCTAGTTCTAAACTCCGGGGACACAGCAGTGAGCAAAACAAAGTCTCCCACCCTCATGGAGAAAGACAGACAATAACAAATAAACAAGAAAGTACACAATATGTTAGATGGTGATAAATTACATAAGGAAAAAAATTTTAAAAAACCCGAGTGAGAAGGACAGGAATGGCTTCAGGGGTACTAGCTTATATACTGAGCCTCACAGATAAGGGACATCTGAGCAGAGACCTAAAGGAGGTGTAATGATATCTGTGGAAAAACATTCTAGCCAGCAAAAACAGCGCGTGCAAAGGCCCTGAGGCAGGAATGTGCTTGGCGTGTTTAAGGAACAAGAAGTAGCAAATGCAGCTGTATTTGAGTAAGTACAGGAAACAGTGGTGGTGAATGGATGTTTGGGGAGGAACAAGTTATATAGTCTAGAAAACCTGGGTGTTCACTCTGTGGGAGACACTCTTATTTAGCCTGGGCCTAAATAAACAGAAATATAAAACATTAAAGCAGGTTTCTATCATTCATCATGAACAACAGTGTTTAAGATTAGACTAGGACTCAAACTATTTGTGTAAAACAGAAACACCACTACATTTATAGAGTACCCACCCAGGCCAGAGGCATGAATATATTATCTAATTAACTTCTCAAAACAATGCTGTGAAGCATTATGTCTAATTTGCCCAAGGTCACATATCTGATAAATTAGTGGGGGGGGGGGGGTTGCGAAATTCAAATCCAGGTAGATCTAACTCCAGAGCATAATCCCTTAACCACTGTCCATAAAAACAGCAGAAATCTCAAATGTTACACTTGAGTACAGATGACTTGTGTATAAAAGAGTCAAGGTCACCTGTATGACATTTTACTATGTCTAACATCTGAGAATCTGGATGTAGATTGTTGGCAAGTGGCCCTACACAGGTGATAGGTTATCTGCCATTAATGCATTGCTAGCAATTCTCTTGTGGAATAAAGTTGCATGGAGGCCCTGAGAGTGAGAGTTCTGTATTAAGACCTCCTCCGTGGGGCGCCTGGGTGGCTCAGTTGGTGAAGCGTATGACTTTGGCTCAGGTCATGATCTCACAGTGTGTGAGTTCGAGCCCTGCGTCAGGCTGTGTGCTGACAGCTCAGAGCCTGGAGCCTGCTTGGGATTCTGTGTCTCCCTCTGTCTCTGTCCCTCCTCTGCTCTCGCTCTGTCTCCCTCTCTCATTAATAAAGCTCTTTAAACTACTCTTCCACATCCCGGCTCCAGCATCCTATTCTTGCAGCTGCCCCACTGGTCTGGAGAACACCCAAAAAGGGGCAAATACTGAGCACGTATCCCCAAGGGCAGAGGGGTCTCAACTTCCAGAACAGATGGGAATCACCTGCAAAATTTTGGCTCTTCCCCCTCCAAAAATGGTGCCCAGGCCAGCACTCCTGCAGGTGCTGAATCAACAGATCTGAATTGAAAACCAGGCACTTTGATGCCCACTAAGGATTAAAAATCCTTGACCTAGGTGCTCAAATGGTCTGTTAGAGCCATGATAGCCAGGGAATTAGTCCAGCTCTGATGTAATAATTGGAAGGCTTACTTGGCAAATATCTCTCGGACAAATTCTCCTCTTTTTTTTCTTTTTCATTTTCATTTTAGAATCATAAAACATTGTGTCAGTCAGATGAACTTCTAGAGGCAGTGTTTGGACCTGAATATGTAAAAAGAGGAGCCATTGACAGGTACTCTAATATGCAAAAAGGGGGCAGGAAGCATCACCACAAAGAGAGGTACCCGCTGGCCAACGGGATCTTTGAATCCTCAGAAGCAGTGGTAGTCAGGAGGCAAGATGGCAAACGGGTTTCATTCCAGCATCAGCTCAGATTGCTGGCTGTGGCTGCCAGGCCCACTGCACCGTGACAAGGATTCTGAGGCCGGGCAGGAAAGAGCGGGGTGATGGATTAGCAACATTTGCCATGAACGTGTACATGCAACAGCACGGTTCATATGAGAGCCAAGTGGGAGGCTACACATCAGAGAAAGGCATCCTTCCCGATACAAAAGAAGAAATGAAGTTTCAAGAAACGTCGGCATTGATGGTTAGCAGGTAAAAACCCACCTCTTCTCTACTTAATCGTAGGGGTATCCAGACTGAGATCTCAAGAGAAAGCCCAGCCTTTAATGTTATTTATTAACTTAGCTAATAATGTTAATGTTTAAGAGGAAGGACAAATTTAATCAGGGGGGTTTATAAAACCTATCACGGTTAATGAAGCTCTATTCTATTATAGTCCCGAGGCTGGATCAAAGCCATCAACAATTAGCTAATTACCAAATTGCCAATGTGCTGACACCAGTGTTTTTAATTTAATGGCTTCTTTATTTAACTGCTGGCTACTGTCTCTCTTCTAAGCTTTTAGCTTCTTCCTCTGTTTTCTGACCCTGGCAGTGTGACATTGTTTGGGTTTTTTTGTTTTTTGGGGGGTTTTTTTGTCTTTTTTTCCCCCAAGGTTTATTATTGGTTTGTTTTAATATTCTCTAGATGTGCCAACTTGTTGGACAGTCAAATAAACAAATACCTCAGCCAAGGATACGTGAAAAACATGTCATCATTTTGCTAACAATCTGATCTTTAAAAATATTTAGGCAAGGAGGACACAAGCAAACAATTTTTAGGGCATCTTTCTCTCTGCATGCAATACAAGCCTCAAAACTATTTTGATTTTTTTTCCTATTTTCATGAAACAATCTGTCATATGTAACATTTAAAATATACTATTATTTTTTAATGTTTATTTATTTTTGAGAGAGACAGAGACACAGAGTGTGGGGGAGGAAGGGAGGGGCAGAGAGAGAGGGAGACACAGAAGCCAAACCAGGCTCCAGTCTCTGAGCAATCAGCACAGAGCCTGATGCGGGGCTCGAACCCACAAACTGTGAGATCGTGACCAGAGCTAAAGTTGGCTGCTTAACCGACGGAGCCACTCAGGTGCCCTAAAATACAATATTCTATATGATACATAGTTATTTTCTTTCACATAACTATTGAGTATATGTGGATTTTTTAAAACACTGAACATCTTACATTATGCGTAACTATCATTTTTCTATATTACATGTTAGGCATACTTCAACACAACAAGGTTTATTGATTATGGAAAAATAATCAAGCACATATCACATGAGATGTGTGCTCATGCAAACATCTCCTAATTATGCATGGAATGATGGAGACATTTAATTGAGAACTGGAAGACACCTTAGAAATCATTTACTCAAGTGGTTTTCAAATATATTTTAGCTGAAGACGCCATTCAACAAAAGCAAGCGTCTGAGAAGGCCCCAGTGCGAAACGCTTAACTGATCGGAAGAGGAGCGGGAACCCTGTGCCTCTGCACTTTCCCCCGGCCCAGCCCAGCCTGGTGGTCCCTAAATCATGGACATTGAGGAAAGGGGGGCTTAGTGGGATGCTACAGTATGCAGGATTTGTTTGCTGAGCATTTCAACGCCAGACGACAAACACTTTATCAGGTTTCCCTTGGATCGCTCCTTTAGGAGAGTCCCTGAAAGCAGGAATTCACAATGTTTTATATGCCAACCACCACTCGAACTTGAGGCTACACCACGAACAGGCTTCGAACATACCGTTCTTTTTATTTTTTAATTTTTCAATGTTTATTTTTGAGAGAGACAGAGTATGAGCGGGGGAGGGGCAGAGAGAGAGGGAGACACAGAATCTGAAACAGGCTCCAGGCTCTGAGCTGTCAGCACAGAACCCAACGTGGGGCTCAAACTAATAGACCACGAGATCATGACCTGCACTGAAGTCAGATACTTAATCAATTGAGCCACCCAGGGGCCCCTCCTTCCTTTTATTTTTTTAAATAATTTACAAGTTTACATCCACAATCATCTTAATGAATGAGAATAATATTATTGGAGAATAACAATCACACAATTTGACATACAAGTTATGGGTCCTATTGTCATATTAACCACAGACTCTGTTTCTGTATCATATTTCAATTCTTAGGCATTCAGAAGTCTACTCATTTTTTTTTTTTTTAACGTTCATTTATTTTTGAGAGAGAGAGGGACAGAGCGGGATCATGGGAGGGGCAGAGAGAGAGGGAGACACAGAATCCAAAGCAGGCTCCAGGCTCTGAGCTGTCAGCACAAAGCCTGATGCAGGGCTCAAACTCAACCACAAGATCATGACCCGGGCCGAGGTCATACACTTAACTGACTGAGCCACCCAAGTGCCCCTAGAAGTCTATTCAGATAGGTTTAAGCAAAAGGTATAAGCAAGGGTTGATTGTTCAAACTTTTTAATTGACAAGAGAATTCACATCCAGGGAAATGACTAGATACTAAGCATACAATTCAATAATAAACGTGTCACATGTAACCAACACCCCAGTCGAGATGTAGATGCATTTCCGTTCAGCTGACTTTGGGGTGACAGATAAATGCTCTCTGCAGGGTGCAGATAAGGCGTTCTCAGACCGAAAGTCTTCCTGAGAGGCTTAGGAGCACAGGATCAGGCAGGGGCCTGAAGTCCCAGTCCGAACAGCAGCCCAGGACGTTAGACAAGGATTCCTGGTCAAGTACAGCCGGGAAGGCCCACGCCACCATTCTAGAAACACAGGCACCGTCTCCGAATCCAGACGGCCAAGTGGCCAGTGGGCACCATGGTGATAACGATGCACACGGGCATTTTTTATTCGATGGGGCAGGTCTAGCCAGGGAGAAGAGGCCAGAGCAAGTTTTCCCAACGTGGGCTCTCACTGGGTCAATAGCGAGATTGTTATAGAGGGTAACCTGAGCCGGGTAATGTGTGGAGGATCTGTGGCTTTATTGTGTCCCTGCTATGTTAATTAGTACTAGAAGCATGATGGATTGGCAACACGTGTGCGCTCTGAGTCTGAAACCAGCCCTGATAGTTTAGCACTCCATTAGTTACACATCACAGAAACCCAGGGGATGTTTACTCAAAAAGAGGATCACTTACAAGAGGGAAACATGCTAATTCATTCCTGATACCGTCTGGGGAGAGGGACACCCCATCGGCCTGTGAGTGGTGTAACCTGTCATCCAAGACAGAGATGGAATGAGAGGCGGGCGGGAAACTACAGAAAGCCCCGGCCCCCCGCCCTGGGAACCCTGAAATCTCAAATCCTCAGTTGTTCCTACACGAATCCCTCTGAGACAGAAGTTCAGAGAAGGCTCTGTGTTGACATTTCAATTCATTGCCCTGTTCCAGAAGCAGGGAACCCTGCTCCCGATCGCTCCCACACCCTTGTTGGCCGGCCACAGGGAGGGGAATTCTCACTCTTCCTTCTCACCGGGTTTTAGACCCGCTGCTGCCTCCCAGACCTGGACCTCAGCCTAGCAGGTACCAAAAAGGCTCAGAAAGGATGTCTAAAATCCCGGCACTCCTCCCAGGCAGGTGGTTATCACCGGCCTATTCTTGTAAGATCACAGGACTTTGAGAGGGTAGATTCCAAGTTGCCTTCTCCTGGTAAGGTTCCCGAGTTTTCATGTTGTCAAAGCAATTGTGTAGACACGAGAAAACACAGAAGTGGCTAAAATGTTTTTTTACAAGTGGCTAAAATACTCATGAATCTATGAATGGTGCTTGCTTTCAGTGAGCCTGTATAACTGGTGTGCAATGCCTACTGAGAATCTGGGGTATGTGTATACACGTTTGGGCAGTGGTGTGCTGGTAAATGTGGCACAACTGGCTGAGGGGGAGGGGAGGAAGCCCTGATATGCAGTGCCTGCTGGTTTATGTGGTGTAAACATTCCCACCACGGCCAGTTTCAAGCTACCAACCTGACATCAGGGAATGGAGAGCCCGGGGAGAGATGTTCGCCGCGGTTTCTCACAAGCCAGTGGCAACAGGCTCTAGCACGTCACGAGCTGAATAAATACATGTGAATAAAAATCAGCCCCACTTGGGGCGCCTGGGTGGCGCAGTCGGTTAAGCGTCCGACTTCAGCCAGGTCACGATCTCGCGGTCCATGAGTTCGAGCCCCGCGTCAGGCTCTGGGCTGATGGCTCGGAGCCTGGAGCCTATTTCCGATTCTGTGTCTCCCTCTCTCTCTGCCCCTCCCCCGTTCATGCTCTGTCTCTCTCTGTCCCAAAAATAAATAAACGTTGAAAAAAAAAAAAAAATCAGCCCCACTCCTCATTATCTGTAACGATGGTCCTCTTCTCCCCTCTGTTATCATCCACACATCTTAGCAGAGTAAATCAGATCTTGGGACCCAAGTCAGTACATCTGCTTCAAATCCCAGTTCTGCTGCTGTGAAATCTAGTGTGCATCCCTTTGTCTCTTTCCTTGTCTACAAAATTGAGACTTTGCAAAGTAGGTTCTCCTCCATAGGGATGCTGTGTGGATTAAATAACTTAGCACACTCTAAAATAGTGCTATTCAGGGGCGCCTGGGTGGCTCAGTCAGTTGAGCGACCAACTTCAGCTCAGATCATGATCTCGTGGTCTGTGAGTTCGAGCCCCGTGTCAGGCTCTGTGCTGACAGCTCAGAGCCTGGAGCCTGCTTCTGATCCTGTGTCTCCCTCTCTCTCTGGCCCTACCCTACTCATGCTCTGTCTCTCTCTGTCTCAGAAATAAATTTTAAAAACATTAAAAAAAAGTTTTTAAAAAAAATAGTGCTATTCAAACTTCAGTATGCATCAGGGTCATGCAGACGGCGTGCTAAAACACGGATGGCTGGCCTCAAACCCACATTTTCACATTCAGTAGATCTCAGCTGGAGCCTGAGGATGTACATTTCTAACAAGTTTTCAGGGGGGGCATTTGCATTTGTAACAAATGCCCAGGTGATGATGATACAGCTGGGCTAGAGCCCACACATGGAGAACCATGCTATAAGTTTCAATACGGTGCCTAGAATTCATTAAATACTGGCTGTTATTATTGTCAAATTGAAGAAGTCAGAGCCTTTGCCTATAAATAAGGACCATGCCACGAAGACCCCAGGCCATTCCTAAATGAACATACTATCCTAGAAGGGCTCCTGAGGATCTAAGAAAACTTCAGCTGCCATCAAACAAGGAATAGCAGGGACAGCATTCACTCTTCCGTTCTTTCCAGCAGTGGGTCAACAGATCACCCCCATCTGAGTGTTCACTGGGAACCAGCTCTGAGAGAGAGAGAGATCAGTTAGGGCTAAAAGGCACATATACTGGGGTGCCAGGGTGGTTCAGTCGGTTAAGTGTCCAACTTCAGCCCAGGTCATGATCTCATGGTTCATGGGTTTGAGCCCCACATTGGGCTCTGTGCTGACAGCTCAGAGCCTGGAGCCTGCTTTGGGCTCTGTGTCTCCCTCTCTGCCCCTCCCATGCTCATGCTCTAGCTCGCGCTCTCAAAAATAAATAAACATTTAAAATAAAAGGCACACATACTAAAGAAGCAGAAATCAAAACTCGGATTACTTCCTAAGGACCCCAGCCAAAAGAAGAAACCCCCAGAGGGCAGATGTCCCTCCATCAGGCACTCACGTTGGCATGTTTGTGTTTCAGTAGCTGATCACATATACGCCCCGGACAGCACTTGCATTAATTGGTAAGGACAGAGGGCTGATGGCTCATAGCTCTTCAGCACTCTTAGAACCAGATGTGACTGATTCTTGAGTGAAGCACAGAATTTATATTCTGTGTCACCAATTCTTCAGAAATCTTGCATTTTGAGTCTTAACACTTCCCTTAAACAGCCCAAAAATGATGTAACTTCTTATATTCACCTCCCACTACAACTACTAATTGCCCCAAGCCCACTGCGTTCTCTGTGTAACTAACAAGGGAGGGGCGAATCGTGAACCCTTCATGGCTTTTTAGGTCAATTATGCTAGTAGATCAAATAATTGGTTTTTTGCTAACACACCTTATGCAAGCCACAACCTGGGGTCAGGCCACGGGCCATGGTAGCTAGATGCTTACAATAACATACGGGAAAGTAGAAATCACCAACCGAGAAAGAGAATGTTTATTCCTCCCTCGTTCCCACGTGAACTGCCTGGACAGCAGTTCCCGGCAGCTGGGGAGATAGCACACGTGCTCTGTTTGATTACAGAACAAGGAGCCCCACCCCTGGCCTGCATGTGATGACCAGGAGAAACACAGTACAGTGTAGGAACCCCAGATGGAAAGCCCTGGGGCGGCGGGGAAACCCCTTCAGGTTTTCCGCGGCCCTAGCCTTTTGGAGCCTCAGTATTCTGATTCTGGGATATACCCAGAAGACGCCTGACCAAAATGTCCACCTTATTTAACGGCTCATTTTCTTCCCTTTCGTACAGCAGGTGCACACCAGTGTGAGCACAGCATTCCCACTGCACAATGACCCCCTAACTCGACCCTAAAAGCCAGCTTTGCCTGAGCCAAGAAACACAGACTCTATCCTTTCCTCTTTTTCACGTGTTCCACTTAGAAGGTAGCTGGTCCCTCCAAAGGCATTTCACTACGATCATCTTCCTTCCTCCAGCACCCAGGCTGGCTGCTTTTCTCCTCTCCTGCCATCTTGAGTCTCCACAAAGGGAGTGTGGAAGGAGGAAGAAGCAAGTGGCCCTCCTGCCCATGTGTTCCTAAATCCCACAGAACAGAAGTTCAGTGTCAAAAATGTTCTAACCATATCATACCCTTCACACTAGGAACTAATCACATGACCCGAAAATTCCTAACATGAATACGGAGAGAGGTGTTAATGAGCCAGCCACACAAAATGAGAGAAATTTTCCCACCTCACATATCAGGTGCCTGTCTTGCCCCTGTTACTAGTATTTACATCTTACAGCTTATAAACAAAGAAGTCAAAGGGACAGATCAACAGATTTGACTATGTGAACATGAAAATAATGGAAGGGAGGAAGGGAGGAAAAGGAAAGGAAAAACCAACATACTAGGAAAAACATTTGCAGCAAATAGGATAAACGGTTAATATCTTAAGTAGATGAAAGTGTTATTTAATTGATAATAGAAAAGAGAAATGATCAGAAGTCACAAAAGAATAAATACAAGTAAGCGAATACGGAAAAAGAGTCAGCCTCACTGGAAATCAAAGAAGTACAAAATTGTAAATATCGAGATACCATTATTCACCTAATAACATAGCAAGAAAGAATGTTATGTTGACAACCCAAAGCCAGTAGTGTGAACCTCATCAAAACATTGCTGGGAGCATTCAAAATGGTACAACCCTTGAGCAAAGAAGTTTAGAAACTTATCAAATGCCATAAAATTGTTCATAGCCTTTGACCCAGAAATCCTAATTCTAAAAGGAAATAACACAAATAAAAGAAAAAGCTGCAAACACAAATATATTCAAGGTAACATTATTCATAACTTTTTTCAAATGGAAGCAACCTAAAAGCCCAACAATATAGAACAGCTAGGTAAACTATGGTACATCCACCCATTCATTTATTCACCAAACAATTATTAATCACCATCCTTCCCTAGTCACTCACTCCTTCTCCACTGTCAAAATCTAAGAGTAATCAATTACAGATAAAGGAGATTTGAAAAAGACATTTAGATTATTTCCCTTTAAATCAAGAAACGTCAGCCTTCAGTAGACCACTGGTATGTATTTTCACCCAAATCATCAGGGAATAAAATGCCCAGTGTACTGTAAGAATGTCTGTCTTCAAAAAAAATGAAAGATAACAAGTGTTGATGAGGATGTGGAGAAAAGGGAACCCTCGTGCACTGTTGGTGGGAATGTACATGGGTATAGCTGCTGTGGAAAACAGTGTGGAGGTTCCTCAAAAAATTAAAAATAGAACTACCCTACCCTACCCTCCATTTCTGGCTGCAATCCAAAGGAAACAAAATCAGGACCTGGAAGAGACATCTGTATCCCCATGTACACTGTGCCATTATTCACAATAGCCAAGATATGGAAAGAACCAAAGTGTCTATCAGTGAATGAACGAATCAAGAAAATGTGGTACCTATATTCAATGGACTAGGACTCAGCCATGAGAAAGAAGGAAATCCTGCCATTTGCTACAATATGGATGAACCCTGAGGGCATCACGCTAAGTGAAATAAGGCACTCGAAGACAAATACTGCATGATATCACTTATATGTGGAATCTAAAACAGCCAAACTCACAGAAAGAGAGACTACAATGGTGGTTACCCAGGGCTGGGGGATGGGGAGATGTTGGTCAAAGGGCACAAGCTTCCAGTTACAAGACGAGTAAGTTCTGATGATGTAAAGCACAGCATAGTGATTATATTTACTAACACTGTATTATATACTTGACTGTTGCTAAGAGGGTAGGTCTGCAATGTTCTCACCACAGAAGAGAAATGGTAATTATGCAATGTGACAGAGCTGTGAGCTAACACCGTGGCAGTAACCATCTGGCAATATAGAAGCCGATCAGATCAAAAGGTTGTACCCCTTAAACGTACAAGTTATACGGCAATTATATCTCAACAAATCTGGAAAAAATAAAAATAAAATAAATATCAATTCAAATGCCTAGTATATAAATATCAAGGAAGCTGATGGCACTTGTTCCTTGAGACCCAGTTAACTATTTAAAGGCATTTGAAGAGAGCCTTGGGAAAATCATGGGAGACAGTTATGCCAGGGCTCCCAGGAGGCCAGAATTCACAGTCCACTGCTTTAAGGACTTGAACTTTAGTGTACTAGGGCCCCAGGGCCTCAGCAACCACTTGCCTTCAAAGAGCCCTATAAATGTTTACGTGATGCCTGGGTCCTGGGGGCAGCAGAGATGACAGGCAGAAGCAGGTGAGGAAGCCGCACTGTTCCCCGACGGGCTCCTTTTCTCAAACACAATCTCTCAGCCCTTCTGATGTGCTCGGCACTGTGCACAAGCTTGCAGTCAAGGGAGCTGACCTGCTTCGGACCCTGGACCGCTCGGGTCGAGAGCTCTCCAGGCTGCACCACGTCCCACCTGCCTCTGACAGCAGCACCCACGTCCCTGGGCAAGAGGGCTGCCCACGGCGTTAACCTAAGACTCCTGCCTCCAGGTATCAGCTAAAATGCCCCCCTCTAAAGGAGCTGCTTTTCCCCCACTCCCTAACACCTAAGATGTCTTCCAGTAAGAGAGAACCCTTCATTTCGCAACTTCATAATAATAGCAGATTAAGCATCAAGGAAGAGTACTTGCTATGTGCCACATATACGAAGTGTTTTGCAGGTGTCATTCATTTAATACGAGAAGCCATACGATTCCTTTCAATCCCTCTTTACGCATGAGGGAACGTAAGCCTAGAGTAACTTGTCAAGCTCACACACTAACGGCATGCCTTCTGACCCCGAGATCCCACTGCTGGGAGTAAATTAGCCCACAGGAATGAAAATGTCTATATGCAAATATATTTGTGGTGGCATGATGTAACATGCGGAAAAGTTGGAAGCAATCTAAAAAGAGTAACAAGTAGAGAACAGCTAAGTAAATGCATTCATTTATTAAGGGATTTGGACTCGGGCAGGCTGGTTGCATTAACCACTACACCACTCCACCTCCTTAGGAAGAGACTGACTACCAAAATTTACACCATGGGTAAATGGCTAGTATGCAGAGCCCTTCCTGAAAGCAGGGGCAGAAACTAATGCCTGAAAGATGGAGACGTGGGGATGGTGATGAGGATCCAGGCTCAGGCAGGGAGCCCTGTTCCCTCCCAGAATCAGCCTCCAGATTCTCCCTCCTCTTCTTCAAAATCAAAAATAAGTAGGCACTAATCTAGGTACTGACCTATTTTTTTTAAAAAGGAAGTAAGTGTTGCCTTTATTCTCCCCAAAGCCTTACAACCACCAAGCTAATCTAAACCAAAACAAAACTTCGGTGCACTGTTTCGGGCTGGTAAAGGAACTTGTTAACAGCTTTTGGTGTGGGCAGTGATCAAAAGTCTCAAGCTGAGCTACCCAAGAGCCTGGCACATTTCCACTACTGCAGGCTTCCGAGCAGGGCTCCTGAAGAGGGTCTCCTCGTATTTAAAAGCCCTCAGTCCTGCCAGGGGCCAGGCCAGGGCACAGAGCACAGCTAGGACTGACCTGCCATCTGCAGGGGCACACACACGCACACCCACCTCCCTCCCGTTGCTCAAGGGTGTGCAGAAACACACTCCGCCTACCCACCAGGCCAGCTCCTGAGGGAATCTGCATGTACAACACATGCATTTTCCTTCTCCAGTTCATCTCCCTCCCCCTCCTCCATGACTCTCACTGCTGAAAAGCACACCCTCCCCCAGGCTCTGCGGACCGGTGTCTAGGGACACAGCCAAGGCCTTCCTGAGCCTCTGCTTCCCTGATGGGCTTGGGTATTCCCTCTTTTACTTTTGAAAAGACATTTCCTAATTCCTCCTTTTATTTAATATCCCAGGATATGGACAAAGTTACTTGGCAGAGAAATCAAGGCTTACGCTGGATTAAGGAGCGTGCACTCTCGGCATTCATCAGTTCAACATTCATGGCTCCAGCTTCAGCAAACTTGAAGATCAGGACATGTGGACCTGTGTGATGTTTCTGGGGCACAAACCTGAATCAGGGTCAGTGCGTGGCTCGTGTGGAAACGAACTCCTTAAGTATAGTAAGTGAGCCTCGCTGAGAGCCCAGTATGTGCATCTCAGCTCAGCTATGTGGCTGTCTTCTCAAAATCTAGAATGCATTGTACGGAAAAAGGGAAGATGGGAATACGTATGGGGCTCTCACGAAAGTCCTGGAATGTGTCTGCAGAATGTCATGGGTCAGCCTTCCCTCTCACTGTTATAAAGAAATCAGGAAATATATCCTTAGCATGGATGAGGATGAAGATTTGGTTCTGTGAGCTGTGTTCACAGTACAATGTGCATGCATCAGTCAGTAAATCAGCATGTACAGGATGTAGAGACAGCCCCCCTACCCAGCCCCGAAATCAGGAGCTTTATCCTAAGCAAAGGAGTCAGAAAAGAAATGGGCCTCATCCTTTCCTCTGGAATTTGCAGGATGAGCAGAGAAACAGGCAGCCAGAAAGAGAAAAAGAACACATAAGCTAACAACAAAGACTACCCCCTATTCCGTGAAGGAAAAGGTTTCGGAAGTATGTCAAGCAAAGACTTGGTGTTAGACGTGAGTTAATGTCCCAGAGCATTATCAGTTATATAATCGCTCCAAGCTTCCATTTCCTTCTCTGAAATGGGCATCTCTTTGGGTTCTTAGGAAGATTCAACGAGATCTGTGTGAACTGTTCATCGCCGTGCCCGACAACTAGTAAGTGCTCGATTAACGTTTAGCATTATGTTTATTACTTTACTACCTGTTCCAGAATGACGCCTGACTGCCTAAACCACCTCTTTCTTCTTCAGCTGCTTTTGGTGAAGAGGTTTATTTTCCTGGTCTGATAAATGCCTTCTGGGTCCTGCCCCATGGGGCTGGAGTGGCCTCCACTGCCCATCTCTAAGCCTACAGGAATAGACAGGACCTACCTTGCAGGTCTCAGATAACTTTACTCTTTGCTGGAAGAGAATCAAAGAGGCCAGGGACGGCCCAGCTGGTCAGACTGCTCACTAATAAAAGCCAGGATGCTGCAGAGAAAGAGACAACTTTTCAGAAATGTGATAGACCCCCTTCGGTGATGGACAAAACATCTGTTTGTTCCATCTTGCAGATTTGGGAATGCTGGGTCTAAGAGCTGTTTTTTCTGACAGCATTAGATGGAATGCCGTTTCTGTGCTCACACAGGGTGTCTTTTCAACTCCAAACGTAAACATTTAGCTCCAAGAATGGAAGAAATACCAGGTTGCAGGGGCAAGCAATTACTTAGTGTTTCTTTAAGGATCCCCTGGTTCGGGGCCACTCGCGGGTAAGTTAACTCATGATCAACACCCAATATTGCATGGAAGGAGCAAGGGTTTTAGAACTGAGATTGGAAGAAAAGAGCCGTAATACATATAGTTGACAAGGGACTGGTAACTAGAATATATAAAGAACTCTTGCAATTCAACAATAAAAAGGCAAAAGATCCAATTTAAAGAAACACGGGTAAAAGACTTCAACAGACACTTCACCAAAGAAAATATACAAATTCTTAATAAACACATGAAAAGATGCTTAACATGATTAGTCATCAGCAAAATGCAATTAAAACCATAATGAAATAGCACTCTATATCTATTAGAATAACTAAAAAAAATTTAAATTTAACAATACCATGTGTTTATGGTATAAAGCGGCTAGAATTCTCCTACATGGCTAGTGAGATTGAAAATAGTACCACTATTTGAGAAAACGTTTTGGAAGTTGTCTATAAAGTAAAACATACACTGGCCATATGACCCAGTAATCCCATACCTGGGTATTCACTCAAGAAAAATTAAAATATATGTCTACATAAAGACTTGTACAGGGGGCGCCTCGGTGGCTAGTCAGTTAAGCATCTGACTTTAGCTCAGGTCATGATCTCATGGTTCATGAATTCAAGCCCCACATCAGGCTCTGTGCTAAGGGCTCAGAGCCTGGAGCCTGCCTCGGATTCTGTGTCTCCCTGTCTCTCTGCCCCTCCCCTGCTCATGCTCTGTCTCTCTCTCTTTCTCGCTCTCAAAAATAAACAGACATTAAACAAAAATTTAAAAAAAAAGAAGACTTGTACAGGGGCGCCTAGGTGGCTCAGCTGGTTAAGCGTCCAACTCTTGATTTCAGCTCAGTTCATGATCTCATGGTTCATGGCATCAAGCCCCATACCACTTGGGATTCTCTCTGCCCTTTCTTTCTCTCTCTCTCTCTCTCTCTCTCTCTCTCTCTCTCTAACTAAATAAATAAACATTTTAAAAACAGAATGCTCATAGCACTCTTATTTAGAATAGCCCAAACCAGAAATAAAACAAATGCCCACCAACAGGTAAATGGATACACAAATTGTGACATAGATCTGTGCCTGCCATGGAATGGTACTCAGCAATAAAACAAACGGAACTAACATGTCCAGTAACGGTTGGAGCTGGAAAACATTATGCTGAGCAAACTAAGTCAGACATGGAAGACTGCATACTATACACTCTTTCATTTGCACAACACTCTACGATATAATGTGACAGAAAGCAGGACAGTAGTTACATGGGGCTGGGGTTGGGGAACACTCACTGGGAAGGGACACAAGAAAGTCAGTGATTCCCAATCCCTCTCTTTAACGGCAGGAACAAGTTATCAGTATTCCTTTAGCAAACCACTTCTTACCAAATAAGACAGAAAAAAGCTGCTGATGAGAATTTAGTTGAAGAATAGATTTTCCCTATAATCCAAGGTGAAATAATAATAGAGAAAGCTTGTGTGAAACTTATTCTGTGCCAGGGCCCTTCCTAGACACATTAGGTATTTAATCCTCTCAGGAGCATAGGAGGTACATACTAGTATTAACCTCCTAATTGAGGAAACTTAGGTAGAGACAGGATGCCTTAGGTAGGAGGTGTCTCTGCTGAAAAGTGGCTGAACTAGGGTTTGGACAGGCAGTGTGGCTTCAGGAATGTGCTTCCCTTTTTTTTTTTTTTTTTTTAATGTTTATTTATTTTTGAGAGAGAGAGAGAGCACACCAGAGGGGCAGAGAGAGAGGGAGACAGAGAATCCCAAGCAGGCTCCAGGCTGTCAGCACAGAGCCTGATGGGGGGCTCAAACTCACAAACCATGAGATCATGACCTGAGCCAAAGTCAGACGCTTAATCGACTGAGCCACCCAGGTGCCCCGGGGAATCTGCTTCCTTAACCACTTTCCTAATACTGCCTCTCGGAGCAGGTATTATTTTGGCCCAGAGAGTTTAAGAAGGATCTCTTAGAAGCATCACTAAAGGGGCACCTGAGTGGTTCAGTTGGTTGAGTGTCCGACTCTTGATTTTAGCTCAGGTCATGCTCCCAGGGTCCTGGGATCCAGCCCCACATTGAGCTGTGCGTCAGGCTCTGTGCTAAAGCATGGAGCCAGCTTAACATCCTCTCTCTCTCCCTCTGTCCTTCTCCTTCAGTCGTGCTTGCTCGCTCACTCTCTCTCTCTCTCTCCAAATAAAAAAAAAAATTAAAATTAAAAAAAAAAGAAGTATCACTAAGAATAGTCCTAGATGGCACAAGGGGCTCATCCCAACAGGGATAAATAGGTTTTTCTATTTTCTGAAAGGAAACGGGCAACTCTTGACACAGGTAATTTTTTCTGGCAGCAGCACAGATTCAAACAGATTTGGATTCAAACATCTGAAAGCCCTCGCCACTCCTTACCTCTGCTGGAAACTATAAGACAGAGTCTTTGTGTGCTCAGTAAAGTAGACACACACCCAGGCCAACAAATTGAGTCCTAAGCTAGTTAACCCAAGAAGGGGCATAAACATGCACTGGATAAAAAACACTGAGAAGGGAAGTGTCTGCCAGGTCCCCAGGACGAAGAACGAGGTGGCATGTGAAATCTCCTCTCGTTTGGAACAGAGAGGACTAGGAGGGAAGAAAGGAAAAGAAATTCTCAATGCCCACCTTTGCAGGAGCATACAAAGCTTCTCTTTGGCTAATCCCTCAGGGAAGGGACACGGGGAGGTTAACGTTGGTGCCACGCATCAGTACTATATCGAGAAAAATCACCTGACAATGGAAATCTTCCCCCTCGAGCCATTGTGTGAGGATGAATCAGCTCCTTTCCAAAGCAAACTGACAGCAGGGGGACCTCCTTAGAACCTCTGTGCCCTGCAAGTCTTGAGTCATGGCTACCTGGTCATCCTTAACAGCCTCCTCCTCGCCCACCTGAGATGGTGTCCCTGCCCCAGACGCTTTTTTACATTCTTGGGGTACTTTTCTGATTCTGTGTGGCACATATCGCATATGTTTTATTTCCCATTAGAATGAAAATTCTAGGAAGGCAGTGACTCTGCTTAAACTTCTGTGTATCCACCTTGGCATCTACTATACATTACCAATGGACCGTGTCTGATAGACAAAAAGAAGGAAGGAAGGAAGGAAGGAAGGAAGGAAGGAAGGAAGGAAGGAAGGAAGGAAGGAAAGAAAGAAAAGAGGGAGGGAGACAATGAGTGAATAAATGAATAAAGCCATATTTTCTCTTTTTTTTTAAGTTACTTATTTTGAGAGAGGGAGAGGGTATGTGTGTGCAAGCAGGGAAGGGGCAGAGAGAGGCAGAGAGAGAGAACCCCAACCAGATTCCACACCGTCAGTGCAGAGCCGGATACAGGGCTTGAACTCACAAACAGTGAGATCATGACCTGAGCTGAAATCAAAGGTCGGAGCCTTAAACCACTGAACCACCCAGGTGCCCCAAGCTGTATTTTCTTAAAATGCTAATGCTAGTAACCAGAAGTGATATTAAGAAGGAAACTTCCCCATCCTGCTAAGGCCTCAGGCTTCATGATGTTAAAACGTCCCTGATGGCTTTATGACTTCTAGAAGCCCCATTGCTTCAGAACCAAGTGATGACTTCTGTTCCTGCATTGTTAGTTTGCAATCCCAACCCTGGCTAACAGATAACTCCTTGGATTGTCATCAGTGAATAATATCTTCCAGGTGCCAAATGCTGGATAAATACATTTGTCTTACTAGAAAGCTCAGGGGTTTTTTTTTTCTTAATGGGAAACTATAAAACTCCAAACAGGCCTACTTCTACTGGGTCCATCCTTATCCTGGTTTGAGTAACAAGGTCCAGATGAACTGTAACGTTAGTTAATTTCTCTCCGGACCCTGATTTCCTATGAGAAAGGAAGGTGAGTGACATTTCAAAAGAGCTTTGTGAGATTTATGTTTTTGTGTCTGTGGAGGTCTTTCAAGAGCCCGGCATTCTCTCATAACCTGTGGAAACTCCTTTTGTCTGTCTTTGAACCTATTTATTAGCTGGACAATATTTTAGGCAAACTGAAAAAAGCAATAGTCTTCAACTAGAAATAGAGAGGGGTTAGGAAAAGTAATAAATCGTTTATGGACTGCCAGTGGTAAGAAATGGTCTCGTTCGAAACGTGTGCCCATGTAGATGTGTGTGTGTGTGTGTGTGTGTGTGTGTGTGTGTGTAAGCGAAGAGTATTTATCCTTGCAGTACACGAAAAGAACCCTGGTTTTCCTATAATGTGTTACCAGGAACACAGATACTCTGTTTTTATCAAGCGCAACAAAACAAACCTTTGAACCTAAAGTTAAGAGAATTCCTGCGTGAACACCATCATAACACACAGCCTGCCAGGCCCCTGGGGTCCACACAGCACAATGCTGGCTCCGTGAAGCATGTAAAGAAGCATAAGACTCTGGTCCTGCTTTCAAGAGTTTACCGTCCTCACGGAGGCATATAAAATCTGACGTGCATATAAAGACGTGCATATAAAATCTGACCGTATCACTCCCACACTGAAAGTCCCAGAATGGTATCCCGCTCCACTTAGGATAGAAAGTCAAGGCATTTAGCACATCCCTGCTAAGTCTCTCAGACTCACCTCTGTGCTTTTTACATGTTCACCAATGCACACTGGCTTCTTCAATTCCTCACAGGCAGCAAGTTCATTCTGACCCCAGGCACTTAGCACCTGCTGTTCCCCCTTCCTAGAACCTTCTTCCTCCCAGTATTCCCCATTTCTAGTCTATTGCACACTCTGTGTATTAATCAGAATTCTCCAGAATAACAATCAATAGGATACATACAGATACATACAAGAAAAGATCTATTGGGGCACCTGGGTGGCTCAGTTGGTTAAGTGTCCAACTTTGGCTCAGGTCACGATCTCACAGATTGCGAGTTCGAGCCCTGCATCAGGCTCTGGACTGATAGCTTGGAGCCTGGAGCCTGCTTAGGATTCTGTGTCTCCCTCTCTCCCTGCCCTTCCCCGGCTCGCACTCTGTCTCTCTCTCAAAAGTAAAAGAACATTAAAAAAAAAAAAAAAAAAAAAAAAAAAAAAAAAAAATATATATATATATATATATATATATATATACACACACACACACACAAAAGAAGAGCTCTATTATGGGAATTGGCTCATGCAGTCATAAGGCTGAGAAGTCCCACAGTCTGCCACCTGGTAGCTAGAGACCCAGGGGAGCCAGTGGTGTTATTCGGTCCAAGTTCAAAGGCCTCAGAACATGGGCTGATGGTGTAAGCCTAAGTCTGAAACCCCCATCCCAGGGCAGAAGGGCAGGACAAGGTATGTGTTCAGATCAATCAGCAAGAGCACACGCTCACCTTCCTCTGCCTTTCTGTTCTGTTGCGGTCCTCAGGGGATTGGGTGATGCTCACCCACACTGGGGAGGGCCTTCTGCTTCACTCAATTTCACCAATTCAATTGTTAACCCCTTCTAGAAATATCCTCACAGACACACCCAGAAACCATATTTTACCAGCTCTCTCTCTCCGCATCCCTCAGCCCAGTTATGCTGACACGTAAAATGAATCGTGGCAGCTCATTGGACTCCTACTATGTTGCACACCTAAAACTAGTGTAACATTGTGTGTCGACTACACCCAAATTTTTTAAAAAAAGGATTAAAAAAAAGTCAGCCATCAAATTCAGAAAGCCCTCCCCCAACTAGTCAGGTTCTTGGCTCTTGTATCTTACTGTTACTCTTTACTTTGTTCTTCATTACAGTTATGAGTTTGTAGTTTATCAGTATTTATATGTGTATAGATTTCCAGATTTATATCTATTTCCAGATTTCCCTGCTGGACCAGAAGCTCCAGGTCCCTTGCTATCTCAAGCAGCAAGCCAGGCACACAGTAGGTGCCTGATCAGTATTTGTTGACTGAATTAATAACCGATTGAAAAACGAAACCTTGGGGTGCCTGGGTGGCTCAGTCAGTTAAGCATCTGACCAGTTCAGGTCATGATCTCGCGGTTCGTGAGTTCGAGTCTCGTGTCGGGTTCTGTGCTGACAGCTCAGAGCCTGGAGCCTGCTTCCGATTCTGTTGTCTCCCTCTCTCCCTCTGCCCCTTCCCTGCTCGCACTCTCTCTCCCTCAAAAATAAATAAACATTAAATAAAAATAACTAACTAAATAAATATGTTTAAAAGAAGTTTGAGGGGCGCCTGGGTGGCTCAGTCGGTTAAGCGTCCGACTTCAGCTCAGGTCATGATCTCGCGGTTCGTGAGTTCGAGTCTCGTGTCGGGTTCTGTGCTGACGGCTCTGAGCCTGGAGCCTGCTTCCGATTCTGTGTCTCCCTCTCTCTCTGCCCCTCCCCCGTTCACACTCTGTCTCTCTCTCAAAAATAAATAAACATTAAAAAAAAAAAGAAATATAGAAAATGAAACTTTACTGGAAGTTCACCACAAGGTAAGGCGCCAGATAAAGCATAACTCAGCGAAAGGTACAGTTTGTCCACCTTTTCTCAGCTTGGTGCCCAAGATTTACATCAGTTTTTCGTTTTTCCTTTTGTATTCTTCAGAGACCTAGCAATGCGGGATACAGACCCCCCTTGCTCTGCTCCCACGTCTGCTGCAGCTCCCAGCATCAGAGTCTTCCAGAATGTCAAAGACCCTGGCCCAGAGGGGAAGTGTTCCCTCTGGTGGCTAAACACTCCCTCCTAGTGCCCATTCTGCTTTCTGCTTTGGTTACTGCAGGGACAGAGTAGCAGGAAGGAGGATGAGGTCCTTCGCAACCATGAAGTTTTTGTGACTCTTCCAGAGGAAGAGCTATTTACAGTTGCTAAGTGATAGCTGAACGCATGGGGCCAAGAAAGAAAGTGCAGGAACACAGAACTTCATAGTCATCAGGCTACCATCCAGATACCTCTGTACTTCATGAACAGCATCCACATCCCAGGATTCTATCCCAAATTTCAGGAGAACAGCAGTGTCTTTGTCTTTACGCTTAAAGGCAGAGACTGTAAAGCCCCGCTTTCCAGAAAGAGAAATTGAAGCCGTGTACTCAAAGCTACGTGGAAACTTCTAAAGAGTAACAAAAAGCAGGCCTCCCGCGCACTGGGCGCCCAGGAAATCTTTAGGCACTTGGTTTGCACTCGGGACGTTCCTTTTGAGGCAAAAAAAAAAAGTCATTTTTCTTCCATGCCCATCATGGGAACAGTTCCCTGCAACGAAGGAATGAGCTTGGACGCAAAACTTGGGGAGACAGAGGAATGTGGCAGGTGTTGACATAGAGCAAACTCTGACTGCCAGACCTAGAGGTTTCCTCCACCAACGGAAGCCAGGGGCCTGTGAGGTGCGTCCAATTTGTTTAATGTTTTTTAGCATTTATTTATTTTTGAGAGACAAAGAGAGACAGAATGAGAGGGGCAAGGGCAGAGAGACAGAGAGAAACAGAATCTGAAGCAGACTCCAGGCTCTGAGCTGTCAGCACAGAACCCGACGCGGGGCTCGAACTCGAGAACACGAGATCATGAGCAGAGCCGAAGTCAGATGCTTAACCAGCTGAGCCACCCAGGTGCCCCGTGAGTGGGTGTCTTTTGTAACGTAGTCGCCTCACCAATATCTTCCCACAAAATTACATATATTCCTTACTCTGTACTAAGCCATGAAGATGACAAGGCTAAAATTCTTGACTGAAGCCGTCTCTAATTTACTGCAGGTTCTGGGGAAGAAATGTGTAAGAACCAATTGCGTCGTGAGGGAAACCTCCAGGATCAGCAGTCTGTGGGCAAGCATGAGACCATGGAGGCGTGAGGGTGCTCGAGTCCCTGTGGGGACCATGAAAAAATGATTCAGGAGCTATGGGACAAATAGCTCTGGGACAAGATACCCACAGGCAAGAGAACAAAGGGCCCCTTCCTCACACCACACACAAAAATTAACTCAAAATGGAGCACAGACCTAAACGTACAGATGCACGTAAGAGCTTAAACCGTGAAACCCTTAGGAGACAACACAGGAGGAAAGCTTTGTGACCCTGAAGTACGCAAAGCCCTGTTAGACACGACACCAAAAGCACAGGCAACAGAAGGAAAAAGAAAGAAATTGGACTTCATCAAAATTAAAAACTTTTGGTGGCAAACAACACTGTCGAGAGAGTAAAAGGACAGCTCACAGGATGGGAGAGGATATTTGCAAATTGAAGATCTGAGGAGGGACTGGTCTCCAAAACACACAAAGGACTCTTACGGCTCAATACTAAAAAAGGCAAATAACACAATTTTAAAATAGACAAAGGATCTGAATGACTTTTCTCCCAAGAAGATATACAAAGACGGCGAAAGTTAAAAAAAAAAAAAAAAAAGATAAATCAATAGATAAACCGTTGGAATCAATATTTGAAGTTAACAAGGTACCTGAATAAAAGACCAAGGTACAAATGTGTTTGTACATAAGAAAATATTGTAAGTGAAATATTTAGAACTGTACCATTTACAATAGCATCAAAAAAATCAAATGTCTGGGGCACCTGGGCGACTCAGTTGGTTGAGCAGCCAACTTCGGCTCAGGTCATGATCTCATGTCGTGGGTTTGAGCCCTGTGTCGGGCTCTGCACTGACAGCTCAGAGCCTGCTTGGGATCCTCTGTCTCCCTCTCTCTCTGACAGTCCCCCACTTGTGCTCACTCTCTCTCTCAAAAATAAATAAACAGTTTTAAAAAATCAAACGTCTGGAAATAAATCCATCAAAAGATAGGTAAGACCTCTACACAGAAAACTACAAAATGTCATTCAGTACAATTAAAGAAGGCTTAGATCAACGGAGGAAAACATCCTAAGTTGGAAGACTCAATATTGGAAAGATATCAGTTCTCCCCAACCTATCTCTAGATTCAACTTATTCCCAGTCAAAACCCCAACAGGCTCCCCCACCCCCAAAGAAATTGACAATCTAAACCTAAAATTTATATGGCAATAAAAAGAAAAGTCAATAAAATCTTAATGGGCAAAAGGACTTACATGGTAAGGACTTAAAGGACTTATATGGTAAGATAACAAAACTGACTATAAAGTTATAGTAATTAAGACAATGTTATTGGCAAAGGGATAGACAGATCGACAAATGGACCTAAAAACACTCCAGAAACAAACGTTTATACAGCCATTTGATTTATGATGGAATCGCAAGGCAGTGAAGGAAAGATGGTCTTCTCAGTAAGTGGTGTTGGGTCAACTAGAAATCCATATGGGGAGAAAAATGAATCTTGACCCCCTACCTCACCCTATACACAAAGATCAATGCCAGATGGATTACAAATCTACATATGAAATGTAAAACAATAAAGCTCCTAGATGAAAACACAACAGAATTACCTTTATAGCCTTAGACTCCATTAAAAATAAAGAACTTCTGTTATAACTACAGCAACTAATAGGCTTAAACTCACAATATGTAAAAACGTCCACAAATCGATAAAGACAGATAATCCTATTTTAAAGTTTAAAAATGTGAGTAGACACTACGTAAGAAAGAACACCCACATGGTTTAATAAACATATGTAAAAAGCGTTCAACGTCATTCGTTGTCAGGGAAACGCACACAACATTACGAGGAGATAATCACTGAACACTCAGCAGAGTGGCTAAAATTAGACAGACTGACAGTCCCAACTGTTGGCAAGAATATAGAACATCTGTAGTGTTCCCGCACTGCTGCTGGAAGTCTAAATTGCTACAACCCCTTTGAATAAGTGTTTAGCCGCATCTGCTTAAACTGATCATACGTATACTCTGCCCAAGCAACTCCACTCCTACCAACATACATAACAGAGATATGCACATATGTTCACCAAAAGATCTGTGTAAGAATATTCACAGAAGCCCTACTAGTAGGAGCCAAAACCCAGAAATAGCTCAAATGTCCATCATCGGTAGAATGGATAATGCTGGTGCATTCATAGATACGATCAATGCAAAAAAGAAAATAAACTACAACCACATGCAACAATGTGGATGAATGTCACAGATGGAACATTGAGGGAAAGCAGCCAGTCACCAAAGAGAGCACATTGTATGATTCCATTTTTATAAAGTTCAAAAAAAAAGGCAAAATGAATCTAGTGTTAGAAATCAGATTTGGGGGTGCCTGGGTGGCACAGTCGGTTAAGCGACCCACTCTTGATCTTGGCTCAGGTCATGATCTCACAGAGGGTGAGTTCAAGCCCCACATGGGGCTCTGTGCTGATGGTACAGAGCCTGCTTGGGATTCTGTCTTTCCTCTCTGCCCCTTCCTGCTTATGCTTTCTCTCCGAAACTTAACTTTTTTAAAAAATTAGATTTGGGGACACTTTTGTTGGGGGTACAAACAGATGAGTAGAAGGAGGAACAAGAGGTGCCTCTGAGGTCCTGGCAATGTTTTAAATCTTGATCCAGGGGCTCACTGCCTGCGTGTGTTCTCGTGAAAATTCACTTTGCTGCACGGGGATTTGTGCTTTTTTTCCCACACCTGTTATACTCAAAATTTATTTCTAAATTGTTGTGGCTGAGGGTGCCTGGCCTGCTCAGTCAGTAGAGCGTGTGACTCTTGGTGTCTGGGTGGGGAGTTCCAGCCCCACTGTGGGCAAACAGCTTACTTTAACAAAATAAAATAAAATAAACTGTTGTCACCAGTCTGAATTTTACTAGTTTTGTTTGTATTAACTTTGTATGAAAACTATAAGGATTTGAGGATAATATCTAGTCGTGTTGGCGCACATTTAAATTATATTATAATAAAAATAATTTAAGAAGATATTAGAGGGAATGTTAACGTATTAGAATCATTTTTTAACGCATTGGTTGAATTTTAGATATTGCTAAATGATGCCAGATAAAAAATTCAGGAAATCAAACCTCTCAAAAGTCCCTTCCACTTTCCTTCCTCAACTTTGTTTCTTCCTGTTGTCGTTCTCTTTACTTTCATTTTACTCTGTCTCTTAAACACTGAAGTCGTTTTCAAGAATCACAACCTCATGACTGTTTCCTCCTTAGTTCTGGTTTGTACTATTTGCTTACCACAATCCCTTTACATCAACTTTTCATCACCACGTTCGTTAAAGGATGAGACCACCATTCAATATCTGAAATAAAAAGACAAACCTGGAGGGGCGCCTGGGTGGCTCAGCCGGTTAAAGCGCGGGACTTCGGCTCAGGTCATGATCTCACGGTTGGAGTGTTCGAGCCCGACGTCGGGTTCCGCGTGCTGACAGCCCAAAGCCTGGAGGCTGCTTCGGATTCTGTGTGTGTGTGTCTCTCTCTCTGCCCCTCCCCCCCCCTCTCAAAAGTAAATAAACATTAAAAAAAAAAAAAAAAAAAAAAAAAGACAAACCTGGAGTTACTGCTTTCCTAGGGTCTCTCCAGAAGAAAAGGCTATTGATCTCAGCTATGGTTTAGGGACGGAGCACTCAGAACGGTACCTAGATGGCGTCGTCTGATGAGACTACTGTTGATTGGTTGGCACTCAGAGGCGTGTTTATGGCAGCAAGTCCCTTCCTGGTTGGCCGATTTTCAGAGAGGAGGTTGGCACTGATTGGTTGGCTTGCAAAAGCCCGTTCTCGGAATTCCAGTGCTAATGATCGGTTGTCAGGGTTTTAAGCCAGACCTACAAGGGTACTCCCGCTTTCCGAAAGTTCACATTCCACCACTTCGCTTTTATGGAAGACCTTCATTAATAGGATCAGACTTTTTTTCTTTTTCTTTTTTTTTTTTTTTTTTTTTTTTTTTTTTTTTACCTATTAGTGAAAGTCCTCAGATTCCTCTCATTGAGGGAAACAGGTACTCATGTAAGTAAAGCTACTTTTGGATAGCGGGGAAAACCTGTTTGTCTCCAGTATCTTTACAGTGCAATGGCACCATTTTCTTGCCATTTTGTCATCCCATTTTTTATTATTTTTCCTTTGAGTATTTGTGGGTATTTTTTCCTTCTAGACTGGGTTGTTCATCTATCTTTGCATCCTCTCTGTCTCTCTCATTCCTTTCTGTAGTATTTTGTACATTTGCCATGTCATTTCTTTTCATTTTTTTTATGCTTAACATGGGCAATTCATCCAGACATTGCACATCAAACAAACTCGCACCCTGTGGTAAAAAACATATATTTTGTTTGGTCCACCGGGCATTTTCTGCAAAATGCAAATTTGTTACCAGCACTTAAAAATTGGGAGGTTCCTCATGAAATTGCAGACTTACAGATTCTCTTGAAAACAACTAGTGGTGCCTGGGTGGCTCACTCAGTTAAGCAATGGATTCTGGATTTCGGCTCAGGACATGATCTTGTGGTCCTTGAGATCAAGCCTTGCATTAGGCTCCATGCCTGCTTGGGATTCTCTCTCTCCCTCTCTGCTCCTCCCCCACCTCTCAAAATCAATAAAGAAAAACTTTAAAAAAAATAAGAAAACAATCAGAAAACATGACAACCTTCTCTGATATCAACTATCAGCTAGAGAATTTTTACACTGGAGGTTCTTAAACTTTGGTGAGCATCAGGACCATCTAGAGAGGGTGTTAAAATAGTTTTTCCTAGGCTCCACCTCCACAATTTCTTTAACACATGTGACTTTGGGGCACCTATGTGGCTCAGTCAGTTAAGCTTGGGGCTTCAACTGAGGTCATGATCTCCTAGTATGTGAGTTCAAGCCCCGCACCAGGCTCTCTGCTGTCAGCACAGAGCCCGCTTTGGATCCTCTGTCCCCCTCTCTCTCTGCCCCTCCCCTGCTCACATTCTCTCTCTCTCTCAAAAACAAATATATATAAAAAAAAAGAAGAGGTGCCTGGGTGGCTCAGTTGGTTAAGCATCCGACTCTTGGTTTTGGTTCAGGTCATGATCTCACAGTTCATGAGTTCAAGCCCCACATCAGGCTCTGCACTCTCTCTCTCTCACTCTCACTCTCTCTGCCGCTCCCCCACTTACCTGTCTCTGTCTCTCTCAAAATAAATAAATAAACTTAAAAAAAATAAAAAGAAAAGAAATATGCACTTCTAACAAGCTCCCAGGCACTGCCGCTGCTGCAGCTGCTCTGGGGAACACACTTTGAGAACCATTGCTTTCCCTCTCTAGTTACTTCCTTCCTCTCTAGACCACTTCCTGTCGTCTCTACTGTCACTTATTTACAGCACCTGTCTGGCCGCTGTAGGCAATTATGATTATAAAACCTGTGATCTATATTTGATCTGAATTTTCCTTGACCACCTGAGACCTGGTCGTCCACCAGCCAGACTGCTACTGGAAGGCTGCATAGTGTTGTGTGACCCACTTCTCCCAGCCTACAGGCATAGAAGCCCTGCTGGGACAGGGCAGGTCCTCGCTGAAGGTCCTGGGCTCCCTGTTCACACGAGGTTAACAGCTTTTATACATGTTCTGTACAGGCAGATGATGGACCTTCAGGGGACATTCACCCAATTCTGATGCATCATTGGAAAAGAGCCAGCCAGATCTGTTAGTTTACTTTCTTGCCTCTGCTGAGGTCTCAAGAACTCACAGCACTCTTAACTTTTCCTTTACACTGACTATTTATTTCTCTAGTTTTTTTTTTTTTCTTTCTAGTAGTAGATAATAGTGGTGAGAATTCTCAAGATTTTGCCACCAGCCTTCTCTCCTTGAAACATCTTCTGGTGGGAAGGTTGGAGTAGGTAGGGACTTCTCTGTCCCACATCAGAATATTCTATTTATTCTCTTGGCCACCACATTTTAAAAGTTCTAGCAAGAATTTGTACCTCTTTCTTTGCTTTTTTTTTTTTTTTTCCTGGGTTTTGATACTTTTTTTGTTCCTTTTGTGAGGTCTTATGGAAGGAAGGGTCCGTGGTCCAGCTTCCCTAAACCATCGTTATGGTGAAGTCCAGCTCTGGGTAACTGTATGGTTCTGTTCTAAATGGTCAACCTCTTGGGGCGCCTGGGTGGCGCAGTCGGTTAAGCGTCCGACTTCGGCCAGGTCACGATCTCGCGGTCCGTGAGTTCGAGCCCCGCGTCAGGTTCTGGGCTGATGGCTCGGAGCCTGGAGCCTGTTTCCGATTCTGTGTCTCCCTCTCTCTCTGCCCCTCCCCCGTTCATGCTCTGTCTCTCTCTGTCCCAAAAATAAATAAACGTTGAAAAGAAATTTAAAAAAAATAAAATAAAATAAAATAAAAATAAATGGTCAACCTCTTTCTAAATGTTTGTCCCACCTGCAGAGATTCCCAAGGACATCAGTCTTGGGGGAGGCCTCGGTATCAGGATCTTTAAAAGCTCCCTGGGTTATTGAAGCAACTGCTATAGTTCGGTGCTTTTCAAATTTTAATGTGCATGCCAACCACTGAGGGTCTAGTTAAAATTCAGATTCTGCCTTGGAGGGCCCAGGATGTCACTCAAGAGTCTGCATTGCTAACTAGCTCTCAATGCCGCTGCAGTGGTTCCTCTGGATCCCTTGACCACACCTTGTAGCAAGGTTCTGGCTGACACTCCTGCCTGGATGCTCTTTCTGGTTTTAACCTGTTTTTTTTTTAACTTTCAATGTTTTTTTTTGTTTTGTTTTGCTTTGTTTTGTTTTATTTTGTTTGTCATTTGTGTGTGTTTTTGTTGTTTTGTTTTGTTTTGTTTTGTTTTTGAGAGAGAGAGAGAGAGAGAGAGAGAGAGAAGCAAGGCAGAGAGAGAGAGAGAGGGAGAGAGAGAATCCCAAGCAGGCTCTGCACCGACAACAACGAGCCTGTTGCGGGGCTCAAACTCATGAACAGGGAGATCATGACCTGAGCCAAAGTGGATGCTCCAACAGACCGAGCCATCCAGGTGCCCCCTTGCCTGCATACTCTTGATCCCTCACATCCACAGACTGACACCGTGGCCTTGTGACATCCCCTCAGGGGGACAGACGCCTTACCTGAAGCACAGTACAGTCGTGTATATGGATTGTGCTTTTTTTCAAAAGTGCTCCAAACGTGTGTGGCTGTGAGTTCTAATTACAGAGACTGGAAATTCTCAAATTCTTAGGATTTGAAGAAGGATATGTAAGAGGTAAAAGCATCTCCTCAAATCCTACTTTAGAACAGACTTACAGGGGCACCTGGGTGGCTTAGTCCGTTAAGCGTGCCACTTCGGCTCAGGTCATGATCTCACCGTTTGTGGGTTCGAGCCCCGAGTCGGGCTCTGTACTGACAGCTCAGAGCCTGGAGCCTGCTTCGGATTCTGTGTCTCCCTCTCTCTGCCCCTCCCCCACTCATGCTCTGTCTCTCTGTCTCTCAATCATAAATAATCGTTAAAAAAAGAAATTAAAAAAAAAAAGAGGGGCACCTGGGTGGCTCAGTCGGTTAAGCGTCCGACTTCAGCCAGGTCACAATCTTGCAGTCCATGAGTTCGAGCCCCGTGTCGGGCTCTGGGCTGATGGCTCAGAGCCTGGAGCCTGCTTCCGATTCTGTGTCTCCCTCTCTCTCTGCCCCTCCCCCGTTCATGCCCTGTCTCTCTCTGTCTCAAAAATAAATAAACGTTAAAAAAAAAAAAAAAGAACAGACTTACATTGTTTTAACCTGTTCCTGGCATTTGGCATCACTTCTAAGCATAAGTAGGGCCACACAAATGGCACCATCCGTGTCACAGCTGAAAGCCACACTGAGAGGCACAGGAATACAGTAGAGCCAGAAAGAGAGGAACAGTGAACAATGTTGCCATCATCTTCAGAGCTGAAGAAGCCCCGGCACCTGGCTGCACTTTCTCTATTAAGGGTGAAAGACAAGATGTTCTAAAACAGAAACGAAAACAAAACAGAGACTCTTGGGAGCCCTCCTGGTAAATCGGAAAGTTCGTGCAAAACCTGGGACGGGGGCCGAACTGTGTGTTAGCGTAAGGCCACCACACGATGGCGCCGTTGGCTCGAGGAACGTAAAGCGTCGGAACCCGTGCCGTGTGGATTTCATCTCAGCCCTGCTTTAGGGAATGATCCTTCGACAGGTGGAAGGAATAAGATAGGAGTGAAAAATCAGGGCTGCTAGAAGCTGTTTTTCATCAGGCCAGGAACCTTTGACATTTGGAACAATCTAGCAATGTCTAAGAGGCCTCCAGCTGTGGGGGGCTAACCAGGTCACTCTTGTTTACATGACACAAGGATTCCTGGAGGAATTGTATGCCCAGTGAATGGGTGAAAATGTGATCTTTCTCTACAAACACTAGTAGAATCCTTTTGTGGAGGGGGGGGGGGGGATAAATAAATAAATAAAACCTCTTCTATTTTTTGTTTTTAAACTTTTTTTTAAGTTATTGGGTATTAGGGGCTTATGGGAAGGGAAATGTGTTTAGTACTTTAAGTACATTTTTCACTTAATATTCATAACACCCCTGTGGCCTTATCATCATTCCCATTCTACAGGTGGAGAAACTGAGGGCCGAAATGATTAAAGCACTTACCCAAATTGTGAAGCCAGGACCCGAACCCACTTTGATCTGTCCCAAATCCTGTAAATTTAACCACAGTGCTATATTACTTCCCAATCAATATTCATTTACAAATACACATGTTCCAACACTGGTCTTTCTTAGTCTGGTATTCTGTGACTTGCAACAAAAACATCTTGCGTGATACAGTGTGATAAGGGAAGAATGAGTATATACAAGCAGTCCATAACAGGAGCACCTAACCCATTCTTAAGCAGCAAAAATTTCCTGGAACGTCTTTATCTCGTTCCCTGCGTTTTAGTACCTCTTTACTTCTTTACTACTTCACTAAAGCCCTTTCTTCCTAGGTCTATCCCTCCCCATCAACTTCCAAACAAATTGTATTCTTCCTCAATAAACTAATCTGTTAAATGGAAAGCAAGCTGGTTGTATTAATTCTCACTAAAGTGTACATGACTGATAGTCACTGCATTATGTAATCCAAATAAGATGTGTTTGGCATTAGACCTAAGAGAATAAATCAGTGATGATATTTCAGTCTATATGGCTGTTCATATCTCAATACTTTCATTATTCAAGGAGATCGACCCTGAAGAGAAGACAAAAGGCAAGGAGAAAAGATAAGACCAGCAGTTAAAATGAATCAACTAGTAATTATGAAATTACAGGCACACTCAGTGCTGAACACAGAATAATAACAGCTATGAAGAAAGCTCTCTCCTAGGCTACTTCCATGGTTTGAACCTTCTCTGGTCCTCTTGTCTTTTATGTTTCTCGACTGGAAAAGTTTGGACTAATTAAGGAGCAAAGAAACCTGAGGAAATCCTTCACCACTTTACGAATGATATAAACTCTTCCAGGGTGACCAAATAGCCCTGCTTTTCTTTATATTAAAAAAAAAATCTAGGGGTGCCTGGGTGGCTCAGTCGGTTGAGCGTCTGACTTCAGCCCAGGTCAATGATCTCACGGTCTGTGAGTTCTAGCCCCGCGTTGGGCTCTGTGCTGACAACTCAGAGCCTGGAGCCCGCTTCGGATTCAGTGTCTCCCTCTCTCTCTGCCCCTCCCCTGCTCATGCTCTGTCTCTCTCTGGTTCAAAAATAAATAAACATTAAAAAAATCTAGCTAATAACTGTGAAGAAAATGAAAGAAGTAGAACATCTCCATTTTTCACCCACTAATGATATAACCAATTTGAGCAAACACAGTGGGCAGGTGAAACCCACTATGGAGGAGTGAAGGGGACATTTGCAATGGAGGGTCTGGCTGACACGGCTTGACCCCACCGTTGTTACTTAGTGCGAAAACAGACCCACTGTGTGCCTTCCGAATTCATGCAGTAGGAGGTATCCAGTATAGCCTATGAACTCTCACCCAAAAAATCTGAAGCCTCATCGAGTGAGTTTCTAGAGCTAGCTCCCACTCTATGAGAAATACGGAGGATACAGGAACAAATTAAATGACTCCACAAGGGAGCAAATATGCAATTTCACAGTGGATGGCATTCTGCCACATGGGGGGCAATGGACTCAGTTCCTCACAAAAAGGGGAGAGAGGGTCTGCTCTGAAATCAGGCACTTAAGAAACAGAAGAACCAAATGCAGCATGTGGACTGTGAACCAAGCCAACCAATGGTAGAGAGACTTGAGACAACTGGGGAATTTTTACAAGGACGATGTATTTGATGACCCCAAGGTATTACTGTTAATTTTGTCAGATACGATAGCAGCATTCTAGTAATGTACGAACGCATTCTTTTTTTTTTTTTTTTTTTGGAGATATTTACTGAAGCATACAAGGGTGAAATGACATTATCCACCTTAAAATCTGAATCAAAAGGGGGCACCGGGGTAGCTCAATCGATTAAGCGTTCAACTTTGGCTCAGGTCATGATCTCACAGCTTGTGAGTTCGAGCCCCACATTGGGCTCTGTGCTGACAGCTCAGAGCCTGGAACCTGCTTCAGATTCTGTGTCTCCCTCTCTCCCTGCCCCTCCCCCACTCGTGATCTGTCTCTTTCTCAAAAAATAAACATTAAAAAATTTTTTAATAAATAAAATTTTTAAAAAGTAAATAAACATTAAAACAATAATCAAAAAATAAAAAGTCATACCTATTTCTGTGATATTCTGTGGTACAAAAGAAAATTCAGCAGGTCAATGAGATCATTTTCAGCTTGGATGGGACACACCCACAGCCTATATTCGATCTCCGTCAGTGTTAAGCCAGGACCCAAATATTCCCCTTATCAAACTGCATTGCATTCTGTTTATCCATCCCAGAAGGACAGATGTCGCCACCAGCCTGATTTAGGACTGGATTCAGTTCCTCCAAGCACTTCCAATGGGATGCACTACACCTTGTAGTTCACCTACGAACTTCACCTGGGAATCCTGCTGGTTGGCTGCAACGGGTTCCACCAGCTTTAGGTTAGGTCAGGCACCAGTTCAAAGGCAAGTGTTGTCCCTGAACTCATAAAAAGAAGTGCAAACTGGGGTGTCTGGGTGGATCGGTAGGTTAAGCTTCTGACTCCGGCTCAGGTCATAACCTCATGGTTTGTGACTTCAAGCCCCCCATTGGGCTCTGTGCTGACAGCTTGGAGCCTGGAACCTGCTTCGGATTCTCTGTGTGTGTTTCTCTCTCTCTCTCTGCCCCTCCCCTGCTCATGCTCTCTCTCTCTCTCTCTCTCTCTCTCTCTCTCTCTCTCTCAAATATAAATAAATGTTAAAAAAAAACAAAAAAAAAGAAATGCACACTCACACAGTTGACTCTAAGATGCATGAAAGATGCTCGCCCTCATTCATAACAGAATGCAAATTAAAACACAGTGAGATTTTCAGGTTGTAGCAAGTCAGACCAACGGAAAACACCCTTGCTGAAAGTGTAGGGAAATGGATACTTTATCAGTGGGATTTTTAGCTGGTGCTAATTTGGCAGCATCTAGTACTATTACAAATGCATATGGCCTTGTGCCCAGGAATTCCGCTTCGTATGAATGTATCCCACTTACACCTGCTCCCACCTGAAGCCACCTGTGTCTGCTTTCATTGCCACATTGCTTGTAACAGTAGATGATCTGAAAACTTACCTATCAGAAGGGAACTGCTTCATAAATCACGGAACAGTCACACACAATGGAATAATACGTAACTTTTTAATGACGAAATCATTTCTATAATTATATCAAACCACCTCCAGGTCATATTAAGTGAGGGGGGGAAGCAAGATAAAGCAACTGTATATACAGTATGCAATCATTTGTGTAGAAAAGGAAAAAAGAATACCTCTGGTTGTGAGTACAAAGTATTTCTGGGGGAGACACCTAAATGGCTCAGTCGCTTAAGCGTCCGACTTTTGATTTCAGCTCAGGTCATGATCTCACGGTTCGCGAGTTCGAGCCCTGAGCTGGGCTCTGTGCTGATGCAGCCTGCTTGGGATTCTGTCTCTTTCTCTCTCTCTCTCTCTCTCTCTCTCTCTCTCTCTCTGCACTTCCCTATGCACAATCGCTCTCTCTCTCTCTCTCTCTCTCTCTCAAAATAAACATTAAAAAAATACTTCTGGGAGAATGCCCAACACATTAATGACATTGGTTACCTTCAGGTAGTTGGGAGGAGGGAGAATCTTCTCTTGACTTTTGAACTCTGTAAATGTATAAACGTGACCTGTTCAGATAAAATTAATGTCCTAACAATAAAAAGGAGTCCGTTGACTTTCAAACCAAGCTTAAAGGAAACAGTAGTTATTTGGATTCGAGGCTAGGCTGGGCCAGAGAGCTGGACAATGTGCTGGAATGTGGGCCACCATGCTGCAAAAATAACAAAACACGGTTCAAGCCCCCTGTAGGGCAAAACAGAATACATTTTAAATCAAATTAAAGCCAAGTCCCTGTAGGGGCCCCAGCCTGTCTCAGTGGGTAGACCCTGTGACTCTTAACCTCGGGGTCATGAGTTCAAGCTAATCTGTACATTGGGTGTACAGATTACTTAAATAAATGAAAAGAAATGAAAGGAAATGAAATAATGAAATACAACGCCAAGTCCCTGTAGCTGGTCAGACGATGTCAGTTTCATCTCCCACCGAGGCTGATGTCCTCAGATGATGTGGTCTCTGAAATCCCGAGGAGGGGACTCGGAAAGCAGGCTGGGCCTGTCAGAGCCCCGAAGCCTGGTTGGTGAAGCCAGGGCCTGGTGGGGCAGGTGTCAATTCATGCACATAAAGAGTTAAAATAAAGGTTAACTATCAGGGTGTCTGGGTGGCTCCGTCGGTTACCTATCCAGCTGTTGACTTTGGCCCAGGTCATGATCTCACAGTCCGTGAGTTCCAGCCCCGCATCAGGCTCTGTGCAGAGCCTGCTTGGGATTCTCTCTCTCACCCTCTCTCTCTGCCCCTCCCCACCCGCTCACTCTCAAAATAAATAAACTTAAAAAAATAAATAATGAGTACAGGTTAGCTATCATTATCAGGAACAAAATGATGAGATTGGAACTACAGACTGGAGTATCTGTAGCATCTGTTCTACTCGGTAGATGTCGGTCACCACAAAGCGCGGGCCATTCCCTCTGATCACTCTGGAGGAGGGCAGGGCTCTTGGGGCTGAAGGGACCCCATGGCTCATCCTGGGTCTCCTTTCACTGCTCACTATGTGCATTTCTCTGCTCCTTCCCCGGCAGGCGGAAAACTGTAATTCCCAGCCCCTTGCCCTCACGTGAAGCCCTGAAATTGGATCCCGCCAGCGAACCGTGAACAGAGCGGGGCCGGAAAAGCCCTTCCTCTATCTCGCCTCCTTCCCCAAAAGCCACATGTTGAGACAGCGGAGCCACGGGTGAGAAACAGAATCCTTGGGTCCCTACCTGTGCACCTGCCACACCCATGACGCACGTTGAACTCTTCTGTGTTCAGCCACTGAAATCTGGGAGTTTGTTACCCCAGTGTAGACTAGACCAACCTGACCGATGAGGCTCCCAACCCCTAGTGGCTCTAAAGGTAGCAGCAGGGGGACCTGAACATATTTTCAGTAAGGTTACATGAGCTTACAAAATGTCTTTGCTTTTAGAGGGAATTTGATCACCGAGGTGCGGTGACACGGGTTGGCCTTGAGGCTGACCAGAATTCACAGGCTGCTGGCGGTATATGTCATTTGCTCGGGGAAACAAGTTCTTTCAAAACACTGGGTCTGCGGTGGCATGGGTTGATAAAATGAACTTTTGGTACCAAAAGGAGAGAGAGAGAGAGAGAGAGAGAGAGAGAGAGAGAGAGAGAGAGAGAGAGAGACTGTTGGAAACCTGGATTGACTTCCTTCTCATTTTAAGTTGTATTTATTTAAGTAACCTCTACACCTAACGTGGGGCTCGAACTCACAACCCTGTGATCAAGAGTCACATGCTCTTCTGACTGAGCCAGCCAGGTGCCCCACTTCCCCCTCATTTTAGAGGTGAAAAGGGAGACCCAGAGGGAGGGCTCAGGGACTTTTGGCCACCTTACACCTCAGTCCTTCTGAGAAGCAAGTTACCAGGTCAAAAGTGGAGGGTCAGAGAGACAGAGCCCCCACACCCCCGATCAGCTGGGTCAGGGCCAACAGTCACTCAGGGATGATGAGCCCAAAGAAAAATCCTCCCCACCTAGGACAAGATTTAGGAAACTAAATGAGTTGGTCCCAAATGCAGCTACAGGCACCAGGCACAAGGAAGTGAGACCAAGGCAGGCTCTAACAAGTTCATTTCCATGCAATATTCCCAGACCTCCCACTTTTTCCAGAAAAGCCCAAAAAGCTGGCATCTATGTGAGATCTCCCAATTTTTCAGTGTTGGCAGTCAGTCGAAAATGAAAGCAAAAACTCCATATGGGTCAAACAAAATACATCTGAGGGCTGGAGGAGGCTTTCAGTCCATTGAGCCGAGACCTCAGCCCTCCCGTTTCCTTGACT
Organism: Felis catus; assembly: GCF_018350175.1. Lineage (NCBI taxonomy): Eukaryota > Metazoa > Chordata > Mammalia > Carnivora > Felidae > Felis > Felis catus. The sequence continues at coordinate 10,223,350 of NC_058380.1, forward strand.
GCAGAGAGAGGACCACAGCCATGGCCACAGGCAGGACACAAATGCATTGTTCTCCTGGTAAAGTCACCAGATTCAGCAAATGAAAACAGAGGACACCCAGTTCAGCTGGACTTCAGGCAAACAATGAATACTTTTTAGTATAAATATGTATAGGTAATACTTATATGGGAGAATATAAAAATGTCTAAGGCAATACTTATGCCTGGGACATACTTACAGTCTATACCATGTATATACATATATACATACATAAATATATATGAACATAAATACTGATACAAATACTGCAAATATTTATATATAAATAGATATTTATAAAAATATACTGTATACATATATATACATATATATAGTCTATGCTATGTATATATATATATATATATATATGAACATAGATCCTGATACAAATATTGCAAATATTTATATATAAATAGATACTGATACAAATATACCATATACATATATATATACATATATATATAGTCTATGCTATGTATATATATATATGAACATAGATACTGATACAAATATTGCAAATATTTATATATAAATAGATACTGATACAAATATACCATATACATATATATACAAATATCTATATATGCTATATATATGTACACACACACACACATAGATACTGATACAAATACTACCCAGGACATACTCAGGCTAAAAATTTATTCACTGTTTATCTTAAATTCCATTTTAACTGGTATTCTGGATCTGGCAGTATCTGACCTAGCTCATCAATGAGCTCTTTCTTTGGCCTCAATTGGCCAGGAAATCTGAAATACAAAGGTCTTTGGGGCCAACTAGGCTCAGAGCAAGAGTCACCAAAGCTCTGTAGTGTGAATCACTTCCTGCCTCAGTGAAGGAAGAAGTAGACTTTTTTTTTTTAAGTTTATTTATTTATGTTGAAAGAGAGAGGGGGGAAGGGGAGGAGTGGGGCCAGGGGCAGAGGGAACCCCAAGCAGGCTTCACATTGTCAGTGAAGAGCCCGATGAAGGGCTCGAACCCATGAACTACAAGATCATGAACTGAGCCAAAATCGGGAGTCAGATGCCTGACTGAATTAAGGGTAATTGCCAGGTGGGATTAAGAAGTAGACTTAATCCCACCCACACAGAGGCACTCCCATGGGCAAGTGTAGCCCCAGACCATTGGAACTGGCTGTCTGGTCAGGCATTCCCCCAGCAAGCTTATTTCTGTCCAGGTGACAGTGGGCAGGTCACTCTTTCCTTCGATCCCCTGGGGGACAGGCCTACTGCCCCTGGGTGCATTACCGTCTCTGCCATAAGGACTGCCTCAAGATTCTTGAAATCCCAGAGCACAGGTTTGCTCATCTATCCTGCCCTTGGAACATTCATCGTGCGCGTAGGTCCTGGTGGGGGCTGGTGGTGCTGTGGAGCTCAGGAGGGTTATTCCAGGTCTCCTCCTGCCCCCCTGAGAGGGCGCTCAGAAAGCATAATCCTCCCTCCTTACTGTGGACTTCACTGTCTGACCCTGTCCCCTGTCAGGAAGGAAAAACTTTTCCTCTACCCTCTTAAGTTCATTGACCGGAGGTCTGCAAATTAAACTCACAAAAGGCAGATGAAAAGGGCAAAAGGCACATAATTTTTATGAATGCTTACATGCATGTCAGTTCACAGAAAAGAGGTGAATCTCACAGAAGGGGTTAGGCTTGGGGGCTTACACACCTTTTTATAAAAGGAAAGAGGCACTAAGGAATCTACTCCTGAAATCATTGTGGCACGATATGGTAACTAATCTGGATGTAAATTTTAAAAAATAAAAAATAAAATTAAAAAATAAAAGGAAAGAGGGTTTCAGTTTCAAAGCTGGTAAGTTGCAGGGAAGTGACTAGGAAATACATGGTGGGTGGGGGGGAACTAACGGAAGACAAGGGCTATGTTTATGCAAGGTGTTTTTCTGCAAGCTCGTCTTGGCATTGATTTCCTACTTTCAGTCATAAGAGTTGCTCTTCTTTCACTGGTACAAGGCAGTCAACTTCTCCAAAGGGAAATTTATACCCTGCTTTTAGGCAGATATGGGGAGAGCAGAGAACTCTTCCTGCATCTGTTGATTCTCAATTGCCTTCAGCTCAAAATAATCCTTATGCCAAAGTGGCATATTTGGGATGACATATTCTGATCCTCCCCCCCGCCCCCCGCCCAGGTGGAGCTGTAGTGGATATTGCTGTTGGTCAAGAAGCAAAGCAGAGGCCCCACACGCTATCAGCACCAACCCCAAACTCTTACACAGACCATGGACCTAACTGCACAACCGAATGTGGGGGGAGCCCTGTTCTGTCGCAGAACTCTTACACAGACCATGGACCTAACTGCACAACCGAATGTGGGGGGAGCCCTGTTCTGTCGCAGAGAGTCTCCCTCTTCCTCCCCCCTCCCCTCTTCCTCCTTCAGCACAAGGAGCAGAGGGAAAACACTGATTTCATCTGTTTTACTCCCACTGACCTCCAGGGGGCATCAGAGCTAAGAAGAACACTCATTAATGCAGACGGCTGGTCACGGTCTGTACAGCTGGCTGCACTTGACTGGCTGGCTGATGGACAGGAAAGGTTCCGGATGCTCCAACGCCCAGGAATCTGCAGCCACAGCCACATTTCCCAGATCTGATGGAGGCATTTCCAGAGAAAACCAGGGAGCTCGCCAAAGAAAGGAACCAGAATTCTAAAAATCCCTGTGAGCCCTAGGGGCACCTGGCTGGCTCAGTCTGTAGAGCATACAACTCTTTGATATGGAGGTTGTGTGTTCAAGCCCCAGGCTGAGTATAGAGCCAACTTAAATACATTTTTTTAAACTTAATGTTTATTTATTTTGAGAGAGAAAGAAAGCACGAGCAGGGGAGGGGCAGAGAGAGGGAGACACAGAATTTGAAGCAGGCTTCAGGCTCTGAGCTGTCAGCACAGGGCCCAATGCGGGGCTCGAACTCACAAGCCGTGAGACCATGACCTAAGTGGAAATCGGACGCTAAACCAACTGAGCCACCCAGGCGCCCCTAAAGACATTTTTTTTAATTAAAATCCGTGAACTCTAAGTCCATAAAATGAATCCAAAGGTCTGAACCCCACCCACGTCTGTCACTTCAAGGTAGTGGTCCTTGGACAAGTTACTTCCTTGCTTCCTCATCTATGAAAGGGGAATAGTAATACTAACAATCTCTTGTGGTTGTTGAGTGATAACATGATTTAATACATGTTCATCATCATGTACAAAAACGCTAGCACAGAGTAAGAACTTTATGAATAATTGTTCCTGAGTCACACTTAACTCCGAACTATTTCCGGAAAATGCTGGATTCTGGGTAGCATTTGTTTTTAATAGATTAATTGTTGGGGTGGGGGGGAACGGTGCACCTGGGTGGCTCAGTCAGTTGAGCGTCCAACGCTTGATTTCAGCTCAGGTCATGATCCCAGGGTCACGGGATCATCCCATGGTGGGCTCAAGGCTGGGTGTGGAGTCTGCTTGAGAATCTCTCTCTGTCCCTCCCCTGTTCACATGGACATGCTCTCTCTCTCTCTCTCTCTCTCTCTCTCTCTCAATAAACAAATATAATTAAAATTAAAAAAACTTAATAAGTTAATTGGCATCTGGATTGGATCTAGACATATTTTAAACTGATTAATAACATCTAACAGGTGCTCTGAATTGCTAATTTTAATAAATCATGTTGGATTCACCAAATTTTCTCTAGGAATATAGCTAGATTTTTGGAACATGTTTTTGACATACATATAGAGAGCTTTGGTATATCAAATATTCTATGTAATAGGGGGGTAAGGATGCATCATGCCCAATTGGCAATTTTTAAGACCCTACATATAATATCGTTAATAGTAAACCACATTAGATACATAGTTTCTCGAAGCATCAGGGTCTGTAGTGACCCTTGGATTTTACTGTGTTGGAGATACGCGGACAGGCTGGTTCACAGAGCTTTTCTGAAGATAGGAAAGTGCATCTATCAGTGCTTGCTGTAGGCATTTTCGTTTACTCATCAGCTTTATTTTCCATACACTGCTGCCCACTCAGGAAGCCCCAAGTGACATCTGACTGCCCAGCTGCCGGTGGCCTGGGTTGATTTCAGAGTGGGGACAGCCCTTAGGGACGTACCAGGGTCGGATCAATGCCAGCCGTAGGTGCTCAATAAAAGCTGGTTCTCCTCCCTCCCTGACATCTTCCTTTCTAGTCTCAAATTCAGTGAGTGAGATTTCTTTCAAACTTTAAGTGAACCAACCACATCCTATTTTGTCTAAGGGAACAGGCTGAAGGAGATGAGGGGGCAATGATCTATCAATAGCATCTACAGCTAATCCTTTTAATGCTCACGCTGTTCTCTTGCAACTCATTCACTCTTTTCCCTTCTCCCTACCTTCCCCCTGAGCACCTGCTACACTGGACCATAACTTCGTGCAAAGTAGAAATAAGCACCTCCCCAAACAGCACCCTCTCTGATCATCTGGCAAATCAGAAAAGAGCACCCATTCCAGATCTGAGCCCCCGCTTGCTCTCTTGGCCAAGCCCCTTGGTGCAACACACAAAATGCATGACCACCCACAGCAGCCAATGTCACCAGGGGCTCCCTGAAGGCAGAACCCAATGAGGAAGGCCAAGGCCAGTACAGAGTCTGCTGGTGATACAGCTCACATGTAACCCCGTGGAGGCCCTGGGTGCCAAGTCACATTCACCAACCCTATGGCTCTATCGAAGCCATTCCACATCTGACTCTACCAGATCTGGCCGGGAGACAGAGGTTCCTTCTTTCCCCCAAACAACCTTCCATAGACCTTTGGAATCTTTCCCTTAAATCACAGTGCAAGTGTGAGGTCGTGGTCTAAAACAACCAAGCAGTGACTCAAGTATTCGGAGGTATAATTTTCCTGCAACTGGTGAGTTTACTTTTGGTTAAGCTCAGTGGCTTTGCCCGTGGGATACATGAAACTCTTAACACAGCCTAACGCCCCCCCCCGCACCCCCCACCCCCACCATCGCCAACTCTCAGAATCCAATTGGTAAATAAACTCCATTGAGATGTAAGGAAAACCACTACCCTTTTTATTGACCCTTCACATTGAAATAGTAAATGATACTGTGGGAACACTGACGGACGACACTGAACGGACCATCGGCAAGAGGCAAGATTGCCTCTCCCAAGACTCCTCTGTCCCCTGAGATTGGAATTCAGGGAGGATGCATTGGAAATGATTTTTTTTTCCCCTCAGTAATGACAACGTTCAGTACCACCTAAGGAATGAAATTGAAGCATTGATCTTATTCTTCAAGTATAGGATAGCTTCAATATTAAAATTAACATATAAATTTAGCATCCGTCTCATTTTCAACTCACTTCTGCTGAGTAAATGCACATAAAAAGAATGAATCACTGAAACAGTATGCAGTGAAATCAAGTTCATTTTTCAAATATGTCAGATCAAATGCAGTCAGCGCCTGTTCTCTGGGCACCCAACAAATGTTCCCAGGATACCCCCCCTTCCCATTGCCTCCCACCAACCTAGCCATAGGGCAACTTGGGGACTTTGGAAGATGAGTCCCTAAAGAGCAGACCCCATAAATACGTAACTGCTACATGGTCTACCTCTTCCTCTGGTCCTATTTCTTTCCGTAAATTTTAAATGTTCTTAGGCTCTTAGAAGGCTTTGATTGATTGCAACAGGCTGGACCAGGGGTTCAGAATCACTGCCCCCTTCCCGTCACCTCCCCAGTTTCTCTGCTATTAATTTCAACCGCAGCCACGTACCTGGCTAAGAAATGCCTTGCTGCTCAAAATTTCTGTGCAACTGCTTTTGTTTTTCCCTTCACCAAGAGGATTGGTATTCCGTAGTAAGACATCACCTCACACCTGTTAGAATGGCTGTTATCAAAAAGACAAGAGATCTTGAGGGCTGGCCAGGATAAGGAGAAAGGGAGCCCTTGTGCACTATTGGTAAGAATGTAAAATGGTGCAGCCACTATGGAAAACAGTATGGAAGCTGCTTAAAAAATTAAAAATAGAACTATCATATGACCCAGCAATGCCAACTCTGGGTATATATCTGAAGAAAATGAAATCAATATCTCAAAAAGATATCTGCACCCCGTATTCACGGGAACGTTATTCACAACAGCCAAGACATGGAAACAACCTAGATGGAAACCTAATCTGTCCATCAACACATTAACAGATAAAGCAAGTGTTACAAACTAAGTGAGACACGGCAATCACAAAAAGACAAGTAGTGTGTGGTCTCCCTTACTCATGGAATCTAAAAAAACCAAACTCACAGAAACAAGGAGTAGAATCATGGTTGCCAGGGGATGGGGGTGGGAGGAACGGGGAGATGTTAGTCAAAGGGTACAGGCTTCCACTCGTAAGATGAGTAAATTCTGGATATCCAATGTGCAGCATTGTGCCTGCTGCATATTGCATGCTCGAAAGTTGCTGAGAAGAGGGGCAACTGGGTGGCTGTCGATTAAGTTTCTGACTCTTGGTTTCGGCTCAGATGGTGATCTCAGAGTTCACAGGTTCGAGCCCTGCATCAGGCTCTGCACTGACAACGTGAAGCCTGCTTGGGATTCTCTCTCTTTGCCCCTCTCCCACTCATGCACACGCACTCCCACTCCCTTGCTCTCTTTCGCAAAATAAATAAATAAAGTTTTTTTAAAAAGAGTAATTAAAAAAAGTTGCTGAGAAAAGACCTTCAATGTTCTCATCACCAAAAAGGGATAATTAGGTGAGGTGATGAATGTGTTAACTAACCTTATTGTGGTGATCATTTTGTAATAATACCTATATCAAATCATCACCTCATACAACCTTAAACTTACACAATGTTGTATGTCAATTATATCTCTGTAAAACTGGGCGGGGGAAGGGGATTCTTGATGATTCTTAAAACTCAAATCTCCAGCCCCAGAGCAAAGCTTATTTCCAGGCGTCATTAGGAAACCTGGAATCATGGCATACCTTAAGGGTCAGCAGCACTGGCAAATCTCAGGAGCTTTAAGTGGTGCTCCCCTTGATAGGAAGGAGGGCACACTTATGCTAACATCTGGTGCTTCGCCAATCAGAAGTTTCCAAACACAGGCATTTCTGATCTCAAATGTGTACTTGGTTCAAACGTTAACACTGCCGCTGAAGTTACTTGAACTACCTGTAGGGCAGGTACCAAGACTGCTTACAGGTGGGCGTTTATTTACTGTTGCCATAGAGAAGGACACAGGAGTGGAGGATGTACGTATTTAGAAGCCTCCAGCATGAGAGTTTTTATCCTTCAGCTCTTTTGCTTGGCATGGATCTAAGAAGAAAACCCAAAGATGTGTGTGATGCACAGGGAGGTGGTTCTCAAATCTTAGTGAGTTTAAGAATCACCTGGCAGAGCGGGGGAGGGCAGGGCACCTGGGTGGCTCAGCTCAGTTGAGCATTCGACTTCAGCTCGGGTCATGATGTCACGGTTCATGGGTTTGAGCTCTGCATCAGGCTCTGTGCCGATAGCTCGGAGCCTGGAGCCTGCTTCGGATTCTGTGTCTCCCTCTCTCTCTGCCCCTCTCCCACATGTGTGCTCCTGCACTATCTCAAAAAGAAATCAACATTAAAAATTAAAAAAAAAAATCACCTGGGAAAAATGACAAAAATGTAGGTGCTGATGCTTCCAGGGATTCCGAACTCAACAAGCAGAGCCCGGGAATCTAAACTAGAAATGTAAGCACTGGGGTGCGTGGACCACAGACAAATGCCATAGAACAGACTGCCCCAGCCACACTCACACGGTAGATGAATAAAGCATTTAAGACGAGCAGCTGGCAGGTGCTGCCTAGAAGGGGAGAGAGAGGCACCCTGGTTTAATGTGGACTAACTTGCCCTAAGGCTGGCTTGACTCAGCTCCAAGTTTACCTTCAAGCACCCCGTCATTTTGTCGTGTGACACACGGGATTGAGCCAGAAGGAGCTGGCTGATTTTTACTCCCTCATGTGAAAAAATAACCGTGTGCCGCTTTGCTACATGTCCTCGCAGGATAGTCTCTGGGAGTTGAGCTAGAATCTAACACGTTCTGACACTTTCGCCAGAGGGGGGCCCCACAGACAGGATCACAGAGGAAGCAAAAGGGAATGCTGGGAGCGGGATGTAGGATCTTAACCAGTTTCTCCCATCAGCCCCCTGACCACACTTGCACCAAAATAAATATTTCTTGCTCCAGAAGATTATATCGAGGATCAAACATACCTGTACTAGCCTTTGAGTTCGCTGTCTTACAGATCATTCCATTTTGCTGGCCATTGTCAAAAGAAGTCCATGATTTTGATGATCTGTGGAGGTTAAATCACATGCTGTAAAGGCACCCATATCTTAAGGCGAGTTTTGCTCAATTGGGCCATTCAACCTGGAGAAGTAACAGCTGAAAGATTTTGTAGCACCTTTGGCTCCCAGGGGATCTGTTATCATTGCTGCTTGCTAAATATATGCCGATTGGCTTTTGAGATGAAGATACCTTGGAAAATACATTTGTCCTAGTTAGGCCTAGACATTGGCCCATCACAACACATGAAACGTCCTGGATATGTGTCTTTAGAATCAGGGGCAAATTATTTTGCTCTCCACTCCCTTACTTTCTTCCTTTATGTATACGCTAATGTTTAAATACAATCCTAACAACAAATAGTATGTACTTTTAAACACCCTGGTATGTAACTATGTCACTGAAATACACATTAGTCCGGCTAATATAAGGAATTTTTTTTTCCCCATCAAAGATTCTCATCCCCAAAGTGCCCTACAGAAATAAAGATGAGTTGGGGTTTTTTTCAGTTTTAAATATCTCTGTCTCCTGGGACCCATTCAAGGATGGTCGGCAGCTGATATTAGCTCCTATCCCCCAGGCCAAGAGGATTAGCACTCTCCCTTCCAGACCTATTCTGGCATTGGGAGCTCTTTCTGCGTCCTTGTCATGTAGAGGCTTTTATTTGCTTACTTTCTCTTCCACCTTCCTAAGTGTATTTTCTGACTTAAACAGCCATCTTTGCTTTCACTCTCTTTGAAGAATGGACACAGCAAGAGAAGTGATCTGTGTGGGCACCACCAGATAGTATTGTTGGAAAACTCACTTTTTAAAACCCCCGAGCAAGAATGCAAAGTCTACCAAGCTTAATTAACAGTAGTAATAATAGCTCCCATTTATCGAGTGCTTTCTCTACGACAGGTCCGGGGGCGATAGATTGTTTCATTGTTACTTTATTCTTTTTTTAAAAAAAATTTTTTTTAATGTTTATTTATTTTTGAGAGAGAGAGTGAGACGGAGCATGAGCAGGGGAGGGCCAGAGAGAGGGAGACACAGAATCAGAAGCAAGCTCCAGGCTCTGAGCTGTCAGCACAGAGCCAGACGTGGGGCTCGAACCCACGGACCGTGAGAACATGACCTGAGCCGAAGTCCTACGCCCAACCGACTGAGCCACCCAGGCGCCACTCATTGTTACCTTATTCTTGAACGGGATCCTCCATTATAATCCCTGTTTATCTTGGACTCGTGGACCGGTAAGTTGGACAATTGCATACAGAAAGCGTTCTCTTACACAAAATAGGCTCTCGCCAAGTATCAGTTGAAGAATTCAAAAAATGGATGGAGGGGCTGAATTTAACTCTATTCTTAAGCAACAAATTCTCCATATTTCTCGAGGAGTGCCCCCTTTCACTGATACCTTGATTCCTGATCCGTGTGCAAGCAAGTGGCTTTTACATCCAGTTTCTATCTTTCCAGATCCTCTTTCCACCAGTAGAAATGACATAAACGAAGGTCATCTCCTTAGTTTATTTTTTTTTCTAGAGCCCTCAGCATGCTACAATAACCTGACAAAGCTTTATCTTGTGTTCATTTCACAATACATTTCATGCAGTTCACAGCTGTGATTTGGGTTTACATCGACAGGACGCATGTGTCAATTCAGCCATGTGAAAAGAATTAATTCTTAATGGAGTTTGTCTCTGAAAACCGTCCAAGCTTAAATAAGCATGTGAGCAGTTCACTCTATTCTCAAGTGCAGTCTCTCTCAAATATGCAAGAAGGATTTTTAGCATAAGAATATAAGGTCCCTGTTCCGAGTCCATTTGCAACTAAACCATTTCCTTTAGGCTTTACATATCCTGAGGAATCCTCTTTCACAAAACTGCATTCAAGTATACTATTTAATGGGACATTCCGGGTTGAGTTGAGGAACGAGGCTGACCTTCAGCCTCACATCCCCAAATAACATCTTCCAGTGGACCCGGCTTTTCCCAAGACTATTCTTAGCATCAGACTCTCTTTTACAATACACATTCAGCACTAAAGCCACAGAGTAGAGCTATTTGGCATTTTCCAATGAAGTGCAAGAAATTAAATAAGTTATGTGTTTTTTTTTTTTATTGCCAAGGTATAGAATCAAGCACAGTCACTTGGTGAAACAGAAGGAAAGGGGGGTATACACAGGTCGTGACCTCTCCTCGCGAGGGGGAGGGGGTGTGGGGGAGGGGCAGATGCACAGAAAACGTCACCTGGTCCCCACCCGGCAGGTAAGCCCTTTAAGAGGATGTGTTGAGTATCCTGGAGTCCGAGGAGTCGGACCGCTCGTCGTAGTCGTCCTCGGTGTAGATGGACTGCTTGGCCACGATCGGACAGCCGTCGTCGGGGATGGAGATGCGGGGGTCCTCGGGGGCGCGCGCGGGGAGGACAGGCGAGCTCCGGAAGACGCCGGCTGAGTTAGTGGGGAAGGGGCCCACGTACTGGGACCTCAGCTGGTACTGCTGCTGCAGCGTCATCGTGTTCCACAGGGTGACGTCGTTGGGCAAAAAGGGGCTGGACTGGTTCCTCGCCAAGGTATTCCTCAGCATCAGCGGGTAGCGGGGCGGCTGGGGGAAGGGGTGCTGCAGGGGAACCGCCAAGGGGTTGGGGACAACGTTACTGGAGTCGGCGGAAAACCTCAGCGTGTCCGGGACCCTGAAGGCCGAGCCCACGGACCACTTGGACGAGGAGATGGGGTAGGAGCTCAGGCTGTGTTCGAAGATGTGGCCGTTGGAGGGCAGCACCAGCCCCTCGGGCTCGGCCGCAGTTCTGTCTGCCGCCGCGGAGACGGACGAGCGGCTGGACAGAAGGACCTCCACGGCGCTCACCAGGTCGCCCCCGCAGCCCTTCAGGATCAGCTCCAGCACCGTCGGCTTCTGGTTGGGGAATATTTTTTTTAACACTTCCAGGGGCGGTCTGTTGGCTTTCAGGCTGAAGGGCAGGGACACGGTCCCCGAGGGGCCCTCGATCAGCAGGTGGTTCTGCTCCGCGTGGTACTTGGGGCTGTCGGGGCGGCTCTCCGGGTTCCCGCCGTTTTTCTGGACCGCGTAGCCGCCTTCGTCCACCGACACGATCTCGGGGCTCTCAGGGGTGAAGCAGCCCTTACTTTTGGCCACATCCGGGGAGCTCCTCTGGTCGGCGTCTTTGTCGCTGAAGGTCTCTGTGTTATCAGCCGAGCTGCTGTCCCCCAGTCGTTCTTCAGTCAGGTCTGAAAAGCAGAGAACAGCTAAGTTAATCCTTTGCTGGTGCGCATGGAGAGGAGCAATTGGAGAGAGCCCCACACACGCATTTTGGAAGGGAACCACGGCTCGGTGTTTGCTAACACACTTAAAAGCCTGCCTGCCTGCTTGCTTGCTTCCTAAAAAAAGGCTTGAACTCATGACCTTGAGATCAAGAGTCACATGCTCTATGACTGAGCCAGCCAGACACTCCTGTGCAGAAAGCCTTTTAAGAAAAATGCAAACCACCTCATTGGCAAATGGAGGGGAGGGAAGACTAAATAAAAATCTAGACATTGGAGTGAATTCTCAGACTAAGAAGGTGCAGAGAAGCCTTGCCCTAAACACAGAACAGTGATGTGATCCCTATAAACGTTAAAGATGCAGCTGTCGTAGCAGTAACCATCTAAATAAGGACGCTCTGTAGTTCTAGGGATAAAAACAGCACAGGGAAGAATAGGAAAATGAGCTTGGGTTTGTCTTCTGGCTACTTTTCTGCAAATGAGGTGGCTGGTGACATCTACGGACATCATCGCCTGGTACATGACCCCTAGATCCATAGAAGGGAATTTTAATATTTTCAATCCATTTCCCACAGGCAGATTTTGTGGTACATGTGTCTCGTGAACTGGTCGTATATTTCATCAGGTTACCATGTACAATAATTAGTCAATATCATTTCCAAGGTGAAAGAAAGGAGCCACGACACATTGAAATCGTTCTTTAAAAGCCACTGGAGGGACTGACAGACTGGAAGCAGAGGCAAGGCAAAACCAGCTGTGAATTCTGGACAGCGAGGCAGGTCGCATGACGGAAAGAAGGAAATGGCTGGAGAGCTTTGTCAAACTGCACAGGGGTCATGACCCGTCAATGAAACAGTGCGCCCATAACTCCAGGACCACAGAGTGCAAGAGGTAAAAATGTTTCACCAGCTGTTTTATTAGTAAGGTTCATGGAAAGGATTTAAAGATACCTTCTTGAATTATATTAAAAGGGGTGGGGGGGTAGTTTCCTGGGTAAAGCAGAGATTGGCTGTGAACTTAAACCAGGTGCAATTTTAACATTTTGACTTAAGATATTACCCCCCAAAGGGCTAGGATTTCTACGCAGGCAGAAAGGAGTAGGTAAGACTGGTTTGCTTGCTTTGGACATGCCAACAGGCCTCTATAATAAAAGAACATATTCTTTATTAGCACGCTATATGCAAGTATGCAACTGATCTAAAGATGAAAATTATTAATGACCCAGTTGTCAGGTTGTAAACAATCGGTTTGCCTGTGTTTTCTACGGCCTGCCTGAATAGCTTCCTTGTCATTTTCTCTGTGGGCACACCTGATTATCTTTAGAATGCCAGCCGGTGAAATTTCATCACGGCCCTGTCAAAAAATCTATCTCCTTCTATTTGTTGTTGTTTATTTTAAAAGCCTTAAACAAAGGCCCGTTTATGAACATTCTTCTAATATGGGATTTACTTCAAGCATAATGGAAAACTAGAAGGTGAGTTCTTCAACAGAGCAATAACTATGCGCCAAGCATAAATGAGCACCTTTTAAAATGTGCTTAAACTGTATCAGTACAACCTTCAGTCCTATGACTGATCTGGTACAAATTCACTTATCCCCAATTTGCATTTTAAGTAAACGACTGCTTTTTCTAAGACAAAATGTGAGGTTTGTATGTGGGGATCATCTGCAGCCCACATATATCATGCCAGCTCTGCTTTCGAGCACAGCTCGGGTTGGGGGGGGGGGGTGTGGGGGGAGGTACAGAAGACCTATCTTTGCAAGAGGAATTTGACATATTCCCTCTCACAATTCCCCAGGACAGGGGATCCACATGTCCTCTCCTGAGTTAATGCGGTATTTGTTCTTGATCCAAAAGAGAAAAACAAGGACAAAAAAGCTTCTAGAGATTCTAATCAGAGAGACCTATGTCAACTTTCCTGACTCATGACCCCATGCACGCCTTTTGGCAGTTACTCTATTATTAAACCCTTGAAAATGAGTGGACAGGGACAGTATGTCAGCTCTGCACTGAACTGAACACACAATTGGACTTTGGCCCCTGCCCCGTGGAGCTTAGGAAAACAAGTCAAATACACTCCCCAGGTAAATATTAAATAATGTTTTAAATACTATGTGCCTCTAAGCAGGGTTTTTTTAATTTAACTTTAGCTTTCCTTACCTATCATTATCAGCATCGAGTATTTGTATCCCTGTAATATGCAAGACGCCGAGGGACATAGAAAAAAGGGAGTGAAAAATACCAGGAAGTATAAGACTTGTCCCTGACTGGAGGAACTTATGATCTAGCTGAGCAGATAAAAGGCATGTGCGGGAAGAAAAGCAAACACAGCCAGACAGAACTTGCTTAGTATCAAATATGATACTTACCGTACACAAACATTCATAGTAGCATTATCTGCCATAGCTCAAAGGTGGAAGGAGCCCAAATGTCCACGGAAGGATGAATAGATAAATAAAATGTGGTGCATACGTACAATGCAGTATTATTCAGTCTCAAAATGTAATTCTGACACATGCTACTGTGGGGATGAACCTTGAAAATATACTAAGTGAAATAAGCCCATCACAAAAGGACACATATTCTATGGTTCCGTTTATATGAGGTAACTTGAATAGACAAATTCAGAGATAAAAAGTAGATTGGGAGCGGCTGGGTGATTCAGTTGGTTAAGTATCCGCGTTTGGCTCAGGTCGTGATCTGAGCATCCAGCTTCCGTTCAAGTCATGATCTGATGGCTCCTGAGTTCAAGCCCCCTGTGGGGCTCTGCGCTGACAGCTCAGAGCCTGGAGCCTGCTTTGGATTCTGGGGCTCCCTCTGTCTCTGTCCCTTCCTTGCTCTCTCTCTGTCTCTCTTTCTCAAAAAATACACAAACATTAAAACAAAAATTTTAGGGGCGCTTGGGTGGCGCAGTCGGTTAAGCGTCCGACTTCAGCCAGGTCACGATCTCGCAGTTCATGGGTTCAAGCCCCGCGTCGGGATCTGTGCTGACAGCTCAGAGCCCGGAGCCTGCTTCGGATTCTGTGTCTTCCTCTCTCTCTGACCCTCCCCCGTTCATGTTCTGTCTCTCTCTGTCTCAAAAATAAATAAATGTTTAAAAAAATTTTTTAAAGAAAGTAGAATAATCGTTACCAGGGCCAGAGGGAAAAGAGGAAATGGGGACATATGGTTTAATAGGTACAGGGTTTCAATTTCAGATGAAAAGGTTCTGGAAATGGACACTAGTGTGGTTGCACAACATTATGAATGCACTTAATGTCACTACATTGTAACCCTAAAAAAGGTTAAAAGAGTTAAATCTCACATTATGTGTATTTTACCACAATAAGAAAAGAGAAGGAATGGGACACACAGTATCAGAGCAGTATAGGAGATGGTGAGATTTAAAAAAAATTTTTTTTAACATTTATTCACCTTTGAGGGACAGAGACAGAGCACAAGCTGGGGCAGGGCAGAGAGAGAGGGAGACACAGAATCCAAAGCAGGCTCCAGGCTCTGAGCTGTCAGCACAGAGCCCGATGCGGGCTCGAACCCACGAACTACGAGATAGTGACTTGACGGAAGTTGGACGCTTAACCGACTGAGCCACCCAGGTGCCCCAAGCGTCTTCTTTCAAACGACAATTTTTCTCAGGACATCTGTCTGGCTCAGTCCACAAAGCATGTGACTCTTGATCTCTAGGTAGTGTGTTCAAGCCCCACGTTGAGGGTAGAATTTACTTTAAAAAAATTTTTTTGGGGGCGCCTGGGTGGCGCAGTCGGTTAAGCGTCCGACTTCAGCCAGGTCACGATCTCGCGGTCTGTGAGTTCGAGCCCCGTGTCAGGCTCTGGGCTGATGGCTCGGAGCCTGGAGCCTGTTTCCGATTCTGTGTCTCCCTCTCTCTCTGCCCCTCCCCCGTTCATGCTCTGTCTCTCTCTGTCCCAAAAATAAATAAACGTTGAAAAAAAAAATTTTTTTTTTAAATTTTTTTTAAAGATCATTTTTCCCATGCTGGATAAGTTGCAAATGCTGAAAATATTTGTGGAAAATGTCCTGAAGTCTACCACCAAATTCAGTCCTCCACAGAACACGTCAGACTCCAGAAGAAAGTGAGTCAAGGAGCCGAAGTTCAGTCACAGAAGAGCTAGAGAAGGATGTTCTGGCTCATCTGACCTATCTGCCGTTGTGAAAACGTATTTTTCCCCCCAATCTACTGGATACTGGATGACAGGACTATAAATCTGACAACGCAAAATGCCAGTTTTGTAACTATTTTCCTGTCTTGCAGAAGAGGCCACAATAGCATCTTCTACGGGTACCAGCTCGTTCACCAACTGTGAACCTCCAGACTGCAACAGTCCCTTCCTTTATTTTCTTGTGCGACCCTGTCCCCCTGCTATGGTGACACGCCCCCAGCAGCCTGTGCTTGCTTCCTGTTCCTTCTCAGCCAGGGGGGGTGGATTGTGCCGATTCATCCAGACACTCTTCTCAGGTTTCTGGGCGGTCAGCCTCCTCAGCTCAGTGCCCGGGCTACGGCCCAGTGGTCAAAAAATAAAAAATAAAAAGCTAACAGGATGTCACAGGAATCAAGTCTACAAATTCAGGGCATTCCAACTAACTGGGCTCAGCACTGTTCATATCCTGTTCAAAGGGAAGACAGAAGCCATTGAAGGGAACAAGGTGTGGGACACATCTATGGCCTTCATGCACCTGAGTACTGCGTGAGCAGAATTCCTATCAACAGCCAAGGCTCTTGGGGTTTCAAAAGTGGACAAGGGAAGACTAGGCTCTCACTTTGTGGCACTTCTGTTCACCCAGCAGTAACTTCTCAAGGGCAGAATGGAGAGTCCCTGCACTCCTGTGGCACTGTGGTATCTACAACTGGTTGTACTGTTGTCCCTAACCTAGATGTATTGTAAATTACCCAGATGTACTGTAAATTATTCTATAAATACAGACTTCCACAAGTAATTATAGAGGGTGAGTTTTGCGGCCCGTGATAAAGTACAACTTAATAACAGGTGTTTCTTTACATCTCTAGGTTTTTTTTTTTCCCCTAAACGAACTTTGCAAAATGTTCATGTTGGCTTAAAACACAAAGGCCTTTCTAGATACGGAAATGTGACACTGCTAACCAACGGAATGGAAAGGGAAATCGTCCCCAAACACTCTACCCTCTTTCTTTTTGAAACTGACACCCTCATTCCTAGAACGTGGAGAGTAAGAATATACTCCAACTGATAACATGTCTACCCCTGGTAATAGGGGTACACAAAGCCAAACCTCATCTTCAAAAAGGAGAAAGAAATCAATTTCATCTGATATTTCAAATTACCTATTGAAAGTGATACAATCTTTTTTTTTTAATTTTTTTAAAAATGTTTATTTATTGTTGAGAGAGAGACAGAGAATGAGCAAGTGAGGGACAGAAAGAGAGGGAGACCCAGAATCCATAGCAGGCTCCAGACTCTGAACTGTCAACACAGAGCCTGATGTGGGGCTCGAACCCACAAGCTGTGAGATCATGACCTGAGCTGAAGTCGGAGGCTTAAATGACTGAGCCACCCTGGTACCCTATAATCTGCTGTTTCTAATGCTTAAACATCCAGGTATTTTAAAAATCTTTCTATTCATTCTTCCATGTCATATTTTTCATGATACAGAATTAGTCCTAGGGGCGCCTGGGTGGCTCAGTCAGTTGAGCGTCTGACATCGGCTCAGGTCATGATCTCACAACTTGTGAGTTCCAGCCCTGCTTCAGGCTCTGTGCTAACAGCTCAGAGCCTGGAGCCTGCTTCGTATTCTGTGTCTCCCTCTCTTTCTGCCCTTCCCCTGCTCATGCTCTGTCTCTCTCTCAACAATAAACATTAAAAAAAAAAATTAGTCCTAGCCACCCCTCAACTAAACCATTCACTAAGCTTTAAGTATTTAAAAGAAGTAGATATTCAATTCAGAAGGAATTTTTTTCCATCCGTGATAATGCTACCAACTTCAAAAAATACATAAACCTTAAGATAGCTCCAAGACTTTTTTTTTCTTTTGCTACAGACTATAACTAGGGAGGGAAACTGAATAGTCACACAAAAGTGACTTCCAATCTAAAACTACAGTTTGCAAAAAGTCTTTAGAGGACTTTTTAAATATGAAAATGTAGTTACATGTTTAAAAAAAAAAAACCCTAGGTATTCATTTCAAATATTTGGGGAAGTCTACCATGGACGGGAAATAAACATTCTGCTCAATACACATAAAAATAGAGAGAGACTCTTTCAGACTCTAACGTGGTGGATTTATCCATTCTATCCAATTATAGCTACAAAAACAAAAATAGATCTTGAATGAAAACACAAAAACATTGGCATAGAGAGGGATGTTTCCTAGTGCGAAAGTCAGTGGACTTTTTTTTTTCTTTTGAAATTATGTCATACATTTTGAAACATGAATTGTACCCCTTGTTCTGTCGACTTGAGCTTGGGGGAGGGGGGACACACCTGTAACTAACTGTTCCCTGAAGGGTCATTTTCCAAGCACACCAGTCTTACAGCAATGACAGAAAAGGAAGGAACCTAGGCTGGACAGGGCTTCTCGAAGAGACCAATGCCCAATCAGAATGCCCAACATACTTTTTTACATTTTCTGTTATTTTTATCTCACGCTAGAAGTGCTGCATCATAAAAAAACAAAAATGAAAAACTGAATGGGTGAAGATCTAAAGTATAGCGGGGAATGAATGTAGGTGGAAAATCATTCCTTTTCTTCTGTGTGTGTGTGGGGGGGATGGGTGGTATGGATCCTGTGAAAAGTATAGACAGTCATGCTTTGCTTTTTAAAATTCATTAACAACACTAGCTTACTAATGTGTGAAGGAATCAGGATGGTTCCTTGGGATCAATATTTGGGGGAACATTGGGCAGAACTTAAGGAAATAAGGCTTGCAACAGTGGACTTTGTATGTCTTGCAAAAATTTAGTTTTGAACTTTGTTGACTCAGGAACACTTTTCAAGAAGGAGGAAAATTACCTATAAATCTACCTGTTTATTTGGTACTTATAAAAATGCGGCCAGTGGGGCGCCTGGGTGGCTCAGGTCATGATCTCATGTTTTGTGAGTTCGAGCCCTACGTAGGGCTCTGGCCTGACAGGGAGGAGCCTGCTTGGGATTCTCTTTCTCTCTCTCAAAAAAAATTAATCAGCATTTTTTCTCTCTCTCAAAAAAATTAATCAGCATTTTTTAAATGTAGCTGTCTACTCATTCATACAACTATTTAACAAAAACCTTAAGTCTCCTACTATGTTCCCAGGCACTGTATTAGGGAAGATTATACAGAGCTGATCAAAACCTTGCCTCTCGGCCACTGACAGGCTTACAGTTTACTGATTCATATTCTGTAAAAATTTCCGTCACCTATGCGGTTGGTCACATCTTACACTGAAATGCAGCAAATAACTAAAAGGCCGGGAGCTGGGCAGACTGTGCTGTATCCACGGGGTTCACATTGTTGTAAACATTCACCTGGAGAGACAAAGCTTGCAACAAATACTCATCCCTGAACTAATAAAAGTAATAAACTAAAAGTAATAAACGGTGAGGGGGGGGCAGAATACCAATCCCCGCTTTGTACAATGTATGCCTGCCTAGTCATTGCAATAAAAAGAGAGAGAGAGATTAGAGATTCAGTAAAGAACTGACCTTCTGAATGTTCAGTTTTCCATAATACTGTTACTCAGCACTTGACTGTGCTTATTTTTATAGCTATTTAATTATAAAATAAAATGGAAAAAAAACTACACATAGTTTTGTTTTCGGTTTCCCTTAGTTTCCTTGGAGAACCTGGAGTCTGCAGTGCTCAGGCAGCAGATGGACCTGTGACCACCAGCTGTTACTACTCAGGCCTTGATCTCTGCCTTGAGCCCCCCCTCCCATTCCCCAGTCCCAAGTCCATACCCCAGTTCCCCGCCCACTGCCTCATCTCCTCCCCAGACAAGAAGATCCAGGGACCTGAGAAGCCAGAACAAGTTAAAAAGCCAAAGAAAGGAGGAAAGCCAGAGGGGAGGAAGAGGGGGAGGGAGGAGAAAGGGAGGCAGGGAGGAGGCAAAAGATTTTTGCTGAGCTCCTCCCTCCCAGGAAGAAGTGCAACAGTTCCAGAAAGGGGCTCCAAGTCCTCCAGGGACGTTGATTTATGAAGATTTACTCACTTTCTCTCTGTAAAGCTGTTAGCAGAAAGTGCTGACTGGCTGCAGCAAAGAATTTCTCATCAATGCTCTTTGATTGTATTTTGCAAACAAAATGCCTGTTGCTTGGTAACATTTCACTTGAGCCTGACCTTCCCCGAAAGTTATTGCTATCAGATTCGATTTACACTGTCCTCCTGTGATTACTGTAATCTTTTAAACCCGGGAGTTCATCCATCAGGGAAAAGAAAAGTTGGTTGTGTAAGTCGAGAGCGCGGCTATCGGCCAGATTTATAACCCGGAGGAGTGTGTTGGGGTGGGGGTGGGGGGATCGTTCCCGGGCGGCAGCGGACCTGCCGCTCCCAGACGCGTTTTTCCTGCCAACCCTGTCCTCAGCGCCACAAGACGGACACTCGGGGCCCCGAGGAGAGAAAGAAGCTGGTGGACGCGCAGGAGCGACCCCCACCCGGAGTGGCGCCCTGCGGGGTGATTGGGTGGGTTCGGCCTCGGCCTGGGGCCGCCAGACATGCAGGTCGCCCCGTTAAATGTGAACTTCAGATGAATAACCAAGGGTTTTTGAGTCGAAATATGCCCCATGCGATATTTGACATGTTATTTTTGTGTGTGTTTGCCTATTTGCACATTTTTGTGCTACCTCTGACACCCCACCGGAGCTCGAGAGGCAGCGGGGAGGGCGCAGAGGGGCCGCCGGCTTCTCCACCCTGCAGCGCGCCGGCCCGGGAGCGAGCGGGGAGGGAGCCGACCGCGGCGCCCGACCCGCCGCCCGCTGTCTCCCCGGGACCGAGTGCAAGGGGACGGCGGCCCAGTGCCGCCGCGCAAACGCCTTCCCTAGCCTTCCCGCACCGCCGCCCTCGGAGAGGAAAGCCCCAGCCCCGGGTGCCGCCGCGGGCTCCCCGAGTCCCGGACCGCGGCCCGGGGCCACCGCCCGCACTTGCGGCGCTCCGGGGGCAGCGTGCACAGCCCCCGCTTCGCACCCCCTAAACCGGCCCCGGAGTAAGGGCTTGGAAGAGGCCACTGGTACAGGACCGCTCCTTCCTCTGCATTGGGTTAGTTTCTGTGTTTCAGAGTGCAACTTGCGTGCGAGTCGGGCTCCTCGCCTCAAATCTGGCCTCCTTAAATAACCAGACCCCCGTTTTAAAAAAATTCATAGGTACCCTGCATGAATGACTTTGAAGTCTTCCCCGCTTTTTTCGTTTGCTTCTAGCCTGTATTCACCAGGGTTTTCCATTCTGGCCTGGACCAGTGATCCAGTAACAATCATACTTGCAGGTGCCTCTGTCTCTTTAAAAAAAAAAAAAAAAAAATTTAAAGTAAAATTAAAAATTAGGAAGCAGACTGGACAGGACCCAATCAAGCTGGAGCAGAAAAGCACAGAGTCTGCATTAAGTTGCTAGGAGGTGCCCCGCAGGAGGTAAAATTAAATAAAGGCAGTTTTCCAAAACCTCCTTACTTCTTTCCCTGTAAGTCTCTTTGCTCCTTTTCAGGAGAAACACCCAGGAAAGGAGCTCCTACTTTCCTATATGATCCTGTTCTTCTATTCCTAACCAAATAAGCTGGCTTTCTGTTTCTTTCTTTTTCCTTTAAGAACATTTTAAAGAACTTGTGTGCATATTTATTTTGTAGATAAATGTAGGAAGAATCTATAACTACAGGTCTTTCCTTGCACAGTGGGGAGGACACCGAGGACACACTCCCAGAGGAAAGCCGGGGGGTTGGGGGGAGGGATGAGAACACAGGAATGTAACTTTAGCTCCTCACCTTGGTCGTGACCCTTAACTTTCCTCAGCTCTTGAGCCCACGTCCTGAAAGGCTGGCTTGGCTGGTTGAAGCTGCTGACTCAGACACACTAAGAGCTGAAAGATGTTCACACTTCCCATGATATTTTCATGGGGGGAGGGGAGAGAGTGAGGAGGGAACTTAGGAAAATAAGCGAGTCAATGGTATAAAGAAGCCTAAATTCGAATTTGGGGCTCAATCAAAATCTAATAATATCAGACCAGCCATAGACGATAATCAAGCAGCAAGGGAGGAAAAAAGAATGCTTCAATCCGTAACTAGAATTAATAACATTGGGGTATGAAACTTCTCCTTAAAACCACCACCACATTGAAAGGAATGCTCCATGAACTACACCAGGAATGCTCCATGAACTACACCGTTAGATTAAATAACCCCTATTCCTTCTAAGAATTTGATGCAGGATTTTGGGAAAGATTTCTTCGAGCAACAAAACCGAGTCTGGGGGTTAACCTGTCACTCCCCTAACTGGGCTCCAATGGGTGCCCAGCAAAGGTACCCTTCTCTCTCTCAGGCCAGCGCTTTTCTCAAGGATTTCTGGAGAGGGAAAAAGATTCCTGAGTTTGTGCACCTGTGTTTGTATCCAACAACAAAAAAAAAAAACCTATGTCTCCATAGCTGTGTACTAAAGAGGCCCTTTGCAAAACGAAGCGCGTTTTTGACACCGGTAGCACAAAGAAACAAATCTCGGTCATGTGTCAGCAGATATTTACATTCCTAATGGTCTGTGAGCTTCTTGTCCGTGTGGACACGTGGATGTACTATTCCAACAGACCTTCACCTACCTCTCTAAACCGTAGTGAGCTACTCGTACAGGAGTTTCGGATGTGCTTCTCAATGCGCATGGCATGTGACATACAAACACAGTACAAGAATAATTGCAAAAAGGTATAATACAGACAGCCAGAGCAATCACATCTAGACAGTTTTCCCTAACTTAAACCCCAAAGAGCCTTTCTCCATAAAAAGCACTGCATAGAACTGATCCACTTGTGTGCAAGACTTCCTAAGGGGGAATAATTATCTGTTCTTTTCCTGCCTCCTCCCACCACTGGATTGGTGGTTGGCTTTTTTTTTTTTTTTTTTTGTTAAGAACGGAATTATGGGGTTGAACCAATTGAAAGAAGAGAACAAAAGTTGTATAAATGAACGTGCAAGGTATGTGGTGTGACCAGCTGGAAACTGAGCTTTTGGTCCCTGATGGTTCACCAACCCCCCCACCCCACCCCTGCGCCATCACTCTGACCTCTCCTTGTGGTAAATCCTAGTCTCCTTTTCAATTATTTGTTTTCAACTTGGAAGGCTCAGGCTATCCCGGAATAATTGGTATGAAGTAAGAGAGAGAGCACCAAGTCTGGTTTGTCCAGTTGAAATCTGTCTCCCTCTTTTATTCCCCCACAGCACACTGCCACAGCTGCTACCCCACCCTCCTTCCCCCCTTCCGGCTGGCTCTCCCTCCCCCTCCTACCCTGGCTGTTTTGGTTTGGGGACTCTTCAGAGACCCTGAACTTTGGCTATCCCAAGGGATGGTTTGAAGAGCACAGGATGTGAAAGAATCTCCTGGACAAAGACTCCAGAAGCCAATGCCCTTGGGGTGCCGTCGGGCAGATGGCCCCTGCAAAATGCTACTACCCCCTCCCCAGGAACTCCAACTCCTGCTCTGGTGCTGGGGAGATGAAGACAGGGAAACTGGAAACGGAAAGGCTAAGCAGAGTCAGTGGCATGGATCAGCTTCTAGAACCGAGAAGACAAAGCTCTCCTAGTTACTAACTTGTCCTAACTTAAAGGAGAAAAGCAAAACGGATCTTCTTTCTCCCTACCTCCTCTTCCTCTGTGGTAAATCTATAAATACAAAGAGATCGGGTGGGACAAAAGCGAGTAGGGGCGGGGTGGGGGGGCTCATTACTCAGAGACAGTACTACATTACTCAGAGACCTACTTTGGATTAAATGTCCACAAAACCCACGTTCAGCAAACTGTCCTCTGTCCAGAAAACGCCCAGTCTTACTCTTCACATAACACGTTCTCAGAGCTTCAGGCCTGCAGATCATAACTGAGCAATGGGGACAGCCGAACTGGGCCATCCAGGCTGCCTACCAACTCACCCCAAAATGAGTGAGTCTGTATTTCCCCAGCTGCACCCAGCAGTCCAGTGCTCCTGAAAGCATCTCTCCAGAAGCCAGGAGTGATGTCTTTTTTGGCGGTGGGGTGGTCATAAGCTCTATCAGTTCTCCCTACAGGAGGGTGCTGGGACTTCCAGGGCCTTCGCTCTCCCAAGTCCAGCACAGCCCCTACTCCCCTTCCTAGGAAGATGGGCTTTCTTCTTGTATATATTTGCCCCAGTCCCAGTCCAAGGGAAACGTCAAACACATGTCCACTCAAATCGAAGAGCCTAAAATCAAAGCGGCACTTGGGCTGGGCAGGACAGCAAGCTAGAGACTCCCCAGGAGCAAAGACACTCAACTGAGGCCTGGAGGAAGGAAACGGAAGTGGGGAGGTGGGGTGGGGGCCTATGACCACCTCCGGGACACTGGGTAGACCCATCCTCTCTACAGCACCCAAGAGAGGAAAGGGGAGGTGACAGAGCCTTTGCTCCAAATCCGTGGCTTAGCAGCATGGGGCCCAGAACCTGGGAAAGGGCAGGGCAGAGGCGTCCTTCTCCATTGGAGGTCAGGTTCTGAGACACAGATGAGGGCGGCCGGGGAACGGTGTTTAAAGGATTTGAGCAGCTCTGCAAAAGCTGGGTGCGCCAGATTCTGGGTCCCCGCTACGAATTCGGGAACGTTTCCGGCTCTTTTTAACTTGGCTTGTAAATGAGGCTTCTTCAACAAATTGCAAGAAGCTGGAAGCCACCGTGCGCTACTGGAAAGGCTTCGGGTCCGCTCCAGTCCCTTGGAGTCCGAGAAGCAAGCCCAGCTCGGACTCAGCCAAGCCCTGGCCTAGACTAGTCACCTGCACCTACCTGTTCCAACCTCCAAAGACAAGGCCCCCTAAGCCCGCAGCCTGAAAAGCCGGGCCACGCGATGGGGTGTGTGCCCGCGTGGGTTTTAATTTGGTCCTGTTTCGAGCTCTTTATTTACCGGCTGAAGCAGCCACGTCCCCCTTTTTACCTGGGGAAGGTATTTGGCAAGCCCAATGCACGGTCCCGCCGTTTGGCTCGCCGGCGCCGCGCCTGTCCGGCCCGTGCCCGGGCTCTACCTGCTCCGGGTCCGGACTGAAAACCAGCCCGCGCCGGGAGAGTGTGAACCGGCTTGGCGGGACTTTGGAGGGAAGGCCCGAACCCCTGCCTCGGGGCCTCCCGGGCCAAACCGCGGCGGCCGCTCCCAAGTTTTCGCCCACGCGCCGCGCCCGGCTCCCGCACCGCAAGACGCTCGTACCTGGCTTGGCGAGGGGCGCCTGCAACGCCCCGGGCTGGGACTCGGCGGCCCAGCGCAGCGCGGCGGCCGCAGCCAACTCGGCTGCGGGGCGCGGCGGCGGCGGCGGCGGCGGCGGCTGAGAAGGCTGCGAGGTCGGCGGCGGCTGCGGGGCGGCGGCGGCGTCCCCCGGCGGCGGGGGTCCCGGCAGGGCGCGCAGGGAGTCCGGGATGAGGCTCTCGAGGCTCTCGTTGGCCTGCTGCCTGCGCAGCGCCACCTGCGCTGCCATGACCCGCTGCCGCTCGATGATGAGGATGCACTTCTCACAGGTGCAGTCCTTGAAGCGGCAATAGCGCTTGTGGCCCTTGAGCCAGGACAGCACGCCGTGGTTGCGGCAACGCGCGCACTTGGGCGTGCGCTGCAGGGGCGCCCGCGGCGGCTGCGACACCGGGCCGCCCATGTACAGGTAGGGGGAGCCGTAGCCGTTCATGTCCCGGACTCCAGGAAGAGCAGGCGGGCTGGCGGCGGCAGCGGGCCAGGGGGCGCTGGACGGCGGGGCAGAGAGGCCCGCTCTCGGGCGGCCTCCGGGCGGCGCGGTCCTCGGTCCCGCAGCCCCGGCGGCCGCGTGCGCTCCGGGATGGCGGGAGGTGCAGCGGCCGTCTTCAAGGATCCCGCGACGCCCGCACCCTCAGCCTCCCTCCGGTGCTCCGCAATCCCACGCGCGTCGCGTCTCTCTGCCAGAGGCTGCTTCGGCTGGCACGTCCTTCCTCGCAGAGGCGTTGCGGCGGCTGCAAAGAGCCGGCGAGAGCTCTGGTTAAGGTCTGAGCCAGCTCGTCTGCAGCTCCCGCGCGCGCCGGGCGGCCCCAGCACCTCCTCCGCCGCCCTCCCCCCTCCACTCCTCCTCCCTCCCACTGTCACCCCCACCCCTAGGGTCCCGATCTCCTTGCACTCCCCACTCCCCACCCCACTCCACGCCTTCCTCTTTCCTTCCCGCTCGCGCCCCCAGAGTCCCTGCACTTCACCTTCCTTGCCACCTGCAGCCAGGCCACTCTGGCGGGGGCGCTCACGGCCCCCTACTCCAAGCTCTCTTCGCTCGGCCGGACTGCGGCGCTCCGGGACGCGGCGGTGCACGCGGGGCGGGGAAGAGGAGGGCCGGCGGGGGTGCGGGTGGAGGTGCCCGTAGGCCAGTGAGCTGGCCGCTCCCCTTCTCTCTCCTCCCCTCCCTGCAGGCCTGATTTGTCGGCACCGAGCCCGAGGCCACTTTCATCCCCACACTTGGCGGCCGAAATGGCTCGGCGAGATCCGGAGCCTACCCGAGCCTTGCGCGTGCACTTGGGACCCAGCAGGAGCCGAGAGGGTTTCACTTAGGGCGAGCCAGGCCCTGCGGCCACTGGCGGGTGCAGTTGGGGTAGGGCAGTGCCACTGGTTCGGGGAAATTTTGACTTTCTTGATTTCCTTTGCAACATTTCTTTTTCTTTTGCTGCTGTAGGACAAAATGTATGTTTATGAAAACCTGCTGGCCCGAGGATGACAACCCATCTTGCGGGCTATTTCAAGGGGAAAAAAGACCGCCCTCTCTGGCCTTGAGTTTCTCTACTCCCCAACCCATGTTTTAATAATAATAGTAATTTTAGGAAAAAAAAAGTTTCAGTCCTGAAACGCCAGGAAGTGCTCCTGTGGAGGATCTGCTTACGTGCGGGATCTAACTTTCTCTCAGCGGACGGAGGAGCCACGTTAGCACCCCACGAGCTGCCGGATGTGACGACGATCTCCCCTCTGTTCTGCCCAACAGTCATTGCCGCACCATCAAACGGAGGTCTGGAGTCGGCCAGTTCAAATGGCCACAGACTCAGTGACTGAATTATGGATGAGGGATGGGGCCATCCCTGCCCTCCCCCCACCCCCCAGCGTCTTTGGGTAGGCGTGGAAGAGCGCGCTTGCACCAGATGACAGAAAGAAGCAAACTTTGTTCAAACTGTTAGCGGCGTGTCTCTAATCTCGGAGTACCGGTTTGGCCTAATGCAGACTCCCGCTGGAAGTGCGCCGCGAAGACTAAGCAAACACACACGCACACACGCACACACGCGCACACATGCACACACACAACGCAAGAAAACAAAGAAACAAGCAAAAACGGGAGGACACAACGGTGCAGGGTAGCACAATGGTTCAGTGCAAAGCGGGGGAGATGGCATTCCCGGAGCCTTCGTTCCGCGGGCTCCTGAGAGGACACTGAGCTCATCTCTTGGAGGTCTCGGCGAATCGAATTCGAGAGGAGTCCGCAAGAATGGCCAACCCTTGGGCTGCACAGCGCCCCTTGTCCTCCCTGGGAAGCCGTTTTTCTCTGCACTGCCCTGGAAGCAAGTAACAGGAAAACGTCCCTCTGTGTTTGCTGTGAATTCAAATAAAGCATCGCCAGGCGTTCTGGCGGCAACCCTCCACCAGATTTCGGGAAGGGAGGAGGATTAAAAAGGGAACCCGGTGTCCCTTGAAGTCCTAGCCGCCCCCTTTGTCAGACTAGTCCGGAGGTTGGGGATCACTGGATGTTGGCCTGGTGGGGGGGGGGGGGCGTGGGCAGGAAACCTGTGAGGAGCAGTGCTACCCCTGGGCCAAACTTGGGTCAGTACAGACTCCCTCAGTGTCGCCTCTCATTCCCCCTCATCCACCCCCACCCTCAACCCCTCTTCTCCCGACCTCTGTTAGGAAAACAAGCCCTAAAACACAACTGGAGGGAACTTCCTACACTTTCGGGATCGGAGGCAGAGGTCACCGGCACCGCCCCCCCCCCCCCCCCACACACACCCCGCGGACCTGAGACTGGGAAGTGGGAATTGTTGGCCAGTCCCTTCACATAAAGACAGACAAGAAGGGCCCAGAATGACACTGAATCTGGGAACTTTCGCGGGGAAGTCTCTAGATCTCTTGGGAATGCGAAGACCACGGACTTTTTTTTTTTCTTTTTCTTTTTTTTGTCAGACGCCTGCCTCCCAATTTTCTCCTAATGGTCAGCAAAACTTAGGAATGTGACTTGGGAGTAAAGAATTTTTTGAAGGAAAAGAACAGATCTCAAAACGGGTTTGGGGGGCATTCCCACTACTAAGGCGACCTCCTTTCCTCCTCCACTCACCTAGCCATCCTATCCCTTTGCCACTCAAACAGTCTGGCATTATTTGGGCCGGGGCCCCATTTCACTCCAGTGCACATCGGGGGCTGAGATCTAAATACTCATTTGATATAGCGCAATAATCCTTTTCTCATATTTGATGGGAATGTTTTCCATATCCCAGTATTTGACAACATCTCCCTATAGGAACAGGTTTGTATTTATGTTGGTAAAATGTCCCCTGCCTCAAAGTCTATTGTAACCCAACACCTGACAACCCCGAGTCCCATTTCTGTTTGCAGAAAGGGTTTATTCAAGCACATAATGGGATCCCAGCAGAAAGCCTTCCTGAACAAGGGGCTATGGTAAACTTCACCACATGAACTCCGTTTCCAGGGCTATTAAGCTTTTAATTGGAAAATAGCAGAGGAAATTTCAAGGTGACTATAACGTGTTAGCAGTTAGTGCGGAGAAGAAAAGCCCAAGCGGGGATGAATGTAGAAAGCATATGGTCCGAATCACGTTTAGAAGGAGCGGCCTGCTTCTACTAAGTCCCCGCCACTTACACACTTATGGGAAAAAGCATCAAAGAAATTGCAAAGGGAGGGAGGAGGATTATGAGTAAACGTAACCTCACTAGATTGGATCCACTCAAGTTCTCTGGGTGATGGTGTGTGCGCTCAGACCACAATTAACTAGGTAGAATTGTGACAGGTATTAACAGCGGAAAGGGTGAAAGATAATGTGCGTATGTGGTTGTCGCTCTCTTAGCTTACAATTTCATGGCGTGTACACATTTAAAAGCTGGGGCTGCAGATGTGCCAGCTGAGAAGCCGAGGATGTTCTGCCTCCAAATCCAGGAGTCCTGGTAGATGTTCCTCCCCGAAAAAAAAAAAATCAAAAAACAAACAAAAAACCCCACAAAAACAAAAAACAAAAACAAAAACCACCCACTTATCAAAAGGGCAGTTTCACATTGTCCCGGATGTATAATGCATCAGAAAATTTTCTGCTTTGCTGGATTCTCATGGAGGGGGAGGTCAGGGTTCCTATTTTGCCGTTTTTTAATCGCGACCATGGTGACGCTGGAGGCCAGGGCTTGCAGAAAGCCCCGAAAATGCAAGAAAACGAGCCCCCTCTGCCCGCGCGTGAACTTCTCATCTCTCATCCCGTCCCTGCCTCTAGGCATCGCCCTTTGGCCAGCTTCAAATTGAAAGTGGGGGACGGATGTCTGGGGAGGCGGTGGGGCAACCAGCAACCAATTTCTTGAGGTGACAATAATGCTCTTGTTCTCCCTCAATTAATTGGGGAAGAGACTCCTGCGCACCTCCCATAGCATCCCCGTAGCCGCCCTCTGGGGCGCGGGGTGGAGGACAGAGGCCACGTGAGGCCGGGGTGGGGGGAAGCGAGTGAACCTGGGTCTGGCGGGCCCGGGAAACGCGGCCGAACAGAAAGAAGGTCCACGACGGTCGCGTCCCCACGCCATTTTGGCAGTGGGCGACCTGAAGATCTTAAAGGGCCGAAGCCTTCTTAAGCAAACAGGGGCGCAGAACAGCCCGCAGGCCCTGTGCAGACAGTGCAGGTGCCCGTTCGTTCTTTCACGTTCTCGAATTCTCGAAACCAGCAGGGGTCGTGCCTGGGCACGAGCGCTCCCACCCATGCAGATGCCTCAGACGCAGCCCAAACACCAGGCCGTGCCCGCCCCCCATCTTTGGGGGGGGGGGTGTCGCTCTAGCTTTGCTTTATCCGAGGGGCCCACTGAAAGCCGACCTCTACCCCGCGCTTCGCAAGGGAAAGTGGAAAAGCGCGACCTCGCAGCGCTCCCCACTGGGCCAGGGCCCCGGCCCGCTTCCCCCGCAGGCCTCGGGCGCCGCCGCTCCCTCTCCGCGCGCAGAGGTGGGGCTCTTGGGCCCTGCCTACTCACTCCCGCGGGGCAGCGGGAGGCCGGGGTGGGCTGCGGCGTCGGTGCCGTCCCTACCCGCCTCGCTAGAGGCTCGCAGTGGGGCGGCCTGCAAACCCGCGCGCCTTCTGAGCAAAGGGGGAAAAGCAGCATGTACTCTCCGAAGGAAAACGAGAGCGGCGCGGACCTGAGAACATTTTAAAGATCGTGTTTCCCTTGGACTTGAACGCTCAAAGCAAAAGCAAACAAAAAGGCCAGGGAAATCTTTTTAGGTACTTCGAGTAACGTTCAAGGGGCAGAGAATCTTTGCTCCAGTGCCCGCTCTCGGGGCGCCGGTGCAGTTCTTCCCCAGGACGAGCCACTCTTCCAGAACGCTCTTCTCCCTCCGCCCCCGCTGTCGTCCCGCGGCCCCGTAACAAAGCCCCGCTGCGGGGAAAGTGGGAGGCTCTGCCGCCTTCCCAGAAACACGTTCCAGTTCCGTCCCAGGGAGTCCCGGGGATAATGGGAAACGGCGGACGCGGCCCGCACCCCAGGGGACCTGGCTGCGAACTCTACGCACGGAGGCCCGACCAGAGGCGGGAGAGCAACGCTGGGAGGCTGGGAGCGGCGCACCCGAAGGGCGCCCCACGGCAGGGGGCCGACACCTACACCCTCAGCTCTCGAGGCCCGCTCAGTATCCTCCTGGGCGGGGCGACTTCCGGAGCACTCGAGGCTCCGCCCGCCCAACCAGCGCCCCGCCTCCTACCCTGCTCACCCCGCCCCCCCCCCCGCCCCCGCCTGGGGGTCCGAGGCAGCCCTCCTGGCCGCAGCTTTGAACTGTTGGAAAGTTTGCCGGTTGTTCTGGGGTAGGGAGTGCGGAGAACTTGACGAAATAGTGGCTGAGCGAAGGCCTCTCGCGTTTCTGTTGAGGGGGAGGAGGCGTCTTTCCCCGGCGAAGATCGCGAGTCGTCGGCAGTGGCCGGAGCGGGCCGAGCTGGCAGCAACTGGGCTCAGGCCTTGTCCTTGTGTACGCGCCAAGGGGCGAAGGCCTCCGGCCCCGGGCCACTTCCTGCTGGGGCGGGACGGAGCCGAGAACGATCCCTCTCCTTGCAGCCGTTGACCTTCGGCGTATTTTTGACGCATAGCGCTTTCCACGAAGCGCTTTTAATACCACTTGGTGCAAAACATCAAAATGCGGTGCAATATACGTGTACGTGTGAAACCGGTTCAGCACTGGAGTTCACCCGAACCGGAGAGGGGCTCGATTTTTAGGCGTGCGCAGCAGTTCGGTTTCCACGAGGTGCAAGGGACAATGGTGACGGCTAGGCGGGTCTGGTTCCCACCCCTGCCCCGAACTGAGGTTTTATGTGTGGGTTTCGGAGGGAACCCTCGCTATGGGTGTGGCAGTGGCGGTGGCAGCGAGAAAGCAGTGTCACCAAGGTCAACCTAGGCCTCTCAGGCAGCTTTCCCTGAGGCCCTAGATCCGCAGGGTGGGGCCCGCAGCGCATTAAGGGTGAGAGCAAGGGGCACCCGAGTGAGGCGCCCGCCCGGGGCCGCGTCCGCATACATGTAGTAGGGGCACGGTCACCCTCGCCCGCAGCTCCTGCGGGAGCCCGAGACGGCGCGTTTCGTTTGCCCAGCGTCCAGGAGGGGAAGGCGCGGCGATCCTGCCTCGGTTTCCCCGCGTTGGAGCAGCAGAAGCGCTCCTAAGTGCTCAGGGCTGTCCCGGCCGTCCGCCAGATGCTCACGGGATGCCTGGCACGCCCACACTCGCACACACGTGTTGGGCATACGTGTATACCGCACACTCCAGGGATATCGCCTGCAGGGAGATGCGGCCTTGCTGTGACAGGTCTTCCTACAAGGGATCAAAGCTTTAAAGTGCCTCAAATGTGTGTATTCAAATACGGTTAAAATGGAGCAACCAAGCCTTCCCGCGGTTGCTCTACTGGTGTTCAGAATTTGCTAAATTCCTACAGCTGAGCACCCTGGACCGGCCTGGCTCCCTCCCTAGCAGTCAGGAATAAACAGCCTAGGTGCAGTGGCCCCGGGGCCGGTTTTAGCGCCAGGAGTAGCCCTCTGGTGGGGGTAGCGGGATTCAGAACCAAATCGGGCTTTGGGAGCGGCAGGAGGGGCCTCTCCGAAGGACGGACGCTTCCCACCCGACCTGCCTGTTTCCCTGGGTGCAGGCAGCTGGGAGTAGAACTCGAACTCAGGGCGGCAGGAGGCCGGGATGCGCGCGGCGGCAGATACCAGAGCCCGTCCCTGGGGACGTGGGGGTGGGCACCAGGGGCCCAGAAGATGCTGGGTCAAATCTTTGGCAGCGCCCTGTCAAGTTTACCCAGGCTCCGCTGGCTTTTCAGAAACGTAGGGACACTTAAGACGCACGTTCCCAGAGGAGGCACCCTACCCGCCCCCCGCCCCACTGAGGGGGCGTGTCCGACTTCTCCAACAAAAACACCCCGCAAAATCCGTGTGTTGGGGGCATCTATACAGAAAGGCTGGAACTGGAAGACTCCTGGGTCCGCGGAAGCCAGGATTATTCAAAAAACGTAGGGAGCCTGGGCAGTGGGCAGCAAGTGCACGAAGTATCTTCATCTTCAGAAAAGCCGCCCTTAACGCCTTGGAGGTGGCGACTCCGCCGCCAGGTCCCTTCCTTGCGCACCCGCAGCCTTCTGGCGTCGCCGCCACAATAGCTACAGCTACAGCCGCCCCGAAGGGCACACGGCTGCAGTAGCAGCAGCCTGACAAGTGTGATAAAATGATCTTCCTTAACTAAACTCGTAAAGCACTGGGCAATAAAACTCAATCTTCTGTAAAATCCAATTAAGTCATTATCTGACTGATTGTATCTTTAATTGAAAACAGAAGTGACAGTAAATTTCTGTGATATATCAGGATCAATCGATACCACTATACGATTCAGCCCCAAGAAGTGATTTATAATGTCAAACCTATATAGGTAACTCCACATTATTCTCTCTAAAACCACTGGTGGATGAAATTAAGAGTAAGTGCATTTAATAAAAAACAAGATGGTCAGGTTATTGATTACAACAGATGGGGGTGAAATCAAATAGATGTTTTCAAAGCACAGAGCGAAGAAAATACAAGTAATTTCTTTTTTCCTGTTTAATACCGCTCACCAAATATACACACAAGAAAATTCAGTCATCAATAACATTTTTATTTCAGGTACAGCTGCAACTACACAGAACAATGAATTTTTTTAGACTAGTTTCATTTCAGGATGGCTTCTGTTACATAAGGAAGTACTCCACAAGCAATTTTTAACAAAGTAATGAACTCAGAAATCTGTAGTAACTTTTAAAGATGTACTTATTTTCAAATCAGATTACAACCTAAGGTTACAAAATAGTCTAGATTGCATCCATTTATTTTTCCCCTGTAGCAGAAGGAATGTGTATGATAAACTCTCCTATTATTCTAGAAACAAATCCAGGAATTCTGCATTACTGAGGTTACTTTCAATTGTGTTGTTTTGAAATAACCCCTTATGGAAAGGGCAGTGGTTCTCAGGAGCTTTCTTTTTCTGACTGTATTTCAATCATGTTTTGGATTTGGGGGCGTGGGGTGGGGGGTGGGGTAGGGCTCGGCTTTTCCAACAGCAACACAAACACGCCGTATTTCCATTTACTCTTTCTGTGGATTTCTAAAACAATCACTAAGTTTGTCTGCTCTTTTCTTCTCACCGGTCAGGTATTTGGCTAAATTTATATTTTTGCAGCTTTATTAAAATACTAAAATAGAAACGTCTAAGGCACCTAAGATTTCATTTTAAAATCAGAGGTAATATCTAATCATGACACACTGAGATGCAAATGTACTGCTTTACTTTAGTGAATTACTGTATTTCTTGAAAACTACAATGTAAACCAATATCATCCACAAAGTAGGGGTGGAGGGAATACTACTATCTAACTCCGTGAGCAAAGCACTTAATTCTTGTGGATGGTAGTCCTGGATCCTAAACTATTCCAAATACATTCTGGCCCCTGGGCTAAGCTCTAAGGAGTGGAAACCAAACACGTTCTCAACAGTTAAGTCGACCTGAGTCAAGACAAAATATGAACAACAAACCCTGTGTCTAAATGGAATACACCTGCTACTCCAAGTGAACCGCCAAAAGCATCGGGCACCATTCACTCGTCCTCTTCGATGACCGGAGTAACGCTGAAGCTGCTTGGCTCCGAGGCGGACTCGCATTCGAGCACTCCCTTTGTGCTCTCGTTACTAATGGGAGAGCTGCTGGAGAGGGAAACCAAGCCAGAATCTTGACTGCTGGGCGGCGAGAATACTGGGTCGTGGGGAAAGACAGGGAGGGAGAAGAGCACGTTAAAAGTAGCCAGTCTTTCTACATTGAGGATTCGGTGAGGTTTCAACAAAGATAGAGGCGCTCTGCATCTCCATCCTGCGTTCAAAGCGTGGTTACAGGCAGTCATTACAACCCCCAGCGTTTCTTTAGAATTAAAAACAACAACAACAACAGTATTTCTGCACAATATCTATTCAGTTATCTGTTTGCATTTGAAAGGGAAAGTTAGGGAGCAGAATTCTGGATTTATGTGCATAAGGAAAAAAAATAACCAATCTGCATCCCCCTCTTTGGGGAAACTATTTCCACCCTTCACTGAACCCCTCCCCTTTATGTAAAGGATGCTAATAGAACTTGTCTTGTCAAATGATCCGTCTGACAAATTACCCCCAGCAAGAATCCACCCATGTATTTCCACCATTTGACAGGTAACCCTAAGTTTTTCAACATATAGCAAGCAAAGGTGATAGCTTATCAATTTTCCTGTGATTTCTCTTCGATATACAGGGACAAACACTTGCTGTTTACATAACTTCTGCAAACCAAAAAGCAGGAAATGGGAGGGAAACTTTTTACAAAATATGAAAAGTTTAATACCTTCACAAAAACAGAAGTCAGGTAAAGATTTTAAAAGCAAATCTGTGAACATAAAACTCTACTAGGAAACTGACATTAAATATGAAAGATGCTAAATGTGCTCAACAATGTTTGCAACCTCACAAGCCACAGTAGATACAAAATTTAAGCAAAAGGGTCTCTGACCTTCTTAACCTTAGCCGAGTTCAGATCCACCCCCAGAACTCCCTTCCTGCCTAGTGTGAACGTAATTAAGGGGAAGCTGCAGTGGCAATTTCTCTCCTCATTAACTTCCTGATTGGTTTCAGCCTCAGGATTCTGCCGGGCAGTAGTTTGTCACCAATTCCAAATGGCCAATCGTTAATACTAATGTTTGTGTAACTAACTGCCAGCATCTGCCACGGCTTCTTGTACAACAATAATGGTGAAAGGGTACATTAGTGCTCCTGTGTTAATTCAGCTTGTGTTCATCAATAGGGAAATCTATGATGTAATTAGCAAAATGCACTGGGAACTGAGTGCTGAAGTCATTTGTAGGGAACTAAATCATCGTAGAAGCTGCACCGAGTCCTGATGTGTTTGCCATCAATACTTATTATGTTTGGGATTTAATAAGGTATATTACCGTGCTGAAAAGAGACCTTTTTACAAGAGAACACTATTTACGCTTGTTATGGGTTTGGAAAAGGTTTGCTGCGGCTAGTGGAAACACACAGAACTAAAAGAGCAGAGCTAGGATTTAAGAAGCGGACCTTTAAAACCACTCCACTGGACCAAATTATCTCAGAAGGCTCCTTTCTTCTAACGTGACATATGGATGGATAGACAGAAGAACGGAGAGTTTTGTAGGGCTGCCTCAAAACCTCCAAGAAGGAAAGGCATGATCTGGAAACTTAGTGAATAAATCTGAAAAACAATTTGGGCAATTTCCTGACAAACAATTACCTTTGATACTGATAGTATTTGCTTAGTAACTGAAATTAAAAAGCAAGGGTAATAGTGTGTAAGCCTTTTTAAGTGGAGCGCTGTTAAATAGTACTTTACAGACCCCAACAAAGCATACACATGCACGCCAACCAAAACAACTGGGAACCTAAAAAACCTGAAACCTTCATTTTACTGCAGTCCATAAAGGCTACATTTGAACTGTTACATGGATTTAAAAATCCCCACAAATCCAAGATGATTTATGAATTGTGCTACATACACAGCACGTTGTATATACAAAGAAATGTTTTCCAAAGGCGGCACTTTGCTCTGACATCTTGGAACTACACAAAGATCTGGAGAGCCATCTAAGAACCAACCAGGGAGAGGGTATGAGTTATCTGCCCACTGCCCTCAACCCACCTCAAACCAGTGATGGAACCTTCTCTGTCTGGAAGCGCTGGGGACGAGAAGGTTTACTGCCCTACCTCCTGTATGCCACAAACTGTAATGAAATACTTAATCCTCAAACCAGTCACCGAAAGAATCGCCCCCGCCGGTTGATGGAGGGGACCCCGTGCCTGTGGCACTTGTCAGCACCACCCCCTGGGTTGCTCCCCCTGGACCGTCCCACCCTCCTTGGGTGCCACACTGGCCTGGGAACCCTCCTCATCTCCGTGCTGCGCCGAGTTTAAGGAGGCAAAAGAACTGACCCTTGTCAGACTGATGCAGTGGCCAGAAAGGAGTGAGTGAGTGCTCTCTGCCACGTTCTGAGCCCTGGGCCTGCCTTCTGCCTTCAGTCAGCAGCTGACCCACGAGATGCCCCTCCACCCCAGCCGTGCACCTCTTACCCCCATTTAACTGATCCGTGACCAGAAAAGGGAGGGGCAGGAATTCTGCAAAAGGAAGAAATGTGGGGATAGCTCCCTTTGGCCCTCAGTTGCCTTGTGCGTGTTTTCTTGGAAAGTATTCCTGTGACTCAGGCTACAGAGACACACGCAGTGTCACCTGCAGAGACGGGGGAGGCTCCAAGCACCACTAATCCATGACTGCACTCAGGGAAGATGCAAATAAATGAACTCAACCGGTTTTGGAAAGTGTCAGCATTTTTCAGGGTTTCTCCACTCAAAATTTAAATCGATGTCATTTTTACTTTTGTCCAAGGCTTGGCATCGTCTTTGAATAGTGGGACAGTGTTTGCTGAACTCATTTTGTGTGGCCCCCTCCTAAGAGTAGTTAAGGATTTCAGAAGTGTTATCCTGGAGACGAATGTCCAAAATGTGTTTTAGTACTGTCCTTAAAGGTACACTCTCCGTTTTAATGCAGCTTCATTAAACTCTGTTGGGGGAAGAGTAGTAATTGGTCACTGTAAATCATTTTATACCAATTAAAAATTCCAAAGTCAGAGTTATCCTTTCTGCTTTTTAAGTTGATTTTAATG
This sequence comes from Felis catus, assembly GCF_018350175.1. NCBI lineage: Eukaryota > Metazoa > Chordata > Mammalia > Carnivora > Felidae > Felis > Felis catus. The sequence continues at coordinate 10,260,504 of NC_058380.1, forward strand.
AGCCTGACACAAGGCTCATTTCAACTCAAAAGGTTCCTCTTAATTATTTTGTAAAAATGCTAATGCCTTGTGTCAGTGGGACTGTAAGAAAAGGTACAGTGTTGGTAGCACTAGAAATTGGTTCGGTCTTTCTGGACAGCAATCTAGTGACATGTAATGAGAACCGTAAAACTGTTCATCCCCTCTGACCCGGTAATTCCACTCTGGGGAATAAACCCAAAGAAAGAAAGAATAATTGGCCCAGAGATGCTCAACACACGACTATTTGCATCACTGAAGATGTCAGTGCTTCGCTCCGGGCTGGGACTGGGCGGTGGGGGGATGGGGACAGCTGAGCTCGGGGAGGGGGGGGGCAGGAAGCTTTCACAAGGCAATAAACAATTCAGGATTATGCTACCCCTCGATCGCGGGCAGGCTCCCAGCATTTACAGAAATGGAAGAAATGGCTTCTGGAGACCGAGGTAGAGCCTAAAAAGTAAGAAAAAGGAAGACTTGCCCATCTGCTCTTTTCTCCGGTTCCAGTGAAAGGTGGGGAGACCTCGGGGCTGACCCTTGATTGAACCAGCAAGCCCAGTATCTGTTTTCTCTCAAGTAGCCTATTTGTCCACCGAAGGAGGGGCTTTCTTTTACTATTACTTAAAAGCAAAAAACCTTGCACATAATCACTCTTCCCGGTGCTGGGGAAAAAGAAAAAAATTTAAGATAATGGCAGCAACGCCATCTAACCATCACCGCACCGCCACCCCCAAAACCCACCTCACCAAAAAAACCAAACAAAAACCACTCTAACTGCTAAATCTTTCGACACTGCAAAGACCCCTGACTTTTAACTTGAATGATCTGTTGGAAGTCAGTGGGCTGGAACGAATAATTCTCCTCCAATGATGTGAGAAAACAGGATATTCATGCTTGAGAAAAATTTTTCTCCCTCTCTATGTTAAATACTATTCAACGCCCACTAAGAAACCACTTAAAAATAAGAATGCAAGCAGCATTCTTCAATTGTTAGCAACTCTTCACCTCCGAGGGGACAGGGAGAAAAACAAAAGTGCTGGCCTCGGAGTCTGATGAAAAAGCTAATGAAAATTTCTCAAACAACAAATTCTTCCGCTTCATGATAAACCGTAGTGTTTGGAAATAAAATCCCTTCCAATCAATACCACTTAGCAGATATTTAATGTTTCACAATGGAGCTCTTTTCCGCTGTGAAACTGCTGCCCCTTCTCACTAACGTTTAAAATAATTAGGATTATCTGAGCCAGTCCGAAGCTTGGCAGGTTCAGTCTGTACTTTCAAACAGCATTAATTCTTGGCACTCGGAACAAGGGATAAAAGGTAAAGATATGAATGGAGATCTTTATTCAACCCGATCTATCACGGATTAGTTCATTCTTTTCCAGTTCATGCCTGCACTCCAGTTAAGGGGAGGGCAAAGCTGTAACTGATGTAATTAGAAACCACAAGCTGAGAAAAAATAGCCCTTTATTAATCTCCCCATTTACTATGTATTTACTAAAAAATATATATGTGTATATATATATATATGTATATATACATATATATAAAATCTTTGAAACAATTAAGTGTGTTTTTTCCCCCAACCTAAGTGTAATTAAAGGACAGTGACAAGAGAGAGCTGTTGAGGATTACGCCTTCCTTGAAAACACGTCTTCACGGGCAGTTCTAAAATCTAACACCGATTCTGAGAGGGGCCAGCTCTGTGCTCTGCATGTTGTCGAGACAAGTGGCCGAGCCACGGTAAAGGAAGGTTCCTGTGGTTGGCAGCAGGCACAGGTCACTGCTTCTCTCTTGACGGAACCCTCACGACCTTTTGAAGCACTGGGAAGGGCCGTAAGAGAAAGTACCCATTATGCAATATTAACAGTACCTCCGTCCCTCTAAATTTCTTGCATAACAAGGAGACACAACTCCCCAAATCACGCCAGAACACTTTCATTCTCAAAGTAAGCAGAAGCCCATGGAGCACCCTTCAGGAGCACACTGGAGAGAGTGAGGGCCCCGGGGGGGGGGGGGGGGGGAAGGGGGGGGGGCTGAGGACCCGAGTCACAGCCTGGCCTGGCGGTTTGCAGCCCACCAGCTGGCTCATTCTACCGCTCCACAAAATCGGCGAGGATATGCCAAACCTTCTCCCTTACCCCCCTAGAGTTCAACACAGAGGAAACAATCCTTGACTGTTTTAATGTAGTGCCCAAAAAACAAAAACGAGAGGAAGGAAGGACTCCACTCAGCCTTGCACCCGACCTGGGACCCCGGGGCAGAATCCTCTCGGACCAGACGCTCCCCACGCCCCCTCTGCAAGACAGAACTACTACATGGCTTATTGCTTAGGGTCATAAAACCAACTGGAGTGTCAGAGCAAGCCCATGAATTAGCAGTGTGCCCGCGACAGCAGCCCTAACAGGGGCTCGGCACCTCCAAGGACCCCACCCGTCGCACCTCTACCCCAAAACTTCCTGCCCGTCAGCAGTGGTGATGCTGCTGGCGGCTCCCTGACCCCAAACTGTCCCCATCAGTAGTGGAGGACTCTCTCGCTGACTCACTCATTCCTGAACTCTTTCTGAAGTGAGCACATGCGGGGTTAACTCATCAGGGCTGGCCCACCCGAGGGAGGCAGCATTTTTGGTGACCCACACAATCCAAACATTCACATTTCCTCAGTGTGTTTTAACCAAAATACACTGCGTCTCAAAACTGTGCAGCGTGGCTTCGACTTCTCTTAGGTGACAACATCCTGGGATAAAGGCTCACACTGGCTGACTCTGCCCTCCTTTGCCCTTCGGTGAACTGAATACGAAGCAGACTCTGAAGAAACCCCCTACGCTGCCCGGGGGATGGACGGAAGCATCCTGGGCCTCGGTTTCCCCATCTGTGAAATGAGACTATTAACAGGCCACTGTGATAATTACCGAGTAACATTAATCAGTTGCCTCATTTTATGTCTGCAAGTCTCAGTCTTAAGGTCTTAAAGTTAGAAGATTCTTGCCTTTGAAGGTGCAGGAATTCAATCGGGATTTAGGACAAGGTCTATTCATCCTGGGCCACATACACAGTTGCCTTCTTGAGAAAGCCCGGAAGAGGAATGCAGGTTTGCTTCCTTTGGACACCATCCCTTTAAGACAGCACTATCTGGAAGCAGGAAGACTCTCTTGTGTTTGAGCCTAAGTCTGTCTGAAAAGGGGAACTCTGGGAAGTCCTGGGCAGAGGCATCGATGACCCAAAAGAAGTAGGGGTCTCACCGGTTCCCAATCTTCAATCACTGGCTACCTGGAGCCCTGAGAACGGGGCTCGCTGGGCTGGCGGAGGCTGACCCTCAGAGGGCAACAGGGCAGAGCCCCTGTTAGGTATGCGGGCTTCGGTCAGTTCCGTACCCTCTCCGTGCCTGAGTTTCCTCGTCTGTGAAACGGGAACAGAGTAGATGGTTCTACACAAAGCGGTGGGGCTCTGTAAAGTCTGACGCCGCCGAAAAGCCCACATTCAAATCCCGCCAAGCTTCAGGCTTTGGTGACCCCCACGCGGGGCCTGGCTAAGGCAGCGGGACTTCAGCACTGTGTGAGCCCTGTCCCTAGCACCACCTCCCGGCCTCCACCCCCCTCCCCGCTGCCCCCAGCAGCCTCCGAGAGTCCGCGCCAGAAGACTCTGAGCTCGGAGCTCGGACACCAGCACCTCAGTGAACACCTGAGACCCGGTTTCTTTAACTGTTAAAGGAGAATAACCGTGTGTCTCACAAAGCTGACTAGAGGATCGAGGAGACGGAATCTGACGGAATAGTTGCCTGGCAAACCTGCAGAATATACACACCCGTCAGTCACGACGAGCCCCCGCCGCTCCCCCAACCCCACAGGAGTCCGCAAACTTCTGTGGGAAGAAGCCAGGGACTCTGTGCACCCCACTGCCCGGCACAGAACCAAGAAATGAGTAAGATTCGTATTAACTCTGGTTGAGAAAGAAAAAAAAAGGGGGGGGGGGGACTTAGTGATGACACAGCCCAAACATCCCTGAACGTTCTCAGACAAGTTTCAATTCTGACGTTCAGGGAAAGGGGACTTTTACTTTATTCACCCTTCTGCACACACCAAGATACTGACAGTTACGATGAATTAATTCCAAGTTGACCCCGGGGCCTGTGAGTCTGTGCTTTTCACAGCACTGGCGTTACACACAGGATTTCCAGAAGCCAGGTCAACAGGTCAGCAGTCAGGGCTGAAGCAGGTGGAGCCGTCAGAGCCTCATGGCAAAAACAGGTCAAAGACAGACATCTGGTATGCTGAAATGGAGAACATCTACCATACGTTGTCTGGCACAGGGCAGTGCACACAGTGGGTGTTTAATAATGACAAACGTGTGGGAGAGACCGTGGAATTCAGTCTTCGCAAGACACGCCGTAACCACAGAACGGGGCGAACTCGCACGCTGGCCAGAGTCGCAAGCCTAAAACCAGTTTTGAGGGCTATAAACTGCAAGGGTTTTACTGAATTCCATCTGTATTTACTGCACAGACTCTAAGCAAAGCCTGGGTACAGAGGCAGAGAAAAGCCACATCAAACACACCCTGGGACCAGGATCTCAGCCCGGGCCAAGGCCAAAGAGCCCGGCTCTTAGTGAGCATGGGGACCGTGTTCCTGGGGACTCTGCAATGCAAACACAGCTCAAGTCCAAGAACGGTGCCATGACTGGGTGGTCACATGGACAGCTGCATTTGCAAACAGAGCATAAACACGGAATACAATCTCAGAAACTAAAGCAGACCAGGCAAACCAGATGCTCAAAAGTCATCTCTGCAGGAGGTTTTCCATGCAATCCTGGGAAAGCGGTTTTCTCAGATACAGAAGGATTCACGCTCACAAAGCAGGCTGCGGGGGGCATTTGCCATGCCAAAAACTAGCTCAGCTCTGTCCAGATTATTTTGCAACAAGAGAACATTTTCAAGTAGCCTTGTGTTTTTCTTCACGTTGAGAAGAAAGGATCACAGATGCTTTGACCTTAATGGGTAATATAATTGATGGGAACATCGACCTTGATGGGCATCTTGTTGAAGCTAAGAAAAAGGATCAAAGTTTGGAGTTCACACCACCACCGGGAGGGCTGGTCGGTGAAGGACAGTGAATGCTGCCTTCGAACCTAAGGCCTGAAAGGAACTCGGTTGCTGGCTAAACCACCAGCCTGTGGCCTGTCTTTCACTTTGGGATTACATCATCTTCCATAAAACGTGCTGTTTAACAAAACATTTAAGATATGCAGCTTTAGATGCACGGTTAAGGAAGCTTTTCGTTTAGAAATATTCTGAGACGTTTTGCCACGAAGTGGACATAAGAGAAAGTTCGGGAGCCATTTCTCAAATAGAACCTGTATAAAATTTGCAGCTTGTAATTTAAAAGTAAATATTGGCGCACCTGGGTGGCTCGGTCGGTGGAGGGTCTGACTTCGGCTCAGGTCACAATCTCGTGTTCATGGGTTAGAGCCCCTCAGAGTCGGGAGCCTGCTCTGGGTTCTGTATCTCCCTCTCTCTCTGCCCCTCCCCTGATCATGCTCTGTCTCTCAAAAAATAAAAACCGCTAAAAAAAATTAAAAATAAAAAATGGAAGTAAATATTGTGGGAGGCCCCGGGTGGCTCAGTCAGTTAAAGTGTCCGACTCTTGGTTTCAGCTCAGGTCATGATCTCACAGTTTTTGAGTTTGAGCCCCACATCAGGGTCTGCACTGACAGCTCAGAGCCTGTGTGGAATTCTCTCTCTCTCTCTCTCTCTCTCTGCCCCTCCCCCACTTGCGCACACACGCGGTCTCTCACTCTCTCAAAATAAATAAATTAATTAAAAACAAAATAAAAGTAAATATTGTGCCCCAAATGAAATGCCAGCAAGCAGGGTAGAAAACTGTGTTGTGTACATTATTTTACCTTTACCTCAAGGGGACTCCATCTTCTTTCAAAAGCAAACGCAAAACTCATCAGTACTGGCTACCATTCTATGCCAACTTGTTACTCCCCTTTCTAGCTAGCGTTACAGGAAATCTAAGACTAGTAATTATTAATATTTTTCTCTGGTACAGGATAAGGAAGCAGACACATCCAAATAAAACATATGCCAGATGAAATCAATCAGGACAGAAAATTCCAGGCATTTCCAGACAGGAGCATACATGCCTAACTCACAGCCACACGAGTGATTTTGCCGCCTCAATACAATACCGCCATCATGGACAGTTAAGGGAAGTTCAGGTTACAAGAGCGAGAATACACTATTTTGGAATGGTTCACGTTAAGGGTGAACAGAAATAAGAAAATAAGAGCACAGAGTGTGTGTTTTTCCAAAAGAGAATTTCTACACTTTGCCCAAGACTCCAAAAGCTAAAAAAATAAAATAAAATAAAAAATTCAATAGATGTATTTCTGAAATCATTTTTAGGTCAAGTGCTGTCTTTTCACTTAGCCCCCAAGAAAGGACATCCACCCTGTGCGAAGTGAATCTGTGGGTGATATGAGGCATTTGGGGACTGTGATTGCGCCTTCTTCCCTCTAGACGTTTGTGGTACTTTCTAACTGTTTCGAGAGAGAAGAGCTCATGTGTGGACAAGAAAAGGTCTTCCTTTTCCTCCACAACTGCTTCTTGAAGCCAACGTGAGCCGCGGCCTTTGTTTGGGGCGCTCCGGGAATGGCCGCCTGTGGCCTCCTTGGCCGAAAGGCTCCGCACGGGGGGCGGCGGGTGCCCGTCAGCCCAGCTCCGCTCTGAACCGAAGGGAACCGATACCAGCATTTTTTACCAAAGCAGGGGACAAATTCTTATTTAGCTCTTCCTTCCTCTGGTCAACAGACTGGGTTTCCCTTTCAGGACTTAGTTTTCCGTTTTTCGTTTCTTTTTTACTGTGGTGAAACGCACATCACATAGAACATTTTAACCATTTTTAAGCGTACAGTGGAGGGGTATTACGTCCACACATGTTGTGATGCACTTGCCATCTCCAGAACGTCTTCATGTTTGCAAACAAAAAGTCCACACCCGCTGAACGAGGACTCTCCATTCCCTCCTCCCTCAGCGCCCAGTGAGCACCCTTCTGTTTTCTGTGTTTGTGCAAGGACCACTCTGGGAACCTCACGGAAGTGGGTCATACAGTGTTTGTCGTTCTGTGACTGGCTTATTTCAGTTGGCATAATGTCCTCAGGGTTCATCCATGTTGTAGTGTGCGGCAGAATTTCTGTCCTTCTGAAGGCTGAATAATGTTCCACTGTATGTAGACACCACATTTTGTTTACCTACTCATTTCTCGGTGGCTATGTGGGCTGTGTCTGCCTTTGGCTATTATAAAAAATGCTGGTGTAATCACTGGTGTTCAAATGTCTGCTAACGTCCTTGCTGGCAATTCTTTGGGGGAACATACCCAGAAGTGTGACTGCTGGATTATATGGTAAACCCATTTTCAGGGGCGCCTGGGTGGTTCAGTCGGTTAAGCGTCCGACTTCGGCTCAGGTCATGATCTCTCGGTCTGGGAGTTCGAGCCCCGCGTCGGGCTCTGTGCTGACCGCTCAGAGCCTGTAGCCTGCTTCGGATTCTGTGTCTCCCTCTCTCTCTGCCCCTCCCCTGCTCACGCTCTCGCTCTCTCAAAAAAATGAATAAAACATTAAAAAGTCATATGGTAATTCCACTTTCAATGTTTTGAGGAACCAGTGTTACAGTTTTTCAGAGTAGCTATACCATTTTACATTCCCACCAGCAACACACAGCGTTCCAGTTTCTCCACAACCTTGTGAACACTTATTCTTTTGTTTGTTTAAATTACAGCCATCCTAACAGGGATTTGGTCTTTTCCTATTAACCCTTTCCTCAATTTCTCCCTGCCCTTCTTTACCCTTAGTGTGCTGTCTCCATTTCACTACCACCGAATTTAACTGAAGAGTAGGCCTCACGGCCCATTTGCTGGGTTGGGCCCGGCCAACTGGTGGCTGTCTTATTCCCAGACAGGTTTCCTCCAGGTCCCCCACGACTTTCAGATCCCCACAGCCCACGGCTGCTCCGGTCTTCCCTCAGCTGCTTCCTGCAATGTAAATTCACTGTGTGTAAAATTAAACCTACCATTCTCTGCAGAGTAAATACGACCCTCTTCTCTTGGGTCCGGAGCACGCCCATGTCACTGGCTCAGCCTCTAAGCCTCAGGATTATCTTAGGAAACTTCTCCCTTCACCTCTCCCCTACCTCCCAGCACTGGCAAAGTCCTGCTCCTGTGAACCCCGTGGGGCTCTTCCTCAGCTCTCTCCTTCCCATTTCACTCTGTCCCTCCACGCCCCAGACTGGATCCCACCCTCATTACCTGTACCCTAACCTACCAGAATCTGGTTGTCCTGCTCTGTCTTCTCGATCTCTCCTTCACCTTCCCCACAACGGCCACCCTACTTCCAGAGAAACATCTCCCCTCAATCAGCACCTCTGGTGGCATCTGGAAAAGCCCAGACTCATCTGAGGAGCAGCGACCGGTTTGCCCACATCTCCCCTGCACTTGACTCATCCTGCTCTCCCCACCCCCAGCTCAGACCCAGGATCCTGGCCTTTGACACGTGCTCGTGCTGGTCTCGCTGTCCCCCAGTCTCCACAGGTCGAAACCCAGCTCAGAGCTACTTTCCTCTCCCTCCTCAAAGGCCCAGAGTATTTTGCCTCTGCCTTTCTTGTGGTGCTCACTCCCACCTTCCTAGCCCTGCCTCTCCGCCTCTCCCATCACTGACCTAACAACTCTCCCCACAGAACAGGGGAGGATCCATGTCATATTTGTCTTTGGGGCCCTTTGGTGGCCACCAGTTAAAAGCCTGCTGTCTGGTAAGCACTCAACACATACTAGTTGATGAATGAATGAGAGATCGGACTCACTGGTCAAAGCAAGCGGATCTGTTTCCTAGAGCCCAACCCACCCTGAGCCACACACTACGTGAGCTCCCACAAGAACAATGGCGGGGAGGCAGCTGGAGTGATAGGCAGAGGCATGGCTGCCAGTCCCACATCCAGGAAGGGGTGAGAGAGCCAACGGAGCCATGACGACACGTGACAGTGAATCTGAATCCTCCAGAAAGGTTCAGCATGCTGAAGGCAAGGATCCACTTGTAAACCTCCCTGTTGTCTGAGGCTGGGAGGCAGGAAACTTTGGCGACAGCAGGGGAAATGACCAGTCATTTGGGGAATTCATTTATGTGAAATCGCTAATTTCTCAGTGACCAAGAGTTAACGAGGCACCATGAATCTTCTCTTAAACTCAGTCCTCGGGGCGCCTGGGTGGCTCAGTTGGTTGAACGTCTGCCTCGACTCTTGGTTTCAGCAAAGATCAAGATCTCATGGGTTCGTGAGATCGAACCCCACGTCAGGCTCTGTACTGATAGTGTGGAACCTGCTGGGGACTCTCTCTCTGCCCCTCTCTGCTCGCACACACACTCACAATCTCTTTTAAAATAAACATTAAAAAAAAACCAAACTCAGTCCTTGGATGATGTAATTTCACTCTAGACACTAACAGAAATGTTAGATGTGAAATCGCAAGACTGAAAAGTACGTAGGCACTTTTTTTCCTCCAATGACAGAACCTTATTAAAACTACTCCCTGAAAAAGGTAGGTAATGTGACGCCATCACATAGGTTTTGCAAAGACTGCTTCCTATTATTGATTGAGAATGAGAACACCATAATAAACAGACTTAATTCAACAGACGTACAGAGAACTCTGGCCTCAACCCTCTTCACAAGCACCCCTGACACATTAATACACAATGGCCACGGACTTGTCTGCAAAGCAAGCCTCTACATATTTCAGAGATACGTATCTTCCAAACCTTTGAAGTCTTGGACATTCAAGTCTGTAGTCTATCACAGTAAGAAGTAGTCTTATCACTACTAAGAAACAGACCTTTCAGCTTTAAAAAACAAAAGACAAACAAGAAGAATATAAATATCACCGACTCTGACTAACCAGCAGGCCAGCATTTGGTCACAATATAATTGATTTCACCCTCAATGCTACTGTTGAAAGTATTTAAATGCCCAGGCACTGACTCCAACCCACACACTCCTCCTCGATCCCCCATTCCAAGCAGACCAGGTATTTTCACACATGGTTCATCTTCAGTGAAGACTGTAATTAAATCTTTAATTTGAAAACAAGAGTGAAGGTCCAGCACTCTGCATTATTGGCTGCCCTCGAAGCTTAGAGCAAAGAGCAATCAAATAACAAATGGTGACCTTAGCTCCTTCAAGCTTAAGTAATCTGCTAATTTCAGAAGGTACCGGCTCCTCTCAAAAGTGGCCAATTTACAAGTGGAAGTGCTTTCCACAGTTAACTGGCAAGCTTCCTGGGAATCAGAAATGTTATTTAAATTGCATAAACCGTCAAGTTTATGTGCTGCCTGGCCTTTTGCTCACACCATCATCTTTAAGGCATAAACTTCAGAACGTGCTTTATTTCATATCCAACGTGTGGGAAGAGGCCTGTTAGGGAGCTGAGTGTTAGGAACGCGAATACTAGCACTGGTCCCTTTTACTCTTCTCCTCTACCTCCAGAATGACCTAAAACTCTTCTTAGGCATAAAAAAAGGCAGTGTGGTACAAACTGATTATTAACTCTTAGAAACTTATTAAGCATCTGCTCTGTGCCCTGCAAGGCTGTAGCCACAGGAAATAGAGCTGTGAGTAAAACAAGTCTCCGTTCTCATAAGGAAACACCAGGGACACCTGTAATCACCAACACCTGGGAAGGGATTCCGGCCAGGTCACTTACTGGTGATGTGACATGGGGAATATTTTCACAGCTCTGAACTTCTCTTCATGATCTATTAACGAAAAACAACGGGGGCAGCTGGGTGGGCTCAGTCCGTTAAGCATCCAACTTGTCGGCTCAGGTGGTGATCGCATCGTTCCCAGTTCCAGAATTCGAGCTCCACGTCGGGCTCTGTGCTGACAGCTCAGAGCCTGGAGCCTGTTTCAGATTCTGTGTCTCCCTCTCTGTCTCCGCCCCTCCCCCACTCATGTTCTGTCTCTCTCTCTCTCTCTCTCAAAATTAAATAAACATTAAAAAAATAAAAAAAACCCAGTAAGATTAAAGGCTGTTGCAATTAAAAATAAAATACACTGAGTATTCGATCAACACTAGTCTCTTCCTCTGGTTGTTCCTTTCCGTAATACGGGAGCAGATAATCAGTACCCCAGGGACCATCGGAAGCAAAATCAGGAGGAAGGTGGTGTTTTTTCTCAATTCTTTGTTTGCCTGCCTTTGTGTCTTCTTCACCTCTTTGCACTTCTTTTCTGTTCTTCAGAATCTGTGGTCCCTGGTCCTCCCTCTGCCAAATTACACCTTCCCCTGCCCCTCAGCCCATTCCAGAATTCTATTCTTTCAAGTAACCCCTTGAAGCTCTTGATGAAAAGCATCCAATTAAACTAATTCACAAGGTAAATGCAGGCTTCACGCTTTGACCCTCTTGTGGATGTGTTCATTTCAAGGAGGTGGCTTCCAGGCATTTCGGACGACGAGTCGTCTGGGGGCGGGGAAAATTTCCAAAGTATTGCCTGTACCACTCGGTATGCAGACCGTACCGCTATTAAGCAGGTACATCCTGAGATTCGCTTTGACGAGGTCAAGTTTTTGTAATGTACAGCAAAGACACACTCCTGCTGAGTGAGGTTCTGGTCCATGCACAGTCTGCATTCCCATCCCAGGCCGCAGTCACAGCCTTTCAAAGCATCTACCCCCGGGGGCGCCTGGGTGGCTCAGTTGGTTGAACTTCCGACTCTTGATTTTGGCTCAGGCCATGACCAGGGTCATGGGATCAAGTCCTGCATCGGGCTCCAAGCTCAGTGTGGAGCCTGCTTAAGATTCTTGCACTCTCTCCCTCTGTCTCAAATACTAAATAAATAAATAAATAAATAAATAAATAAATAAATAAATCTAGTGAGAGACTCTCCAGCTGATAATCAGCTTCCCTTCCTGGAGCTTCATTAGAATGCAATTCTAGGGCGGACCAGAAAACCACTAGTACTTAAAGAATCAAAGTCACAAGACAATTATTTCCCCGCTAACGGTAACTCTCCTGTTTTCTAGCACTTCACTGATGCTCCAGAATCCTAATGACGTATTTGTCAGAGCAGTGAATAGAATGAGCTTTTAATTATTTTTGTTAGGAAATATTGCTAGCGTTCACACTAAACCAGGTAAAATTGAGAGAAAAAGCAAAGACACAAATATTAGCGTTAGCTAACCATGTGCTTGGGAGCGAAGGGGGGGAACTTATGCTAAACCAAGGTCATCCATTTATAGCAGAAGTACTTAGAACTTTCTATGTCAAAATCAACTATAATATACCAAAGGATTTACTTTGCTTTAATAAACATGTATTCTTTTTGTAGTAATAAAAAGTGATAGAAAATGGCAGAAAGGAAGGATAAAAGGAAATCAAAGAAAACACAGGCCATGCTGGAAACCCAGCTCCCCCTCTGGAACTGTAGGAGTCAGCTCTTTAATGAGGGCAGGCGTGGACACTGGCAGATGAAACAGGGATTCTTAGGAAGGCTGGACCTCCCAGCCTCAGGCAGGAGCTAAGTGCTGACCTAGGTAAGCAGGCTGGTGAAATGAGCCTCAGCCCACATTATTTATTAGCATAATTATTAATAATAATCACTATCATTCATTGAAGCCCTATTGTGTTCCAGGCTGCACTTTGCTTATTACCTTCACACACACACACAAAAAAACCCTTTGGGGAGGTGGGTATTAACAACCTCATTTGGCAGATTTTACAAACTGAGGCCCAGAGGTGGTGATTAACATCCAAGGTCACACAAGCACGGAGTGTCAGAGCCAGAATCTGTGCCTGGGTGGCCTTGAACCGGACTGTCCACCACAAGACCACAGTGCAGAACCACCAGTCTGCTGTCTCCCCCTGCCTCCTGCAGACACCCCCCTCCTTCCAGGGAGCCCTCTGCACCCAGTTACCAAGTTGCTGCCTGAGATCCCCTCCAGAAAGCCACGGTTGTGCTCAAAGAGACAGCTTTGAAGTTTAAGCATCACCAGCTGCCCAAGGGCCCCCCATTCTCACATCTTTTAAAACTATCTTCGGGGCGCCTGGGTGGCGCAGTCGGTTAAGCGTCCGACTTCAGCCAGGTCACGATCTCGCGGTCCGTGGGTTCGAGCCCCACGTCGGGCTCTGGGCTGATGGCTCAGAGCCTGGAGCCTGTTTCCGATTCTGTGTCTCCCTCTCTCTCTGCCTCTCCCCCGTTCATGCTGTCTCTCTCTGTCCCAAAAATAAATAAACGTTGGAAAAAAAAAAATTTAAATCTGTCTTCCACGCCAAAGAGACCTGAGGAATCCATCACGTGATTCAGTAGAGGGAAGGGTTGGGGGCAACTTATGTGTTTGCCGCTGATTGTCAGATTCTGGGCGGTTCAAGAAAATAAAGTAGGAGTCACTTGGCAGAAGCCTGCATTCTCTTCAAGAGCAGCCTCCGCTGCAGAGCCTCGTGAGCCCCAAAGCGGCAGAGCACAGGGGAGAGGACAGTCCGTCCTGGGCCAGCAGGGACAGAGCGCGGATTTCCACCACAGACTCCTGAGCACTTGGCAGGAGCGTCAGAAACAGAACCACAGGATCTGGGAATGTGATCGCTAGCACGCACGGACGCGTCCGAGAGAGCTTTTGCTTCCAGGTTGCAGGAGTCTCAGGAGAGGAGAGGAAGGCAAGACAAGACCCTTCCCAGTGTCAGAGCTTTGCTTTTCCCCTCCTCCCATCTGAGAGAATGAAGACGGTTGAGCAAAGCTCACCTGTGACAGGGCGGCAAGAGCGGGGGCTGAGGAAGCAGGGGCAGGTGGGCACCGAGGTGACAGACCTCACAGTCCCGGCACGCACCCAGAGCACAGAGAGGCACGAGACAGCCCACTTCTGGGCACATCCATGTAGGTGAGTTTTCAGCGTAGCTAAGTAATTATCCAATTCCACCTCTTGTGACCTTTCATGAAGTCAGGATGGAGACGATGAAAAATGAACCAATTCACCCCAGCAGGCTCCAGCACCTCACGGTCAGCAGTATCAAGGGCTCCTGATACATCTAACAGAAATGCCGCGGCGCCTGACCGGGGCCACCGGCGGGAAGAACCTATCAATCAATGAAACTAACACAGAGTCCGGGTCCTGCTCAAATCTGAAGCCGCAGCGGCAGGAAATGGCTCACGGTACAATAATTAACTCCTGGATTCAGGCAGTATTGTCTTTAAGACTATCCTGTCTCTTGGGGCGCCTGGGTGGCTCAGTCGGTTAAGCGTCCGACTTTGGCTCAGGTCATGATCTCACAGTTCGGTAGTTTGAGCCGTGCGTCAGGCTCTGTGCTGACAGCTGAGAGCCTGGAGTCTGCTCTAGATTCTGTGTCTCCCTCTCTCTCAGCCCCGCCCCCACCCATGCTCTGTCTCTCTCTCTCTCAAAAATGAATAAACATTAAAAAACGTTAAAAAAAAAAAAAAAAAACCATGCTGCCTCTTGGGCAAGTTATCTTCAGGACCTCAGTTTCCACATCTTTACAGCTCAGGGTTTGAGCTCAATGACTTATAATTTCTCTTTCAGCCCTAAAATTCTGTGTTCTGATTCTCATGTTCTGATTCCTTAAATCTCCGTTTCTTTTAGGCTCTAAAGGTTTAAGTGCCAGCTCAAAGTCAGAGTTAACGAAGTACAAAGCAGAACAAAGCAGAGTCGGGAAGTTTAACATCAAGTGATTAGTTCTGAAGCAAGAAATTAAGGCCTTTTCTTCCCTAATAGAGGCATTAACATTTTCTGTCAATAACTGACTAAAAGCTCCTTGCAATCACTGGGATTCGGCCACTAAATGGGAGGTTGAATCTCTCTTTATGCTGCTATAGAAAGCAGCTTCAGGTGACATGTGACAGCTTCTGCTTCAGAACCAAACAGTGATCAGGGGCACCTGGGTGGCTCAGTCGGTGGCACGCCGGACTCTGGCTCAGGTCGTGACCTCATAGTTCCTGAGTTCGAGCCTGCTGTCGGTTTAGCTGCTGTCAGCATAGGGCCTGCTTCAGATCCTCCGTGCCCCCCTCTCTGCCCCTACCCTGTCAAGCTCTCTCTGTCAAAAATAAAAACAAACATTTAAAGAAAAAAGAATCAAACGCTGATCACGTGACGATGACTTGGTGGAAACTAGATTGGCAGATTTCGCACAAGGAATCTCCTAGCTCGACTGATTCTCTGCAATCTTGATGGGCTCAGTGTTGGTGGAGCGTCAACTACTGCTCTTTCGTGTGAATTTCAACCGGTATCCGCATGACCTCTTAAACCTGGACACACCCCCCTACACCCCTTAGCGTAGAGAGGACACATCCCCAGCCTTTCCCACAAAGGGGACAGCACATTTTTAAATGCCCCGAAAACACAGTTGTCTCTACACCGTATCATCCAGAAAGCAGGTGGGATCGCCTCCTGCTTCCTGTATTTCGAACCGCCTCCTGTTAGACCAGATCCTCTAGTGACAAGAAAGCAGCTACGAGAGAGAAGAATCGCTCGGGCCTTTAAGAGCACCTCTGCCGGTACCAGAGCTGGACACAGACTGGGATTTAGTACAAGCTGTATGTTAGGCACAGGTGGACCATGCTGGGGGACTAGGCCTGTGACCTGTCACCTGCTCTTGTACTTTTCCTGCAGGGACAGGAGGGAGCGGTGATGGACAAAGTGGTCCAGTCACTCGGTACCTCAGGCACTGCCGGGACCCTAGATAAGGGCGCCTCCTTTCCTGCCAGGCCATTTAAGAGGTGCTCTGGCTCCGAAGGAAATGAAAGGGACCCCCAGACTCCATTCTCCATCCACCAGATTGACAAAAATATAGACGTTCAATAGAATCACGCTAGCAAAAGATTGGGGGAAGTGGTACTTTCACACAGTGCTGCTTAGCGAACCAGTATAGCTCAGCGTGGCGGTTAATGGGGTGACATTTAATACAATCTGAGACGCAGGCTTCCTTCGGAATGTCCCTTCTTAGTGTCTCCCCAGAAAAACATGTATATAGAGTGTGCATTCGTACAATGAACCAATAAACTGTGGTCCATCCAAACTGTACAACAGTAGGAGCCAGTGAGAAAGAATAAACCAACACGAAAGATCTCTAAGACCAAATGTTATCTGAAAAAACTGTATGCGAGCAACGATACGTTACAACTGCATTTATATTAAAAAGCCAAGAAAACTATGTATTTCTACAGAAACATGTATCTGTGTGACTTCATAGCAAAAAGTCTAAAATGCTAAATTAAGAATTTAGCTCTTGAGGTAACTGTTAAAATAAATGAAGGGGGGGGGGGCGCGCTTGGATGCCTCAGTGAGGTAAGCATCCTGACGTCAGCTCAGGTCATGATCTCAAGGTTCGTGGTTTTAAGCCCCGCTTCGGGCTCTGTGCTGACAGCTCAGGACTCTTTGGCCTCTGTGTCTCCTTCTCTCTGTCCTTCCCCCACTCGTGCTCTATCTGTCTCTCAAAAGTAAATAAATGTTAAAAACGTTTTAGGGGTGGCTGGGTGGCTCAGTCAGTTAAGCGTCCAACTCTTGATTTCAGCTCAGGTCCTGATCTCATAGTTCATGGATTCAAACCCCGTGTTGGGCTCTGTGCTGACAGCTCAGAGCCTGGAACCTGCTTCAGATTCTGTGTCTCCCTCTCTCTCTGCCCCTCCCCCATTCATGCTCGCCCACTCTCTCGCGCTCTCTCTCTCTCAAAATAAAGGAATAAACTGAAAAAAATACATTTTAAAAATAAATAAAATAAAATAAATAAAATAAGTAAATAAAATAAATTAAATTAAATTAAATTAAATTAAATTAAATTAAATTAAATTAAATTAATGAGGGAAAAGACCACAGCACAGTACACACAGCAAAATTACCACTGGTTAAAAAATATGTGCGTAGGGTGCCTGGCTGGGTCAGTAAGGAGAGTGCGTGACTCTTGATCTCGGGGTCATGAGCTCAAGCCCCACATTGGGTGTAGAGACTGCTTGAATAAAAGTAAACTTTAGGGGCACCTGGGTGGCTCAGTCATTTGGGCTCTTGACTTCGGCTCAGCTCATGATCTCATGGTCTGTGAGTTCGAGCCCCACATCGGGCTCTGTGCTGACAGCTCAGAGCCTAGAGCCTCCTTCAGATTCTGTGTCTCCTTCTCTCTCTGCCCCCACCCCTCCACTCTCTGTCTCTCAAAAATAAATGAACATTAAAAAAAATTTTTTTAAGTAAACTTTGAAAACAACAAAAAAATGTATGTGTATTAAAAAAAAAAAAAGACAGGGCGCCTGGGTGGCGCAGTCGGTTAAGCGTCCGACTTCAGCCAGGTCACGATCTCGCGGTCCGTGCGTTCGAGCCCCGCGTCGGGCTCTGGGCTGATGGCTCGGAGCCTGGAGCCTGTTTCTGATTCTGTGTCTCCCTCTCTGTCTGCCCCTCCCCCGTTCATGCTCTGTCTCTCTCTGTCCCAAAAATAAATAAATGTTGAAAAAAAAAAGACAAATCAGGAATTACAAAGAAAATAAAAACAGCAGTGTTCTGTTCATCTAAGAAAAGATAAAGTGAGGGGTGCCTGGGTGGCTCAGTTGGTTGAGCCATCCGACCGGCTCAGGTCATGATCTTGAGGTCTGGAAGTTCCAGCTCCACGATGGGCTCTGTGCTGACAGCTTGCAGCCTGGAGCCTGCTTCATATTCTCTCTCTCTCTCTGCCTCTCCCCCACTTGCGCTGTGTCTCTCTCAAGAATAAACACTAAAAAAATTTAGGAAAAAAGAGTTATTTTAACTGTTCACTCAGAAACATGTTCTGAGAAACCAGTTTTCCAAAATTATTTTTAACTGCTCTTAAATACGACTTAAAAAGGTACTTTTGAGGTGAATACAGCACAAAACATAGCTGTACACAGCAAGTTTCATCTTGATGGAAGCGTGGAATTCCTGACTGCAAACTAGTAGAAAGAAAAAATTAACTACAGCCTAGTTATACTGTTCATAGGGACCACTGTAAACTATTTTGATTTTTGAAAATGCTACTTCATAGAAGGTCTAATTTGCTGATAAAATTTGCAATGCATTTCATTAATACCGCCAATTTGTTGTGATACAGCAGGTCTTTATCCGACAGAGGTCTGAACAATCCTATGGTTAAACTGGTCACTTTGCAATGTGTATTGCTTTAGGCAATGAGATTCACCAAATTATCTTGTTAATAACCTTCTAAAATACAGCTTCAAACACCTTGCAAAGCAAAGAACTAGAATAAAAATATACTATGATGTCTCTGAAACATTATAGAAGAGTAATACCTTACAACGCATAGCCTGTTGTTATAAATGTGTGATATTATAATATGCTTATAAATGTTTGGAATAAAGCCAAATTTAAAGCAAGTCAAAAACCCAGATGCTTGAATCAGGCTTGGCTCCATGCACACAAAAAAGGGGGTTACTTACGAACAAGTGATTTGAGATCCAGGGGACAAGAGATTCTGTCCTCAAAATACACCTGCTACCCGCAGACCTAAATATCTGAAATTCTACTATGAAAGATTCTTCAGAATAAACACGGATGTCTTTTTAAAATGCAAATAATCAGGACGAAGACGTAAAACCAATAGTATTTTACCATGTTATTTACCAGATCATTCTCTCTCAAAAGAGGGGGGCCAGAATACTGAAAATGAGAGAAAGTCCTAGACGTGTGTGTCCCTTACTGCGTGAAGAAGTTGGAAAGGATGATCATAGCCAACCCTACTAATCCCTTCATTTCTTTTCTGGATTTGGTTCCTTCAACACCTTCAACTGCAATCTAATAATTTTGGCAGGCATAAATTCAATCCGGAACTTTCAATGGAGATCATGGAATCACCAGAAAACCAGTAACAGGTGCTACAGTTTATTGAACACTAACCACGTGCCATATGCAATCCTAATTCCTTTTCATACATTACTTCACTTGATTCACACTAACACAACGAAATGCATACTCTTACCTCCAACTTACAGGTATGAAAACTGAAGTTCAGGGTCACGCGGCACTACTCGACAACCCACGTCTGAGACACACCCAACTCAATGCTCCACTACTCAATGGTGTCTCATCCCTCCCCTCAAAAGTTACACAGAAAAAGAGAGTCATTTGACCACGAATCACTGTTTAATCCCCCAAACCAACCACATTCTCTGAAGGGTCGCTTTTTTTTCACGTCATTTATTTTAGAAAGAGCACGTGAGCTGGGGAGAAGAGCAGAGAAGAGAAGAGAGAACCTCAAGCAGGCTCCACACTGTCAGCATGGAGCCCGACTCGGGGCTTGATCCCGTGACCCTGAGATAGCGACCTGAGCCAAAATCGAGAGTCAGATGCTCAACCAACCGAGCCACCCAGGCGCCCGGCTCACTCGTACCTTTAATCTTTTGTTAAATCCATATATTTTGGTTAAGAAAGGTAAAAATAATTTCTTTACCATGGTATCTTTTCTTTCTTACCTCAGTAAATCATCTCTAGAATGGGGCACTCCTGCACATCTCCAACGGGCTAATTTCCACCAGTCTTTCCAGTTCCTTTCCCTGGCTGATGTTCCCAGATGGAAAGGAAATCCACTTGGCAACTGGCCGTGTATCCCACCATCCCAATGACTTTTGGAATTTAAGGAAATAAAAATAATTCACACTACCCGGAATCCAGGACCTAAGTGTCAGGCAGCTATGTGTTACTTTCATGGAAAACAGAGCTGGGTAAATTCACTGTCATATGTGAGTTGAAATGATACTCCAATAAGCAAACAGCACTAGATGCCCGTGGTGTCTGACCTACACCCTAGAGGCAACACCTCCACGCGAGCTTGAACTCACGTCCCTGCAACAGCATCCTGCATCCAGAGCAGACCGTGGGTCACTGACTTCCTGTCCCAGGGCTTCTCTGATGCCACGGATACCACAGTTCTTCCAGCACACGTAGAGTGAGGGGCTTGATGCCTTAGCCGGTGGGGGATGGGAGCCTATGGATAAATGCTTCCCCTGCTTTACCCCCAGGTAGACAACTTTGAGAGGTTTCCAGGAGCTCTTCAGAAGGTTCCAGATCTAACGCCTGTTGCTGTCCTCAGTCACTCAGATCATAACACAGCTTTACGCTGGCCTTTCCTCCTTCCTTCACTCTTCCTCCTTGGAACTACCACCGACCGTACCACAGCACAGCAGTCCTTGTCTTGAGCTCTGCTTTTCAGCAGAACCCAAGCGGAGACAGGCTTTCGTTATATCCCACCAAGTTGCCTAATAACCGAGTGTTGATGGGGTGGGGATGTGAGCTTGAAAGACAGATCTGACTTTGAATCCCAGCTCTGCCATTTACTGGTCACATTCTTTGGGAAAGTGACTTCGTGAAGTCAGTGGCTTTATTACCACAAACACCCACACTTTTTGTTGTTGTTGTTGTTGTTGGGATTGAAAGAAAAATCTGGCAGTAATTTCAAAAATCTCTTCAAGAACTTAAGTTATGTCAGCAAAATCTACACATGAACTTGTACGATGCTGCTATGAAATGACCAATAAAGCCAGTGAAAACCTTTAGAAAATTTGACCATGAACCCAAGAAAATAAGTAAGTAAAGAGAAAAGCATCAAACATGAGAAAGTGGATACAGCCACAGGTGTAGTGTTAGGAGGCCACCCGGGAGTTGAAAACCCCACCACCTTGCCTCTCCCAGATCACGGATTGCCACTGACCTTAGCCTAACCTTGGACTGTTACACAACCCTCGGAATGTATTTGATGCCACTCAACTATACACTTTAAAATGCCCGTTTTTATGTTATATATATTTAGCATCGAAGAAAAAGTATAATTGAAAATAAATGAGGGGTGCTGGGTAGCTCAGTTGGTTGAGCATCTGACTCTTGATTTCAGCTGAGGCCATGATGTCAGGGTTGTGGGATCGAGCCCTGTACTGGGCTCTGCACTGAGCATGGAGCCAGCTTAGGATTCTCTCTCTCTCCTTTGCCCCTCCCCCTTTGCGCGCGCGCGCGCTCTCTCGCTCTCTCTCTCTCTCTCTCTCTCTCTCTCTCAAAAAAACCCAAAAATTATGAGTGCTTCACATGTTACTAACATGACCCAGCAAGCTCTGTGGACTGGAACAGGTAAGTGGAAGAAGACAATGCCCTGACCAAAAAGAAAACAGAAGATAAAGAAATGAAGAAAAGGAAATCATGAGATTGTTCTCTCACCCACTATTAAATGCGCGAGAGTGGTGCCTGGGTGGCTCGGTCAGTGAAGAGTTGGACTTCGGCTCAGGTCATGGTCTCACTGCTCGTGGGTTCCAGCCCCGCGTCAGGCTCTGTGCTGACCGCTTAGAGCCCGGACCCTGCTTCAGATTCTGTGTCTCCTTCTCTCTCTGCCCCACCCCTGCTCAAATTCTGTCTCCCTTTCTCAAAAATAAAATACACATTAAAAAAATGTGTACCAGATATTTCCCGATAACAGAGCCAGCACGATCAAATCGGCAGTATCTGAGTCCCAACTACGAAGAGTCAGACCTCCTGTCACCTGAATTTGCAAAAGGAACGAATGCAGCCACTTTAGCAGTTTTCACTCAACACCCGAAGTATCAGGTAGCACACGCCTTTCCTAGAAAAGCAGAGCCAAACACAAGGAGAGAAATCCATCTCTCAACATGTAGTTCCTCTGCTAAGAAAGTTCTGGGGCGAGACAGCATAGCATGCTCTCCTTCTAGAGCCCAGTGCACTACTGCCCTTATTGGTAGTGGCTGGAGACGAGGTGACACTCACATTTGCTGTAATTACAATAAAGTGTTCCCGGCCTTGAAAACGATTTGGGGATAATGTCACTTACTGCATGGGGACACTTTTCTACCTATCAATGCCCAGAACAATACACAATAAACCTCTCTGGTTTAACAGCAGCACAGTGCTATTCGCAGGATTAAAAAATGAGCAAATCATTTGCCTCCATTTCCTGGAGACAAACATTTGGTTTGATAAGTAAACAAAAAGTCATTTATACTCAAAAGACCACTCAGATGGATATAAGCAGTTCTGATTTACTCCAATGGGCCTGGAGGGGTTGTAATTTATTTCAGTCCACTTAGCGCTGTAACAACTGCTTTTCAAAAACCGACATTGATTCATGAAAATGAACATACGGACTCTCTTTGCAGCATAAACCCCAACAGCCTCAGGCAACAGAAATGTCGTACAAGGCTGTGCGAGGCTGGTATGTGGAAGCGAGCAATTACGCTGGTATTTAACGCAATCTATTGCTCATCAGAAAAGCGCTTAGCACAGGAGTCAGACCCAGACAGCCACTTAACTATCCCCTCCAGCCATTACACTCTCTCAACCCAAGAGTGTGTCAAATTAAAACAACTACACATTGACTTTTTGCTTCTGTAAACATTAAGGGGTGATTGACAACTTCAGGCTGCAGCCAGCCAGGCATTATCATCCCCCTCTCTTGCTGATCTGCTCTCTGCTCCCTAGTCTGTTTGCTTTGGAATATTCCTACAGAACACTGAAGGATTTCAGGGCTCCCCCCCCCCCCAGAGCTCACCTAAGGAGAGTCTATCATCTCTTACATATAAACAGCTTCAGATCACCTTAAAAAACTGGGCATTTTAAAATTTAGTATTTGTCACTGTTCTTGTAGAAAAACTCCGTTTCCAATTAGAAAATTGGAAAATCAGTCAGTCTTTTACCCACACTACTATGCTCACTGCTCTACTATGATCCTGATGTTGGAAGGAGTCCCTCCCCCCCCCTTTTTTTTAAATGTTTATTTATTTTTGACAGAGAGAGAGAGAGAGAGAGAGAGAGAGAGCGAGCGAGCAGGGGAGGGGCAGAGAGAAAGGGAGACACAGAATCGGAAGCAGACTCCAGGCTCTGAGCTGTCAGCACAGAGCCCAATGTGGGGCTGGAACTCACGTAATGTGAGATCATGGCCTGAGCCAAAGTCAGACACTTAACTGATTGAGACACCCAGGTGCCCCCCATTCCTTTCTTTATTCTATTCTCCTTTATTTCACAACTGTAAGGGGAAGAAAAAAAGGTACAGTTGAGATAGCAGGGAGAGACAAGTAAACAAAAGTAAAAAAAATAATAACCAAGACGATCTATTCACCAATGATATCCACAGGAATCTCCAACTGGCAACTTTATAGGCTTGTACTGTGGAATCTGACCCACAATGCCTAGTGTTCTCTGATGATCACAGAAAAAGGCCACAGATGAGTGTCAAATGTTAACCCTTCTGCCCCTTTTCCCTCTTGGTGCCAAGACCATTCAAAAGGGAAAGGAGCCTTCAATAAATGGTTCTGGGAAAACTGCGTATCTACATGCAAAAAAGGATGAAGTTGGGGGCACCTGGGTGGCTCAGTCGGTTGATCGTCCAACTTTGGCTCAGGTCATGATTGTGGGTTCATGGGTTTGAGCCCCATGTCGGGCTCTGTGCTGACAGCTGAGAGCCTGGAACCTGGTTCATAGTCTGTGTCTCCCTCTCTCTCTGCCCCTCCCCTGCTCACTCTGTCTCTCCCTCTCATAAACATTAAAAAAAAGAATGAAATTGGACCCTTGCCTTACAGAAAAATGAACTCAAGATGGATGAAAGACCTAAATGTTAGAGCTTAAAGTACAGAACACTTGGAAGAAAACATGGGGGAGGGAAGCTTCATGATGTTAGATTTGGAAATGGCTTCTTGGATACAACCCCAAATGCACAGGCAACAGAAGAGAAAAGACAGATTGGATTTCATCACAATTAAAAATGTCTGTGTGTATCAAAGGATACAACATAATCCAGAGTGAAATTCACAGAATGGGAAACCATATTTGCAAGTGGTCCCTCTGACAGGTGATCCATGCTACTTTTCTCCTCTAGGTTTTAATGCAAGCAAGCCCTGGTAAGTCCCCGAAGCTCACATGCCTTGCCATGGCCAGAAGACACATTTTCTACCCATTCTTGGACTGAGATTAACCAAGTTCTAGTTTACTCACTTCCATCTGCTATTTAAAAGCAAAAGTGTACAACACGGGTCAGGTCCAAAGATGGGTTAGGCTACTGTTCCCTTTAATCATTCAATCACTTTTCCCTAAAAAGTCCTCCTCAACCCCACACGTTATTTGAAGAAGGGCCGATACTCCCACAAAAGTCAGGCTTTTATTATATGTTGCTGAATCTTTCCTTCTTTCTTTCTTTAATCTCTACACCCAATGTGGGCCTTGAACTCATGACCCCATGATCAAGAGTCACACGCTCTCCCAACTGAGCCAGCCAGGCATCCCAAAAGTTAGACTTTTAAAATAATGTTTGTTGAAGTTGTGTTATTTGAGTGACTCCTCTGTCTCAGGTTTAAAGACCATGAGCCTCTTCCATAAGAAAGTAGCTCCCACTTGTCTAAGATGGAACCACCGTCCAATAGAACGCCTGTGATAATGGACATGTCTTATTTCTGCATTATCCAATATGGCGGCCACTAGCCACATGTGGTTGCTGGGCACTAGAATGTGGCTAGTGTGACAGTAGAACTCGATTTTAAATTTTAATTCATTTAAATTAAAATAGCCCTATTTGTCTATAGAAGCTCCTATTTGTCTATAGAAGACAGAAGCTCCTGTCTATAGAAGCTCCTGTATTTGATGGTGCAGGCCAAAGATAGCAGACTGAAGAGGAGAGCTGCAAGGCTGACAGTCTGAGGTTGGGAAGAGAAACATGGAGTCAGGAGACAGTCCATTCCAAGCTGTGCCACTTATTCTCTCTATTCAGAAGTTTGCTCTGCTCTAAAATAGGGTCAATGATTTTATCTCCACTTACCCATGGATTCAAAGAAAGATACTTGGTCTTCCTCCTTGGCTCCTCGCATAGAGCTCCTAAAACCCTTGGAATTTCCTGAATGATAAGGGAGATAGAAGCCTCTTTGATTTTGATAAGGTGGCACTTAGTGGGCCCCTAGACAGCTTTAAGATAGGGGTCGAGTGCCAAAAAGACCCAGGCTTTGTTAGAAGCTTGGAAGTTCTAGCCCTACCCCATCAACATCCAGGGGTGGGAGAGGGGCTGGGATTGAGTTAACCATCAATGGCCAATGATTCAATCAACCATGCCTAATGATGAACCCTCCATAAAACCCCCTTAATGACAGGGTTCAGAGAGCTTCTGGGTTAGTGAACTCATTGAAGTGCTGGGAGGGTGGTGAGAAAAGGGCACGGAAGCCCTCCACCCTGTCCCCATTCCATGCCCTATACATCTCTTCCATTTGGCTATTACTGAGTTGTATCCTCTATATTAAGCCAGTAATAATATGTAAAGTACTTTCCTGAGTTCCTTGAGTCATTCTACTGATTTATCAAACCTGTGGAGGAGTTGTGGGAACCCCCCAAATTGTAGTAGGCCAGGCAAAAACGTGGGTAGCCTGGAAACCCCATTTCTGGCTGGCGTCTATAGTGGGGACAGTCTTGGGGGGTTTCGTCTCTTAACCTATGGGATCTGGGCTAACTTCGGGTAGTTAGTGTCAGAACCTAATTTAACCGCAGGACACCCAGTGGTGTCAGAAGGAAAACTCCTCCCACTACCTGACAAGACTGGTGTTAGGATCAAACAAAATGGGGGCATCTGGTTGGTTCAGTTGGTATAGCATATGACTCTTTGATCTTTGGGGTTGTGAGTTCAAGGCCCACATTGGGGGAGGAGCCTCCTTAAAAATAAAAAATAAAATAAAGTAAAGTAAAGTAAAGTAAAGTAAAGTAAAGTAAAATAAAATAAAATAAAATAAAATAAAATAAAATAAAATAAAATAAAATAAAAAGGATTAAACAAAATGATGTATGTCAAAGGGCTTCTCTGGAGTAAGAGATCATTTTTAGTATTTGGCTGATCTGTAAGGTACGTTAGCTGGGCCATGAGTGCTGTGATAAGTTCACCGTAAGTAACCTTTGCATTCGTTCATAATAACATCTGGAAACAACGTGTTGCTGTCTCATTCATTTTCCTGTGTGTGAAGGCCCTAAATCTCTGCCACAATGGCTGGGAAAATAAGCAAAGACTAATTTGTAGCACTACGTTGGCGTGAATTGTTTAAAGTTATGCAGTGCACTACAAGGGCAGTGATGACAAATTGGAAATCCTTCTCCCAAAATCAGAAATAGGAAAAAAAGAGAGTTACCAAACTCTTGGGGGGGTGGGGGAGGGTGGGCGGGGAATGCTGGAAAGAAGAGAAACAACCTGGAAGGGAAGTACTCCTGGTGACTGGAGTGTACTCGACTGTGGAAGACTCCATCTCTGGGAAAAAACCCTGCTTTGGGGATTTGACCGTGAGACCAGGGTTTGCCATGGGCTAATCGGCATGTCAGAGAGTTTGGAAGGCGAGTGAGTGGTCAGCAAATTCCAGACATTAGCACGGGACCAGGAACACACTGGTTCACCAGGCCTCGCCGTCCTTCTCCTATGTCCCAAGAACCTCATCAAGAGGAGGAGATGTTTAGAGACACTGAATTCTTCAACAGTGTTACAGACTCCACTGTGTTGCCCCAAATTCCTATGTGGAATCCCTAGACCCCAGTAAGACTGTATTGGAAATTGGTCCTTCAGGGAGACAGTTAACTGAGGTTAAATGGGGTCAAAAGGGTGGGGCCCCAGCTGGACAGGACTAGTGTTCTTCTAAGAAGAATAAGAGAAGGTCAGAGCTCTTTTTCTTTCTGGCTCTCTGAGCACACAGCGAGAAAAGGCCACGTGAGAAGGACACGGCGAGGCGGCCGGCCATAACCCCAACCACACCTTGACCTGGGACTTCTAACCTCCAGAGCTGTGAGGACATAAAGATGTTATTTAACCCGCCCAGTCTGTGTGAGTTTACTATGGCAGCCTGGCAGAAGAACATAAATGGTATTAGCAGAAAACAAGAAGATAACACAGCCTTGCTTTGTTCAACGTCCGTAGACACCCGCTGGTCTCATTTCCTGTAGTAGGGTTCTCCTCATTACAGGCATTCATGTGTCGAGTTGAAAGAGCTAGAGATTTACTAAAATGCGATTAAACACGTATTTCACTTGAGAATCTTGCGGTTTAATAGTTTTGCTGGGCCCTGCAACAGTTTCTGAACTCAAAACCAACCAAGCCCTTCCACGTAATGGAATATTGTTCGGCCACGACAAGGAACAAAGCGCTGTCACATGGGTACCACGTGGACAAACTTCGCAGACGTCATACTAAGTGAAAAAAAGCCATGCGCTAAAGGTCACATCTTCT
This sequence comes from Felis catus, assembly GCF_018350175.1. Lineage (NCBI taxonomy): Eukaryota > Metazoa > Chordata > Mammalia > Carnivora > Felidae > Felis > Felis catus. The sequence goes on from NC_058380.1 coordinate 10,287,747, forward strand.
AGCATTCTATTTATAGGAAATATCTAGAATAGGCAAATCCACAGACAGAAAATAGACAGTAGCTTCTTCCAGGGGCTGGGAGGGAGGCAGAAATGAGGGGCGACTGCATATGGGGAACCTTTTGGGGTGATGGAAACATTCTGGGATTAGATTGTAGTGATGGTGGCACAATTTTGTCAACACACTAAAAACCACTGAACTGTACGCTTTAAGGAGATGAATTTTATGGTGTGTGAACTATGTATCAATAAAGCTGTTATAAGCAAACAAATCAATCAATCAAGCCCCAGGCCACCTCTTAACCGTGTTAGTAACAAAGGCAAACATTCCCGGGCAGGGCTACGTATTTGGAACCTTCGTCCATAAAGTTCGGTTGTGATCCCGGTTTCTACGTGAGGAAGCAAAACCTCCCCCTTAGGTTACAGAGAGACCTCGACCAAGTCCCGAATAAGAGCGAGACGGCTGGGTACGTGGCAACTCCCCTCCACCGTCCCGCCCCGCAAGGCTTTGATGAGGCAAAGCTGTTCTGTGGACAGGAAGGGAAGGGCATGTGTTCCCGAGATCTGCTGACATGAAAGGGTCCCTGTCCCGTGCTCTCCACCATGGTTCACATCCCAGGCACGAGGCCAGGTCACGGCACTCCTGGAGTTTATTACTCGGGTACGGACCGAGCCGTCCGCGTGTATCCTGGTGGTGGGCGGGGGGAGACAGAGAGAAACTGGTCCTGCTGAGAGTTTCAAGAGCTGTTGTTGTGCCTGGCAAAACTGCACACGGATACAACTGAACCAAACACACAGACTGTGTACATTTCCATTCTGATTCTGAGTGGCCAGCGGAGTAATTTTTATTCGCTGCTGTATTAGTGGGACACTGAGAAACCCACAAACGGCTTTCACCAAAAGAGACCATCCCCAAGCATAGTCAGCACTGCCTCTTGTACTAGTTTTTATAGAAATATAAACGAAGCGACTCTTACAACTGCTGAAGATGCTTCCAGAAAGCATCGCTGGCCTGTGTCCACGTTTCATTTCTGCCTTTCACCCCAGCGCCCTAAATCGGTGCTTAAGACTCGAATGGAGCATGAAGATGGCTAGATTTAACAAATAAAAACACGGGACACTGAATTAAATTTAAATTTCAGACAAAATAGAGAACTTCTAGCATAATAAAGTGTTGTGGACATGATTATATTAAAATCATTTTTTGTGGTTCAATCTGAAATTTGACTTTAACTGGCCATCCTGCGTTTGATGGCGAAGCCCCCGAGGGACAGAATGCGTTGGGCGGACGTGGGGGCTGTTCTCTCCCTCCCCTGGCGCCGGAGCCAATGGACGGCTTCTGGCCCCTGTCCCACCTCTAGAGGCCAGCACCGCATTCCCGCAATTGTGTCCTGTGCCGCTTGAGGAAGCTCAGAAGTGGCACCGTTAATCAATCTCCAGTAAGAAGACATTGCGACTCAGAGAGAACGGCCACAAGAAGAGCAGAGGGCAGGGGCGGGAGGGGGGCTTACCACTGCGTTTAAAGAAGGGGGAGGACCCCCACCCTAGGCTGGGTGTACACCGGGAGCCCCGGATTCACTGTAGCGACACCGGGAGCCCCGGATTCACTGTGGCGCCAGATACGAAAAGACCGCAAGACGGTTCTCCTGACGAGTTCCCTGCTACACTGACGACAGAATTTAAAAATATATGTGTTAAGAAGATGATCCTGGGGCTGCAGGGCCTGAATATTTTTTTTTTATGGAGCTCATTTTTAATATCAGCACTTTTAGGGTGAATGTAAATAAACCCGATCCTGCAATAAATTCAGTGTGCTCTTTTATTTTGCAGATTTAAGCTAAAACACCATAAATCTTTTCTTGGAAGCAGCATCTTTCAAGATAACAGAGGCAGCACTAGGATTTTGATACCCACTAGAAAAACCATAAATAAGCAACTGCCTTCACAGAGACCTCCCCAAGTGCATGTGCTCGGCTGACAGGTGCAGCGCTCCACGGCGGGCAGAGCGGTCCTGTGGGGTTTCTTCGCTTTGCCCCTCATCACAGGGATCATTCCCGCATATTGCAATAATCCCGGGAGAAAGGGTTCCTTGGCTTTGTAAGAAAGGACGGTGAAAATGACCAGTGCATGCAGTGCACCCCACTTCTGCAGTGAAGTAACCATCTACCCTAGCCCCCCGCGAAGATTCCATAAAGTTATGCCAGTCTCAGGGAACAACGGTTGGAAGGCACATAAACGCTGGCCACCATTCTTTACAGCAGAAGCCCAGTTGGAAGCTGACCTCAGCCTCTATTGTATACCCGTGTATATGCGCAAGAAGGGAAGTATATGCCTATATATAAATACATATAAAGCTAACTTTCAGTGTTCGGAAAACAAAAGCTATCCCCATATAACAGCCAAATTCTGACATAACTCAATTTGGACACCTCATCTGGTGTGCAGTGCACTCATTCGCAGTGTAAACCCCACCGCGCCGGGCAATGATATACTGTAATGTCACATCGCAATCTGGATTTACTATAAAGGGCCGCTGACGAGCTTCAGAGCAGTAAACATTGCAGCGAGGTGTATTTCACACTGAGCTGGTTTTTATGAAGAACACTTCACCGCCCAGGCACGGCACCTGGATGATGGATGGTGAAAGATGCTTGACAAGCTTCATCATTGTTTGTAAATCTTAACTGTTCCTGCTCACTAACTCTGGAGGCAATTTTCAAAGACAGCGGCCGACAGAAGGACAGCACAGCTCTCCTGAAGGTTATTCAAGTTGTACTTGGCCTGGGCCGTGCCTCTGAGGAGCCGAAGGGGGGAAATAAACTCCCGAGTTACTCCGCACCAGGCCGGGAAAGCATCACTGAGGCCCAGTGCATTCAGGTCAGACGGAGATGAAATCTCACGTGTGAGGACATCGGATGCTCTAGCCAGAGTGGCTGTTGTATCCCCCAAGTTTGTGCCCAGGGGGATGCTACCTCTTCAGGATTTTTAAGTAGAAGTGGTCGCTGAATGAGCAACAGAATCGGCAAACTCAGTGATGTGTGATGTGCCCACAGAAGGCTGGGTTCCCTGCATGATCAGGCAGGCAGGGGACCAGACATCTCACTTGAACTCCATCAACGTAAAATCAGCACAGACGACACGGGCACGCACGGTCTTCTAGTTAATTACGTTCAGTCTAGTTATGTCAGGACACGCAGGAGTTCCTAAAAGCATAGTTTCCAGAGCTCACCCTCTGTGCCCTGTTCTAGACCCATCTTCTTCAGCCCAAAGGAAAACCCCTGCAAAGGGGGCCCTGTATACTGAACTGAGAGTTTTAAGAGAATAAATAAGTTAAAGATGTAAAAAGCAGCCTCGTAATAAGCTGCGGACAGACCAGGGAGAATGTAAAATACTGCCTTTCTCAAAAATATCTGGGGAAAACAGACAAGCCTTCAATTCACCCTAATTTCTTTTTAATGTTTATTTATTTTTGAGAGAGAAAGTGAGAGACAGAGAGAGAATGAGCAGAGAAGGAGGAGAGAGAAAGGTAGACACAGAATCTGAAGCAGGATCCAGGCTCCGAGCTGTCAGCACAGAGCCCAACGTGGGACTCGAACCCACAAGCCATGAGATCACGATCTGAGCTGAAGTCGGATGCTTAACCGACTGAGCCACCCAGGCGACCCTTATTCACCCTAATTTTAAAATAACACAGAATAGCCACAGAAAATAAAAATTACTATAGAAAAGTAGCTGATTGTGTTTCTATTTACATTTATAATTTCAAATCTGATAACTAGTTATTTAATTTTACTATGTCTGCCTTCATCAAATATCAACAGTCTGTCCTGTTAAATACAAAGAAAATACATATATAACCACAAAATTAAAAGTTGGCTTTACTGTGCTATGTCAAAGAGACATTCTATAGTTTACATTTAGCTTTGGGAAGAGCAATGTAAATATTATACCTGATACGCTGGTGGGTTTTTTAAGTCTACAGCGTTGTTGTTGTTTTTGTTTTCTTTTTTTTTTTTAATTTTTTTTTTCAACGTTTATTTATTTTTGGGACAGAGAGAGACAGAGCATGAACGGGGGAGGGGCAGAGAGAGAGGGAGACACAGAATCGGAAACAGGCTCCAGGCTCTGAGCCATCAGCCCAGAGCCTGACGCGGGGCTCGAACTCACAGACCGCGAGATCGTGACCTGGCTGAAGTCGGACGCTTAACCGACTGCGCCATCCAGGCGCCCCTGTTTTTGTTTTCTGTGATAACCACATGCTATAGAAAGACATCCCTAGAAGGGCTATTCCTGCATGATGCATATGATGAAAGAGTAGGTTCCAGAGTTTTATTGTTACAGAAAAAGTATTACTATTGCATGCATATCTTTGATCTCAGCAGATAGAACATTTCCAACCCCCGATGACAGCCACCACTTCCATGAAAGTTTTTCACACATGAGAATGCCAAACTGTTGCTCAGTGAGGCCTTAGACAAGCTAAGTCAGTCATCACTGTTCCTCAGTTTCTCTATCTGCCACTTGGAAATGAGGACCTCTTCTCCTCTCACTGTCTCTGTGCCTCATTGTCCTCATCCATAATATGGGGGTAATAATACTACTGTAAGAATTGGGGGCGCCTGAATGGCTTAATCGGTTAAGCGTCTGACTCGTGATTTCAGCTCTGGTCGTGATCTCATGGTATGTGAGTTCAAGCCCTGCATCGGCCTCCGTGCTGACAGTGCAGAGCCTGCTTGGGATTCTCTCTCTCTCTCTGCCCCTCCCCAGCTCATGTGTACATGCTCTCTCTCTCTCACAAAACAAATAATGAAATAAACTTTAAAAAAAATTAAATGAGGGGCACCTGGGTGGCTCAGTCAGTTAAGTGTTCAACTCTTGATTTCAGTTCAGGTCAGGAGATTGAGCCCATGTCGGGCTCTACACTGAGCATAGAGCCTGCTTAAGATTTTCTCTCTCTCTACCTGCCCCTACCCTGTTTGCATGTGCTCTCTCTCTCTCTCAGGGAAAAAAAAAAAAAAAGAATTAAATGAGTTATCCCCACCGAGCACACAGAACTTTGTCTTACAGACGTTGGAAGAGCTATCTAACTGTGAAGGAAGGGCGGGAAGAGAAACCATAAGATATCCTAGCAGAAGGAACGCCCGGAGGAGTGCTTCAGAGACCTGAGTTCCTATGCTGGCTCCTGTTCCTCAACACTGACAACAAGGCCAGAGATGTCACAGTGCCCCACCCCCACCCGGCCTCTCTTAAGTATGGTTAGTGAGGAAGCCCCTCTTGACCTCACTCGCAGGGCTGTGTTACTCATCAAAATAACAATATATGCAATATATGCAAAGAAATAAGTCTTTTAAGTTTGAGTTTTCCAAAGGGAATATGGGGAATATTCTACGTGACATGAATCCACGATACGTTGTAGCCTGGAGGTTGTACCCTACATTTGCCCATGTCTGCTTAATTTCACTGACTGGTTCACCAGAACACCTGACTCCAGGCTGGTGAGGCACCAGCAGGAAGGATCCAGAGGTCGGTTTCTTATTCATCCAAGAACCTACGAACGACCCCAGGAGCCCTTTGAGAACAGGGCATGATGTGAGGCCCCCTGGCAAAGCGCAAACCTGAATGAGCACGATAGCTGTGCTCCCTGTGTGAGGCCACACTCTGATAACTCTTGCAGAAAGGGCCACAGTGAGTGAACTTCTTATGTGAGTCCGACCTTCCTCAGGTACGTCCTTGGGAAGTGCCTGTTCTTTCTAGACTGGTGCTGGCCTGGTCAGGGGGCAGTGTTTTACACAGAAGACATGCTGGAGGCCCCTCAGTTCTCAATCTTTCCCACACATTGCCTTGTAGGGGGCTCTTTTCAAGTTGGAAGAAAAAGAGGTTTGAAGAAACAATGGAAATCAGTGTGCCCGCATCAAACGGCACTTCAGTTCGCTTTCAGGGATATTCTTTAGCTACAAAGAAACCTGCTGGTGTCCTTCTGTACCCCTCTTCCTTGGTTGTTCCCTCTGCTTTTCTTAGCAAACATATCACTTGTGATACATTAAAAATAAGCCTCCAAAGCTGCTAGTTCTAAATGTTTATTATATGCTTATTAAATTATTATGCTTCATCTTCCTTACTCAGAATACCACAATGACTAACTAATTTCAAGAATCACAATACACATGTAGTTAGTTTCAAACAGGGCCCCCGTAGGGCTAAACAGTAGGCCCTCCTTAGATTGTAAGGACTTTTATTTGCACAGTTCACTGCCAGTCACCTGCAGGAATAGACGATATTTAAGACATGGTGACAGGTCTTCATATGGGAATAAGGGAGTTGACAACTTCCTCCATGCCTTTTTAACATAATTGTTTACGTGGCCCATATAGAATAGGTAAAGCTGTTATTACGTTTTTCAACTTTCCAGATGAGGGAAGTAAGGCTGGAAGAGATTAAATGAGCATGGTACAATCAGGCCCAGAGCTAGGGATCTGAGCCAGATCTCCTCTCCTGGGGTGGGATCCATTGCCTTGCACACACTGGCCTCTATGTCATTGCCAATGAATGCCCCACATACTTTTCTGTGCAAAGCTGGAGCTGAAAATAAGACGGTTACATAAAGACAGGTTTACTAGTCAAGCGCTTTTCTTTAAAATTTAGCGAATGGTAAGTCATTTCCTAAAGAGCCAAGTTTAAACTCAACATTTTACAAATGTTGCATAAAACATACTCAGCTTTCCTTAAAGCAGAGAAAGAAAAGGGTCAATGTTTTTCTCCCCTGCAGGCTTGCCATACACTTCAGAGCAGAATATACACAAGAAAAGCAGCCCTCGGATGCCTTGGCCTCCCCTCCTTCCTGTCTGAGCAGGACTCTAAAACATTTCCAGAACATCTTTCTCCCTGACAAGAAGAACTGCCTGAAATGTCAACACACCCCTTGCAGAAAGGAATGGTGGAAGTTTGTACAGTATTTCGCCGTCTCTTGCTGCATTTTGTGATTTACAGAGCTTGTTTCCATAGGCGACATGATTTCATCCTCATAACACCTGTGTGGGTTTGACACATCCCACCCCCTCGCCTTCTGTTAAGGGGTGAGGGAAGCAAGGGTCCAGGAGGAGAGTCTGGTACTCCCAAGGCTACACAGCTGGTTAGTGGTGGCTCCACTGAGATGCTCAGCACAGAATGTTTCCAGCACCCCACCCAGGGGCCGTGGCAGAAGCTCACATCCCCTCACGAAAGGGCGGTGGTGACATCCCAGATCGTGAGCAGGGGGAGACCTGAGGGTGCTTCCAACAGGCAGCGCCGCGTCAGTGTTCTCACCTGAGAAATGAGATGGATGGTCTTTTGCTAAAATCCAACATGCGGCAGGAAGCAAAACCACTCCATGGGGTGAAAGCTTAACCACTTTGCATGTGGTCGTGACAACAGTGGGGGAGGGAGCCGATGCCATCAGTGAAATCAGGCACCTCTAGAGTCACTCAGCTACAACATTGCTAATGCCGAATGGATTAAAAAAGTCATGTCTGGGAACACCTAGACTTCTGCAAGCTTCCCAGACACCACAGAAGGAAGACAAGGCCTTCAACTCAGAGAGGCCCTTCCACTGTCCTTGGCCATCTGACCTTTGGGGGAAAACTTAAATGCTTTGTATCTTGCTTCACGGAGCTGCTGACATCCTATGGGTGCAAAATGAATAATACAAGAAGAGCTCATGATATATAAGGAGCATCTCAAATGAGTGTTTCTTTCTCCCGGAAAGAGCAGAGGTTGAATGTAAAGGAAGGGTGTTTGCACAGGGGGCCTGCCACTTGGGTCTGTACCGGAAGGCGCCAAAGAGCCAGAAGAAACCGAAACGTACCAGCTCTAACTTTACACCGAGACTGCAAAATAAACAGACAACAAAATCAAAGTGTGTTCATCTTCCTCATTGTGAACTGAAACCGTTTCTCAGGGGTTGGCCAGTCAAGTATACTCCAAGAACCTATACACAAGAATCCAACACGCAGAGAAAGATGCCTGCTTACGGACATGAAAATGTCGCCCGCCCATAAGCACGGGTGTATCTGTTAACGCAGAGACGCTGCTGTGGAGGCGCACCTCTTTACTGGGAGCCAGGAAGCGTTAGTTTCAGGGCGGTCCTGCCACCATTTCGGGAACCACCTGCATCTGTTACTATGAACATTTTACAATCCCCCAAGGTCTGATGCTTTAATAAGATACAACAAAAATGAATTACTAAGATCGTAATAAAAAGATGGAAAGTAACGAGAGCTGGCTGGAGAAATCAGAACCCTCATACACTGGTGGGAACATGCAATGGCGTGGCAGAGGAGTTCGACAGGTCCTCAAAAAGTTAAACACAGACTTATACGATCTAGCAATTCCGCTGCTGAGGATGTACTCGGAAGAGCTGAAAACGGGTCTTCAAATAAAGAACACGAAGATTCCCGGCGGTGCTATTCACAATAACCAGTAAAAGGTACTAACAACCCAAATGTCCATCAACTGATGAACAGAAGACGACGTGGTTTAGTCACACAATGGACTCTCAGTAGGCCATAAAAAGGAGTGAAGTACTTACTACCTGTCACAACGTGGAAGAACCCTGAAAATGTTACGCAAAGGGAAAGAAGCCAGTCACAAAATACCACATGTTGTACGATTCCCATGAACCTTCCGAATAGGCAAGTCCATTAAGACAGAAAGCAAATTTGTGGTTGCCAGGGCGCTGGGGGTGGGGGGAGTAGGGTTGAGTAAGGGAAGACCACTTAGTGGGTATGGGATTTCCTTCTGGGGAGATAAAGATGCCTTTGAACTAAATAAAGGTCATGGCTGCTGAACACTGCAAAGGTCCTAAGCGCCACTTAATTGTATACTTCAAAATGGTGAATCGTTAATTTTATGACAGGTGGATTGTGCTTCCAAAACAAACAAACAAACAAACAAACAAATAAACAAACAAATGAATTCCTAGAAAAAGGAAGGACAAAAAAATTCAAGCCTCAAGTTTCAGGTGAGAGTCAACAGACATAAAATCGCTGTGTCAAACTAAGTTTTTGTTTGCTTTTAGGTCCTTTGCTTACCTCTCCTTAACCAGTAACTCAGCACTCACAGCTGCCTCCCCCCCATCCCATCTGGTCTTGCTGACTCAACACCCTGCCATGGAACCTGCTGGCGGTGGCCCTGCCCCACACACCCCGTACCAGCAAACTTCCCTCCACGAGGATCACTCCCGTCAGCTCACAAACCCGTCTCCTTTCTTCGAAAAAGACAGAAAGATCTTCCTTGAACTCCGCTCCCCTCCCGCGGCTAGCCCACGTCACTTCTGCCCTCCCAGCAGAACTCCCTGAAGACCTGTCTGTGCCCAGCCTGGGGGGCCCCCAACCTTCTCTCCCACGCACTCCCGAATGCAGTCCGGCTTTGGTTCCCACCTCCAACCCCGCTGGCCTCGGTCCCCCATCATTTCTACCTCCCAACAGCCAGTGGTCGATCCCAGCCCTCATCTGACCCACCAACTTCCGTGGCTCTGCTCAATGCATCATTGTCTTCGCATGGCTTCCAAGATAGCAATCCCCGTGAGCTCTCCCCCCACCCCACGGGCTGCTCCTGTCACGATCTCCTTCACTGGTCCTCTTCGTATGCGACGCACCTGCGGAGACTGGAGGGCCCTGGGGCTCCAACTTCCATCATTCGTTCTGCTCTGTCTACACTCGCTTCCCTGGGGGCTGTCATCACACTGGCTTCAAGGAACACTGAGGCACGGAACTCGCAGGGTTTTTTTTTTTGTAAGTTTTTTTTTTAATGTTTATTTACTTTTTCAGAGAGAGAGAGAGAGAGAGAGACAGAGTTTGAGAGGGGGAGGGCCAGACAGGGAGGGAGACACAGAATGTGACGCAGGCTCCGGGCTCTGAGCTGTCAGCACAGAGCCCGACCTTCCCACAGCTGTGAGGTCATGACCTGAGCTGAAGTCGAATGCGTAAGTGACTGAGCCACCCAGGCGCCCCACTCGCAGGTTTTTTTATTTCCAGCAACGGTCTCTCAACTTGGGACTTCATACATCCAATTCCTACTGGACGATCCACTCGGATGACTCATGAACATCTCTAACTTCCTATGTGCAGAATTCAAGTCCTAGCTCCCCACAAACCTCTTTTTCCCACGGTCTTCTTTACCTCAATAAATGGAAACTCCTGGGTCAGGTCAGAACTTAGGGAGTCCTCCCTCACTTCCCCCTTGCTGGCCCATCCCAAATCCATGAGCAAATCCTGCTGGTTCTCTCTCCAAAACGGATCTAGAATGAAACCACCTGCCTCACCACCACACTCCCACCCTGACCAAGCCACTGCCACCTTCTGCGACGATTATGACAACTTCTGCCGCCCCCCCGCCTTCACCTTCATCCCTACCGTCTGTTCTTACGCAGCTGCGAGCGCGATATTCCAAAACCACAAAACAGACATATCTCCCATGTCACCTCTTCACTGGAACTCCATGGCTTCTCGTGTCACTTGAAATAAAAGCCAAAGTGCTCGCGGTGGCTTACAAAGTCCTACACCACGACCAGGCCTCGCCGTCTCTCTGATCTACCTCCTGACATGGAGTCAGGACATGGAAAGGGGAAGAAATGCTTCCTAGCTTTTTGACAAAGAAAGCCATTAAACAGCAACACAGGAAAATGGAAACTTTCCCTGTAATCCTCCCCCACACACAGTCTATTCATACGTTGCAATCTGCAGCAAAAGCAGACGAAAACTTTGAACCGGGACTCATTTAAGCGGTACAGAGGTTAAGCTTGTCTTGAAAGAAACTGAAGAGGGGTGACTGGGTGGCTCGGTCAGTTAAGCACCCGATTCGGCTCAGGTCATGATCACAGTTTGTGAGTTTGAGCCTCGCACTGGGCTCTGTGCTGACAGCTCAGAGCCTGGAGCCTGCTTCGGATTCTGGGTCTCCCTCTCTGTCTGCCCTTCTCCCCCACTCGTCTCTCTCTCTCTCTCTCTCTCTCTCTCTCTCTCCCTCCTCTCTTAAAAATAAAACATTAAAAAAATTTTTTTTAATGTTTTATTTCTGAGACAAAGAGAGACAGAAAATGAGCAGTGGAGGGGCAGAGAGAGAGGGAGACACAGAATCCTAAGCAGGATCCAGGCTCTGAGCTGTCAGCACAGAGCCCGACGTGGGGCTTGAGCTCACAAACCACAAGATCATGACCTGAGCTGAAGTCGGACACTTAGCCAACTGAGCCACCCAGGCACCCCTCAAAAATACACATTTGAAAAAAAAGAAACTGAAGAAAAATTTAATTTAATGGACAAATGTATACTTTAAACATTAAACCTACTGCAAACCAACCAACTTTTCTCATTACTTACAAGTCCCCACTTAGATCTTCCAATCATATCTTATTAACTCAACCGATCAAAGGATCTCAACTCAAACCTGACAGGAGTGAGAAACGCAACTGGCTGATGGCCAGCCTCTGCCACCTTGTCACAAGTGAACACACGGCTGCCCCTACCCCCGCCCACTGCACCCTGCCGCCAGCCTCAGCCCCACTTGGCAAAAGGGCCTACGTTGCCCCAAGTGCTTCCTGCTTGTGTCAGTGCTGACGGTAAAACTGAGGATCCATTGTTCCAAGAGATAACGCCTAGGGTGCCCTTGGTGGCCCCCAAACACAACTTCCTCTTCCCTTCCACCTGCTCTGTAAACACTGCATGCAACGCAGAAGCCCCAAATACCAGGCGTTTGGAAGTCATGAAGCCGCACGTCTTTAAAAAATTAGCTGACATGTAGATTTTCTATGAATTCACATTCTCCTGCTCCATGGCAACTGGAAAGCAGAGGTTACTGAGTTTCACTGTGGCCCTTCCCAGCTGAGCCCCTCCTGTGGGAAGCTCCACCCTCCTGATTAATTAGTGGTGAGTGGGCGGGGCGCCAGAAGTGCAAGTCTGAGGCCTCCTCTCACTTTCAAGCCCAAGTATCACCAGCGAAGTTGTAACCAATCCTCACGGTTATTCACACAGTTATTTCCCTCTAAGCGCTGGTCCTTCAGGTCCTGGACTGTAACCTCTCTCCTTCTGAGCCTCTGCCTTTGCTGCCATAAATTCAAAAACCCCCTGCTCCTCCTCAGAGCTGTCCCTCTCCGCTCTAATAAATTTCCTCTTATCTTTTTATCTTCCTGCCCTGCTCTGAATTTACACCTTTCTCTCATGAGTGTGAGTGGCTTCTGAAAATATTCCATTATTCCAGGAGCAAGAAGCTCAGGCAATCTCTTCCTGGAAGTAGGTTTCGCTCCTAATTTTCTGTACGAACGAACGTTTCTTTAACTGCTTCATCGCTAAATTCTGCGCTGACTCCATCAGACAAGGAGTTAGGATCCTGACCCTTTAGGCTGGTATTTCTTTACAGAGCGAGCTCACTTAAAAAATAATACCTGATTCATTTATTCATTCATTCATCCACTGGCTCAACCAATCAACAACAAATAAAAGGCATCATAGCAGGTAAAAAGGTATGTAACATGTGTTCGCTGTCCCCAAAGAGCTTAAAATCCAGAAAAATACATAGAATCAGAGACAGTAAGAAAGAAGGACCATCTGGGCATACGTTCTATGGTATGAATATTTATAATACAGAGTTGTGTTTGTACACTCCTGACAAGAGTCAAAGTAAAAAAAAAAAAAAAATCAACGTGTACTTCCATCCGTCTATAGTTCAAAGTGATCGGTTCCCTTGTACTCTATATTCAACATTAATGAAGTCCTCTATTTCATCTTGGTATGGCAAATAAAGTATAAATTGCCCACCTTTTTTAGACTTGTTTTGAAGTTGGAAATCAAAGCATGGTTCTGATTCTCCTTCCCTAAACACTTGCTTTACCAAGAGAGTCAAGTTATTTTGTAGACGGTCAAGTTATTTTGAAAACCTCTCTTTTTATGTAGTACAGGGTGGGTTCCAAGAGTCGATTTACTACCACACCACTTGCTACTGCCCTGATTTCTACTTCTGCCTTGAATGTATACGCGTCTCACTTTCCTAGGTCAAAAGATAAAGCTTAAATATAAAGATCTTAAAAATGGGGTCTGGAAACAGCCGCCATGAGAGACCTGCCCATCTTCAACAGTGTAAATACTGGGGAGAAGGTTAAAATTGAAGTTGAGGAACTGTGTATTTCAAAGTGCTTTGGCTCATTAAAGTCATTTTTATTTTAAAGCCTTTATACCAGAGTTATTTGCATTGCTACTGCATAAACTCTGAGGCCTATGGTATTCAAAAATGTTTTATTATTCTATTTGCTCCCCCAAAAGATGAATACGCCTTCAATTTGAGAATGGAAAAGTTTTGGAAAACAGGTATTCAGCACACAGAAACACTTCGCCAAAAATGATCAGGATTTGAACCACGGTTTCCTTTGAGTTTGTATTTCATATTGATCCTCCTGAAAATATATCTGTTAGCTTCTGATGGGAGGGAGGCTCTCACTGTATTCTTGGCACTCCAAGTATTGAGAAAAGAATCATGTGGTATTAATTTAGAGAAGCAAAAACATCCCACAACTAAAAGCTGTAAAGAATACTCACAGAGGAGGCACAGTGATCTTCCAAGGGCTCCTGACCGGCAAGCCCTCGGAGAGGTCTAGAGAGCCGGCCTTGGACGCTCGGCCTCCCTCCACCCCAATCCAGGCTCTGCACAACCGGGCACCTACCGCTTGCTTTGGCTTCCGAGTAAGAGGGGCCGTCCTCAAAAGTGAAGATCTGGGACACGCTCTGGCCCAGGTAGGAGGGAGGCGGGTAGTAAGAATGCATTCTGTACTGCGAGCTCATTGGGTGGCGGTTCTCCGAGTTCTTCATCTGCTTGAGAAAAAAAGAAAGGCGACGTTGAGCCCAAAGCTGCATTTTACAATTATTACAAGACCTGCCTATAAGGGGAATAGCCCACTGATGCTGGGAGTATCCTCAACCATGAACAGAGCATGGACCCCAGCTATACTAAGGATGTGTGCATCCTCACAGTGCCTCTTCTATCTTGGGGTCCCTACTAGAGCTCCCCTAAAGCCCCACTTAGTCACATGATACTCAATTAACCAGCACTACGGAAAACACACCAATAGAGAGGAGACAGCACGGCGTAGGAGCTGGCTCGTCGCTGTAACTCCGTCTAACTTATTTGGCCAGGAGCCTCACGTGTAAACCTGGCATCTTACCTTGGGTTAGCTCACGGTATTCAGAGAAAAAGAATATTTTAGAGGCGCCTGGGTGGCTCAGGTCATGATCTCACGGTTCAGGAGCTGGAACCTTCTTTGGATTCTGTGTCTCCCTCTCTCTGCCCCTCCCCTGCTTGCGCACTCTCTCTCTCTCTCAAAAATATTTAAGAGAATATTTTTAAAAAGACAACACACAAAGCATGTGTAAGGGTAAGCTGTTGTCATCACGATGGTGATGTGCTGGATACTGTCCTCAACGTCTGTTCCCACCCTGTTCCATGCTCTTCCTGCAGCAAGAAACCCAAGTGTGGGATCTCCGCTTCCCAGACCCTCCTGTCACCAGGGTTCTGGAGGTGAGGCGGATTCTGCAAACCGGACATGCAGTGATACGTGGAGGGCAGAAGGCAGGCACGTGCCGTCCCCTCCAGCAGCGGTGGCAGCAAGCCTCAGCGGTCATGTGTCTTTATGGCAACCGGACTCTGTCTTTGGGACAGTGAGGCAGCTTTTAACTAAGGAACAGCACCCCATCGCTTCCTGACCTCTCACTCAAAGACTTAAAAGGGCCCCCCTTCTGCTTTCTCAACACTTCCTGGCCATTTCCACAAACATGGAGACCTGTTCTGTTTCCCGCATGGCCCCTGGAACAGACACTGAGCTTTACACATGTGATCGTTATCTCCCCAGCAAGAACAGCTAGACTTCAATGATTTATACTGCATTTAAAAAATTAAACTTAGGGGCACCTGGGTGGCTCAAGTCAGTTAAGCTTTCGACTTCAGCTCAGGTCATGATCTCACGGCCTAGGAGTTCAAGCCCCGCATCAGGCTCTCTCTCTGTCAGCACAGAGCCTGCTTCAGATCCTCTGTCTCCCTTGCTCCCTGCCGCTCCCCTGCTCACACGCTATCTCAACAATAAACAAAAAAATTAAATTTAGGTGACATTAACTTTATTTAAAAGTCAATTTAAGGGAACGTTCAGGAAAAATCAATATTGTCCAAGGATTAAAGGGTACTTTCAAAATCATGTCTTTCAATCAAATAAATCATACTAACATGACAGAGGCTGGCAGGGTTCCTCAAGATTATCTATGAATGTTAAATTTTGGACAGTTTTCCAATTACTACAGGCCTACGTGTACTTTGAGTGTTTGACACGGAAAGGCCAGAGTTCCTAACCTTCTGTCTGCCGATTTGAGAAGCTCAAGGGACTCATTTTTGCCCCTCCCAAGTGCCCCCCCCCCCAGCACAAATGAATGCTCTGATGGGCACATTACTTCTTGGAGAAGCCCAGAAGACTCTATTCTGGTTGATTAATTTCTTTCAACTGAAGTTTTCTGGGAAGTTCCCTTTACTCTTTCCAGTTTGTTTCCCTGAAGCATATGAAACAGTATCTCTCCTAGCTCAGTCACCCAATTTTCATCTTCTACCTTCACCTAAGTCCTTACTAAGAGGGCAAGCAAGCCATACTTGGAAATAGGCAAAGGGGGAAAATTGGCTGCCCTTAATGAGCAGCCCACATCAGGAGAGCAATTAAGGGG